>NW_004955432.1:9508041-9539217 GCF_000276665.1 Chinchilla lanigera | reverse complement strand
CACATTAACATTGAGCTACATTCCCCAGCACCAAAATTTGATAATATTTTGACAAAAATTGGTACTTGCCTTCCAAGAATGAGTTATTAATTTATTTTCCGGTACCAGGAATCGAACTCACGCTTGCCAGGCAGGCACTGTGCGGCTGAGCTAGATGCCCAGCCCTGCTTTAACTCTTATGAAGTCTAATGGTGAAGGGGGATATTTGAATGAAGTACTTGGAAATAGTCCAACATTCTCCTTCGTAAAAATTTAAAGCAGTAGATCCAGGATTGTAACTTTACCGCTCCCCCAAAATATTTGAAAAAGGAAGAAATGCTTTTTTAAAATACAAAGATATCTTTTAGATTTGCCACTCTAAAATATCTGTATTGCTGGTTGTACCTTTAAATAATTAGTTTTAAAAGAATTAATAGAAGCTGGGCTTGGTGGTATACATCTGTAACCAGCACTTTGGGTAGTTCAGACAGGGGATCGCAAGTTCCAGTCCTGCCTGGGTGACTTACCCAAGTCCTCGTCTTAAAATAAAATGGGCTGAACAATGTAGTCACTGGAAAAGCCCTAGGTTCAATCCTCAGGACCACAGAAACGAAAATAGAATTTAAAAATACAGTAAATCCCCAATTTACAAATATTCGAGTTGCGAACTTTCACAGGTATACTGTGTAAGACTCACTTTGTGGGATATGAAGGAATCCAACTTAGAGATGTTCTCCCGGGACAGAACTCGTTCATAATCAGAGCCTTGCTGTAGAAGAATTAGTATGTCTCCTGGAGGGCTTGTGTCTAAAAGCAGACAAGATGGTTTGGCTTAGTGAATTCCTTCCTTGAAAAAATGCATAGATTTTCAGGAGCCTCTGTCTCACCATGTATTATAGAGCATTTCTTTTTCATCTTCAGTCTCCAGTGCAGAGCGGAAATGTTCCCTAGGTTTTCCCAGAGGGATAGATTTCCAGGCAATGGAATGAAGCAGAGTTCAAAGTTGTGTTGAGCCTCTTCAGGTGGTGTCTATGTTGCCATCACCATCTCTTCCAGTCTTCCCGTTTCTTCCATTTGTTCCTTCAGCCCTCTGCTTCCTTTCAGCTCAGCGGTACGCCATGATAATAAAGAAACAGCCAGGGGGCTGGGATTTAGCTCAGTGGCACAGCGCCTGCCTAGCAAGTGCGAGGTCATGAGTTCAATTCCTGGTAGCGGGGAAAAAAAACAAAAAAATATAAAAAATTAAAAAAAGAATAAAGAAACAGCCACGTCCAACTAGAGTATGTGTATTTTAGCAGAATCATTCCTACAGTTATAAAATTATCTAAGGCAATGGAATTAAACCCCTCTTACCACTAAACCAAAGAATATAATCAAATGTTTATTTTCATGTTTTATGCATACAAGATATGTGTAACTTGCATGAATTTAAGGATATTTAAATCAGCTAACCTGAAGAAGAAATAATCACTCATAGTAACCTCAGTAAAAATACAGCCCTGGATGTCTCCTGAGAACACACACAACTGATATCCCCAACAGTGTTTTTACCAGAGAGCTTTATTTAAAGACAAATTGCATAAGGTCCTTGTAGCTGTCTTGTATGTCCGTATTCAGCCACAGCATCCCAAGGTTTTGCCGTGATGAAAGATACCATTCTTCCTCAGAATCCATTGTGCCTCCCCATTCTCCCAACGTCCACAGCATCCTCTCTCAGAAAACCAGCTGCTGCACACTCTTCAGGATTTTCAACCCAAAGTCAAACAGCTTGTATTGAGTTGATCACATTCACGATCCACCTCTTGGCCTGCTCCCTCCTTCACTTGACCCATTGCCATCATCTTGTGACTGTGTGCAATATTTGCATCCAAAGCTCCATTTTAATAGGATTGCATGCAATTAGGGCTCCGAGGCATTGTGTAATTCAAGCCTGGCCACATCTGCTCCAAAGCCAAGTTACTAGAGCTCGGAGTCACAGGCCAGGTCTCCCAAAGGAGGTGAAAGTCATTCTGATCTGTTCACCAAATTGCTGCCTCAAAGATTCTAGTATTCCCACAAGCAAGTTTTTCTGAGTGTTCATAGAACCGTGGTTATGATTCAGTCACTGTACTCCATAGTAAAGGAGGCCAAGCCACTGGACCGTTCTAACTCTCAGATGTATCTCAGTGGTGGAATACTTGCCTAGCACACACAAGGCCAGGATGTTCAATTCCCAGCACTGGAAATAAATAAATAAACAAACAAAATAAATTTAGAAGGGCCTTTGTCTTAGTCTAGCTACTATAGCAAAATACCTTAGACTGGAGAGTATTTTATAAACAGCAGAAATTTATTGCTTACAATTCTGGAGAGAGAAATCCAAGACTCGGTGTCTTCCCATGGTTTTCTGCTTTGAAGACGGCATCTTCTTGCTGCTATGCAAGACAGAAGAAACCAGATAACTTCCTTCAACCTGTTTTAGCGGGCAGCGGGGATTTAAATCCAGGGCCTTTCCACTGAGCTACATCCCCAGCCCTTTTTCCTTTTTTATTTTTAGGCCGGGTCTCAGCAAGTTGCCCAGGTTGCACTCAAACTTGCAGTTTTGGCCAGGCATGGTGGCGCATGCCTGTAATTACAGCACTCGGGAGGCTGAGGCAGGAGGATCGTTGAGAGTTTGAGACCAGCCTGGGCTACAAACTGAGCTCAAGGCTGGCCTGGGACTGCATAGCGAGACCCTCTCTCAAAAAGACAAAAAAAAAAGCTTGCAGTTTTCCTGCCTCTGCTCCCCAGAGTGCTGGGATTATAGGCATGGGCCACCACATCCCACTTCTCAACCTCTCATATAAGGCCACCCATAGCATAATACACAGTGGTAGAGCCCCCAAAGGCTTCACCTCTTCCTACTACCACAGTGAGTGTTAGGTTCCACCTTAAGAATTTTGGAGGAACACCAACATTCAAACCATAGCAGCCATCAGAACTAAGTTCATAGAGAAAATCAGTTAATCTAATGGATAGCTTCCTTCCTTTTTAAAGTAGAGCAAGAATCTAAAGACACAAAGTAATCTGTATACAAGCACTAGCATCAGATCTCTGAAGGGCCCTTCGCAGAGTCCCATATTGTTTCTCTGCGGAGGCTTAATTGTTCCGACTGAGCAAAGAGAATATTAGTAACTAAGGTAAAAGTATTAGGGCAAAAGTGAAGCATACAGGCTTTTAAGCCAGACCTGGCTCGAATTTTAAGTCTGCAGTTTTTTAGGTGTTAAGTTACGTTACAGCTTCAGCCTTGTTTCTTCATGTGAAAATAGGAATGATGATAATAATACATTTCTCCAGAAGTTTTTGCAAGAATTAAATGAGATCACATGTGGGGAACACTTGGCACCATGCCACATAAAACATTCATATTCAATAAAAGATGGGTGCTAAGTTTCCTTTTTTTTTTTTTAAGCTACAGGAAAGCTTTCACTTCTCACCTTGCTGTTTTTAAAAACTTGTCCAGGGACTGGGCCTATAGGTCAGTGGTAGAACATTTGTCTGCCAAGCAAAAAAGCCTTACATGCCATCCCCAATTAAAAAACAGACAGACAGGTCTGGGGGTATAGCTCAGCGGCACAGCGCCTCTTTGGCAAGCATGAAGTCGTGAGTTTGATTCCTAGTACCGCAAAAAAAAAATAAAAGAAAAGCAGACAAAAACCTGTCTAGATTGTCTTAGGACCCAACTTCACAATTTGTTACAAATTTGACTATCTTAGTGACATACAAGTTGTCTGTCAAACAGTCCTTCCATAGACTTATTGTCTGACCGTAGGGGAGGCACGAGGCCCAAGTGCAAGGTGTCGGCAAGGTTAGCGTCTTCTGAGGCCTGTCGCTCTACTCCGTCTTCTCGCTGCCTCCACGCGGCCATCGTACATCTACATTTCACCTTCTGTGAGGGCACCAGTCGGATTGGATCAGGCCCCACCCTCACGGTCTTACTTCAACTTACCTTTTTTAAATCTTTGTTTAATTGCCATTTTAAATGCCCTATCCTCCAAAATAGTCAAATTCTGAGTACTGGAATTTAAGTGTCAGCCTACGAATTTCAAAGGGACACAGTTCAGCCTGCGTTGTTGTCGTAAATAAGTTATTATAAAGTTATTATAAAGTTATTATAAATTTATTATAAATCATTATTTTCAGGAATAAGGACATGAGTAGAAAGCATGGTTGAGGTGTGCTTAGGTATCTTCTAACCGCTGAAATGCTACGGTTCTGCAGGGTCCTTCATATTTGACCCATATAGCAAATGCATGTATTGTGCACAAAAAAGAAGTCAAATCTGTCTCTATAAATTGATATCTGATATAAGAAAGAAGTGTGGTTTCTGGTGATAGGCTGCACATACCTTTAAAACTCATTGGTGTGCCAGATGTGGTGGCAGACACCTAGAATGCTAGCATTCTGGTAGCCTGAGGCAGGAAGATAACAAATTCAAGGCCAGGTTGGGCAATTCAGGGAGACCTCATCTAAAAAAATTAGTTAAGGCTAGAGATTGAGCTCATTGTGAATGCAATGCCCTGAGTTCAATCCCCAGTACTGCAAAATACATATATACTTGTTGAAAAATACCCACTTGTATCATTCATTGAGCTAGGAGTTAGGAAGATTTACTTGTATTCCATTGACATAGATAGACAAATAGTCAAATATTTAATCACTTGTGTGTGTTCAGGTCAGGCATTAGCGTAAAGGTTATGGGGAAACCTAGAGAAACTCCTGGGCAGCCTCGGAGAGCTACTTTATCTACTTGGGAAAACACCAGAAATGTCACAGTGTGAACTTATTTAATTGCTGGTAAATGCTCAGTATAGACAAGGGATGCTGTCTGTGTTCAGAGGACACAATTAACCTCTGGAGCCCAGTGTTGAGGTTTTGAATTTTTAACGGTTAACAGCCCTCATACTGGGAGAAAGGAAAGAGGTACAATTAAAAAGTAAAGGTAGCTTGCAACAAGATGGAGGACCAGTGGGAAGAGAGACAGAGGCCCGGGGAGAGGCACTCTATTAGTGGTGCGAAACGTGCTCTGAGCAGGGTCTCCCCAAGAAGAGCTTCAGAGTCCCACCTTCCCATGGTGTGAGATTAGGACCATGGCGTTCTACCCCCAAGGGGAGTTGAACTCTGAAACTTGTAGATGATGGTGTACTATTACTCCTGTGACTACTTACACCCACCATTGTGAAACACGAGTCAGGTGCCACCACGTACTCACGAGAGATCTTTCCTTAAGGGCTGTGCAAGGACAACCTTCACTGAACAGAGGAAAGACGTCACAGCTCTTTATTTCTTCCCCAGCCATGGAGACTATTTTATTCCTGTCCAGCAATAATGATGAATATGATTGATATATAACCTGAGAAGATTCCTTGTGTAAGATGTATCTTTATTCTTTTAGGCCTCTTTTTCGTGGAAGTTCAGATGTGGATCAACTAGGAAAAATCTTGGAGTAAGTAATAACTAAATCACTATCCTTAACACTGAAAACATTTCCAGTGACTTTCCTCTGATACTCATATAATACGTTTATCTCTTGTCTTTCTTACCCCAAGCTGCTGCTGCAGACAGTGTTACTGTTTGTGTGGTGAGTGGAGACGGTGCCCGTCATGGAAGTGTGGCCTGACTGCTGCTCTGGAAGCTGTGTGTTGCTTGTGTGAACCTTTTTTGCTGTTCCTCTTTCTTTGCTTGGCTGAGCTCCAGCTCTTTAATGTGCAGATGTGTCGTCTACTTAGGGTCTTTCAAATGCCCCCTTCATCAGAGGTGGGGCATTTGGTGGCCTAGAAACCTGTACTTGTCTAGTAAGTTTCCTGTCCCCATCAGTTACATTTTGGGTCATGTGGGCTTGTTTTGCATCGTTTGTTTTGTTTTGTTTTGTTTTCCTGAGCCAAGGATAGGATGCTACACAACCCCTTTTTTCTTTGGAGCACCAAATAGGAAATGAGAATCCTATCTTTTCGTCCTGGGTCTATGGCTAAGTAACCTGAGAAAGTCATTTAAACACCCTGTAAAGACCTTGAACAGTCCCTGGCGTATAGTAAGTGCTTTAAAAATGTTAGTGATTATTGTGATTGTAATTCATTATTAATTATTATTTTCTTCCTTAATGTCTTTGTCTGGAGAATGGAATTCTGACTTCAGCTCCCCTGTGCAGTTCTTTCTTGGGCTCAAATTCTTTGGTTCCATTCGTTTGTTACTTAGTTCCTTTATGGTTAGCAGAATTCACGTGTGCATGTTTGTGTATGCGAGCATACGTATGCTTCCATGTTTCTAGAATGTAACTGGGACTTTTTTTCCCACAAAGCATGCAGGCAGTGTGGCATCTTGTTGGATTTCTGAGGTGCCAAGCCCCACCAGAATTGGGGTGGAGCAGCAAGAAAGTGGGAGTTCTGACTAAAAATAGCTGTGATCACTGGTCTGAAACATTGAGTAGGAATCCCAGTGCTTTGTATGAAATCTTGACTCTGTAAAGCAGCAAAAGGATTGCCCTACAGAACCGAATTCTATGTTAGCACTGTCTTTTCAAGCATGACCGCATAAAGCAGCTGGAGTAACACCGGAACCTGACTGTTCTTTGGGGACTAGAAGCAAGTCCAGTAGACGTCTGGAAGCACCCATGCTGCGACTGAGTCAAAACCCAGTGACTCGAAAGCCTAAAGAACATTTGCTAGTTTTGTCTTTTATATTTTGCCTTTGTTTGTTGTCTGGGGACTTGCCAAGCATAGGACAGCTGCCACTCTTGCTACTGCTGACCACCCCTAAGGTGGAGAAATTCGGCACAGAGCCCTCAGGTTAACCCTGTTTCTGGATGTCAAGTTCCTTGGTCATTGGATGATGAGCTCACATCTGTTTTTGCCTGTGACCATTGACTATATTTTATGTGCATGTGACCGTAAAGAGGAAACTGTGAAAGTCAGCTGTTCCGTTATCCCTCTGTTGAACAGAGAAAATGTCTGCACCAAAATCCACTAGCCAAGCAGCAAAGACCATGCCCCGCTTTCCCTTCTCACTACCTGGGTTTTGCTGTTGCTCCAGCACAGTGTGCAGTCTTGTTAGTACTGTTAGTATCCCCACTTAGTGAACGAAGCCACTGGACCAGAAGGAACACTTGACCAGCAAGTTTGCCTTGCTTCCAAGGGAAGCCTGCCAAGCCTGGATTTCCAGCAGGAAAGAAGCTGTGAAGCTCTATACGTTTTGTGCCTATAGATTTTCTTTCTTGGTTCTATTTCCTCAGAATGTACTACCTTGCCAGAGAAGAGGGACAATACTGCTCTCTAGTGTCACTACTAAATACTTGAAAAATGACTTCTGTCCCCACCTTCACGGCCATTTACGGCTTTTGGGCTGTCGGTCTTTCCAGTATAAATGTCAACCTTTAAGGCTTATATCCAGCTGTCCAAATAGTGGAAGGTGATGCAAGCACTTTTTAATGTACCTATCCAAATTTTACAACACTCATGTATGGACTATAAAAATTCATATTGGATATGAAGCTAAATTTTTTAAAAGAAAGCTGTATTCACATACTCAGAGATAAATATTTCAATGTCTAAGAAGATTTCTGCTTTCAAAAAGCACAAGTACTTTGAAAGCGAAATAATGCTTTTAGCCTATGATATTTTAGAGCATTTTTCAAGAGCACTGTTCTAGTTAATAGAAATAAAATATTGGATCTGGAATATGGAGACCCTGTGACTGAACTCAGTCAGTGTGACTTCTGCAGTTCAGTTCAGTTCATTCTTCATTCTCTGTTTCCCCAGCTAAAAATTGGGCTCATGCCCTGGCCAGCATCTGTCAAGACATCTTTCCTTGAGTTAGAGGAGAAAGACTTACATATAAAAAACACTATATGAACAGTAATTTTAAATGTATGTATATGTAGTTTATATGTAGTCATCTACCACACATATGTAGAGATGCGCTGTTTCTGGGAAAACTTTGGGCTTTCAGTTGACCCTAATTGCAAGATTGTATCTCAAAGTATAAACTCAAACTTGTCAGCCAAGAAGTCATTATAATCAATATATAGGTGAATGGTGATGATATGCAAAACTACGGACGTAAAGGGCAAAAGGCTAAAAAGGAATGAAGGAGAAATTTGAAGGATCTTTAATCAACCGTACTGATTTTACCCTTTGCCCTATCCCTTCGTTCTATCCAAGCACATACTCATGCATTTCCTTTCATAATTAATAGTGGTAGTTTTTTCTTCTTCTTCTTCTTCTTCTTCTTTTTTTGGGGGGCGGGCGGGCCAAGGAGATCCTGGGGATTTCACCCAGGGCCTTGACTATACTGAGCACGTGATCTTCCACTGACCTACGCTCCTGGCTCATTTGCTGCTCCTTACTGTCGCGGCGGAGCTTGTCGCTAAACACACTCGTGTACTGCTCCAGCTGCTGCTTCTGGTCCATGAGGCTCTTTGCCTCTATAATGTGGCTCTCTAGCTGCGCGGCAGAGGCAGAGTTAGTGTCTTGTGAGGGCCAGCGACAGGTGCACTGACAGCCAGGGTATCTACTCTTTCCAGGTAAGACCTAGACTCTAGGATCTGTTTAGGTAAGGGAAAGGAGAGCAAGACCCTGCAGATCCTGTGACATTTGCCACCAGATTTTCCTGAAACCCAGAGATGCATTTGTGAAGTCACGCCTTCCCAGGCCTTAGTCTCACTGAGAGTGCAGACCAAGGAGGAGACTAATGCGGGTCAACATCGTTTCTCCTTGGAGTTAAAATAACTTGGTTCTGTATTTGAATAGCAATACATTCTGTCCATTAAACTGTTTTTTTTAGTTCAGAGTTACTCAGTCTTTATAAGACATAAGTTCTTCCAGACTCTTATTTCCCTTGTTCAAAGCTACTTAACATCTATACATGAAC
The DNA here is from genome assembly GCF_000276665.1 of Chinchilla lanigera. Taxonomy (NCBI): domain Eukaryota; kingdom Metazoa; phylum Chordata; class Mammalia; order Rodentia; family Chinchillidae; genus Chinchilla; species Chinchilla lanigera. The sequence continues at coordinate 9,530,355 of NW_004955432.1, read as the reverse complement.
TGTAAATAATTTCTCCATAATATATGTTATAAATTATAGGTCGACTGACATTAATATGCTAAAGAACCTTAAATTACACATAATAGAAATCAAGCTGTTCATATTTTTAGTATAGTGGCAAAATGTTTCCCATAATATTATTTTCTTAGGATAATAGTGAGTAAAGATATTGACCGCATCTTTCATTGTCATTACAACCCTAAATTTCTGCCGTCATTGTAGACAAGTCACAGACGTTAAGTAATCATCCTTCCTGCCAGTAAGTGGCAGGTGCAGAATTTGAGCCCAGATCTACCCATTTCCAAAACCTGTTCTTGTTTTATCACTAGCTATTTTCTCCACATTTCTGATCCCAAAATGGCTTTCAGAGAAAACATAAACAATATTCTTTTATTATTTACTTTGGAATGCCAGGGATATCTCTTATAAAACAATGTTTGCGTAAGATAGGACTAATGTACCTTCTGGCCCTACTTTTCTTCTGTCTGATGTCTAATGTGCGTAGTTGCTGTTTGGGGAATTACTCTAACCAGTAATGCAGCCAAATTGATGTATTAATAGCCCACGTTAGATGAGTGTCATGAAACCGTGTCCTTTCACAGGTATTCCATCAGAACAAAAAAAAGCACTCTTGGCCATGAGGGAAGATATTACATACCTATGTGGGTCTCTTTTAATCCAACGGGTCTTGTTCCATCAGTACATTAGGGCTTTCCCTGAATGTATGTTCCATCTCTACATTAGTGTTACATTTAGTATCTGCTGCCAGAGTAGTCTCTGTCTCCTCCCAGTGAATGTCATAGTTACCCTACGAGATGAACTTTGACCCCATGACCACCATATTGTCGTAGAGCAGAGAAAAATGAGACAACCTTCAAATCATAAGAGTGAAGTTCTCTTGAGGCTCTGTCTCCCCTTGCCTGCTCCATAGGTTTTGCTTTCTCTAGACTGTAGTGAGAAAAACACTTCACATAGCGGGTAATGCTCTCATTCACGTGTGGTTCTTTTGTAGTGTAATTGGACTCCCAGGAGAAGAGGACTGGCCTAGAGATGTGGCCCTTCCCAGGCAGGCTTTTCATTCCAAACCTGCCCAGCCCATTGAGAAGTTTGTAACAGATATTGACGAGCTAGGCAAAGACCTACTTCTGGTAAGTTCGTGCAGTACGTAGCTGGTCTGCCCTGGCGCATCCTATCTAGGCTGGGCAATGGACGCCGAGTATCACCTCAGCGTTGGCTGAACTGATGTTTTTCACTTTGTCTGTGCATGTTTTTCACTTCCAGCTGGTGGCTTTTGATTCTGTTTTTTTTTTTTGGTTTTTCTCCGGTACTGGGAACCGAACTCACGGCCTTGTACTTGCCAGGCAGGCGCTTTTTGCCGCTGAGCTAAATCCCCAGCCCCGGCTTTTGATTCTGAAATGCCTTTCTGATCCCACCTCTTTAATAAAGTCTTCCGTCTTCGAATGTGTATTTGAATGCTGAGTTAGAAGCCTCTCTGTGTACTTTTCGTTTTAATGGTACCTTTTCTAAGACAAAGATATAACGTCACATCTTTAGGAAAATACTCTTCCAAAGGAACTAAGTAGCAATACTCCTATAAGTTAGTAATATCTTTAATAAATATTTAATATGCTTTGTACATATAAAATAGCTCATTGAAAATGAAAGCAGAAGAAAGAGAAGAAAAGAAGGCATGGTGATCTAGAATCCCAGCCCTTGCAGGAGAACCACTACGAGTTTGAGGCCAGCTTGCACTACACAGTGAAAACACTGTCCAAAAAAAGGGGGGGGGTGGGGAGGACTGCAGTGCTCTGGGATTCAAAATCATACCTGACCTTGCACATAATGTCCCTATACAGAAGGGGGCGCCTTTTGGGAAGCTCTCGATGTCGACCCTCAGTAAATAATGAGTATGTCCTTTACTTAAAATAAGAGCCTTCGATCTCTGCGCCAGCCTGTGGATCCAGTCCAGGTCTTCTCCATGCATCTCATTCTGCACCTGCGCCAGAGAGGCAGCAGCTCCCTCGGGCGTGCTTTGCTCCCGCAGCAGCTCGCCGCTCCCACACAGGCAGGCAGGAACACAGAACCACCCCGAGGCCTGGGTTTGAGAGGTGCCCTGCCACTCCTTGCCACATTCTACTGGCCAAAGAACGTGAGGTGGCCCCAGCCAACTTCAACCAAGAGAAGAATGCTGCTCCTGTGGAAGGAGGGGAGAGAAGGGAATATCCGATTAAAAAAGAAATCCAGTCTGCAGCAGTAGTCAAGTCTTAACTAAGTTATTCTAAAAGCTTATTTTGTAAGTCAGCATTCTGGGCGGAAGCAGCACTATCACACAAGGTTTTTGCCACCTGCCACCCACTTTGTACCTAAAAGGAGAGCAGTAATAGAACTTAAACACTTTTTCTAACTATGTCTAGAGGACAGAATGCGTTAAACACTGCCCACTTGAAGTTCACACAGCCTCACACCGGGCTAAGGAACTCCCCGCTGCACCCTCTCCTAGCCCTTACATGGTCAGTGCAGCTGTAGGGGAAGGGCTTTCTCCCTGATAACCCCCTAGGGATATGTCTCTGTAACTTGCACATACTCAGCGCTGTTCTTTCCTATGTCCTAGGAATTAAACTGGCTGCTTCCTTTCTAATACGCCTGCCTATTTTACCCTTGGACTGTGGAAAGAAAGGCTCAGTCTCCAGAATTTTTGCCTCTGCTTTCCTGTCCTTTGCAACTTTTTTTTTTGCCTCTCATTTCTTTTGCTACATTTGCAAAGCTCTTCTGAAGTTGTTTATTGCTATTAGACACATAGGAACCGTTCTGCGAACAAGCTCCTCCCTCTGCCTGCTTTTGAGCTCTTTGATATTTAGAAAACCCAAAAGGGAGATTGGCATCCTTGGACTGGTAGGGAGCTCAGATGAATAAGATTTCAGGAAATCCAAGAATTTGCCTGAAATGATATGTAGAATTTCTTCTTAGGCAGTAGTTGTCAACAGCATTCTAGAGGCCCCTACTCCCATCAGCGCCAAGGGAGGACTTCGGGCAGAAGCCCAGGTTGAGGAGTGGAGGTCTGCATACCCGGAGCAGTGTTCAGTCTCTGGAGGACTGAAATTCATAGACTTTCCAGAGACCCAGCTCCAGCAGTGAACATTACGCGCTGGGTGCCTCAGATGCGATCCTGTCGCATGTTTGCAGCCTGTGAGCTCCTGGGACAGTGGGTGAGGTACTCATAGTGAGCATTTGTCACCAGCGAGGTGCTCTTCAGGAGGTATCAGTGCAAGGAGAGGAGAGAGAATTGAGGAAGGTTTCTGGGGTTGCAGTGAAAATGGGACTGAGAGTACAGACACAGTTGACAGTTTGAGGGTAGAGTGGGCTGCTTCTCCAATGGTTCATGTATGCCTCCTGTTGCCTTCCACCCCAATAGCCCAGACAAACTCACCAAATCGCTTGACCGGGGCCAGGTACTCCGTAAGTGCAGCTACCAGCTCTTTTGCCCTTGTATCCCTGCGCTTGAGTTGTCAGACTTCGGTGGCTTGAATTTAACCCACTGGACTCTGGAGGGCTGCTGCTAGCCCGGATGAATCATGACAACATCACTGCCTCTGGGGGTGCAGCGCTAGGGGCAAGGTACATGGCCTGCTGCTACATCAGGCTGTAGAGGCCTATGTCTAGCTCCTCCTTACTCCCTCCCTGAGGCGCCACTGTTCAGTAGTTACCCTTTCCACCTGAACAGGGCACCCTTCTGCTCCGCGCTCATTGACAAACCCTGGGGCAGAGAAGAATCCAATCCAAGTAAAGTGATACACATACTGTAAATAAAATACTGACTTGTGTATGTGGTGCTTGAGAGTTTTTTCAGGTTGGATTGGGTTGGGCTTGGCTGGGCTGGGTTTTGTTTGGTTTGGTTTGGTTTTGAGGTGCTAGAGATCAAACCCAGAGCCTCACGTATGCTAGGCAGATGCGATACCACTTACACTCGCGGTCCTCCACATGTTTTAAATGACCTGGGCTGTGGCTCTGAGAGGAATCCTGGGTGAGTAGGAATCCACAGACACCTAAAAGATGTCACCTTTTCCTGAGGGCCAGCTTCTCTGTTAGCGAAATGTACTAGTATTGTGTACACATTATTTAAAGTCCCTCCAAATAAATATCCTTACTATATTGATAGACAGTACGCAACAGTGAACACACAGAAGGATAACTATGTGAGCACAGTGTTTAAACTGACATGTTTTGCATCAGTCTGTTCCATTTTCTTTATTACAGAAGTGCTTGACATTTAATCCAGCCAAGAGAATATCCGCCTACAGTGCCCTGTCTCACCCGTACTTCCAAGACCTGGAGAGGTGCAAGGAGAACCTGGATTCCCCCCTGCCACCCAGCCAGAACGCCTCAGAGCTGAACACAGCCTGAGGTCTCCGGGCTGCCTTGAGCTGGTCATCTGGAGCCCTTGGGCGGCTGCAGGGTCCCCTGTGCAGGCCCTGCAGAGCTGCTGCGCCTCGCTGGCTAGAGGCTTCCAGCTGCCATCTTTGCACGGGCTCTGCTTCTCCAAGGAAACCGCCTCGTTTACTGTTTTGAAATCAATGCAAGAGTGATTGCAGCTTTATGTTCCTTCGTTTGTTTGTTTGTCTGTTTGTTTCAAGAACCTGGAAAAATTCCAGAAGAAGAGAAGCTGCTGACCAATTGTGCTGCCATTTCATTTTTCTAACCTTGAATGCTGCCAGTGTAAAGTGGGTAATCCAGGCACAGCTGAGTTATGATGTAATCTCCCTGCAGCTGCCGGGCCTGATTTGGTACTTGGGAGTGTGTGAGTGTGTGTGGTGTGTGTGTGTGTGTGTGTATGTGCGGTGAGGGAGATTCTCTGATCTCTTAAAGTGTTACTTTTTGTAAATAACGAGAAGAATTGAATTTTAAAGACCCACAGTGACCCTAAATAACAGGCGCTTGTTCACTAAGCGTGCTGTGCTCAAGTGAGAAAGTTGAATCTATGTCCTCAGCATTTCGTTTCTGGTCAGAAACAGTAAATTTGCTAGCAATAAAAGATGGAAGTTTCAGACACAACAAAAAGGAAAACATTCTAATATCTTTTAAGAGACCTCTTTTTTAAAGCATGCATCCTATTTGCTCTTCTCACAGCTGAATATACTTGTTTGAAGTCTGTTTGAACCTTCTGTATAGTGTGTTGCTTTGGGAAAATACCTGTAAGCTTTTTGTGACTCGCTATAGATTTAGGGAGTGTACCTCAAGTAGGTTAAAAATCACAAATAGAGATAGCTTTTATTTTCTGGTTTGAAATGTCATTATTTCCTTCTTGGTTTTTTTGTTATTTTGTTTGTGTTAAGCATTTTTTTCAGAAACTGTTTCCTGTCTCGGTTTGGAGAGTTGGTCTCTCTGGCTAAAGACAGGAAAGGCATTTAAATTGTCTTTACTATTACACTGTACTTTTTACCACGCACTGCCTGGTTTGCAAAGTGCCTATCTTTCTGTCCGCTGGCTCCTCTGATAAACACTGCTACAATTACATAACTAACAACAGATTGTTGAAGCTGTTCCACACACCACCTGCTTACTTTCTTCCAGTGAAGATTTCTCTAATACTGAGTTTCAGGTGATGATTTATGATCTCAGTTCTGCAGTCCTACCAGTGTCCCGTTTATCCCCTCCTAACACAGTCCTCCTAGTTCGTATTCACTGATGCTCCCTAGGCGACGTGCAGGGTACCCGCTCCTCTGTCCTACTGGCACACCGATCACTGTACTGTTTCCGAGTTTTCAGTTTTTATGGACTACATTGTCAGAGTAGTATCTGAGGGGGTGTCCTTAACTCTCTTTTAAAGATGACCTGTTTACTTTCTGAAGGGACCCTTCTCTGCTTGGAGGTTGTTTCAGATGCTTTGGGCTCGCTCCTGTCCTCTGCAGCGCCAGCCTGACCTGGGCACTGTAGACAGCTTCACCATTTCTCTGGCAATCTTCTCTTCGGTCCTTTATATTCCGTACCGTCTCTGCCTTACCCATGGTTTACTGATGAGCTGGCTCTGGGAACTAGAAGACACAGAAAGTATCTTTTGGGGACATTTGACTGCCTGTGATTTCTGTCTCAGGTTTTGAATGCCTGTGGGAAACAGCTAGATGATACTAGAGAGGATTTTCAAAGAATGGCTGGTGCTTTACTCAGCAGAAAGTGTTGTGGGTGATGACTGTACATTACCAGTATTCACTGAATGCATCACAGCTTAACAGGACTATCTTTTTTTAATGACGAAGAAGAACAAGAATTTGAAGAAGTGAATAATGTAGATGTTTCTCCTTTATGGCTTTGGAAGTTGGGATCTTTTTCCTTTCTAAAATACTCAGGATTGGACCCAGGGAATACTGAGCTACATCCCCAGCCCATCACCACCCCCATCCTTCTTTTATATTTATTTCATTTTTAGACAGTCTTCACTTGTGATCTCAAATTTGTGATCCTCCTGTCTCAGCTTCCCAAATAGCTGGTGTTATAGGTATATGACACCAAATCTGACAGGAACCATTCTTTTTTAAATACATACACTGCTTGACATTGTTCCAGTTTAGTAGCTTCAGGAAAAAAGAATTCTTTCAAAAGCAAGGTAAAAAAAAAAGAAGAGCCCCAAGAAGCGGAGTGTGGTGGCACACACCCGTCGTCCCAATACTGTGAGATCACAAGACAGGAGGATCAGAAGTTTGAGTCCATCTCAGGCCACTTAGTCACGTAGCAAGACCTTGCCTCAGAAGTTAAAAATAATTTTTTTTAAAAGCATTGGGAATGTAGCTCAATATGAAGGCCCTGGGTTCAGTTCCCCAGTACTGCAAGGAACAGAAAAGTACAGGGAAGGAGCATAGACTGTTTTATACTTCATGTGGCGGCGGTGATTATGTGTTGCCACCACTGTAATAGAATAGTGAAGCCGGAGTGTGAGGTAAGGTACACGCTGGAAAACAAGCCTTTTCATTCATCAAAAGGTTCGGAATACAGGGACACCCACGCGGCGGCTTAGAAATTGAAAACTCAGTGTGCTGATTGATCATGACCTTTTTGGCTAGTAGCCACGTGTTCAAGGGAACGTAACTTTGAGTTTGTACGTTTTTAAAAGTTTGCTCAGAAATTCCCTCAAGAAAAGTGCAGCTGTTCTAAACTGGAATTTTTCAGCCTCCTTAGAATTGAGTTCAACTTTCATTTCTAGCATCTGCTTTGGACCTATCTCTAGTCAGCGCTTGTAAAGAATTAAAGCACAAATGTTCTGGCACTAGCTGCTTGGCACAGTACGCTCTGATGACACTGAGGAAAGGGCCTCTCACCTCTGAACTTTGTCTTGCCCCAGTTCGCCCCAGAGGTGTTGCCCTTGAGTGCTTACTGTCTTCATGTGTGTCTTCAACGCCCACGCTAAGGATGTCTGAAGTCCGGATCCCACCAAGCAGTCTTACCTTTCTTTAGGACACTGCAAAGTACAGACTTGGTGAATCCGGCCTACTCCGTGGCATATGCTTTCGTGTATCTTTGCCCAAAGCCAGGTAGTGTTTAACTGTCAGGGTCATACTGCCCTGGGGCTCAATTGAAGCAGCTTACTGCAAGCAGAGTCTCAGGACAGATTTGAAAGCACATTTGAATTATTCTAGGACTAGTGCAAGAATGCCTGACAGCTTCTCTTTGCGGTTTGGTTCTGGTGGTCAGGGATTGTGACTGTCGTGTAGTGTGTTTCAGCAACCTTGATAGAAAAAGCAAAGTAAACCTGTTCTTTTAGTTTATCATAAGCTGTCGCATGACAAAGGCTGATACTGACCTTCAGAACAATTCCTGAGAGCTTGTAAGAAGCCAGTGAGTGGGAGCCTCCTACTCTGTCCCTCTTTCAAAAGTACAGGGGGTCAGGGAGCAGAGCATCTGCTCGAAATAACACTTGGGGCCATTTCAGCCCCTGCAGTTCTCATGGTTTTCTCCCAGGAAGGGCACCGTGAATGGTAGATTTTTCATTTAGCCCCAGGTGGCTTACTAAAAATAGTTCAAAGTTATTCACCTAAGAATACAGTCTCAGCATGTTAGCTTTAAGGAAGAATGAGAACGTCAGAAAGTACAGCATATCGATAGCCTCAAACGTTCCTTTGAATAGAAAAATGTACACTTTAACTCTGGAATGTGGTACTACCCATCTTTGATAATCAACAGTACCAGACATTTTGAACTTCAAATTATGTATGAGTGTTTAAATTGATGATTATGTAACTGTAGCTGCTTCTTTTAAAAGGTGCCTATTCACTAATAGCAATACTCATTCTACTTTGGAAATTCAATCCTGTCCACTTCCTAATATCATAGACGTATTAAAATTCTTCTATCCAAAGAACTTCTTTTAAGTGAAAACTTGACTATTTTTATGATAAGCACATGAGAGTATCTCACATTTTATTTTCCAGCGTGCTTTTGTTGTATACCTGGGTCTAGGAAAGGATAATGTTAAAAGTCAATATGCCACCAGAATTCATGTATATATTCGTAGAATTTAAAAAACGCATGTTTGACATTCTAACGTTAAAAATAAAGATGTTGCATGATTCTAAATTTTTAAAAATTATTCATAAAGCACAATGGCTAGAGGAAATTTTGGAGAAAATTCTGTTTCAGGCAGTAGTTTTTAAATACCCTGTTTTGAAAGACGTAGTTTAATCATCAAAAATATTGTAAAAGTTATATTAAAGTCACCTGCCAATTATGAACTTGATATGTTTAAAAGCCAGTTTTGTAGAGAAGCTAGCCCAAGCACAAACTACCTTTTCAAGCATTGAGCCGAGTACACTAAACCATCCATATTCCTTCCTCTTTTTGTAGGAAGAAGCAGCCACCAAAGCTACACTTGTTATACCTGTTTAAGAGTGTATATTCACTGTAAAAGTAAGTTGTTGAAAGGCATGTGTTTCGTATGCCAGCAGGACTTCTGAGAAATTGCAGCCTTTACGCAAAACTCGTTGTCCTGTACATTAAGTATATACAGATACATTAAGTACATATAGTTAGGAAGACACATGTTCTTTGTTCACAATGGAAAAACAACTTGAGCAGCAATAGAAGTACTGGAAAAATTCAAGTTTCTTCAAGGGCATGAGAAAGGCATTTTCTCATGTCTCACTGATTCTTTGGTGTGAATACACTTTTCAGCCCAACTTTCATCCACAGCTATGTCTCAACCATTTCTAACTTCTACATCTTTAGAAAATAAGCCAAAACTATTCCTTTGGACTTTATCATCTGACCTCTGTAAACAGCCGAACTATAGAAACAAGACAGGTAGTCTGGGTGGTGGTGGGGTTTTTTTGTTCCTTTGTTTTTCAGTTAACATTCTCAGGCCAGGCGTGGTGGCTCTCGCCCGTAATCCCAGCACTCGGGAGGCTGAGGCAGGAGGATCGTTGAGAGTTTGAGACTAGCCTGGGCAACCAAGTGAGCTCAAGGCCAGCCTGAGCTTCATATCAAGACCCTCTCAAAAAGACAAAAAAAAAAAAACAAAGAAACAATCATTAGCATTCTCAAGGAGTTAGTTTAGATTAATAAAGGAACATTATATTTGTGTCTCCTTGACTCTGGTACTCTGGCCTTCCAGAAGAAAACAAAAGCCACCTAAAAATTCAGGCTGTTCTTCAGGCAGCTATTAAGATACTATTACAGTGCTTTAAAGTTAATATGGTAGGAAGGGAAGATAGTTTCTCTTGCAAAAGTCTTATTTTAAGATTCACTCAGTCCTAAGAGCTGGACTTGGCTGTTTCATTCCAGTGTATCCCACAAGGTGGCACTTTAACAAAAAAACCTGACCAAGGCTAGAGGTACTTCTAAAGACACCACTAACTTCATATTTCTGTACATTTTTAACTGTCGGCTAGCACTTACTTAATAGTCTTCATAATGTTCTGTAACTTTTGTTTCTTAGCTAGTTCTGAACAACTGCTTACAAATAAAGTAAGCTTTAGAATGGCTTATGCATAGATTTTGATCATTTGAATAAAGCCCAGTCATTCATTTATTTAACATTTTTTGAGGTGCCTAATTACCTTTTCTAGGTTAGGCAGGCTTACTGAAAAACAACCCTTACCTGTGAAGGGGACAGTTTTGTTAGGAGTATAACACTGGCTCCAGGCAAAACACCCACACCGTCTACTGCTTTCACATCCCCTACCATGGTGGGGATGAGCAATTCAGTTTTAAAGCCCTAGCTTAAAAGTCAGCTGAGCAGAGGCTGGGGATACGGCTCAGTAGCACACATCTCCCATCTTCCATATGTGAGGTGCTGAGTTCAATTCCTGGTTCAAAAAGAAAAAAGAAAAAAAAATCACACGAGCAAAATAAGTAGTGTATCAGTAATTAAATGCACAAAATTTCTAAAGAATTGCTATAATACTGCTGGGCGTGGTGGCGCACACCTGTAATCCTAGCACTTGAGAGGCTGAGGCAGGAGGATCGTTGCAGGTTCAAGACCAGCCTGGGCTACGAAGTGAGCTCAAGCCCAGCTTGGACTGCATAGCAAGACCCTGTCTCAAAAGAAAAAAAAATTGCTATACTGAAATGAGACTCAAAATACTAAAAGAGCTGGTAATTTTTATATTTGTGTAGTCAGAAATATAAATTCTTATGCCGTTGGAAAAGGGCTGGGGATGTAGCCCAGTGGTAGAGTACAGGCCTTGCTTGTGCAAGGTTCTGGGTTCAATCACAAGCAACACAAAAATTTTTGAACTTTGTCTTAAGTGTGTGAGCATAGTAATTTAAGAGCACATTTACCTAACCGTTTGATTTCACCACATCGCAAGTTTTTTGGCAACTTTATGCAATATATATTACTGTTTTTCTTTTCTTTTTTTAAGTTCACATTTCTGCCCAGAGGCCCATTATCTCCTTCCCCGGTGATTTACAAAATCTGGGAGGAAGGTGATGAGAGTGTTTTAAAGTTTCTTGAGCACAACACAAGACAGTTTATGGACCTGCTTTCTTCAGAGTGAATCACTTGGGGGCTGGGGATTTAGCTCAGCGGCAAAAGCGCCTGCCTGGCAAGCACAAGGTCGTGAGTTCGGTTCCCGGTACCGGAGAAAAAACAAAAACAAACAGAGTGAATCACTTGGACCTGTCAAAGCTCTGAGAGGCAGGCCTGGCACTAATTCGCCCCCTGCACCCACCGACACCACAGTGAAAGGCCGGATTCAAACCTGGGGTTGGTAGGTTTGCTGTCGGGGCCAGTCTGACCCTCGGGCTTGTGGTCCCAACCGCACCGCCCGGGAAGCCTTGTGGCACCGACAGGTGAGTGGCAGGGGGCGGAGCTGTCCTTGCTGGGCTCCCCGCTGCTGGCTCAGCGGCATCTGTTGTGCAGTCTTAGGGAGTAAAGCGGCCCTAGACGCGAACGGGTGTCTCCTGCGTATCTCGAAGTACAACGCAATCCTCCCGCCCTCGGGTATGCAGATGCGGTAGACTGCTCAATGCGAAGCGGTCGACCAGGCATCTCAAGTGCTAAGCTCAGCTTCTTTGCTTTTGTTTTTTAAAGAGGAGATATACAATTAAAGTTTTTTTTTTTCTGTCATCCTACGTGCATGAGGGCAAAAGACGTATCGAAATTTTTTGAAAAATTGTTCATTTTCTACTTCAGTTGGCGGGAGCTACTCATTAGCTTCCATTTTTTATTTGCCAGGCAATTAAAGGTATGAAAGAAAATGATGTTGTAATGGCATTTTCTTGTGCAGAGGACCTTTCGTGTGATTGCTCACACAAATAACCAAGCCCGTCTCTAATTTAAGAGTTTGGGTTGTCAGATGCAGGTTTCCTTGAAGGGTGCACATACATAGCTGCATAGTGACGGCCACGTCCTATGTGGCACCAACCAGCAAACGGCCACACAGCTGTTTAATTTTGGACTCTGGTTTCTAGCCAAACTATTGATATGTTTAGGTTACAGTTCTGTAGATACGCTTTGTACCGTTGAATGTTCTAATCTTAGGCTTTATGAAATGCAGTAACTTGTATTTATGTGGTCATCAGCAATGCAGAGTTTGACTTTGAAGGCTCTGAAAAATTAGATTCCAGCAGTAGCACATCTCTTGAACTCCCGAGTACATCGTGTATGTTTCCTTCTTGGTCATCTGCAGCAATAGACACACTTGTGTTAGAGTTCCCTACTTCCTTTTTATTCACTTGTTTTCCTGTGATTAGTGAGAACTGTGTTAGTACATGGAGTGAATAGCATCCTAGGAACAGCACTTAACAGGTGTCTGATTTTTTCAAGTTTGACATTTGCATAAATTATTTCTATTGTTCACGTATATTATTTATTGCTGAATCACACTAGTCCTGTGAAAGTGGAACTGAAGGTTAAGATTTGCAGTTTGCATTTAACGTTCATTGTGGCCTTGATAGAGTAAAGGAAATAAAACTTAGACTGAGTCCCCAAATAAGCTGCATGCATTTCTACACGATGAGTAGATTTAGGTGTGTGGATGTAGTACTCTTGGTGTCTAGGTGTTTTTATCATTATGTAAGGAAACTAAAGCAAAGGACTTCATAGCTGTTGCTTTTGTCCAGTGTGCATTTAGCTTAGTGTGAAATTACAGCAAAAGTAAAAGCTAAAGGTAGAAAAGCATTTTAGAGGCTGCCTTAACTTAGGAACTATGCCAGGTGGCCAGCAAAGTAGATGCGCAGCAGAGATAGGTGTAGCGGGGTGCCTCTTGCCTGGCCTGTGAAGAAGTTTCCCCCATGGTCTAGCGCTGTTGTGGGTGTTCCACACAGCAGTGGGACAGGTAGAACTGTTGAGAGGGAAGCAGCGTCAAAACTGCTTTGTGGGAACAGAACTGGCAGCTTATGTCGAGGCTTCCAGAGTGTGACGGATGGAAAAGTCCAAGATTGCACCCTTTGGGCAACTTTGCTGTGTACAGAAGCAATCCAACCTGTTAATAATAATCTAGGATTGCAATAATAGACAAGGAGGTTTTAACGACCAGCAAGTCCCAAAACCTGCAAAGCTTGTTGCATTTTTAGATTTGATCTGAAGGTTAAAGGGCAAGTGTTTGGTATAGAAGAGCAGTACGTGTTCAGAAAAGCACAGTATCAGTTCCCACACAGTGCAGATCAGAGCTAGAGAGTTTTAGAGGATTCTCATTTCTGAGATGTGTAGAAGTATATTTTCACTATCATATGCATTAGTGCTTCTGCCTTCCCATAGTTTTAAAACTTTCTCCCGGGTTTCGCCAAAGCTGTCATACAGTAAGCTTCTTTTTTCTGATTTATAATAGAAAATGTTCTAAAAGTTAAGGAAACTCTTAGTCTAAACATTTGCCTCGTTGGTTTTTTGTTTGAAGTCACAGAAATACAGAGATTGTGCACATCAGATGCTAATCTAGGCTGTGTGAAGAACCAGCCCAGGATGACCAATATTCCCACGTCCTATACCCACCCCTGCATCTCTTCCTCCTTCCCACTAAGGTGCTCCTTGCCACCACTGTAGCTTGTCCATCCTCCTCTGCTGACTGGAGATGGGGGAGGCATCAGGGACATGATAAGAGGTACCTTAGGTACCACGGTTTACCTACATAGGTCTGACCACGACCTCCGCTTGGCCTTTGGCCCCCGATGCCAGGCACAGAATGTGCTTGTGATGTCAGTCAGATACGCCTTCTAGCATCTTTGTATGCATCTTGATGTTTAAACCAAGTCATTCTACAGAGCATTCAGTTTTGGCTGTGGTACCAAGAGAGGAACTAACCGAGAATACAAACCACATTCCAAGCTGCTGTTTCCTATCCCTCTACAGGCTATCCTTTTACTGTATTTTCTTCATACTTGAAATTCATTCTGCTATTTTAATATCAGGGTACAGACATCAGGGTGCATTTTCTCTCAAGGTGCATAATGACTCTCATTCCGTTTGCTCATGTTGCCGCAGAACGCTCTGTTTTGGTGCTTTCGGTTCAGCAGGTCAAAGAAGCAGTGTGGAAAATCCCTGCCTGGAACACAGTCTTACAAGAATGCTGGCAGATGGCTTGGTGTCAGATGTTGCTTCTGCTCTTTTCCCTGAAAGCAAGATTGAGTTGCCACACTGGCCAGTCAGGTCCACGCAAGTATCTTTCCTCAGAATATACAAGCCCTGTGGTCTGCTCCCAGGTGGGTGTAGCACAACCTCTGAAGCAGGAATCTTCCTACCTATCCAGATCATTAGCCCTCAAAGAAAGATGACCTTGGGTGAAGATAACAGAATGGGAAGGGCCAGGTGGGCCATTTAGTGACCTCCCTTATTCCACGCCGGAAGCCTTCCTAAGGCCAATAAAAAGGAAAGGAAAGAAGGGTGTATCTCAGGTTACCCTCAGCTAAACGCACTCACTCCCTTTGAAGCAGATGAAAATACTGGTCCATTTATCTAAACCCTTCCCACGAGAAAAGGAAAACAAAAGTAGGTGTTTGTGTCTTGTAAAGTATGTCATTCAAGGAGCACCACAACTTCTAGTAAATACCCCATCACTAGAAATCTATTTTTTTAAAAGTATCTCAAGTGAATGATACTTTATGACCCAGGGCTTCTGAGGTCAGACGCAGCCAGTCCAGTGTGTGTCTCATCCTAAGATTTGTGGGGGGAAGGAGCACTGCAGTGGTGATTCTGTTGCAATGGCAAAGGTGACCGATCAGAAAATTCAGAGGGTTACAGACCAATAATCCTTTGGAAACTGGATGTCTTACTGGGTGCTAGAATGGAAATTTAGGTATTTATTGTCCAATAATGGGATTCATTGTTTTTTCAAAACTAGTGTTGGAATGTTACTGTCCATTTTGTTCACTTATGCTCAAGCTCAGTTGATTGAAGCAAAAAGAAAATGATTTGTACATTTGTCATACCTTTTGTATTTCTTACAATAAAAATATTGGTAGCAAATAAAAACCACAGTTTTAAGATGCTTTCTTGGAGTTATTCTTTTTTTTTTTTTTACTTTAATGTAAAGTGATTTTAACTGTAGTAAGTAATGTATGGTTAAATTACAAGAATATATTAGCAAAATGTGTTCTAAACTTTGAAGACTCCTTTGCAGGCTTCCAGTGTAAAAATGTAAATAACATCTCACCGAGCTTAGAATTAATTGAGCAAGTATTTATCGAGCTCTTATGAGCTAACAATGCTAAGCACCAGACATGCAAAAATGCATGCAACGTGGGCAGTCTCTTTCAGAGCTTAGATAGATGAGCAAAGGTTTTCCATCAGAAATAAAGGTTAAGCAGACTGAAAAGCAAGGGTGTTTGGCAGTCACACGTGCAAAAGTACTTTGCTCACACAAATTTGTGCAGTTATGAAAGAGAAGGCAGGAAGATGGTGAGGCTGTGCCAGGGAGTGGCTTCCAAACGTGGATCATAATTTGTAGGTGGGATATAATCTAACAATGATCTGATACACGTGTGCCCGCATGCGTATATTCTGGACCATTTTCTTCTAAGCGATGTCCAGACAAATCCTTCACCTGGTTAAGTCTGCTATGCTCAGCACCATTTTCCCTTGAGTGCCTAGCAGCCATTTGTCACTGGCTTTACCCTCTGGGGTTCAGCCCAGTTCCCTGGGACAGAATCAAAGGGGGACAGGGTCTCAGGTAGTTTGTTCCACAAAGTATTCCACATAATGATGTTCTGTGTTGCTTCACATGTTCTCTTCCATTTTATAATTCTCTGCTCAAAGTAGTGGTAGCTAAAATTGATTTTACAACCCAACTAGTAGGGCATGACTTTCACCTTGAAAATGATGGGCCTGGGTGGTGGGTAAGTGAAGGACAGCTGGGAGCTCACAAGTGCCATAAAAGGGTTTGGGAACCATTGAAGGACTACAGAGGAAGACAGTTGCTGCTGATGTTTGCCTGTTTTCCCCTTCACTGGCTAGGTACTAGAAGCAAAGTGAAAAAAAGACATAGCAGCTCCCTAGATACACAGTAGACCAAAAGGAGGAGACTAATTGCTGATACCTGTGTTCCCTCCCCTTTGTATATATTATTAGGTGTATTTAAATTAGACCTCTACAATTCCCTGCAAGCTCCCTCTATTAAGACTTGCCTTTATTTTTATAGGACCTTAGCTACATTTAAGTTTTTAGAATCTAAAACATATATTTATGAGGGATGATGCAAAGTTGATAATTTGGTCTTTATTAAGAAATTGAAATTGCATAGCTTACTGAGAGATCAGTCATAACAAGCGTTTCCACAAAGGATTTGCATCACCTGGACCATTGCCTTCAGAGCTGTGTAGAACAGAACCTCTCATTATCTCTGCTGTGTTCGCATAGAACCACATTCCATTAAGAACTCGTTCCTCTGCGCCCATCCTACCCTTTGGAGGATCTACCTGATCTCCACATGGCTGCTCTCTAGGAAAGAGCTAATGGCAGGGATGGGTCCTAGGCGGCCGTGTCTGTTCTACCAACTCCATTCTGGGCAGGTTGTGTCATAAACCGTAGACTGTGAGGCTGTCTCAAGTACAGCTAGATCTGCTGCCTCTACACTCAGGGCCATGTGACCTTAGTCTCTTCAGCTACATAGAGGAGCTGGGGGACAGTCCATCTGGAGATGGGAAGAGAAATAGGCAAATATTAAGTCCAGAGAACCCAGTTCCTGTTTCCTGGGCTCTGAACAGTGTATCCTTATGATAAAGTGCCTTCAGCTTTTTTTCTTGTTAATTAATGTGGCTTAGGTAAATGTCTATTGATTGCAGAAAACATTCTAATGCAGCATCCAATCAGTACTGCAGCTTGGGATCTCTGTGGTGGACTGTAATTCAAGCTACTGAAAAGCTAAATTGGGAGAACAGTGTTCTTATTTAAGTGAATAAAAGCCAAAATGGTGAGGGTCTGCATTTCTCAGGAAAAAAAAAAAAAGTTCCTAGAAACCTGAAAAAGAAAAAGAAAAGCTATGGGTAACCAGTGTGTACCTTCTCTGAGCAGCGAATGTATTCAAAATAAAAGAGAAAATAGTTTATTTTAGTTATTTGTTACCCCTCAGTAGAAAATAAGCTGCATTGCCAGGTGGCGCAGGACATGCTTGTAATCCTGGTACTTAGGAGGCTGAGGGAGGAGGATCACTGTGAGTTCAGGACAGTCCAAGGTACATAGTGTGATCTGTGAAAGAGAGAAGAGACAGAGACAGAGAGAGAGACAAAGTAAGGTCCATGGAAGCAAGAAATTATTTCATTTCCTGTCCTGTCCTAGTGCCTAGCACACTGTTCCATCAATATTGACTAAATGCATCTAGGAATATTTCCACCACATGTCCCCATGTTAGCTCTGCTATACTCCTGGATCAATGACCTAAACATAAGGATAGAAAGAGTTGGAGAAGAAAACATAGGAGAAAATCTCTCCAATTTGGGGTTAAGCAAGGACTTCCTAGACTGCACACAAAATTATTGATAAATGGCACTTTATCAAACTTTAACTTCAAAAAACTAAGAAAATGAAAAAGGAAAACACAGATTGAGGAGGGGTTGCAAACACAAAGGATTGTTATCCAGCCCAATAATCCAACTTTCAAAATGGGCAAGAGATTTGAAATGGCCTTTCCCCCAAGAAGATAAATCAGGAGCTGAAGTGATGAACTGCATTAGTCAGCAGGGACATGCAAACTGAAACCACAATAAGCTGTCACCATTAAAACTTTGACAACTTCAGGGTCGGTGAAGATGTGGAATAACCGAAACTCATCATTGATGACTGGAACACAACATAATATACTCACTTTAGAAAAAGCTGCAGGAGAGGCTCAGTGGCAAAGCACCTGCCTGGCAAGCACAAGGTCGTGAGTTCGATTCCTGGTACCAGAAGAAAAACAAACAAACAAACAAACAAAGAAAAAGCTGGAGGAGCTAAACACAAACTTGGATCCCAACCCAGCTATCTCATAACTAGGTGGCTGTATATCAACATGTATAGCAATGTTCAGAGCAGATTCCCTCATAATGGATAAAAACTGGAAACAGTGAAAAAATTGGATAGAGACCGTGGCTTACAAAGATAATGGAAGAGTATTTAACAGTAAAAAAGAAGAATTGATGCACACAACACTGATGAAGCTCAAAAATACTTATGATAAGTGAAGAAAAATACAAAAGGCTATTTGACTCCATTTCCATGCAATTCTAGAAAAGGCAAAATTTAATTGCAAAAAGAAAAAGAAAATAGCAGTTTTCAGGGGCCAGGAAACAGGGAAGAAGATTAACTGCAAAAGAGCACAAGGTAGCATTTTAGCATTTTTTAGAGAGGTGGGAATGTTGAATTACCTGACTGTGGTCATGCTTGCCTGACATTGGTCCAACATTAAAATTGTATACTGTAAACTAAAGATTTTGTTATATGTAAACTATACCTCAATAAACCGATTCTTTAAAAATTTTAAGATGTTCTTTTTCATTGCCCCAAAGTCAACCTGAAATAATTGGCCAAGAACTTTTACAGCTTATGAGTCAACTCAACAAGGATAGAACAAGAGGAAAACTGATACAGTGCAGCTAGAACCAACTGATTCTGTTGAAGCATTCCTGAGCATCAGGAATTTTCCTTTCTGACTCACTTTCCTGGTTATTTCCTCTGCCTTCAGCCATCAAAAGGACTCAACTTGGGATTTTCAAAAGGAAAATTAATTAAAAGCTAATGGCTCCTTGGTTTCATGGTTGAATTTTTTAAAAAAAATCATGAATACATATATATATTAGAGGTTGGGTGAGGGAATGGAGGGAAGGTGGTACTAGGGATGGAACCCAGGACCTTCACACTGAGCTACATCCTCAGCCCTTGTCTTATTTTTTATTTGGAGACAGGGTCTCCCTAAGTTCCACAGGTTGGGCTCAAACTTATGATTCTCCTGCCGCAGCCTTGTGCCCCACCATGCCAGGTCCTTTGTGTATTGTTTACAGTAAGAATTGTAATGGTCAGGTGTACTACATGGCAAGTACACCTGTGACTTGTCACTGTTTTCATTATGTGTACGCAAAATTCTATCTAGAAATTATCTAATAAGTGCAAAGTCAGAGGAAGAGAAAACAATTAGCTGAGCTCTCTTTTCATAAAATAAATCAGAAGGGGTTATGGTGAAAAGGAAAATGTCCTAGACCCACCCTCTTTTTGTTTTTTTTTTTTGTTTTTTTTTGTTTTTTTTTTGGTTTTTCTCCGGTACCGGGAACCGAACTCACGACCTTGCGCTTGCCAGGCAGGCGCTTTTGCCGCTGAGCTAAATCCCCAGCCCCTAGACCCACCCTCTTAACACACAATACTGTTAGGAAGTAATCAGCAGTGAGGACTTCTTGTATTTGATTTCTTGATGATGGTCATTCTTTCTGAGGTAAGATGGAATCTCAGTGTTGTTTCCATTTTCATTTCTCTAATGGCCCACTATGTTGAACATTCTTTCATGTATTTATGAGCCATTTGTGCTTCTCCTGTGACATGTCTATTCATTTCATTTGCTCATTTTTTTCATTGGGTCTTTTAGTTGGAGAGGTCTATTTTTTTTTTTTTTTTAGTTCTTCATATATTCTAGATATTAGTCCTCTGTCTCTGGAATAGCTGGCAATATTTTTTTCCATTCTGTAGGTTGTCTTTTCACTCTGTTGGTTACTTCTTCTACTGTGCAGAGCTTTTTAATTTGATATCATCTGTTACTGATTGTTGATACTTCTTATGCAATTAGGGTTCCATTTAGAAAGTCCTTGCCTATGTCTATGTCTTCAAGAGTTTTACCTACTGTATTTCCAGAAGGTTAAGTGTTTCTGTTTTAATATTTATATCTTTGATCCATTCTGATTTTAGTTTAGCACATGGTGAGAGATGTAAGTCTAGATTCAGTTTTCTATGTGTGGATAGCCACTTTTCCCAACACCACTTAATAAAAATGCTGTCTTTCCTCAGTGTATGTTTTTGGTCCCTTTGTCAAAGATCGAATAGCTGAAAACACCTGGAGTTATTTCTGCATCCTCTACTCTGTTCCAGTGATGTCTGTTTTCGTGCCAGTGCCATGCTGTTTTTAATCACTGTAGCTTTGTAATATAACTTCAAGTCCAGCACTGTGTGTAGATTGGATTTCTGTGGCCTTCTCCATTGTTGAAATTCTCAAAAACCCAAACAACAACAATAAAAAGCACAAGAGAGTTACCTAACATGTTATTAAAATTTGGATATAAACTCAAGTTCATATAAGTCTCCCTAACGGTAAAGATGCTATTTGAGTTACAGTCACTGATTGCTATTGAAGTTAAAGATCACTACCCCAGAAAATTATTAGTGCAATTATTATTACTGCTACTATTTATAGGTTTGTTTTTTATCCACGTTGGTGTTATCCCTCTGCCCCAGTTTGTAAAAGTTTTTCTTGAACAATTAAAAAACTAACACCCTCCCTTGGCATTCAAGGTCCTTCCCCTCCAGCCCTCGGTACCTTTCCAGCCTTGCTTGCCCTGTACCACACACTTGTCTGTGTCCTTTCTTCCTTTTAAGCAGGAAGTTCCGGCTGCTTGGAATGTCCTTCCTCTCAGCTCCTCTTGGAAGTCTGCCCAAGTCACAGTCCACCTGAAATGTCTCGGCTCTCACTGCCCACTCCCTTCCAAAGGCAGTGTGGGGTTGTGAGGGACATATCTTCACGTCTCTCCCACACTCCTGCATTTCACTCCTGGCTTCTCTGCTTTCTCCTGTGGGCCCTGGAGCAAATTCCTTGGCTCCTCTTGGCCTCAGTCTTTCTCCTCTGAAATACTGTCGCTTGGCTATGCCTAGACCATCGGGAGAGAAGGAGAGTATGTTTACTAGCAGGTCACATATAACGGGTAGAGAAGGTATAGAGCAGTTCTTCCCATTGAGTTACTATGAGTTCTAACTTGAAAAAACTTGGACTGAGCTTGTCTTGTTGGACTGCTGGGAGCTTCTTTGTTATCTCCACAAGCCCTTTGGTCATTTTCCTGTTTCTCTATCCTCCCCTGGGATTGATGCTCCATCCAGGAAAGGCTGGGTACCTTGCCAGGGGCGAGACATCTAAGGATAACACAAGCTTTTTTGTTGACTTATAGCACTACTATTTTTTTTAAATCTCTGTACTCTGTAAAAACAGCCAAAGAGCATGAAAGTGAAAAGCAAGTTGCTAACAAAGAAAAAAACTATGTTTGCCTACAGATATGAACATGTCGCTCATGTTGGAATGGGGAAACAATATGCAGAGGGTCAGGATATTTAAAAAATTACAACTGAGTCATGAAAAAAAAAAAAACGATATTCACAGATTCTCCTGGTCCCCTTGCTCAGACAAGGAAGCCTGCCTTTGATCAGAGTCTTCAGTTTAGGTTGGGAATAAGAGAGGAGGAAAAATTAAAGACTGCAGGCCCGATCCACAGTGGGAAGCGAAGTGGGTTATTTAGGAGGAATCAACGGTGAGCGGCAGCTGAACAAGCAAGGAGTGAATCTGAGAGAGCTTAGGAAAGGTGGAGAAGGACAGGAGAAGTGAGCGTCTGGTGCACAAGGCGAGCCTGACAGAGGGGCAGGGAAGGGAGCCCAGGAAGGACAATTTTAAAGACTTTTCTTGAATACCATCAAGACCCATTTTTCTATTTTCCATGAATCCAAAAAGGATGCTAGTTGATTTCCAAAACTTCCTACTGCTCATGTGTTAACACGGACCCCCAGGATCCCCTTTTTCCGGCCTGTAAAAGTGAAGTACGCTGTGTCTGCCGGGGCCTGGGACATCTCCTGCGCAGGTTCGGTACCGCAGATCTCCCTACACGGTATACACAGGTCTCTCGAAGGTGCAGAGTGTATCTTAACTGTCTTCATTTTTGCGCCAGCTCCAGCTTAAGTCCCATCGGACTTAAAACTTTGTACAGTAAAAACTGTAGGAAGTAGATAATCAAAAATTGGCCTGAAATGAATGCATGGGTGATGAACGAATGGATTTGAACTCACAGGGAAACTGTGCTCATGAGGCTTCACTGGGGTTTCATCAGCAAGAGAGCAGCACTGTTCTTCTCCGCCACCGTGATGGACTCTGCCAGGGACCATGTCCCAGGTCCTCACTTTGCCCCGTACTTGCACCCCGACAACCACACCATAAGTGCTGGACTAATCTCTGTACCCTCTACAGTAGCATCTCAGCGTATAAGGAGTGCAGGAAAGCAAAACAGGCCAAGGCCAAACAGAGGGGAGCAGCACTGGCGAGAGCCTTAGACAAAGCACAGTGTCCGCTCACCCCTGGGTGGACCCTAAGACGGGAATCCCCAGCCAGTCCCCGGGAAAGCGAGCGGCCGCCCGCGCCGGGCTCTCCTCCGCGGCGGCAGGGGGCGCTGTGGCCGCGCGCCGCC
>NW_004955432.1:9402734-9507731 GCF_000276665.1 Chinchilla lanigera | reverse complement strand
GCTGCGCGTGCGCCGCGCACGCAGTCGGCGCCGTGCGGTCCCGCTCTCCGCCCGCTCCGTCGTTCCCCGCCCCGCGGCTCCCGGCCCTGCTCCCTGGCTCCCTTCCTCCCTCGCCAGGGTTAGCAGCGCCCGATGTGTAGAGCCTCACGGGCTCGGGGCGCGGGGGTCGCTCCCATCCGCTAGGAGGTCGGGGAAGTCCCTCGCAGCTCGGCGCCCCCGACTCGCGTCCGGGATGGGATGGAGGCGCGGGGGCCCGGGAGAGCTCCCGGGTGGAGGCAGGGCGGCCCCGCGTCTGAGATCGGGATCGCAGGGTTTGATTTCGTGTCTCCAACACTCGTGGCGCTAACAGACCTGCAAAGGGATAAATGGCGTGGAAAGAATTGGTTTTGGAGTCCTGCACAGAAGGGAATATCACCTCTGGTCCCTCGGAAGTTAGATAACCTAGGACAAGCTGCTGTTTTTCTCTGAGCCTAAGGGTTTTCTGGGTTTTTTAAAATTTACTTATAAAGAGAGATAATTATTATCAATAACCTTGCGGGGTAGGACCACAGAAAGCAATATGCCCAAGTGAATGTTGGGCATGACAATTATTACTCTTGTAAAAAAAGATCCACAAGTAAGTCGTAGCAGAAAGTAAACATAATCGAATAGTAATACTAGTAAACATAAGCGAATAGTAATAATAGGTTATAGCCTGACGGTTCCCGGGTTTGCCTGTGACAAAATTTTAACCAGTAACAGTAAAATGAGAAAAATGAACTTAAAGGTAGTATTCCTCAGTCAGTGAACTATTTTTTTTTTTAAACGATTATTTGCAGGTGCATGTATTTGTGCTAAAAAAGCCTTCTGTGACATAATGGCTGCTTCTCATTTTTTTTTTTCGCAGTACACCCCACCCCCCAAAAAATTGTAGTCCAGGCTGGCCTCGAACTTGCAGTGATCCTCCTGCGTCAAGTTGCCTGCCAAGTTGCTTCTCATTTTAGAAACGTTTGTTTTCGTTTTCGACGGTCTTTGTCATTGAAAATGCCTAGGAACGCTGTGGTAGTGACCCTTGATTACAAGAACGAGGGAAGTTCTTTTGTCCTGGCTGCAGATGAGGCCTTGCTGTGCTATGTGGATGACCATCTGATGGTCTTGTGCTGGGGCACTCCGAGGTTTGAGGTGTTGGAGTGTTCAGCCTCTCTTAATGCCGTCGGTTTTGAGTGCTTAGAAGTTATCTAACTTTGGGGGCAGTTTGCTACAGGGACCTAGAATGTTGCATTTTACGGGGAAGAAAGCTTTATTTAGTTTACACACCCCCTGAGGCATTTGAAAATTTAGAAAATTAGCTACATTTACTGGAGCATTTGGATAACAACTCCATGTATTTTTTTTAACGTGCTGTCCTGCACAGATTGTTCCAGTAACATTTACTTTGGACTTCAAAGGCTATGAGAAGGAAAGCATGAAATTAAGAGTAGAAGACACAGATGGTCCACTTCAGTCCTCACTGCGTAGAGGAAGATGGGACTGTTTAAACTGAGGCCAAAACTTGGCTCATCTGACATCGTAGCTCTTGATTTTTATTTTTATTTTTATTTTTTGTGGTGCTGGGGATCAAACCCAGGACCTTGTACTCCTACGCATATGCAGCCTCCCCCATTGTCAATATCTACCAGCAGTGTGATATTTATTACAGTTGATGGACCTATAAAGACACATGATGGTCATCCAGAGTCCACTGTTTACGTTGGGGTTCCCTCCTGTTCGTTGTTTTGTTTTGTTTTTCAAACATGGTTTATATAGTTCAGGCTGGCCTCAAACTCCCAGCAAAGCCATCCTCCTGCCTCAGCTTCCCAAGTGCTGGGATTACAGGCAGGCACCACCACACCCTGCTCTCTTGGTGTTTATTCTTGAACAGTGTTTTTAACTGAATATTTTAATTCACAGGATCTCTAAAAGGTTAAGTTTGTGATGGCCACCCTTTGGGTCTGTGGTTCTCTGGAAGTTTCCTTCATGTTCTTTTCTATTTTTGCCCTTTAAAATATATGTACCTGTTAGATAAAAACAGGTAATCAGAGTAACAAAATTCTGCATGTTGTGTTTTTAGCAGTTGTGGTGCATTGCTGTTTTCTTCCCTGCCCTCCTATACATCCCCTGAGTGCAATTTGTTGTGCCCAGTTTCAGTAACGACTCATTTCCTATTCCCCAAACTCACACAGCAGTGGGGAGCAATGGACAGTTCTAATCACATAAGAATAGGAATTTTTGATTTACAGGGTGGCTATATTTAAAACTACTAAGTCATGATGATGCCATGTTTAAAGAAATGCAGTGTCTATACTTAACCACCCTCTGCCTTAATGTTAGAAGTGTTTTTCTCACTGTTGCATACGTGAAAAGACTCTTACTTTTGTAAAATACTTTTTTGTTTTAAAAACTTCATGATGTGCAGTAGAAAGATGCAATGTTATTTAATGATTAAGAGCACAGAATAGTGTTTTCCATGGGCCCTAGTGTATAAGATACACTTAATAAATATATCTATTGTGATTGAAATAAATAATTGAAATACAGTATTTGGAGTGTACATCAGCAGAGTGAAGATAGTGTTTATGGTGGAAAGCTTAAAAGTGAGCTTTATTACTCTTACCAGTAATTCAAGTAATTGTACCTTAAATTGTCTATATTTGAAAGACCTGCCATTTAAATATATTACAGTGCTATTAGTTTTCTCTCCAGTGAAAGTAAGCTTTGGGAAAGCAGTTTGACTTCACATTAAGACTTTAAGATATGTTAAAAATTTGAGAGCTAATGGAAATAAAAAATTGTTACTGTACTCTGAATTTTTATACGGCACAGGTCAGCTCTCCGAATTATGGTTGAATTTTTTATTGTTTATCTTTATAGTTCATATATATGTAAAATACGTTTTCCTTGATAAAGATGATGAGTTATTTCAAAATTTTTAATCCTCTAGTATATCGAGTGGTAAAAGGGGGTGTCTTCCTTTACATTTTGCAAATACATTCAGATTTTTTAAAATTTGTAGTTACTTGTTAAACTTTTTTTTTCTGCAGCTTACTTTTGCTATTCAGTTAGGGAAATCTCGGGGTATTTTTCCATATGAAGAACTATATAGGTCTATAGTTGTCCTCATTTTTCTTTTACTGGTTATATAGTATTTCATTTGGGGAGTATATACTAACATATTTAATGAGTCCTAGTTTGATGATGGCATGGGTGTTTTCAGTGTTTGCTGTTGTAATTTTGTTGAACATTCTTTTTTATTTTTTATATATTTGCAGTCTTCGGAAGTAGATAATTTTTACAATTTTAAACTTAAAATACTTCAAAATATTTTACCATTAGGCATCACTAAAATTATGATGACATGATACCAAGAAATAAGAAGACAGGTGTGCATACTGCTCCTGTTTTACAAATGGTGGACTTAGCCCGCGTGTTGCACGGCGCTTGCTTCCGCTCCCTGGGGTTGTCGGTGGTGTGTGTTGGGCTAAGGGTCCCCTCACTGCAGCCTCCACACTAACTCAGTGTTCGGCAGACGCAGTTGAATGAAATACTGAGGGTGTAATAGTTTCTCTTAAAAATGCCTGTCGTTAGCATTGCGTGTGATATCCGTATCTTCAAACACCCACAGCATTCCTTCTTGCTTGAAGGAAAATTATGTCAAAGGTCTGTTTTTGTTCCCAAGTAATTAGGCTGTGTTACCTGAATGGAAGTAATTTTCAGGATGTGTTTATGGGGTTTTCTGTTGTTCTCTGCCAGAGAAATCTTGGAGTGTGTACCATTTGTTGTAAGGTGAAAATGGTCACTTTTACAGACTTCGGTAAATACAGTTTAAGAAATACATTGTTAGGTGTGAACCTTGATAGTAGTAGTCATTTTCAACCAAAAATGATTTTTTATCTTTTTATGATAAAGTATTTTTTAATTAAAAAATAGGAGAGCTTTCTGTTTGTTGGAGAGTTAAATCAGGAAAGTCAAATGTAAAGATGAAGAGATTGAATTAAAGATCAGATTTGTTTGTTGCAAAATGAATTTTAATAAAACAATGCCTCTGATGAAAACACTTCATTAACAAATCTTTTGCTTGCTTTCTTTCTTGCAGGGGTTGTTTTTGTTTTCTTTTCATAGTGGGGGATTGAACTGAGCTGCATCCTCAGCTCCCCACCCCCATTTGTAAATTTTGAGACAGGAAACTTGTGAGGCTCCTACCTCAGCCTCCCAGGCTGCTGGGATTAAATGTATGCACCACCATACCCAGCTCTGTGTTTTAACTTTTTGAGAAACTTACCACATTGTTTTCCACAACAACTATTTTATATTCCCACCAACAAAGGGCAGAATGACTTTCTGTTGTTTTGACAATAGCCATGCTAATGGCTATGAGATGGCCTGTGTTTCTTTCACTTTCCCTAATGAGCAGTGATGCTCTAACACTTTCATGTGTTTATTGGCGGCGAGAAATGTCTACTTAAATGCTTTACCCATTTCTTTTTTTTTTTTTTTTTTTTTTTTTGTACCGGGAATCAAACTCACGACCTTGCGCTTGCCAGGCAGGCGCTGTGCCGCTGAGCTAAATCCCCAGCTCCTCTTTACACATTTTTGAATTGGTTTATTTGGGACTTTTTTTGTTGTCATTGTAAGCATCTCTTTATATATTCTGAATGTTAACTTCTTCTCAGATTATTTGAAGTATTTTCTTCCAGTCTGGATTGTCTTCTCTTTTTGATAGTTGATACTGTCCTTTTATGTACAAAGCTTTTAATTTTCTTGAAGTCCTCTTTTGTTGTTGCCTGTATATAACTTAATTTCTGATGTTTGCAATTTGCAAATAAAATTGTCATTAATATAACAGTATTTCCTGGGATGGTGGCATATGCCATAAATTCAGCCTTAGTTGCCTGTAAGCTTCCTTGGGATGAAGGTCTTCGTTTGTCAGCAGGTGCAGTGTGAAGCGCCTCACAGGTTCGGGGCTTTAAGGGAAAGCCGCTAATGCCGTCTGTAGGGAGGATGAGCCGTTGTTTCAAGCTTCTCAAAACAGCAGCTCATTTTCTTAAAGTAGTATTACTTACCTCAAATTTTCAAGGCAGAAGAGATTAGATTTATTGTTAGAATAAAAGATTGGTTAGTCAGATGGTTTATGCTTAGTTGTATGAGTTTATTTAAAAGGTTGCTTGATATAAGTGAGATTTTACATTTTTAATAGCTCTTTTAATGGAACTAATTTGTTTTTTCTTCAAGGCCTACATGAATCCAATAGCAATGGCCAGATCAAGGGGTCCAATCCAGTCTTCGGGGCCAACAATCCAGGATTATCTGAACCGACCCAGGCCTACCTGGTATTTGTGAAACAGCTTGCCTCTGTATAAGCTTTCTAAACTTTGAAAACTTGTACTCATGTGACTTTTACTGTTTGCCACCTCATTGCCAGCTAAGCGATGTTACATGCGCTTTCTTTTGGATGTATGAAACATATGCACAACTGTAAAACCCTTGAGCACCCACCACCCAGTAAATCTAAGGTAGTGCCGGTGACCTTTCTATAGCAATCTTCCCTGTTCCCTCAAAGACCTTACTTAACCTTGCAGGGTTCTAAGCTATTTAAATAATGAGTTTGAGCCGGGCACACATGTTGTCTCAGCTCTTTGAGAGGCTGAGGCAGGAGGATTGTACTTTCCATCCTAGCCTGGACTACACAGTGATTTGGTGAATCCCTGTCTCAAAATTAAAAAAAAAAAAAAAAAAAAAAGGATGTACCTTAATCCAGAGCCTTTTCTCTACTTGAGTAATTGGGCCCTTCATTGCTATTTAACCAGATATTAGAAAGGATGTTTATTCTTATTCCTAGTTTTATCTGCTGGCTTATCAACAAAACTCATCAGATATCTCTGGCCTTTTGTAAATAAAGCATCATAGTACATTTACAGTGTATCTTTTATATTAATAATACCATACACTCTGATATATGACAAGCTTCAAAGTAGGTAACTTCAGAGTCCTTCTAGGTTATCCTGGATACTGGTCAGCAGTGATTAAAAAGTGTGCTTATGCCAGGCATAGTGGTGCACACCTGTAACCTCAGCATTCAGGAGGCAGAGGCAGGAAGATTGCCATGAGTTCAGTGCCAGCCGGGCTATGTAGCAAGACCCTGTCTCAAAAGGGCTGAAAAAAAAAAAGAAAAGTGTGCTTATTTATAACAGGGACTCCTCCTTTTTGGGTTAAATGGGAAGTAAGCCTTGTCTTCCTCTTAAGTATATGAGTGCTGTTGTTAACCATTGCCGTATACCAGAAAATAAATGACCCCAGAACAAAGCATATTTTACTGTAAAAATGAAGAGAAATGGTGAGTTTGAAAGAGGAAGCGCCCAAACAGGCATATTATATGTGTGTCAGCGTTAAGGCAGCTCTCACATTAGTTCATCCTAGGACTCAGATTTATTACAGTGAAAGAATAGCAGGCACAGTCCACAGTGGGAAAAGGTCCACGGAATGAAGGCTGGTGGAGTCCTCATGCAGCCCTACAAGACACACTTGTTCCCAGCAGGAAGCAATGGCCGTCCCTGTGATGTTGCCAGCCTGGGAGGCTCATTAGAGACCCCGTGTCCAGGCATTTCACTGGGGTGGTCAGACTGCCTGTCACATTCCAAAATCCCGGGTTCCAAGAAGGACAGCACGCTCAGCCCGAGCTGTATTGTTTGTACAGGCAGTTTAGGGAGTAAGCAGCTCTTAATCAGTGAATGGTAAGAACCTTCTGAAATCCAAATTGCCAGGTCACCACCTTGGCCGGTCTTGTAAGCAGGGCTTCTACGAATAAGCAGGGCTTCTGTGAATAAGCAGCTGGGATGCTGTGTTAACTGTTCTCTGCAAATGGGTCGGGTATGTTATAAAATGGGAGATTTCGTAATAGAATCCAGCCAGCTCACCCTTGCAGTGAAACTATCAGCTTTATGACCTTAGGTTACGTAGCTCCTCTAAGCTTCAGTTTCTTTATCTGAAAAAGCAGGAGTACATGCCGACTTTTCTTACAGGGTATTGTGAGGGTTAAATGAAAATGTATTTAAACAGTGAATATCATATGGGAGTGCTCAGATGTTGGATTTGTTAACTCTTAAAATTGATATTTAGAAGGGAGTGACTATGTTATATGATAGACTTTATTATTTACTTGTGTGGATGAAGAAATTTAAAATGTATTAATATTGGAGTGGAGATCTGTTAGTAAAAATAGAGTTGTGAAATTTTTGTTATATTTAACTTCAGTCAAATTTGAAATGCATGGAAAATGACTTGTACATTCTGTTTTTTAAGGGAAGAAGTGAAAGAGCAACTAGAAAAGAAAAAGAAAGGCTCCAAGGCTTTGGCTGAATTTGAAGAAAAAATGAATGAGGTTTGTAAATGGTACTCTTTTAAACAAATAAACTAATCTTTTTCTTACCATAAAAGCCACAGCTCTTTAGGATAAGAGGGCTTTGTTTTTTAGGACTTCTGCCATATTGAGTGCAGGTTTGTATTTAAATGTGTGTTTTCTTTTAGCAAAAAAAAAAAGAATAATTGTCTTGTAATTTTATCATCTACATTGTCTAAATGTTGAGTTCTTCCTCCTGCATTCCCTATTTTACCCTCAGATTTCATGGTGATGTTGGCTTGTTTGGTATACAAACGTGTATTATGTCAGTTACAGTAAAAATTAATAATTCAGCTTTTAGAGCCTAGAAAGAGATTCTTGTTACCTTTATTAAAAGGAAAACAGGCCTTAACCTCACTAATAGTATCTGTTACACCTCTCACTGTGCACTGGGGAATTCCCATCCCTTAGTATCTGCTAGAGAAAGAGCTAGTAGTATCAAGAGCATCTCTTTTTGGGAAAAGGTCTTAATATATTGCCTATGCTGCCCTGTAACTGCTGGGCTCAAAGAAGCTTCTGCCTCAGCTTCCCTAATGACTAGGACTACAGGCGGAGATGACCGCCTTGGATTGGTGATGACTGCCTTGGTGCCAGCTTAGATTACCTCTCAACTGTAATTCGAAGCTGAGTTAGGTGAGAGTATTAAAGGGTGAGGGGAAGGAAGTACTGTAGTGGTGGTTTTTCTATACTACGTCTGTTAGAGGGACTGATAGCCTCTAATGGTGTCTGTACCCTTTTTACAGAACTGGAAGAAAGAACTAGAAAAGCACAGGGAGAAATTACTAAGTGGAAATGAGAGCTCATCCAAAAAAAAACAGGTGATACTATTTTTACTGTAATGTCATACTTCGATTTTCACAATAATGCTGTAGACTACGCTTGACAGATGGATTTGAAAATTCACATTGACTTATTTAGACTTGTATTTATTTCCATTTAGAGAAAGAAGAAGGAAAAGAAGAAATCTGGTAGGGTGAGCAAAAGTTTTCCATTTTTCTCAGTGTTACAATTAAGAGCCTACAGAAGAAGTAAGAATAGTTGATTTAATCTGTACGCTCAAAGCTCTCGTGGGCTCTGTAAATGATGATGTGATGGGTGGTGAGGTTCTCAGTGACAGGGAGGAAAGATGCCAGTCTCCCTGCAACCTAGCAACTCCTTGGTTGCTAGTAAAAGAGGGCAGTTGATGACCACTGCCGCATATGTTGTCACTTGGTTGAGCCTTTTGGGGGGAGGTGGTATGATTTTAAGATTTGATATTTAAAATCTGACAAATATGGCGTCTGTTTCTCAGATACTAGATTGATTTCACTAAGTACTTGAGAGACTTAGTAAAAGAAAACAATTTCCGCATCTCACAAGCTTTAATTGTTTTGTGCTTGGTCAAGTATTCATCTTCTTCTTCATCAAGCTCTGATTCTTCCAGCAGTTCTTCAGATTCTGAGGATGAGGTAAGGTTTGCTTAAAGTAATTCATGAAGTAATATCTCTAGCCTACTTAATGTCAAAAGGACACCTACTATGAAATATCTCTTAGGAATGTTTACTTGCAGGTTTTGATTATTTTTCCATAGCTTTGAGCACTGGCATGAGTATATTGAATGATGAGATACTTAAATATTGGTGTGTATGCATATTTTAAGTCTTTTAAACTTATTTATTTAAAAAATCAGAAGAAAAAGATTTGAAAAATCTAAAATGATTTTGGACTGGATGCTCAGGATTATATGTGATTCAAATCATTTGCTTTTTTTTTTTTTTGAATACAACAGGAAAGTGGTGTGCCGCATTAAGTATAGCAATTAAAGCCAGGTGTCCTAGCCCACACCTGAAATTCCAGCCCGAATAGGACCTTCTCTCAAAATAAAAAGAGCAGAGGATATAGCTGACTGCAGAATTCCTAGTACCATATTAGGAATAGTAATTAAATAATAATTAATAGTAATTACTATTAAAAGAATAGTAATTAAAAGCTGGGTTCTTTTATTAAATTTTGTTCATTAGTAAAGTTTTAATAAAATGCATAAATTATATTTCTGAAACTGAAAGCATATGTTTCTAAAAATCTTTTACGTAGGAGAAGAAGCAAGCAAAAAGGAAAAAGAAAAAGAAGAATCGTTCACATAAATCTTCTGAAAGCTCCCTGTCAGAAACTGAGTCAGACAGTAAGGTAAAAAAAAATTACTTAAATTTTTGTTTTTTGATAGCAAAGACATTTAAGTTTTCCTTTTATTTCTCACTGCCTTAACCACTTACCAGTCCAATTATTTAAATACAGGGTGACCAAAAATGACATGTTTTTGTCGTTAATTTTTATAAAGTAACAGGATATATCAAAATGACAATTTTATTATATTTATTCTGTACAAGAACTAGCTGGTTGAAATGACACTGCCCAAGCGATGCTCGAGATTGTACATAAACAGAAATGCTGCCCCAAGTGATGCTTGGGGTAAACTGTTATGTGGATAAATTGCTGTCATGTCAGAAAAGAGATACTATTTGATTTTGTACTTCGATGTTCTATGCCATTTAACTGATGTACTTAATATCTTGCAAGTAGCATTTAAGAGTTCTCTCCAAGTATTTTCATAAGTATCATGTGTCTGTGATAGTGTTTTCCCCACTTCCTTAAAGAAGTTTTAGTTCAGAAAAGAAAATCTTGTTTAAATTCATACTAGTGTTAAAAGTGAAGGTTGAATCAGTATCTGCAAATACCTGGTCTGGTGCCCTTCACGCTATACCGTCCCTAAATTTGTTTTGTACCAACGTACGCAGAATTGTCACTCGAACTTTAGAGGTCATCTTTGTAAAGGCATGTAGTGTTCAAGAAAAATGTTGATTCCACAGGCCAGAGGTGCAGCTTGCTGGTAGGGTGCTTGCCTCACATGTTCCAAGGCCCGGTGTTCAATCATCTGCACTGGAAAAAAAAGTTCGTTCCTGGACTCTCATATCCAGAGCTGAAGTTTTCAAGTCTGCTTAGGCTCAGAAGTAGTATACGTCTTTAGCAGGTGGCCTCTGTGGTTCTGACACAGGGGTACCCATGAACTGTGATTTGACAGATACGGTACTAAGGTCTCAGGAAACTAGACAAAATGTTTGGATTTTATAGATTTTTATCTACTTGGCCCAGTAAACTTTCCTCTGGCAAAATGCCTAACACCTAAAAAGTAATAAGTATTTGTTTTCTTTGTCTTTCAACCCTAAGCAGCATCTTATCATAATGATAGCTAACATTTATTGAGTGCCTACTCTGTGTTAGACATTGTTCTGAACAGTTGAGTGCTAGCCCATTTAACAGCCCTAGGAAGAAGTTGTGAATCTACTTTGTGCATAAAGAAACAGGGTTGGGGAGGTTCTAACTAGAATTAAGGGAGTAAAAGCAGAAATTCTTGCCTCCCCACCTGATGAGAAGAGTGGGCAAATCAGACTTGTGGATGTCTGAGTACATCATGATTTAGAACTCCAGATTGGTGTAGCAGCACGTGCGTGTAATCCCAGCAGTCAAGGCTGAGGCAGGAGGATCGCCATGAGGTTTTTTTTTTTTCTTTTTTTTTTTTTAAAGAAAGGAAAGGTTTATTTAGCTCACAGTTTGTGGAGGTTTCAGTCCATACTCAGCTGGCTCCAAGGCAGAGTGGTACATGGCAGAGGGCAACAGTTCATGGTTGTAGAAGACAGCAAAAGCAACCAAAGCAAAAAAGGGAGAGGAAGGCAACAAGCAGCCTCTTTCTGTCCCTTACATTGTGTGCAAACTACTCTCCCCAGGGTGGGTGTAGCACTCACACCCATAATCCCAGCACTGGACCATGAATCAATCATAAACTCCAGAAGCCACCCCCATGACTGCATGAGGCTTTGGGGGACATCCAGACACAAACCATGACATTGAGACTAGCCTGGACTACATAAGCAAGTTCAAGGCCAGCTTGTACTACACAGCAAGACTGTGTCTCAAAAAAAAGAAAAAGAACTCCAGTGCACATGGTCACCAGAGGCAGAGGCCAGCAGTGACACTAAGTCCTATTTTAAACCTCTGTATTTCAGACAATTTTAAGGATACATAGGTTTGATAAGAAGCCTGTTGACTTACAGCCAAATACCTACTTAACAGATTGCTCTTGTATTTTAAGAATAATATGCTGGTATTGGAGTAAACTTTTTTCAATCACAGAGCATATCATTGTTTTGAGTTTTTGTCCTTGTTCTGCAGTGGTGTATCTGTTACATTGAAAAGTGATGTAATACATATGTTTGTTTGTTTAGGATAGTTTAAAAAAGAAAAGGAAGTCAAAGGAGGCAACTGAGAAAGAAAAGGTAATTATATTTTTACATAACCTTAAGACAGTCTGTCGTACAACATTTAATTGACTTCAAGAAATGAACTCTAATGTGTACCCATTTTTAACTTGGAAATACTTATTTTGCTTTTATGGCATTTCATGTTGATGGTAAAGAAATTTTTTTAATTTGCTTTCAATTTTGAAAGTAAAAGTCAGGAGAGTATTCATGTAGAAAGTTTGAATTTCTATCATTGGATGAATTATCTCTGATTTTTAAAACAAAATGAAAGAGATTAAACATTTATTTCTTCCAGTGGTACCCACTGCGGCCTTGGCTTTGAACCCAGACCCTCAAGCATGCTGGGCCTGGCTCTACCACACAACTACACTGTAGCTCTTCTAGTTTTCTTTCTTAGAATTTTGAGTATGAGAAATTTAAAATTTGGCATGAAGTTGTATTTTCTGTTAACAGTCAATGAAAATGTGGCAGAAGGTGGGATGAGCTCTCAGTGCTTGAGGTATTTAAGTGAGGTGCGCAGCTTCAGCAGTTTAGTTAAAGGGCTAGCAGTACAACGTAAAGTTGCACCTTCCCACTCCCTTTTGTAAATTTTTACTTCTGTTAGCACTTGTTTGCAGGACAAGGTGATTGCATTCATCATGTGGAGCTGACGTGGGTATTTTGAGACAGTCCTGCCAAGTTCCCTGGACCGGCCTGGAGCATGTGGTCTCAGGTTCCTAAGTAGCTGGGATTATAGGTGTTAACACCACACCCAGCTCCTCAGGCATTTTAAAGCAGGTTCTTTATTTTTATTTCTTTAAAGCAGGTTCTTTAAATTACAAAATATCGGGCATTATCGCTTCTCGGCCTTTTGGCTAAGATTAGGTGCAAAACATCATGCAGCCCTGGAGGCTGAGGCAGGAGGATCACTTGAGTTTGAGGCCAGTCTGAGCTACATAGTAAGTTCAAGACCAGCCTGGACTACATAGAAAGATCCTGTCTGTAAATAGACAAATAAATAAATACACACATACATATATACATGCATACATACAGAACATGGACATGTGTTTTTTTTGAGAGGCAAGGTCTCCTTATGTTGCCCATGCTAGCCCCAAACTCTGCGTAAGAGATCCTCCTACATCAGCCTCTTGAGTAGTTAGTAGTTGGAACTTTGGGCTTGGGGCACATGGCATGCCTCATCTACAACTAATTGTAAAAGGAAGGAAGCCATATGATTTCAGTAATTGCCCAAAAGATGTGTTGTAATTTACCATTAATTCCTGATACTCAAAACCACTATAAAATAAATGATTACTTTCATGTTTAAAATGGTAACTGTGAACCTAAAATCTGGTAATACACATAGAATACTAAAACAACTGCACGGTGATTTTAGCAGTACTTCAAATATTCACATATAATGAATACCCATGTACATAGAATGAATGTTCTACACACTTCAGCTTCGAGTTTTTTGTTTGCTTGCTTGGGGTTGTTCTGTTTTGTTTTGGTGTTAATGTGTTTTTATCTTGGGACCTGGTGCATGCTATTCAAACGCATGTATAGGCCCATGGTTACTGTTACTTTTCTAAGGTGTACCTGGGACTATAATTTCTGTATTCTGGGAGGTACAAACGTTGAACTGAACTATACTTTGTTCACCAAGGTACTTGTTAATACTTTGCATTTCTGCTAGTAGTGTATGAAGGTCCCCTTGTTTCACATATTTGTCAGCATTGTGAGGCTTCGTTTTTTGCCAGCTGAGGGTACATAGGGCGTTGAACCTCTTCAGTTGCATTCACATCTCATTATCTGTGCATTATCTGTTGATAGATTTTACTTGTTTTTTTTGAGGGATGGTGGGGAGAGGGGGGTTGGGTTTTGTTTTTTGGCGTGTTTTTGTGTGTGTGTGCTGGAAATCAAACTCAGGACCTCATGCTTGCCAGGGAGGTGCTGTGCCACTGAGCTATATCCCCAGCCCCCAAAATTTTGTATCTTGCTTTCTCTGTGTCAGGGTAGCTTTGTGTAGCTCAAAGTAGGTGGTTCTATGGCTTTGTGTTTTGCGCTACTTAAGATATATAAAAAAAGTATATGAAACATTAATGAAATGGTAATCAGCATGCTCACTCTGTAACCCCAGTAAATCTCAATATCTTGCTGTACTTTCTTCAGATGTTTTCATAATCTTTATTTATTTTTTGAGACAGGGTTTTGCTGTGAACTACAGTTCAGGCTGGCCCTTAACTCGCTGTGTAGCACACGCTGCCCTCAGATTCATGGCCGTTCTCCTGCCTCAGCATCTTGAGTGCTGTGCCACCACACCTGGCTTGAATTTTTATTTCTTAAAGTGCTTCAGTCCCTAAATACTCTTCCCACTCTCAGTCCCTTCTCCTTCCTCAGGATCACTCATCTTCTCAACCTGAAAAACACTTTTAAGGGCTGGGGGGATGTTGCTCAGTGGCACAGCACCTGTCTGGCAAACACGAGGCCCTGGGTTCCATTCCCGGTACAAAAAAAGAAAAACTTTTAAAGAGTTCTTTAAAATGTAGATTTAATAGTTTAAATACACTAAAGAAATTGCTGTGTAGAGATCCTTCTAGATCCTCTTCGTAATTACCCATTAATTTTTTGCAACACTCAGTTCATCCATCCAATACTGGATAGAAACAAAAGAATAAGAATACAAAGGACCCAAATCTTAAACCATCTACATGGTTTCTTCTGACTTCAAACTTCTGTCGTATGTAGTAAGTTAAGGAAATAAGGGGGCTATTACATCTATTTTTTTGTTTGTTTGTTCATTTGTTTTGTTTTTTTTCTGGTACCAGAAATCGAACTCACAACCTTGCACTTGCCAGGCAGGCGCTGTGCTGCTGAGCTAAATCCCCAGCCCCTACATCTAAATGGATATGTCATTCTTTTCAAGTTATTTAAGAAGATCATTGCTCTTTTGGAATTAAAGGGTTAGACATGTCTACATTGAAAAATGGGCAATTTTGTGATAACTGGAAGAATTAAGAAATAGAATTTAGAAGCATAAAATTTGTGTAACATAGTATTACATCTTTTTGAGTGAAGATAAGTATATTTCACTTTTCACAGGACATTAAAGGACTTACCAAAAAAAGAAAGATATATCCTGAAGATAAACCGTCATCATCTGAGTCCTTGTCAGAATCAGATTATTCTGAAGAGGTGAGTAAAAGAAATGAAAGTTTTTGCATTTTAGAGTAAGTTTTGCATTAGGTGACTATTTTGATAATTAACTATTCCCACACAGTGTTCTAATCTGAAGTATTTTATTTTTTCTAATGTCATATCGTACTGCCATTCTGATTATATGAACGAGTCTGTGTAATGTTCAGCAAATTGAAACCCAGTATTTGCTTACATGGCTAAGGATAGAACATTGCACACACTGTGCAAATTGTTTTTGTTTTTGTTTTGAGTTACAGTTTGGGGAATAGAAAGGTACAGAAGAATGTTGGCCTGACCTTGGTTTTTCTGCCTATAAAACCCAGGAGGACTATAAGGTCATTCTGTAATCCCTGTCAAGTTTTGTACTTTGTTAGAATTAAAGCCCATTCTTAATTTTAGTGAGTTATTACCTTTAGAACTCTTCTCTCTTGATCTTGCTTTCTTTATCTGTTAAAAAGGAGCCTGGCTTTTACTTGTAATAACTAAATGAGGTGATAAGTTATGGAGGGCCTTACATAATACCTAGGACAGAGTAAAGAGTCTGCAAAGTTGGTGGCACAGTAAACTCTAACCTAAGGTTGCACTAGAGTTACTGATTTTTAAAGCTGCAGCTTTTGTAGAGAGCGACACGTCCACCGCCAACAGTGTAGTCTACATAGTTGAGGGTCTGGCCTTCTATAACAGATGAGCCGAGTGCCAGCTGGTTTTCCTGATCCTGTCTTGTTTCTGTGCCAGGGTCCTCCTGCTTCCACCCTGCCCAGCCTGTCTGCCCTGTCCCTTACTACCCACTCCCTGAGCTCTGCCTTTCTATTTGTGCCCGTCTTCTTTCTGATTGTATGATCTGTAATCTGTAATAGTGGCCTTTAACCCTGTCAGGCCTGTCACCCCCAGTCTGTAGCAATATTTTGCAGTGCTTCCTGGGATAAAATTCATTGCTAGTATAAACTGCTGCACTAATTTCTATATTGCTGACCTCTAACAGAAATACAGAGGGAGTAAATAACATGTAATTTGATAAAATACATTTTGTTATATAAATACTTGTTGTGATAACAGCAGGAAACATTAAATCTTAAGACAGAATGCAGATGGGGCCTGGGATATAGCTCAGTGGCATAGCGCCTGCCTGGCAAGCACGAGGTCATGAGTTTGATTCCTGGTACCGCCAAAAAGAAAACAAAAAAAAAAACAATGCAGGATGTAGCCTAGGACATTTATGATCTTTGGAAACTACTCATCAGCACTGCTGCCAATGACATTTTCCAGAATGGTAGACAAAATTTAGTAAAGATCTCGAGGAAGTTAAATTCTGTCTTTTTCCTATTTATAAGATATTTGCATTTCTGGGGTATGCATTGTATCCTAAAGTCCTGAGCAAAATACTGCATAGTCATTTTTTAATCCATTCACTTTCAGTATCATAAGCAGGTTCGTTACTGATTCCTTGAATTATGCGTAGCCAGCATGTACAGAGCCATCCAGGACATGGCGTGACAGCATCCCTCATCTCTGCCTATTGAAATCCATCAGCCGTACAGCTGCTGTCATCCCAGTCACTGGTATTATAGGAGCAGCAACCATACAGGTGTACCACACAGTCAGTTCAACAGTTAGTTTTAAACTCTAGTTTATATTAATTACATTTGTTATGTAACAAGTAAAGTTTACTGTAAAGTATCTTACATTGGTATTTACCGCTTAATATACATGAGTTTTAATATATGTGCCACACTTTAAAGGTCAAAATAAAATGGGGTGATAATTGTTACTTAAAAGGATGGCGGGTACTGGAGATTGAACCCAGAGCCTCACATATGCTAGTTTTTTGTTTTTTTGTTTTTTGGGTTTTTTTTCTCTGGTACCGGGAATTGAACTCATGACCTCACGCTTGCCAGGCAGGCGCTGTGCCACTGAGCTAAATCCCCAGCCCCACATACGCTAGGTAAGTGCTCCATGACAGAGCTACACCTCCAGGGCTTTTTATTTTGACACAGTTGCCTAAGCTGGCCTGGAACTTTCAGTCCTCCTGTTTCAGCCTCCCAGGTAGCTCACAGGTTTGCCACCATGCCTGACTCATGAAAAGAATTTTAATCACTTGGTTTATGCTGATACTTTATATGTAGCTACCATTTGTTCTCACCAAGAGAAATTCCTCCTGTGTTCCAGGCACCCCTTAAAGCGAGGTATTACTTCCTTGCTTATAGATGATGAAAGTGAGGTAGGATTCAGTTCCTGGCCTGTTACTTCAGAGCTCATGTTTTTTTTCCCCACAGTACCACACTGCTCTTTGGTGCTGAATGGAACTATAAGAAGTCCTCTGGAGCTCTAAGAGTTTATTTTCTTGTTTTGTATATATTTCATCAGAACCTCATATATATATATATAGTGTGTGACTGTCAGAATGATTGTACAAAAAAAGGATGATTGTACATGCAACTTTTGAAGATGTAAGATATACATTAGGGAATGAGAGAAAAATGCATTGAGTACAAATTACATGTTCGTCTTCACAAAAATTTCCACTTTTTAGGTGCGAGCAAAAAAGAAGAAAAGCAGTGAAGAACGAGAAAAAGCAACAGCAAGTATCTCTTACGTTTTTACATCACAGCACAGAATCATTTCCTTTTAATGTGACATGAACTGTGCTGAATCTCCTGGGACCAAATGAACGGTTGGGAAAGGCGTGGTGGTGAGCAGCTTCACTGAGCAGAGGGTCAGACTGGCCTAGGACAAAGGAAGAAAGCTCTGGTAGCAGATGTGTCCGTCCCCAGATCTTAGGGTTACAAATAAGAGCTCAAG
This sequence comes from Chinchilla lanigera, assembly GCF_000276665.1. NCBI lineage: Eukaryota > Metazoa > Chordata > Mammalia > Rodentia > Chinchillidae > Chinchilla > Chinchilla lanigera. Next base: position 9,490,046 of record NW_004955432.1, on the reverse strand, counting down.
CTTTTAGTTGATGTTTCGAAGCTGTAATAAAGCACAGCTTACGTAGGCAAACCTAGAATGACAGAAAAACTCTCAAAGCGCTGGCCGCAGTGAAAAAGCCAGAAAGTAATATCGGAAGACTTGCACATACCAAGGATTCTGTTAATAGTTTTTAAAACCAGTTCCCCCATTATGCAAATAGAGAATTAGCAAAGGAAAAGAAGGAAGAGAAGAATTAAGGAGAAATGGAAGCCATATCCAAATGAGAACCAACAAAGAGAAGTCATTAACAAACTTTGAAAGAGCAGTGCCTGCCCCATCAGCAGGTAATGTAAGGGCCCTCTGTCCACACATTAGTTGTGGCCTTTGGAGGCATCTTAAGGGCAGGAGAGGTGAGGGCAGCATCAGGACCGGCTTTTCCGAGCTCTCAGATGAGGACCTCCCAGGTTAGGAAGGAGGGCTTACCTGGGAATGTGTGGCTCAGAAGTAGTTCTGTGTCTGCTTGTAGGCCAAGGTGGTAGGAGACTTGGTTTTTTTTTTTTGTTTGTTTGTTTTGTTTTTTTTCTGGAAATAATATGGGTGGAGACTACTCTGGTCTGTGATTCAGATTAATTGTAAGGTGTAACACGATTACTCCACTGCGGATGATGTTTTGTTCTTGCACACCTTCGTTGCTGACCTTCCACCAGACAGCAGTCAGCATCTGAGTAGTTCCACACTCCTCCTAAACAAGAAGGATGCCACTGTGCACATGAGAGGGACTGGGCCTGTGAGAAGCCTTCCGGAGGGGCCGAGCGGGGCTCAGTGGCACGGTGCTGCCTAGCACACGCCAGCCCCGAGTTCTGTCCTGGCACCCTAGCAGGGCAGGCGGAAAAAAGCTGTCTGAGGAAGTAAAATTCAACTAAAATCTGATTTATAAGAAAGAGCCAGCCATTGTGAAGCCCTAAAGAAAGAAAAGCCTAGGTGGGGAGATGAGCTGAGGATGTGTGCTGAGATGTGCTTCATGCGTTTGAGGAACTGAAAGGTGAATAGGTACCTGGTGGCTGAGGAGGAGCAGCATGTAATGAGGTCGGGAGGGAAGCACAAGCCATATCCTGTGGTATTGCGGTTGAGTTTTAATCAGAATGTGTTACGAGAAACTGTAAGGACTTTAGCACAGGAGACCTGAATACTTGACACGTTCAACATGCTTTTGCAGAGGAGATGAGTGGACTCAGTCAAGAAGTGTTACCAACAGTGCTGGTAATAAAAAGGTACTGGCATGGTTGGATTTGAAACATGTTTTTGTACTTAGATGGTATGAGACTCACTAGGTACTTCGGATGTTGAGAATGGAGTTTTTAAAAAAAGCAAAACCAAAAATAGCTTAGATTTCTTTGAGTTAAAGCAAAATGGCAAATAGTCTCATTTACTGAAATGCCTCAGAAAGGATTTGGAGACAAAATTTAAGTTTGTTGTTACAGATTTTAGATATGCTTACTAGATATCTAGGTGTATCTTAACGAGGCACTTAAAACATGGAGTTCAAAGCATAAGACTGGGGGCTGGGGATTTAGCTCAGTGGCACAGCGCCTGCTCTGGCAAGCGCGAGGTCATAAGTTCGATTCCCAGTACTGGGGGAAAGAAAAAAACCCAAAGCATAAGACCAATGTAAAGATGTGAGCATCTCAGTTCTTACATGGAGTGTAACACATGTGGCTGGGAGTGTTGGGAAAGAAGAGAAGGAAGAGGAAAGGAGCTAGGCTTTGTAATAGAAGAAGACTAGCAAGGTGAGGTGGTATAGAAGAAAAATGTACATTTTAAGAAAAGAGTGGCCACCTAGTTTTTAAAGCCCAGTGGGACTAGTGATGTAGCTTAATGGTAGAGCACTTACCTATCATGAGAGAGGTTCTGGTTCAATAAATGAATGAATGGATGGATGACCAAACTATAAGTTTTTGTTTTGTTTTGGTTTTTTGGTACCAGGAATCGAACTCAGGACCTTGTGCTTGCCAGGCAGGTGCTTATGCCACTGAGCTAGATACGTGGCAAACTATAAGGTTTTGGACTCTGTAAAATTCCCTGTATACTTAAGTATGTACGGGGCTGGAGATTTAGCTCAGTGGCAAAAGCGCCTGCCTGGCAATCACAAGGCCATGAGTTTGATTCCTGGTACTGGAAGAAAAACAAAACAAAACAAAACTAAATTTTAAAAAAATTAAGTATGTACTGAAAAAGGGTGGTGAAAGTCATCAACACTACAGAAATGTAGAGGCCTTCAAGAGAAGATGGGTGCTGATGGTGCCAGTGGATAAGGAAGTGGATGGGCAGCTCTGCTGATTTGTCTCATTTCTTGCTTTTTGTTTTCTTGTCCTTGCACGAACAGTAGTCTTGCATTTGCTGCCACCTTCCTGAGTATCTGTCTTTCTAGAAATTCTGCTTTCACTTCTCCAGTAGCAGCAACTGGGAGAGTTGGAGACTGACAGAACCCTAGCTTCCTTTACGCCGCTTGGAATTTGACTGTTTTTCCTAAGCGTCAGTAGCATTTCCCTGTAAAATGAAGCATCTCTTTTCCTAACCAAAACACTTTTCAGCTACACATCATTATTTTATATCAGTGAGTTGGCATTAATATTCTACTTTTTTTGTTTTTTTTTTTTTTTTTTTTGGTCTTTGAGACACGGTCTCACTATGCAGTTCAGGCTGGCCGTGAGCTCACTATGTAGCCAGGCTGGTCTCTCACTCACAACGATCCTCCTGCCTCAGCCTCCCGAGTGCTGGGGTTACAGGCATGCACCCCTACTCCCGGCTTCTGTTTCTACTTTAGAACAGCAAATTTAATTTTCCTTTTCTCTCTGATAACTATTATTTTACCAAAATAATTATGTTTTACTGTGGTGTGATAACAAACCATAATTGATGTAATCAGTAATAGCTGCAGTTATTTATCTTTAAAAATTATGTAACATAAAATTATACAACTATGTAACATGAAGCCGGGTGTGGGTAGTACACGCCCGTAATCCCAGCACTCAAGAGATTGAGGCAGGAGGATTGCTGCAAGTTAGAGGCCAGCCTGGCCACACAGTGAATTGAAGGCCAGTCTAAACTACACACCAAGACACTGTCTCAAAAAAAAAAAATACATAGCATGAGGAACAGCAATTGATAGCATGATTCAATTGAATTTATTTTGTACAGGAAATTTTGTTACAAGCTGTGGTAATGACTTCAGAGTGTTCCCTATCCTTCTAGAAAGCGACAAGGGGCCAGGGATGTAGCTCAGCAGCACAGCACCTTCCTGGCAAGTGCAAGGTCTTGAATTCAATTCCTGGTTCCAAAATAAATAAATAAATAAATAAAAATAAATATAAAGTGACAAGAACTCAGTCCTTACATGATACTGTCGTTGAGATATTTTGAGAAATGTCCGAGTATTTTACTTAATTATATGGATTGAAGTAGCTTAGAAGTAGCACAGGAAGGATGTTCTTAATTTGTTTTTTGTCATGTAGTGATGTCTAACATGGAGTTATCTTTACAGGAAAAAACAAAAAAGAAAAAGAAGCATAAGAAACACAGCAAGAAGAAGAAAAAGAAGGCTGCTAGCTCAAGTCCTGACTCACCATAACATTAACAAAAACCAGGATTCCCCTATGAAGAAAGTGCAATGTCTAAGGAAATTTCAACTGTGAAAATTATGATATATTTACTAAAATGCATGAATTTTCTTGTTTTTAGAATTGTTCCTGGACTATTCAATAGCTACTCCGATGCCGCTATGTGAAAGGGCCATAACTGTTGCTTGCTGCTTGAACATCTACCTTTTCTCCTCCAGTGCGCGATAACCTGGGAGATCACACACTGCAGTCATACTTGTGGTTAAGACACTTGGGAAGAAAGCTAATATTTTTGACTAGAAGTATCTAGTGATAACTCAGTAGAAACTGAATCTGGATACATCTTTAAGGTGTAATCAGAAATATCCAGATGACTCTAGTTAAAGTTTTTAAAGTAGGGATTATATTAATTTTGAAATCCTTACTGTGTAGATAAGTGTATTTTAACTCCCCCCCTTGTATACTTTTTATTTACCTCGGGAATGAGCTTTTAGGGTGGAGGGGGGGTGGTTTGCTATGTCTTTAGCTAGCAGAATAGTGTGCCTTTGATCCTCACACCCCCTACTTCTGTGGACACAGTAGCCAAGCTCCCTGGGGAGGTCAGAGCCGGGTATGAGCGTCTTTCCCTTTACTGAGCTTCCTGGACTCTGTCGTATGCTGCTTTGAGTGAACCACAGAAACAACCCTTTGCAGCATGAGAAGCCCCAGAGCTCTGAGTTCACCTCCACATCCGTAATAACTGAATGTTTTTTAGCTTTAGAATGTGTTACGTCATTTGAATTAATTTTTGACTATACTTTGGCTTTGGAGAGGAATTGTTTCATATAGACACTGGTACTTTTTGAACTAATAGCTAAAGATTCTAAAGTGCATGTTTTATACTGTTAAGTTTTAACCAGTCAGGAAAATTTTATGTAACCAACGATAGTTACTTTATTTTTTTGTATGAATGTTGTTTAGGCTGCAATGTTTAGCTTTTATTAACTCTTTATTCTTACAGTCTCCAGTTCATTACTATGTTTAATGGCACCCTTGCCAGGATATTTAGCATGTAAAAAGCAGGTTTTGAGTTTTTGTTTTTAAACAGCTTCATATTGAAGCTGAGACTTATAAACAAGTTGAGTGGCAGGCCTGGTATGCTGTATCTTGTTACATAAAGCTATTGCCAGAATCTTAGTAAATACAATGTTTTAAAAGTTTGTTGTCTTTGTATATTCCTAACAGATTATGACAAGTTAAATTTAAGTGAGAATTGTATTACTGCTCTTCTTGTGTCATATTTTACTAAGATTTTGTGCCTCATATCTCTTAATGAATTATTAGGAATGTTAAAAGGAATTGATAAATCATTTTCATTTTACATTTTTATATAATCAGGTAATATGAAATATAATTTGATGTACAATTTTGCCTGTTACAGAGGGTGTGCTAATTATAGTGGTATATGCACAGAACATTTTGGCATGACAAGAAGCTGAATAAATAGCTATTTTACTTAAAAATAGCTGTGTTTGTATGTCCCTTTAGGCCACAGAAAGCTATAAAGATAAATGCTATTTGCTGTTAGTAGTAAATATGATATATCTCAAGTTTTTAGCTGTAAGAACAACACATTGCTTGAGACGTTTCTTTAAATAGTACACTTAATGCTGTCTACTATTTCCTAATAAAACATACTTCTGTGCTCTTCAGGACACAGAAAATTGGAAGAAAATTTCACATCCCACAAGACAGTTTCTCAAAATAGTTATTCATGGGCATGCTAAGAAGTTTATTAGGTCGTTGATGAGTTTTTCTGTGAATGTAAAAGTGTAACCTCACAGAACGATTGGGAATATGGGGCCAGGGATATAGCTCAGTGGCATAAGCGCCTGCCTGGCAAGTGCAAGGTCCTGAGTTTGATTCCCAGTACCCGCCTCCCCAAAAAAGGGAATATGGCATTTACATCCCGCTAAAAGGAACTGCTCATTAAATTAGAGAAAGGGGAAGAAACTGATCTGCAAAAAATTTATATTTTCAGATTCCTGACTCTTTGGAAACACCTTTTTTCATGGTTTCTCTGATGGTGATTTTCTAGTCTTCAGTAAGGACTAAAAAAGAATATCTGACAGGGTACTATCAGTTAGTTTAGCCCATATTTACTACAGTGTACAAGTAATTAACACATCTCCCTCCACCAAGCCACTTTTTCTTGAGTAACTTCATCTTAATTTTAGATCCCCAAGACATGCTGCATGGACTGGCACTGGGAGAATTCCAAAAGTTGGGGTGGGTTTCTCGGTGAGAAAATGGATTTATACCAGTGTTACCTACTTCCTGTCACTTGAGATTCCTTTGGTTACCTTTACTATATTTAGGTGTTTTAAGCACCATAAAGTATCCTGATTTTATTTTATGCAAAATACAGGTTCATATTCCTCCTATCAAGGTATAGTAAAGACCTATCCCTTAATGTTCTGTTTATTATAAACAGTAGAGTGGGGCTGGGGATTTAGCTCAGCAGCACAGCGCCTGCCTGGCAAGCGCGAGGTTGTGAGTTCGATTCCTGGTACCAGAAAGAAAAAAAAAAAAAACAAACAACAACAGTAGAGTAGTGGAGAAACCCTGTCAGTACTGCTGTTCTTGAGACTTAGTGACAGGTTTCACTAAAATTTCCCACATTTTAACTTGAAGCTGATGGGCATTCACTTTATTTTTGTAAGGAAGGTTTTTGGAAAGCTCCGACACAAACACACTTACCTTAGGAAAAAGTAAGACGAGTGAGGATGTAGGTCAGTGGCAGAATCTAAGGCCTGGTGTTAGTTCCCAGCACCCCCCCAAAATGATCTCGGTAAGGGTATTGCATCCTAAGGCCAGGGATGTAGCTCAGTGGTAGAGCACTGGCCTTGCAAAGCCCTGGATTCCAACCCTGGCACAAGAATAAAAATGAAAAAGAACATTGCACCCTAAATTTTAAACATTCTAATATATTTTCTTGACTTACAGGGTAAAAGGCGGCAGACATAGACTGGAAGATGTTTGTTCTCTACCTGGATCTCACAGGAGTTAGAACAGCTGACATTCTGATCAGCTTCGGCATAGTCGCACCATGTTCTCTTACCAGTCTGATCTAACCTGGGAGGTATAAAGTGAGTTTACATTCTAGAAGCTCCCATTTGAAGCTTCTGTTTGGACCTCCTAGAGTTACAGAAGCTTGTAACTTTTGAAGGAACTGTTCATGACCTGGGACATAAGCTTAAAGAATAAGGTCTTAATAATTTTAGTTACTGTGTATTCAAATAGAAAAACATTTTCAGTTTTTGCTGAAGAAATATCAATCAGAATAATATGAAACAAGATAAACATTGGAATTGCTGTTCCAGCTTACAATAACAACCTTAGTGAATTCCTGCATACCTACTGAGTGGTAGCACCCACTGTTACATATTTTTCCAACTACTTGAGAACCTTCTGTTTTGTTGCCAGGAAGCTGCCATGGTCACATTCTATATGGGTTGGAGTAGTGAACCTTGGAATTAGGAGCTGCTCAGACCATCCAGGCTTGGAGCTAGACTAGAGGCCTTCGGTGTGCTAAAGCCATGTTCAGCATGGATCAGGGGGCTCTGAGGAAACTGGTAAACTCCATCAGTAAAACTGTCAAGAGCTGTAAGTACTGACCCTACTTCCATCAGTGCCTCAACATGAGATGTGGACAGACCTCCTAGTTAGATGTTAGTAAGTGCACTGTAACCCTAAAATAGAGTCCTCCATTTCTATCTGTTATTTTGGCCATTTTAAAAGTAGGTCAGCAAATGAACAATTATGTTTGCTTATACAGAAAACAGCTTAACCATCCTAAAATGTTTTTGGTGATGAGAAGACTAAATTGAAAAATTATGCGACAAATACTAGAGTCACCTGCCAACCAAGGACTGATTGTATTATAGTCTTACTGACATGTAATAAATTTTGAATTAGAAAGGTTTTACTTCATCCAGTTCCCTAAGGTTTTTTGGCACAAAACTCATATTGACAGATGATGGTCCTACTCCAGGACATTCGTAGAGATGTATAAGTAGATACTGAAGAAACAGCATGGTGCTCTGCATACCACAAGTGTGTGCTTATTAAAGCTAGTGCGGTGTCGGGTGTGATGGCACAGGCCTGGAATCTCAGCACTCGGGGCGGATGAGTCAAGGAACAAGTCAGAGCCCAGCCTGGGCAACTTAGCAAGACTCAAACAACAAAAAGTACAGGGATGTAGTGCAAAAGTCCTGAGTTCAGTACCCAGTACAGTAAGCCCAGACTTAACATATATTCAAGTTGCAAACTTTCACAGGTGTGCTGTATAAGACTCACTTTGTCAAGTTACGAACTAACCCATCTTACAAAATGTTCTCCCAAAATGGCACTCATCTGTAAGCTAGGGACTTACTGTACTAGGAAAAGAAGAAAGAAAGAAAAAAAGCTCTCGGTGATAGTACAACACTGAATCAAGCATGGACCTCAGGAGAACGCGCAGCTTGCACTTAATCCATGAAGCCGACACACCCAGAGATGACTGCTTACCTCCTTCCCCACTAGGTTAAGAGGCCATTATTTGGAAAAGGGACTGGAATTGCCTCTATAGCAGCACCATCCAGGAGAACTTACTCTAGATCTGTGCTATCCAGTTGGGCAGCCATCACCCACACGTGAACAGTGACCCAGAGAAGTAGCTAGGATAACCCAGTAAATGGGATTTTAAACTTTATCGCATGTACTTACTGGTCACAACATTGAACAGTGCAGCTCCAGAAAGCAGTACACTGATTTAACGGGTACAAATTTTACTAACTCTAGAATATTAAACGTCCTACATTTGTCTGGAAAAAAGTAACCACTGCAGTGGTAAGGAATCTGAGGTCTCTGGAGGTAATCAGCTTTCCGGGGTCTGAGAGTTCCGTAGTAGTACCTGTTTGGACAAGAACTTTTTGATCACGAGGCCTAGTAAATTATGAAGGTTCCTTCCTAAGAAGCTCTAAAGTCAGGACTAGGAAGGATGACGTCAACTTCCTGCCACATGGGGCAATTAGAATTTTGTACACAGAAACCTAATAGAAACAGAGACCCTTCTTGGGGCCTAGGTAGTGGCAGCTCTGTCAGCTCTCTTTGTTTCTATGCATTAAGAACCAAACTCTGCTGGGAAGCAGGATCATGAGTTCAAGGCTAGCCTGAACTACATAGAAAGACCTTGTTGTAAGACAAAAATCCCAGTAATGAGGAAGGTCAGTGTATGTCCTGGTTGAAAGTAGGATGAGCTACATTAAATTCAACAAAAATATTTTTCAGTACTGGGGAGTGTAACCTGGGCCTCTCACTCTGAACTCTCCCCAGCTCTGACATTCTGCCCTCCTTTCAGTTTTATTTTGAGAAGGTCTTGCCAAGTTCCCCCAGCTAGCCTTGAACTCGAGATCCTATGGGGCCCACATGTTCTGTGGGCAGCACTGGCTGTACAGTATGTCTCTTACTGGAAGTAGGATGGGAGTTTCTACGCTGGCGGTGGCGAACCCATGGCACGCATGCCGCAGCAAGCAGCATCACTGGAAGCTCTAAAAGATGCGCCATGATGATGATCTGTACCATCAGAATCACCGAAAGATTTGTGCTGAAAATGTAACACCAGAAGTATTACAGATCGCTGCAAGTGGGGCCAAGCATTCAGAATTTTCCCTGAAAACAGACTAAATTGGTCCTAATCATGTCATATTATTTGCTATAACATCATTCTGGCACGTAGAAGTGACTCTCCTTTACCGTATTTCTTAGTGTTTCCTACTTCAGTTCTCTAAATCTGACAAGTACTCCAATTTATAAGTGGCTGACAAATACAATCTCCAGCACCACAAAAACAGCCGTGGAAAGGGAAAAATAGTAACTTCAGTGGACATGTGGCCCACTCTAGCTTCACCAAGGAATCATGGTTAACACCCGCAGTGATCCTCGTATCAATGCCATGTATCACCTGATACATGAAGAGAACACCTCTTCGCCTCAGTGGCCTTCCCCAAAACATACGCACATGGTCTAATCATGAGAAAAACAGGCAAAGTAAACTGATAAATATTTCACAAAATCAAAACTGTCAAAGTCAGGAAAAGCAAGAAAACAAGGCTATCACAGAATTGAAGGAGACATGACAACTAAATGTAATCCTGGACTGAATCCTAGAACAGCAACAAAAAGACCAGTAGAGAAACTTCTGGGATCCAAATAAAGTCTACAGTGTACTAAGGGTAACACACCAATGTTAGTACGGTATTCTGGCTTTGGCAAATGTACCGCAGTTACATGTAAGATGTTAACTACTACAGTTTGGGTCTGGAAGGTCCCCCAGAGGCTCGTATGTTGGATGCTTGGTCCCCAGCTGGCAGTGCAGTTGGGTTGGGGTGGAAACATCAGGAAGTGAGGCCTCGCTGGAGGAAGTAGGTCACTGAGGGCATGTCCTTGAAGAGGATTTTAGGACCTAAACCCCTTCCCCTCACTGCTTCCTGGCTGCTGTGAAGAGAGCAGCTTCTTCTATATGCTTCTGCCGTGATGTTCCATCAGACCCCAAGTGATCAGGCCAAAACACCATGGCCTGAACCCTCTGAAACTGAGCCAAACTAAATCTTACCTCCTTTTAAGCTGATTTTCGTAAGTATTTTGTCACAGTGACACAAAGGTAATGAACACATTAACATGGAGAAACTGCATGAAAACAGTGTAAGAACTCTGTACTACCTTTGCATCTCATGTAAATCTAAAATTATTTTAAACTAAACAGTTTTTCAAACTAAACAATACTATTAAAGTTATTCCAAACTGCACTCCATATAGTGCATCCACATCTGAACTTTCTGTTTCTTCATATTCCAAACAAGAAGGCTAAGTTTCTTGTAGCCCTCAGAGGAACTCTATCTCCTTTATGATCTAGCCTTGTAAGCTTTAGAGGTTCATTTCCACTGTACGCTGTTGAGTGAAATGATCATAAAAAAAATTTCGGGGCTGGGGATTTAGCTCAGCGGCACAGCACCTGCCTGGCAAGTGCAAGGTCATGAGCTCAGTTCCCGGTACCAGGAAAAAAAAAAAAAAATCACCAGTGGCTTCTGTGACTGGCTTCTTTCGGGGCCTGGGGATTTAGCTCAGTGGCACAGCACCTGCCTGGCAAGCACAGGTCGTGAGTTCGATTCCCGGTACCCCACACACACAAAAATAAAACTAGCGAAAAATTTTTTTCTTTTTCTTTTTGGTTTTCCTCCGGTTTAAAGAGAAGAGTTCTAGACCCCCATCTCTAAAGAGGAGGATCAAAGCCACATTGTGAGAAGAGCATGCATGATGAGATTAGATTGTTAAGATCATCTAGGAAAATATAAACTGCCACACTGGAATTCACCATAAATAGCTTCAAGAATTTACTGTCAAAATGATTTTCCTTAAACACAAATCTGATAACTTGCCAGGCAAACTTTTAGTAAGTTCCCTGATTATCAGAGAAGTCAAACAGTTCTGCCATCTGGCACAACAAAGCTGTAGTTCTCAGAATATACCTGCAAGACTGTGTTATCTCTTAACCAGTGTATAACAGCCATGAAGACGGAACCATGATGGATAGATATATAACAGTAATCTTCACAGCTATTCAGGACTTCATTGTTACAATATGAAATTATACTAAGGAGCCAGAGAAACTAATTTGGTTCATAAAATAGTATTACTAGGCACTTTTGTAACTGCTTATTCTTTATATTTCTAATCATTCCCCTGAAAACCAAGTCATTCTTCTGACCACATAGCAACCCTCGTGTTGTAAACTGAATATCTGCTATATATTTGTCCTTGACTTCACTTGGGTACTTACAATCACCTCAAAAACAGCTTCTAACGTAATTCTTTCTCCTCGCCTCCAGTGTAAAAAGGAGAAAGCAGGGGAAGAGGTGGGAGGAAGAGGAAACAAAAAACAGTAACCAGCTTTCATTCCTAACTCTTGTAGTTCTTTCAAGTAATCTTTGATTCACAAAATTAGACTTCTAGAGAATGAGGAGTCTTAGTGATCAACCAGGACAATACCCCATTTCTGAAAGTGAGGACACTAAGGCGTAACAAAGCAATGAAGTTGATAAACAAAATGGAAACCAGATGTTCCCAAGCCACCAAGTCTAAGCTGTGTTCTCAGCCCTGACTGCACCTGAACCATCTGTGCACTTCGTAATCGTGTTTCACTGCGTCTGGAGTGAAACTCAAGTATGTGAAGATTTGTTTCAAAGCTGTGCACCTGGTAGTTACAAAGGCTACTGATTTTCTACAGCACCTCGGGCTCCCTCCCAGCTTTTCTATCCTTTTCCCCAGCTCCTTAGCCAAAGCCTTATCACTTTGTGCCTGGCTTCCAGCTTTCTTCCTTCAGTATAACTTTGCCAGAAAGGTTTTCCTGAACCACTCTGTCATGGTCTCCAGCTCCAAAATCTTTAATGGCTTCGGATTCTCAACACATAGAGGATAGGATTAAAATGAGCTCTTGGGGTTTTTTTTTTTTTTTGTCTTTTTGAGACAGTGTCTTGCTATGCAGTTCAGGCTGTCCTTGATCTCACTTTGTAGCCCAGGCTGGCCTCGAACTTGCAACAATCCTCCTGCCTCTGCCTCCTGAGTGCTGGGATTACAAGCGTGCCCACCACGCCCCGCACAATGAGCTCTTGTTTTAAAGCTCATTCCTGGGAGGACTGTTAGCAATTCTGATTTAGACTTGGGGCAGATCCTGGGAATCTGAATACTTAACAAGCCTGGGGCGCTGGAGACCATGAATCTCACAGGCGGTCCAAAAGTGACAGCATAGCCCGGTCATGATGGTGCATGCCTATAATTCCAGCACTTGGGAAGCTGAGGCAGGACAATCTCAGCTGTGAGTTCGAGGCCAGCCTGGGCTACAAAGTGAGTTCAAAACCAGCCTGAAATGCATAGTGAAACCCTGTCTCAAAAAAAAAAAAACCCATCAGAAACACTGCACCTGTACAATAACTGCTAGCCCTAGGCACAGGCATTTGAGACTTTACATCAGCCCGCCCTCTTCCACCGTGGTTTTCACTTGTCACCTCGTCACACTCCCTCTAGGCCATGTTCGATCTCAAGCCGAATTCTGCCTCTCTCCTTTATTCATGGTGACCACTTTCCCTAGAACACCCCACTTCATTACCACACTTTGCACAGTCCTTCCTAAGTGAACACTATCAGACTTTCAAGGGCCAGTTCAGAGTCGACTTCTCCCATGGAAATGTCGCAGTGCCCCTTTCACAAACTAATTCCTCTTTCGTGTGTGTGTGTGTGACTTGCATTTAAACCCAGAGTCTGCACATGTTATGCAAGCGCTCTACCATTCAGTTACATCTCCAGCCTTTTTTATTTTTTGAGATGGGAGTTTCACTAAGTTACCCAGGCTGGTCTTGAACTTGTGATCATCTTCCCTCAGCCTCTGAAGTTACTCAGGGGAATTACAGGCATGAGCCACCATGACCAGCCCAGTTTCCCTGTTTATATGTCTCTAGTGATGAATGCAGTATTATGTAAGCCAGCAGTCCATACTGCCTTATGAGTTAGGCCTAGTTGAACTGTGTAAACTCTTATTACGTCCCTGTTGTACATATTTTGATACAACCAGACCACCTAGCATCATAGGAACAAAATAACCGCTTAGCAAAATATTTAATGGGGTTGAATTCGTGTTTAAATCTGCTGTATTTCTTTTCATTTCACAGTCAAAAAAAGTGAAGTAGAGTGCCTCATAAAACTTTTTCACAGCTTCTTGGAAAAAACTGGTAATACTGGGCTGGATCAGAGCACATTTCGAGAGATCCTGCACGACGTATTTGGAATGACTGACGATATGCTGATGAACAGGGGTAAGATGCCACAGAGACCACACTGCCCGTTTAAGACGGAAACTGTATGTATGCAACTTTCATCACAGACTGGATTGTTTTCAGTGCCGCACTAGAAAGTTATAGTGCCAAGAATACAGTGCTACAAACTACTAGATTCAGAATACAAGCTTACGCAGAACTGCTTATGCATAGCTGTGCGGTTCTGAGAAATAATCAGAAATAAACTAACTGAGCTAGAGGTATTCTTGTTTAAAAGATAAGCAGCTCCGTGGCTTTTAATCGTGTTTTCTTTGGAATCATATTCTATACACATTTTTTCCTCATAAAAATAGCGTACCAATCAATATAAAAAATAATGACTCACTACACTGAAAAAGTAAAGAAAATTATATATTTATTATATATTTAATCCAGTTAGTTTTAGAAACAGATCTTTGCCGGGCTTGGTGGTGCACCCCCATAATCCCAGCACTTGGGAGGCTGAGAGGCAGGAAAATTGCTGAGAGTTTAAGGCTGGCTTTCACACAGTGATTTCCAGGCCTGCCTAAATTATAGAGTGAGGGCCTGCCTCAAAAAAAAGAAACATCTTTATCTTTAAAGTGTACAATTTGGTAAGTCTTGACACATGTACAAATGTGTGCAACTATTACCATAATCAAAATAATTAATATATCATCCCTAAGAAAAAACATTTTAATTAATCTTCCATAGGATAATACTATATTTCATTGGTAATTATAAAAATAATGTATTATTTCAGTAATTTACCTTTAGATATTGTGGAAATTCTTTAGAACAGAATTTTCACTATTTTTTTTTTTAGAATAAAAACTATGTCATTGATTAGCTCCACCATTTGTCTCCTTGGTTCCTAATAAGTGCACAAAACATCACAAACAGCCAGGCATGGTGGCATGTCCTCTAATCCCAGGGCTTGGGAGGCTAAGGCAGGAGGATCAGGAGCCCGAGTTTAAGTCCAGCCTGGTCTATATAGTGAGTTCAAGGCCAGCCTGGATTATACAATGAGAGCCTGTCTAAAAACAAGAAAAGCAAAAAACCATAAATGGAGCTTATAATTGCTAATGGAGCAGATTAGTTTTTACTTTAAGGATATTCGGGAAAACATATTTCAAATAATTTTTATCTTTTCAAAAAGATTAGCTGGGTGTAGTGGCACATGCCTGTAATCCCAGCACTTGGGAGGCTGAGGCAGGAGGATCGTTGTGAGTTTGAGAGCAGCCTGGGCTACAAAGTGAGCTCAAGGCCAGCCTGAACTGCATAGAGAGACCCTATCTCAAAAAGACAAAATAAATAAATAAATAAATAAAAGATTTTACCAAAACCTTTTTTCCTTTTCAATTTGGAACTTTTTTATCCATATACAGATATATATATCTCCTATATATATATATATATAACCTATATATGTATATAACCTACATATTTTTCTTTCAGTGTTTTATGCATTTGACAGAAACAAAGATAACTACGTAAATGTAGAAGAGTGGGTTAGAGGATTATCAGTGTTTCTCCGAGGAACTTTTGAAGAAAAGCTGAAGTGTAAGATAGGATTTCTGGCTAATATATATTGTCAACTTAGTATCTGATTAAGTTTATATTCTAAACACATGAGATTAATGTTTGGTATAACAACCTTGCAAACACTGTTCATGACAGCTTGAGACCAAACAAGTGAAATGAGCAGCCTAGTTTTAAGGTCACTGAAGTCTTCAGTCTTGGTTCACAGGTTCTACAACGCTCAGGGTCACCCGGATGGGTCTTTCAGCTCATGGCCTAAGTTGAGGGTCAGGCTCCTGCCAACTCTGATCAGCAAGTAACACTGAGGTTTCTGAGGCTGCCTCTGTCCTCTGCAGGAAGCAGACCTTGATATGGGGCAGAACATGTGTTACTTTAGGGTCATTCTTTGTCTTTGCATCAAAGAAAACAAAAGAGGCACTACCAGACATTAATTATTTGGCTTTTTTTTTTTCTTTCTGGTACTGGGAATCGAACTCATGACCTTGTGCTTGCCAGGCAGGTGCTGCATTGCTGAGCTAAATCCCCAGCCCCTCGACATTAATTCTTTACTGTTAGAACCGTTATGGATGATCGAGGGAAATGAATAGAGAAGGCTGAATGCAGACAATGCAAGCCCAAACGGAAGGATGTTACAAAGGCAGCTTTCACCTTAAACATAACATCAGGAACTCGCAGGCAATAATCTCCCAGGTCACAATTTTGCCTAGAAATAGCCCTGGTCTGTCCCACTGGGGAGATGTCCGCATGCTTTATTCCTCTGGTGTCAGGATTTGGGGTGAGGAACTCTGGAAAGAATAGGAACGATTTTAAGTAACAGTTTTCAAAGAAACAAACTGCCTTAAAGTGTACATCTGTTTGCTTAAGGAAAGACTGTCGACTTCTATGTAAGTGAGCAAATGTTTATCCATTCTTAACCTTTCACTTGAATTTGGCTTTGGGACATTAAAGAAGATCACTAAATTAAGATACATTTAAAAATTATAGCAACGGTTCTTAAGTCATCAAACTTCCCTGACATTTGACTTTTTTTGTATTTCCACCTCCACCCTAATTTCTCCTGAGATAGCATGTAAATATAGTTTGCCCTTAAGCTTGCTGCGGTGTTTTGTTTTGTGGTACCAGGGACTGAATCCAGAGATTCACACGTGCTAGGCAAGCAAGCGCTCTGCCACCGAGCTGTCTTCCCAGCCCCGCAGCATTCTTATACAAAAGTCTCACTGAGAAGTGAAACGCTAGATTCTGTGAATGTGAATCCTCTGCTAATACTAATAGCTGGGGAAAGGCCTGTGATGCTGAAAACAACTGTATATGGTAGGACAGCGTCACTCTGTCAAAAAGATTTTCTTCCTCTATTCACACTTCCTAAGATGTTTCCTTTACATTTGAAAATACGTTGGCTGAGAATGTAACTCAGTAGTGAGTGTGCTTGTCTAGCATATACAAAGTGCTAGATTCAGTCCCTAGCAGGAAAAAAAAAGATGTTAATTTGGGGCAAATAATACTTTTTTCAGTACTTGAGATTGAAGCCAGGGCCTTCACACTGAGATACATTCCCAGACCTTTTGAATTCATTCATAAATTCATTCATTCATTAAACTTTTTAAAATTTTGAGACAGGATCTAAGTCATTGAATTCCCCAGGCTGGGCTCAAAATTGCAACCCCCTGCTTTGGCCTCCCAGAGTGCTGGGATCACAGACACGTGTCACCATGCAGGGCCAGAAATCCTATAGTACTTCCTGTAGGAAGGCTGTAGTGCAATTCCTTATGCTATTGATTGGACACAACTCACCTGATTCTCTGGAATTTATTCCTGGCTCCACTGCTTTTGCCGAAACACTTAACTAGACATACACTGCACGAGAGCTCCTTCACTGCTGTCCTCCCAGGATCTGAGGAGGGCTGTTCGTGGGATGAATGAATGAATTCCAGTGCTTACACAGTGAGCTGGAAATCTCCCTCCAGGAAGAGATTATTTGATAATTTGGGATGGTGCACAAGAGCAGGCTCTGTGGAGATGACTGACTCACTGTGCAACCTGATAAAAGTTCTTTTTCAGTGATAAAGTATTTCACTGCATTCTCCATATAAGAGAATCCTAGTACTGATGGATTGTACACATGAATGCACAAAGGTGTAAAGGTTTTATCTTTTATTGAAGCTTCATAAAATTTTTAAGCTCACCATACCAAAATCCAGGAATTGCATACCTTTCTTCCCAAATCCCAAAGGGTCTTTAATCTTGTGGAAAGAAATGTTAACAGTGCTTTACTGTAAAATTTCTCTACTATGTACTGGATTATATCAATAAATTTATGGTGTATAAATTATATTTAGCCTTTGGTATCTTATGTTGAAATAACCAAGGAAAGGACTAATGACATTTTTACTGTTGTTCTTTTATGTCTTTCACACTTCCTATGCTTTTCAAAGTCTGTTTTGAAGTCTATTATTTGAATGGAGACGGTTATATTTCTCGAGAGGAAATATTTGACATGCTGAAGAACAGCATACACCAAGAGTCACACGAAGAAGACGCTGACGAAGGAGTAAGAGAGCTGGTCGATCTAATACTTACGAAAATGGTAAGAATGAAAAAGTGTGATGCACTCTAGTCATTCACGTACATGTTACATAAAGCTAAAAGATGGTTTCTTGTCCTCCATAATGAATGTAACTTTTATAAGGGCAGGAGTTTATTTTAAAATACTTTTTTTTCAGTACTAGGGATCAAACCCAGGGCTGTACACATGCTAGCCAAGTGCTCTGCTTACTACTGGCCATGTCCCCACCCTAAAGTATTTTTTATTAAATTTTTGTTACTCGTATGTTTTCAGTACATGATGATTACACTCCTTGCGGGGTGATAATATACAAACACATCTAAATTCTTCTTTCATCCCCCTCTCTTTCCTTTCCTTACCCCTCATCCCTATGATCCCTTCTCTTCTGCAAAAGATCTATCTCCCTATTTCCTACCTTTTATTTTACTCTTTACATTGCAGGTTCTCATGTAAGAGAAACTGTGATATTTAAGCAACTAATTTATTTCACTTAACATTATGGACTCAAGGGTACATCCATTTTCCTACAAATGACTTGTTTATCCTTCTTTATGGCACAGCAGTAATTTATTCTATTTAAATACATTTTCCTGGCTGACCTGGTGGTACACACTTGTAATCCCAGCACTCAAGAGGCTGAGGCAGGAGGATCACCAAGTTTGAGGCCAGCCTGAACTACATAGTGAAATCTTGCCTCAAAAAAATTTTTATCTTTATGTATTCATCTGTTGATGGATATATGGACTGCTTCCAAGACTTAGCTATTCTGAGCTGTGCTGTTATAAACATAGGTGTGCACGTCAATCTGTACTGTGATGACTTTAGCTCTTTGGGGAAGATACCTAGAAGAGAAATAGCTAGGTCAAATAGAATGTCTAGTTAGTTTTTTGAGGAATCTCCATTCTGATTTCCACAGTGGTTGGACTAGTTTATATTCCCACCAATGGTAGAGAAGAGTTCCTTTCTTCCATAGCCTCACCAGCATTTGTTATTGATTTACTGATGATAGTCATTCTTTCGAGGTTAAGTTGGAATCTTAAATGTTATTTTAATTTGCATTTCTCTAATAGCCAGAGATGTTGAACTTTTTTTTTTCATGTATTTGCTGGCCATTTGTACTTCTGAGAAGTGTCTATTCATTTCAGCTGCTCATTTAATTGAGTCTTTCATTTTGAAGGGTCTAATTTTTTTTTTCTTTCAGTTCTTTATGTAATGTAAAGATTGGTCCTGGAGGAATAACTGGGAAGATTTTTTTCTCATTCGGCAGGATTTCTCTTTATTCTGTTGGTTGTTTCTTTTGCTGTGCAGCTTTTTAATTTTATATAATCCCATCTGTTGATTCTTGGTATTTCTTGGGTCATCGGGGTTCTGTTTAGGAAGTCTTTGCCTATGCCTACGTCATCAAGAGTTGTACCTATTTTATCTTCCAGCAGACTGTTCTGTTTAAAACATTTGGATCTTTGATCCATTTTTTAGTCTGATCCATTTTGGTGAAAGATAGGGGGTTAGAGTCAATCCTCTGCATGTGTACAGCTAAAAAAAAAAAACAAAAACAAAAAAACAATAGAAACTAGTCCTCTGTTGTGAACTGAGTGACTTCTACCTGGTTTTAGGATGCTAAACTGGATGCGCTAAGGTTTTATGAATCCAAGGCAGTGCTGGCCCAGCTCACTAATACAACTCTCAAGCTCAGACAAGAAATAGAATGGGGACTTTGCAGTCACTACACAGGCTCGAGAGTATCCTCTTCTTTTAGAAATACTTTCACTAGCCACTGCTACTGAGTGCATCCGCCTTCTTGAGACGGTATGCTCTGCAGTACTGCGGACGCCCTCTTTTCCAAAGGAAATGTTTATGGAATAAACCTTTTCTGACAATGATTAAAAGTTTTCTCTAGATAAGACTTTTAGCAACCCTGACGCAGTTATGCTCAAAAGTGAAACAGCAGCTCATCTTGTTCAGCCCAGTTCAGTCCAGCGGCTGAGAGCATTCGTAGTCTGCAGCACAAGCCCCCTCGTGCTCCGCGCTGCATGGCATCCCATTTTTCCTAGGCCCCATCCTGAACGCTTTGCACACTCACATCCTGCTTACTGTGGACCATTCTTCTGCCCTTTCTCCCTATCCTCTCTGCCATCCACAGCTCAAGCATCCTTAAAGGCCCAGCAGGCTTCATCTAATGACTCTAGTCCATCCCAAACAATTACTGCTGTAAACTCTCAGTGACTTTTAACAAAGCAACTTTGCTTCTATCCTTTCTACCTGATGAGCTCCCACGCATGAGATTCTTTGAGGAACAAATTCTACAAAAAGTAAGCTTGAGGGGCTGGGGATTTAGCTCAGCGGCAAAAGCGCCTGCCTGGCAAGCGCAAGGTCGTGAGTTCGGTTCCTGGTACCGGAGAAAAACCAAAAAAAAAAAAAAAGTAAGCTTGAGTATCTTTGTCCTGTTGCACGTACTGCTTCACAGAGGGAGCAGTGTAAGACTTCCTCCAATTTCTTGTCATTGCCACAATTCAGATGTTTTAGGGACATGGCCACATTTTATATAGCTAAGGTAGGTATGGTATGCCCGTTAAAATAAAAGAATGGCCTCTATAAATAAATACCTTTTAATTTATATAAATAGTGTCTTCAGAAATGGAAAATTCAGTTTTGCTTATAAAACTTTTTAGTCTAGACAGCTATTTTCCATGGCAAAATTAAAATGACTATCGTTTATGAAAAAACCACTTCCTTTCTAGGATTATGACAACGATG
This sequence comes from Chinchilla lanigera, assembly GCF_000276665.1. Taxonomy (NCBI): domain Eukaryota; kingdom Metazoa; phylum Chordata; class Mammalia; order Rodentia; family Chinchillidae; genus Chinchilla; species Chinchilla lanigera. Next base: position 9,469,743 of record NW_004955432.1, on the reverse strand, counting down.
GCAAAGTATCTTTTACAGACTTTGAAAGAGCAGTGAGACAAGACCAACTTCTGCTGGAAGTGTTTGGGCCATGTTTACCAGAAGCAAAGGTATAGTTCTACAAAAGCCCGTCTGTGCTTATGCAGGCTTTTCATGTATGAGTCTGACCAATTTTCTGAGCTGAGAGGATCAGCCTAGTAATTGATTTGGCCCATAAAACTTCCTTCCCTAGTCTTCCTTCGATCAACTGTACTTTTCAAACATATGCTGTAGAAACCTTATTGTAAGAGTTTGCAAATTGACATGCCTGTGGTTAAGCTATCCTTACCCATCTCAGCGCTTCATCTCACGTATCCCATTGTAGTTTATTTCCCAGACCCCATCTCCGAGTTTTGCCTGGAAATATGTAGTAAAAGCAATGTGCAAGAGGCAGGTTTCCAACTGTAAGACACTGATGGGTGAAAACAGCATAGCACAAACGGATTGGAACAACTGCTTAGGATGGAACAGCCAACAGTTCTTATTTTGAGAGAGGGCCTCACTAAGTCACTAAGCTGCCCAGCCTGGGCTGGAACTTGGGATCCTCCCGCCTCAGCCTTGCAGAGCACTGGGATTACAGGTGTGTGCGATTGCACCCGAGCCAGCGGTTCTCCAGCCGCTACGGTTATCTACAGCCTTGCTCTTCAAAACGTGCTCTGTGAACTGGCAGCAGTGGCATTTCCTAGGAACTTGTGAAAAACCCGTATCTCAGCCCCGACACAAAACTAAGTGAATCACAGTCTACTTCTGTTGTTGTTGCTTGACACAACCGAAGTTTCTTTCTTTCCTATCACCTTAAAATACTGTATGTGCCTGTCAGTAGATGGGGGAAGCAAGTGGGCTCCTCAAAGAACAGATGAGAACCCCACTCAGGAACAGAGAACCCATCTAATAGCTGCTGCCATTCAATCTCTCAGAGAATTTAGATTCTCATAAAAGCTAATAGAAAATTTACCATCTTAACCTTTTTAAAATGTACAGTTCAGTTAGCATCAACCGAACACAGGCACACAACCAATCTCCACAGTTCTTTTCAATCTGTAAAACTGAGAGTCTGTACCTCCATTAAACAACTCCCCATTCCTCCTCCCTACCATACCGGAATCTACATTTCAACAAGACCCTAAGGTGGAGATTCGCAGCATCCTAATGTCTGAAAAGCTTTATCTGGACAGGATTTGTTCTTTCCAACTTTGCGCTCAGGTCTTTACCTGGATTTCTATGGTATTTACCTCACAAGGAAGTAGAGCCTAACTTCTTGCTTGCAGATCCTTCCAGTACCCACTTACAAACTTTTTTACAAACCACCACCTACAGCCATTCTAGCAAGTTTGATCAGTATAGCATGATAGCTGAAATAAACCTTATTCATGGATATGTTTAAATTAATCCCTTTGGCAAGAAGCTCTTAAGGACAGGGCAAAATGAAACACAGACAATAGGCAGTAGGGGCCTTCTGAAGTTATTTTTATCAGTAGAGAAAATGGAAAACATCTGGATAAAATCAAATTTCTTAAAGTGTAGCAGTCAAAGTCTAGAATTTCCAAAACTGATTTTTTGATTGCTACAGATCAAGTAAACACTCCTTAAAATCTTTTTTAAAATCATGTAAGAGCCGGGTGTGGTAGTGCATGCCTGTAATACCAGCACTTGGGAGGCTGAGGCAGGAGGATCGTTGCGAGTTCGAGACCAGCCTGGGCTACAAAGTGAGCTCAAGGCTGGCCTGAATTGCACAGCGAGACCCTGTCTCAAAAAGACAAAAAATAAAAAAAATTTAGTAAAATCATGTAAGTTTGTATTACAACTTTGTTGTAATAGTTTATTAACTTTTTTATTTTACAGAATTGTCTTCATTTTGAAGCCCTGGCTTTCAGAAACTTGTAACTTTTGAATATGAATTGCTCAATATTTCTATTAAAATAAGAAACAGATACTTGTTGCCTCTCTTTGTGTGGTAAAATTCCTATATTTGCTCCAATTTACATGTAGTTATAATGTGGAAGATAATGTTACAAGACGTGAACAAAATTAAGTATACATCATAAATTATATGAAATATTAGACAGTCTGAATGAAATTATAAAATGCATTAAAAAATACTACCAGTAAAATCTCTTTTTAAAAAATGACAGACTAACAATAAAGAATAAATATCCTCTTTAGAAAATACTAGCCAGGAGTGGTGGTGCACGCCTATAATCTGAGCACTCCGGACTAAGGCAGGAGGATCACTGTGAGTTCAAGGCCAGCCTGAACTACAGGGTGAGACCCTGTCTCAAAAACAGAAAAAAAAAAAAAAAAAGAAAGAGAAAATACTAACTTGTTCCTGGAAATCTATATTCTTCTTCTTTGTTTTAATGGATGACTCGTACATACAGCTTCCAATTTGTCCTCTGGGGGCTTTGGCACAGATGAAATTACCTAGTTTAAAAAGAAAAAAGAACCACCAAAACTCAGTTTTTGTAGTGTAAGAGTAAATAAGCTAGAAGAGGTAGGATATACACCTAATCGCCCAGTCCCTGCAATCTCTTTCGAGAGAGGTGGCCCACGTTCTGGATGCAGCCTACATCCTAGGCACAAAGCAAAGTTTCCTGTCCAAACATTGATGAGAGTAAAATTTCCAAAGCCATTTACCAAGAAAATAAAACTGGAAGGAGGGCAGCGGATGTATAACATTTCTTTAGCTCATCCAAGTCCCTAGGTTTGATACTAAGAACTGAAAAAAAAGTTTTTGTAGGGAGAAAAGTAAACATATGCTCTCCTTTAGCATTTTTAAACAGATTTAAAGTCATGTTTTTTTTAATACAAGTAGATATCCAAGTTTTGCATTTTTGAAATACAGATAACATCTGATAGACATATGAAATAAAATGCTTGGGACAGGGATGAAAATTTGGAAAAATGTGCACAAAATGATAGAATTCTCAATTTCCGAGGAGAAAAATGGACACCAAGCGTACCTCAAAAGGCATGGACAATAAATCACAGCAGAATAACATAATCTTCATTTGAAATGGAAAAGTATTAGAAAATGTGGTAAATTAAGCATTACAAACTGTGTGTATAGGTTTTTACTATTATTTTAGTAGTCTTACTAGGTAATCATTTTCAGATTAAAAAAAAAACTGTAAAAGAAATCAGGCTTTTAGCATCCCTGAATCACTATAAAATTTATGTATAACAATGTGAAAAGCTTTCTGAACCTTGGCATTAAATATAGGAGAACAGGCATGACCCTCAGTTTATCATTTCCACAACCTAACCCCACCCCAAAAAAAGATGTCTTTCCAAAGCTAATTCATCAGGAGGCCGAGGCAGGTTTACTGAGAGTCTGAGGCAAGCCTGGGCTACAATGGTAAGTTCAAGGTCAGCCTGAATCATGCAGTGAGACCCTGTCTCAAAAAAAAAGAAAAGAAAAAAATAAAGGTTTGTTCAAATGTTAAATTTTTGGGGCGAGGGATATAGCTCAGTGGCACAGCACTTGTCTGGCAAGCATGAGGTTATGAGTTCAATTCCCAGTGCCAAAAAAATGAAAAAAAGAAATGTTAACTTTTTTTATGCTTGAGACAGAATGATTACCTAAATAATGTTAAAAAAAAGACTAAGTAGCATAATCTAGTTCTAGTTTTTTAAAAACTTTACACTTAAAATGTAGACCCTTAAAGCAATGCAATGACCCAATGTTTAGAAATCTCACCTTCTTCCACAGATATTTCTATCACAGAAGCAAAATAATCATTTTAAATTTGACTTTGAATTTAAGAGAATTTTTTTTTTTTGTACCGGAAATTGAACTCCTGACCTTGCGCTTGCCAGGCAGGCGCTGTGCCGCTGAGCTATATCCCTGGCCCAAGAGAATTTATATTAATTTTCCTTCTTAGGTTTGGTTTATAACTACCTGGGGAGCTGTTTAAAAAGGGGGCCTGGATCTCACTATGGCAGATTGATTTAATTGACTGAAACCACTATGTTAGTATTTTTGCATCTAGAATGATATAAAAATATATTCATTGTTTAAAGCAGAAATTACCATCAAAATAAATAAATATACTGGTCAAGTTCACTTAATTTAACAGAGATTCCAGAAAAACCACATCAGAAATTAAAAATTGAAAAAATACAATTCTATCATTCCCACAAATAATTTTCCACTTAGTTGTTAGTCCTATAATCAAATCATCTCTTCACATTTTTTGACAAATGACCTCACCTCTTTAAGTTTTTTCCGAATTAAGTTTGCTGTTGTATTCAAGGAATCATCTTGCAGATCTATTTTAGGTATGTCTGGTAACTTAGGCCCAATCATCACCTCATTACTGCCTGTGCTTGTTTCAAAAGTTCCAAGTTTATGATCATCTTCTCTTCTTCTTTTCCGCTCCTGCAGCTGTGTTGTCCGAGGCATAAACCTGTCAACTGCGCCTGAAGGAGTAATGGCTTTTTGTGCTCCAGAATGGGGCACTAAATTTTTAGAAGTGTTCATCTGTAATTTTGGGGAAGAGTCACTGTAGATACAATGCTTCACTGTTTCATTATAGTCTCTACCATCTTTATAGGAATCAGATGTTCTGTCCACATGCTCCCCAGGTGAACATACATATTTTGAGGCAAAATAACCTAAAGGCAATTCACAAGAATAAGGAAAAAGAGGATCTTGGCTCCCAGTCGGTGTGTTCAAAGTGACTGCACAAAATCCAGGCATCTCTGAGTGGAAGGCCTGTCTAAAATCTTCTGTGTCTTTATGCTCTGGAACCGGTTTCTTCTTTGTCATATAATAGTCTTTTTACATTACAATTTAAAAGTTGTGGGAAAAGAAAAGAGAAATAGTTCGCTTACTGTTCAGAATCATGTAATTTAAAAAACAAACTTAAAAACTGTTACCATATTCTATTCCAACAATTTTCTTTCTCTTTTGGGGGAGGGGGTGTCTTGCAATGTACATCAGGCTGGCCTTGAACTCACGAAGCAGGCCAGGCTAGCCTTGAACCCGTAGAGATTCTCCTGCCTCAGGTTCTTGAGTACTGGGATTAGAGCCATGTGCCACCACAGCTGGCTCAAAGATTTTATTTCTTGAGCAGAGAACGTATTAATGTGGTTTAAAGGTCTTTTAAGAGGATAAAAAAGGTATATCAGATCAAAATTCACCTTTTTCTCATTCCACATGTATCTGGTTTTCTACCTCTCTTACGTATTCGCTATTCTTTCTTACTTATGTATCCCATATGTGTTACTTTTCTTCAGCCCACCTGTCCCTCTTCCCTTTCCACACCAAAAGCAACCTACAACACTCTTCTCCACACCCATGATCCACTTACATGTAGATCTTAGTCTTCCCGTGTCACTACACAGAATGCTTTTTTCACAGCTTCAGAATATTCTACTATATGAATGTAACATGTTGTTTAGTTTTTGTTGTTAAAGCAAACAGTATGCTGGGCACACTTTTAGGGTCTGTACAAGACTCTTGCTTGATCTATTCTCCCAGGAGCAGATGGCACCATCAGAGTGGGATGTGGAAACATGAGATAACCAACAGCTCTCTCTTTCCAACCCAACTTATGTACAGGGCTGCAGAGAGCCCTGTGACTTAAGTTACTGAATACTGTGATCATTCATTTGCCTATCCCCCATCTAACTTGGGCATTCCCAGTGGTGTATGAAGCAGAATGCCTGACACACAGGAAGTGTTCAGTAATAGGATTTGTATACCTTCATTTTTAGTAGCTCTTGCTATATAAGCCTTTCGCTCTTCTAATTTTTTTCTAGTTTCTTCGATTGTCTCAAATTCGGGAGCATAGCAAACATGAAGCAATCCACCAAAGAAACTCTGTTCATCCATTTTTCTCTTGGCTATCCTAAACAGAAATACATGATAACAGGATCTATTAGTACAGATTTCAATATGCCTATCTTATAATAACAAGTACATAAAAAACGTAGTTTTGTTACTAATATATGTTAACTATATTATGTACAGTGGTACAGTACTTTGGTTCACGAACTTAATTCATTCCACAATTCTGGAAAAGATGGCCATGTTCATGTTCGGTTTTTCTCTGGTACCGGGAACCGAACTCACGACCTTGCGCTTGCCAGGCAGGCACTTTGCCGCTGAGCTAAATCCCCAGCCCCCGGCCATGTTCATGTTCATGTGGGAAAGATGGCTGCAGCTGTGTTCATCACTCAGTGCAGAGCTCGAAAACGAAAACAAAATTTTGCCCAATACATTTGCAAACAAAAGCACTTGTGAAAAAAAAAAAGCATTTGTGAACCAAGGTACCCCTGTATTTCATATGAGATTCAAGTCAACTCCTCTTCACTCAATGCAACGCTGGCAAACCAGTTTTGTCCAACCAGTGGGCTGCTGGTTGGACACACGTGCTATATGCTTTCCTAATCATGAGAAGGTGGCAAATTGGTTAGGAAAGTGAAATTAAACGGAAGAGCTGCTTGACAACAACACATGACTGCATAAAAACAAGTGTTTCTGTGGCACAGTCAGAGCTACTAGAAGCCCAGAAGAGAAATATAAATGGATAACAGCCAGGGAAGGCTGGGTCTCAGATCAGATTAGTAACAAGAAAAGGGGTCAACACAAAAGTAGATAAGGCACTGCATACTTCAGCTTAATGGAGCAGGTTTATGTTATATAGATGCCCAGAAACAATGGAGTTAATTCACATAATAGGAAGTACAAGAGTTAATGTTTAATGCATTCTAAACAGAAGGTATTATTCTAAGTCCTTTACACAAGTTATCTTAGTTCATCCTCATACCTCAAGAAATAGGTTTTTCACCATCTGGATTTTAAGAAATGGAACAAATAGGCTTAGCAGGGTTAAATTACTTGCTAGGCATGAAGCTAGTGAGCAGTACTAGAAAACACTCCACATTCAGTTTTTAATCTACTGTACTACAGGACACTAACTGCTAAGCATGGGAACGAGGGGATGGAAACTGTTTTCGTGAGGTTAGCCTCTAAAAGACTGCAGGAAGATAAGAGTACTACAGGCCCACGTTAAACTTTGGGTAATTCAGTATGAATGAGAGAAACCTGAGGCCAAAATGATAGCAACAGAAATGGAGGAAATGAGATACTGTTTAACCTGCACATTACCTTGCACTCTGTAAACTCATAAACTTAATAAGATAAACTTCAGTAAAGTCTTCTGCTGGGTATTCATCTAGAGCATTATACTCTTCAATCGTACCATACAGAGCAAATCGCTCCACTAATTGCTTCATTGCTCCCACTGCAGGCACTCCTTGTATCAGTAAGTACCGGGATTCCAAATTGATTGTATAGACCTAAAAGAAATACACTCATTAAATGTATTTTGCAAATAAGCCTAGGACAAATTCGCCCTTATTTTTTGTTTTAAACAAAGCATCGTTCAACCTGACCTGTAAAAAAACACGCAAAACGTTCTAAAATGCTAGCTTCTCCATAAAGAATAACTTACTACACGTGTGAGAATATCTCACTAAAACATACAACCGACTGCTCTCAGGTGTCATTTTTTCCAGTGGTTGGCTCGGTAGACGTCATTGGAAAGTCACTCAAGTATTCACTGAGTACTTAAGTGACAAGCACTGCTATAAATACAGATGACACAAAGCCCCGTTCTTGCACAGCGACGTTCTAATACTTAACCAAATGGGTAATAACATCCTCCGGTGTCTACGCTAGGGTTCCGCATGCCATCTCCAAGAAGAGAAGGATCTGACAGCACTCTTTCTATGCCTTTAGCCAGGCGGGCCATGTCGAGCTAGGGCTCACACAAAGCTACCGAAGATAGCGAATGAAACAAATCACTTTACCTTGACCGCGCGAGGCCGTCGGCCCTCTCGATATTTCGCCCTTGTGGCGCAAACCGCCCTCCGGACGTGGTGGTCTAATACATTTCCAAACTGCCCGTCGCTCGACGCCATGTTGCCCGCTTTGGCGCTCACGGGGAGAACAACATCCGCCTTGCCACACTGCCGTGTACCCAATAAGAGAGCCGGGTGGGCCAAGACGTTCCAGGATTGGCTAGAGAATCGACAGCGTCGGCCATCGTTTCCTGAGAGCGAGACTTCGTCGAACACGGTGCTGCCCCCCGGTGGCTTGGAGGAGAGGACCAATGAGTGGCGGAGGCTTGTTTGCCCCTCCGCCTTACAGGCGTGAAGAGAGACGCGCCGCTGAGGAGAGGGCGGGGCCGCGGGGGCGGGACCAATCGATCCTCTCGGACTCCGACGCGCTCCGCCTGCGGGGTTAGGAGTCGCACGCCGCTCTACCGTGGGCGTTCCCGGAGCGGCGCCTTGGGGAGATGTGGGGCAGCGACCGCCTGGCGGGGTCGGCGGCCGGGGGGGTGGCGGTGACCGTGGCTTTAACCAACGCTCGCGACTGCTTCCTCCACCTGCCGCGGCGCCTCGTGGCCCAGCTGCACCTTCTGCAGGTAACGCGCGGCCCCGGCGCCCGACGCAGCTCGGGCCGGACGTGGCCGAGGAGGCCGCCGCGCTCCGCCGCCGCGCGCCCGGGTGCAGCCGTGGACCTGGTCCGGGCCGTGTCGCTCGGTCCCGCTGGGCTTTGAGGCGTCCGAGGGCGGAACTCCTCTCTGCATTCTGGAATATTCCTCAGGCCGGGGTGGAAATGCTCTCGAGGACGCGGATGTTTTTGTTATTTAATAGTGTTCTTGCTAGGGATCTCCAAGTCTGCACAGCTGCTGCCGTCGGCCCCGCGGGGCTGGCGTGGGTTGTGGAGCCCGGGAAGGTGCGGGGGTCCGCGGCCGCCGCGTAGGGCACCCTGCCGGACTTGCGCCCGCTCGTGTAGATCCAGCGTCCACGTTGTCATAGTTAGGAGTAGATGCACACGGTCTGAGAAGTTGGGCTGTGCTCGTGTGGCGAAAGCATGGAATATTTGAAATCTTCGCAAGTCTTGGAGGCATGCTGCCCGCCACTGCCTAATCCGAACAGCAGATTCGCAAGAGTTTGCAGTAATGTCAAAAATTCCAACTTTTCTCTTTTTATATTTTAAAGAGCATAGTAAACAAAGGAACAATAGCAAAGTACAAACAAAACAAAGCAAGAGCATTAAAAGTCAGACGGGGTTTCAAACCAAATGGCAGGAATTAACAGTGGTTGTTGTATTATAGTGTTTTATAATATAGTGTTGTGTTATATAGTGTTGATTTCAACGAAGTCGCTCAGATTACCTAATGTAGAGATGGAAGATTGGTCAAACCATTGAAGAGAATAAGAAAATAATAATTTAAGAAAACATTAGATACCTGAGAAACTATCTTGTAGCTAACGATATGTAAAATAACAACCACTGATAATTTCCTACCACTTTGTCTGTAATTCGGTAAGCCCCCCTATTACTATGTTATCCTTTTTTTACTCTTTAAAATAACTTTAAAAAAGGAAGAAAAAACATTAGAGACAATACAGTTTCACTAGACAAGATGGTAGGGATTCACCAATTGTTATTTTGCATATTGTCTTCATAGCAGTTGCTCAGATTAGCAGATACACGCATGCAAAATTGGTCACAATATTAAAAAAAAAAAATTTAAGCATTAACCGGTCTTTCAATAAACTACGAGACATCAGCCCAACTTTCCTCTTGAGCAACTTCTTTGTTTTTATGGTTTTTGGTCCATCTTTCATCACATACCACATTCAACAGAATCCTTTCATTCTTGTTATTATTTTTTTTTCTTACCATTAAGCAAACTTTTGTTTCTGATAAGCTCTTCCTTTTTTCTTTCTTTTTTTGGGGGGAGGGGTACCGGGGATTGAACTCAAGACCTTGCGCTTGCCGGGCAGGCGCTTATGCCACTGAGCTATATCCCCAACCCCCCTACCCCCCTAAGCTTTTCTTACAACTCCAAACCAGTCGCTGTCACAAACTTTCAGGCAGAACTTGACTCGGTGCGGTAGGAGCTGATGGAGGTTCTCTTGTAGTTCATCTGCCCCTTGTCGACTAGCTCACTCCTTGTCAACCAGCCTGTGCTTTTTCCAGTTTCTTTAATTTACCTCATTCCCACTTCCGTTCCTTTGCTCCTGCCATTCTACATTTTCCCTCTTGCTGTACTTACTCCGTAACTTTACAACAGTGTCCACGTAACTTTTTTTTTTCTTTTGAGACACGGTCTTGTTAGGCAGTTTAGGCTGGCCTTGCGCTCACTTTGTAGCCCAGGTTGGTCTTGAACTTGCAGTGATCCTCCTGCCTCAGCTTCCCGAGTGATGGGATTACAGGTGTGCGCCACCATGCCCGGCCACCCTTCTTTTCATGTAACACATCTGACTTGCTATGCCTGTTCTGTGTTCTGTCTGCTCAAGCCTCTGAGGACTGAGTACTCAGTACAGGTTCAGTTTAGGGTTTTTTACCCTTGGCCCCCTTGTTATTTGGGGTTTGGATAATTGTTTTGTTTGAGGGGTGTCCTGTACATTTAAGATGTTTAGCAGCTTCCTTGGCTCCTGCCCAGTAGAGGCCAGGAGCACATTTCCGCCCTAGTTGTGACAACAAAAAACATTGCCAAACTCAGTTATCTTGTCTGTACTCTGAGCTCGGGACCTGCTCTTGTAGCAAAGAAACCTAAATCATCCAGAAATGGCCACATCCAGATTCGATTGCCGTTTGCTTGTGTCAGTGTGATTCATCAGGCCTTGGAGGCTCCTACAGAATTTCAGCATCCAGTTTCACCGGAAGATTTCCTTCATGGTGATACTGATGCCATGGTTTGGGCCAAAGGAAGTAGTTCCATGCATTTACTAAGTAAACTCCTGGAAAAGGGGCTGCTTTTCTAGTCTGTCTACCTGAAGGGTGAGGGGCTGTATGGTTCAAGTGAAAAAAATTTTGGCATGAAACCAAATTTGCAGACTTCTACAAAGTCAGCCAAATCTAACAGTATAGATTATGACTTTATGGGACTAATTACTACAGTTTAACCAAAGGTTCATGATGCAGTATTAAGTGGAAGAAAAGGATGTTAAATTGTCTTTTAATGTACAGCTGTGCAAAAAATTAACTTATGCATAAAGAAAGAGAATAGAAAGCGCAAGGTCCTGAGTACAATTCCTGATACAAAACAAAAGAAAAAGATTAGGAAGAAATAGACTGTTGTATACGTGGTTGTCTTTTTGTGGCGAGAACAGCAATAATTCCTTTTTTTCCATTCCAGCTTCATTTATTTTCCAAGTTTTCATGAGTAATTTTTTAATTTTAAAAAAAATGTAGTCATTGGACACAAACTTACATATTTTATATTATTGCTCTTTTGATGAAAATAAATTTTATATATTGCTTTTTAAACTTATAAGTAGATATCCATACTTTTGTGGCTTTTAAAGTTATTTAAGAAGCTGAATAATATAACATTTCTGGGACAATGCACAAGAAGCTATTAGTAGGATTTACCTCTGGGAATGGTGACCTACCTTCACATTTTGGTTATTTGTGTTTTTTGCATTTTTACAGTATGCATGTATTACTCTTCTGATCAATCAGTATCAGGGATTGCTATTTTATCTGATTGCTGTGTTATGATTCTAAAACTTGTTTCACGTTAAAGCATCATATATTTTTCCCTTTTGAATCATTAATTTAGAATATTCAAATAGTTACATGTGGCTCAAAGGCTACCTATCGCCTTTTGAGAGGATTTTTTTTGTTTTGTTTTTGTGGTGCTAGGGATCAAACCCAGGCCTCTGTTTAAGCTAGGCAAGTGCTCTACTACTGGGCTACGTCTCCAGTCCCTTGTTGCCATTTTGAACTCTGAAATGCTTGAATCAATTTATTCTGTCATGAGAATATAAGGGTATTGCCAGCATTAGGTATTTGAAATGATTATGACTTTTTAAATGCTATACAAATGGTGATAGCTGAAACTTTCTTAGCACAAGTTTTAAATTTTGGAGCATTTCAGCATTTTAAAATTTGGAGCATTTGGATTTTGGATTAAGGATGCTCAACCAGTAAAGCTAATGCAAATATTCCCAACTATCTATAGGACTGTTTTTCTGTGTGTGGATTGCAGTGATAATTTATATGACTCCATGGAAAACATCTAAAACTTTAACAATCTTTCCCCCTCCCATTCTTTCTATAAATAGAATCAAGCTATAGAAGTCACCTGGGGTCTGCAGCCGGTATTCTTGAGCTGGGTGGAAGGCAGGCATTTTAATGACCAAGGTGAAAATGTGGCTGAAATTAACAGACAAGTTGGTCAGAAACTTGGACTTTCAAATGGGGGACAGGTAAGGACAAAATATGATGACAGTGACTTTCTTCTTATGTCACATAATACGGCAATGGAAATGAAAGGTCAGGTTTTTTAAGGACTTGAGATGACACCCAACTTACATATTATTTTAACCAGTCTCAGATATTCAAATTAACTAAACTTTGTTGCTAAGTCAGTGTTCTGCATTGTTTATTTTACTCACTTTGCAGTTTCTCTAATTTTGTTTTTAGGAAATCATTTTTCCCTTTATTAAATACTGGGTTTTACTTACTATTACTGAACTTAATTTCATTTTTTTCTGATGCATTTTTTGAATGTCTCGTGGTCTTAATTAAAAATACTTTTCTGTATCCAGTCTTCCCTCAGTGCCTGTGGGAGCTTGCTTACGAGATAGCCATGGAATCCACAGTCTGTAGTTACTTGTGTCCCTTATATAAAATGGTATAGTATTTACATGTATGTAAATAGTTACATTGTTTAGGGAATAATGACAACCAAAAAAATCTGTGCATATTCGGGATAGACAGAATTATTTTCCCGGTATATTTTATTCATGGTTGATTGGATCTGCAGATGTGGAACCTGCAGACGTAGGGATGATGGTTTACAAACAATATAGAATGAATATCTCCCTGTAAATATTGATCCTCTATTGTAGCAGTGCCATTAAAACACTGTCTCCCAAAGAATCCGTAATAGCAACAGAAATGGTTGGCCTCGCCGGGGAGCCCTCAGATTCGCATTGAGCAAGAGCAGCTTTGTGTTGCCTCAGAGTCCTATATGTGCAGGTTTGTTATCCCTCACTCGAAATGCTTAGAGCCAGAAGTATTTCAGATTTTGGAGAGTTTTAGATTTGAGACTGTTTGCATTGGCTTTACTGGTTGCACATTGTTATTCCAAAGTCTGAAATGCTCAAAAACTTGTGCTCAGAAAGTTTCAGATTTCAAGCATTTTAGCTTCAGATTTTCAGATTTTCAACCTGCAGGCATGAAATAAAAATCGAATTACCAGGGCCGGGGGGCTTATGCTTTTACAGTTTTGATGGAGGAAGATACAGTGCTCTCTGTTACCAGTTTCTCACAGCTGTACCTCTGTGCACATCTTTTCAGCTTGTTCCAGACACAGACTTGATGTGTGTTTTGATAATCAGAACAGGCTGTTCCTGAGAAATCTAGAAGCCTCTGACTTGTCTTGTGTACCCTAGATTTTTCTAGAATCTTAATATTTTAATGCCAGAAAGACCTTAGAAATCACTAACTTTGATGCCTTGGTCTACAAACCTCGCAAGGTGAAATATATTTGCTCGGAACCGGAAAGCAGGTTACAGTTTAGCTTGCTTTGAGCATGTGGCAACTGCCTCTAGGCAACATCAGCTTCCTATTGATTTTGATATCTTAATTAGTACACTAAACAATCCTACTTGTTTTTACTTCCAACTTGCTTTTAAGTGACTCTTCCCAGACTCACTGAAGGTCCTTTCATAGGAATGGAACATAAGCCTGCTGCAGTCCTTCACTTTTTGGTAGGCAGGAGCTGCTTTGTGCTTCTTTCAAATTATTCTTTTGAAGTACGATGGTAAGGGAGGTATCGAGAACAAATTCACAAAAGTAGAGAGGCAGGGCTGCTTACCTAGAATGGCTAACACTCAGTGGCTTTGGATTTTATCCCCGTAATCTTCAGAAATGTCTGTTAAAGGGAAGAGAGAGTAAGGTGGTGGACTGCAGCTATTGAGATACACCAGCATTTCGTGTATCTGTAGAACAGAATGAGGGAGTATTTGTTTCATTTACTTTTAGCTGTGTGAAAGATACGCTATAAATAGTGGTCTCTGGTCTTTATTTCAGTGTGTTTTTTACTTTCCTAGAAGTAGCACGGCTTAAAGTTAGTTATAAAGCTAACAGTTGTGAAACTTCTAGAAGTAGAGTATAAACTCAGGTGATTTGATGGAGCTTATTTTTCTTACATATTAAAGTTTATATTTCTTTTGAAAATGATTATCTTTATTTTTTGAGACACACGTGCTAGGAAGTGTGTTTTCTGTACTCTGTAACTAGTTGTACAACAGTTTTTTCTAAAACACCGAACACATCAAGCCCTGGCTAAGAATAAGCACTTCATATTTGTTGAACGAAAGACCATCCGCACACACACACATTACTTGCCTAAAGAGAGAACTTCGTGTTTTCGAGGAATACAGAATAATCTTTTGAAAGTAGTTTTAAATTTTTAATTTTTTCCAGGTGTTTCTCAAGCCATGTTCTCATGTGGTATCTTGTCACGAAGTTGAGGTGGAGCCCATCTCAGCAGATGATTGGGAAATACTGGTAAAGAAAAATAAGAACCATCTCAGTTTAAAGTTAAATTACTTCAAAATACCATTGTCTTTGGACTGCTTTGAACTTCATTCTACCTTCTGAGTTGGTTTGAATTATAAGAATGGGTAGAGATCTAATGTATAACATGAGGACTATACATTTAAAAATTGTACTGTATCTGGGGCTCATGCTAAGTGAGTTTTTTAACTATTCTTTTTTTGTTTGTTTGTTTGTTTTGGTTTTTCTCCGGTACCGGGAACCGAACTCACGACCTTGCGCTTGCCAGGCAGGCGCTTTTGCCGCTGAGCTAAATCCCCAGCCCCAAAAGCCAACATCTTTTTTTTTTGTTTTTTTCCAGTATCGGGAATTGAACTCATGACCTTGCGCTTGCCAGGCAGGTGCTGTGCCGCTGAGCTAAATCCCCAGCCCTAGTTTTTTAACCATTCTTGCTGCAAAATTTTTTTAAAAATTGGGTGACTGGGAGATGGGTGAATATGTTAATTTGCTTTTTTAAAATCTCTGTATATCCCACAATATCATGTTGTGTACCTTAAACATGCACAGTATTTATTAAAATAAAAAATGAATCGTGATATCCTTACTAGACATAGAAAGGGCAAAATGTAAAGTAAATTGATCTTGTTCTCTGTTGGTTCTAGGAGCTGCATGCTGCTTCTCTTGAACAGCATCTTTTGGATCAAATTCGAATAGTTTTTCCAAAAGCCATTTTTCCTGTTTGGGTGGATCAGCAGACTTACATATTTATCCAGATTGGTAGGTGCTGTTGTAGTAACAACTGTCGTACTCCATACTGTCACACTGAGTCCTCCGTAGAGGTCGCCCTGCCCTGACGAGCTCTGTTTTCTACACAGTTGCACTGATGCCAGCTGTTACGTATGGAAGGCTGGAAGCTGATACCAGGCTCCTTATTCAGCCAAAGACGCGCCAAGCCAAAGCAGAAACATTTACAAAGTCAGATGATGCGTACGGAAACTTTCATAGTTATGGAAGAGACCAAAAAGGAACGACAGAAGAATTTCAAAGCGAGCAACTGCAATCAAATACTGCAGCAGTCACTGGGTCTAACACAGCAGATTCAGTTAACTTCTCATCGTTACCAAGCTTATGGACTATGATAGGAAGCATTTTTTCTTTTGGATCTGAGAAAAAACGAGACACGTCCTGGGGTTCAACTGAAATCAATGCTTTCAAAAACATGCAGTCAGAGGTTGTTCCTGTGGACAATATTTTCAGAGTGTGCAAGTCACAGCCTCCTAGTGTATATAACACACCAGCAACTTCCGTGTTTCATAAACACTGTGCTGTTCATGTATTTCCGTGGGACCAGGAATACTTTGATGCGGAGCCCAGCTTTACTGTGACCTATGGAAATCTGGTTAAGCTACTTTCTCCAAAACAACAGCAAACTAAAATAAAGCAGAATGTCCTGTCACCAGAAAAAGAAAAGCAGGTGTCAGAACCGCTAGATCAAAAACAGGTTAACTCAGATCGTAGTCAAGAAACTGGTAAGGCCTGTGTGCTAAAGATAGTCTGGAATGGACTTCAGGAATTGAAGAACACCATAAAATACACGAAAAATGTGGAAGCCCTCCATCTTGGGAGAGTTTGGGTCAGTATGAGTTTTGTAATTTGTGGGCAAACTTATGCTCCTTACCCTTTCCTTGATTTTAAAATAGAATAATATTTTGCATATAAATTGAAAAGCAGGGCTAGGGATTTAACTCAGCGGCACAGCGCCTGCCTGGCAAGCGCGATGTTGTGAGTTCGATTCCTGGTACCAGAAAAAAAAAAGGCAGTATAATAAAAAACACTGTTGCAAAGGGGGAGACATTTCTGCTTGCACTGTAAAGTCCTTCTTTTGGTAAAGACTGTATATTTACCAAAGTAAATAAGCTTTTATGTGTATAGACCCAGAAAAGTCAGAATTACATGCCTGAGGTTGCATAGTTAGGAGTAGAACTAGGATTCCCACCCAGGCAGATGGACTGTAGGGATTATGCTGTTTGGAGTACCCTACAGAGCCTTGCATCTTTAGAAAGTTTGTTCCCATGGTCTTTAAGAACAAAGGAAGCACTTTTTATGTGTTGAGGAAAGATACCTAGGAGGGGGAAAGAACTTTCTGTTTGCTGTGACAGTACCTGGATGGTAATGCGTCCTGAAGCCATGTACCCTGCTGATAGCTGCTGTTTTAACTTGTGTATAGCAGGGAGAGGAAATTGATATGGCATGAATCCCTACCCCTTTATTTGAACCACTCTAAATTGAGACTTCAGGCCGTGGGTATAGCTCAGCGGCACAAGCACCTGCCTGGCAAGTGCAAGGTCCTGAGTTCAATTCCCGGTATAAAAATAAAATAAAATGAGACTTCACAATGATGAGAGGACCCAATTAGGGCGGGGAAGAAAAACAGAAAGGGAAGGTTGTCACCTTTGTAGAGTCCATTTATTCTTATGATTTTACCTACAGCTTTCATGCAAGTCATTTGTTTTTTGTTCTGGTTTGGATTCTTTTGGTACCGGCAATCGAACTCAGGACCTTGCACTTGCCAGGCAGGCGCTTATGCCGCTGAGCTATGCAAGTCATTTAAAAATTTAATCCCTCTGTACTCCTTTGTTTTCTAAAGCCTCAGTTGTTTCTGTTAGCTTTAAACCATCAGTTTATGCGATTCCCCAGCATCTTCAAATTCAAGTCGTCTAGCACTGAGGTGATTCTGACTTAGCAGTTTCTGCCCCCAGACGGAAATATTCTTGTCCTTCCTTGAAACCATAGGGTGAGGATGGGTGAAGAAGTGCTGGTGGGGAAGACCTGGGAACTAGAGAGCAGCCAGGAGTCTGCACTTCCTGCTGTGCCTTAAAGGTTGAAGGGTGACAGGCAGTGAGAAGCGACGGTCATTGCCATGAGGTGCTCCAGCAGGCTGGACTTGAGAGACTGGAATTGATCACTTGTGAACAGAACTAACGCTATTGATTGGAACATTTCTTACACTGTGGAGTGTCTGGGTTTTTTTGTTGTGGTTGGTTTTGTTTTAGAAAACTTGACTGTTAAAAAAAAAAAGATGTTAAATTCATTCATTTTTTAAAAATTATTTTAAAACCTGGAACATAAAATTGTACATATTTCTGGGATACCGTGTGATGTTCTAATGTGTGTAAACATTTTGTAATGTTTAAGATTTATTAGTCTTTAAGTCAGGATATGCACCTTAGAGTTCAGGCTGACCTTTGAGCTCACTGTGTAGCCCAGGCTGGCCTTGAGCTCACAGCAGTCCTCCTGTCTCAGCCTCCTAAGTGCTGAGATTACAGGTGTGCACCACATACCTGGCAAGATTAAAGTCTTTTTTATGTCTTTCAGTGCTTCCCAAGCTTTGGGGGATGAGAACATTTTTAAAATCTTTGTTGAGATAAAATTTAAAGTGTGCAGTTCGTTGTTTTTTGTAATAGTTATGCAAATATCATCACAATCTAAATTTAGGATATATTCATCAGTGGAGGTGAGAAATTTTATCCTTTGCCTTTTAGATTAAATTTTTGCTTGGATTTAATTGTACAGATTTTCAGATTGTCTGTGATTAGCTTTGACCACTCCAGCTTTTTCATGGATTCTCAACTTTCATAGATGAAAGCAGCTAGAAGATTGCAAGTAAAATTTAATCAAATGTAATTATGTCATGGTTGAAGATATGTGGGCAGAGTCAGATACATCCAGTTAAAGTTCTAATTCTGCACAATATGTAAAGAAAAACAAATACAGGGAGAAGATTTGAGATGTTTGTGATATAGCAGTACCTACACTTCCATCAGGTTATACTCTGCTGTAGTCTGAATGTTTGTGTCCCCCTGAAACTCATGTTGAAGTCCTGCCCTCAAGGTAATGCATGGTATCAGGAGGTAAGACTTTGGGAGGTCGATAGGTCGTGAGGATGAATCCTCCATGGATGGAATTAGTGCCCTTATGAAAGAGCTTATTTACCACTTCCACCATGTGAAAACACAGCAAGAGGGATGTCCTCATAGGAAGGACTCTGAAGAGACCCCTAAGAGCCACCAGATCTGCCAGGACCCCAATCTTAGACTCCACAGTCTTCATAACTGTGAGAAAGACACTGCTGTTGTTTATAAGCTGCAGAGTTTTAAGTATTTTGTTATAGCAGCGCAGACACACTAAGAAAGCTATGAATCATTTTGATAGCTTCTGTAATTTCATCTCTGTTGTAGAGGCTGATATCAATATTTATGCTGTGAGATGTGTTTTAATCGAGCTTTGAACATAATTACATTCTTGGATTTTTTGTTTGTTTGTTTGTTTGTAATTTCAGATTCCAGCTGACCTGAGAAAGAGACTAAACATAGAAATGCATGCAGTAGTGAGAATAACGCCAGTGGAAATTACCCCTAAAATTCCACGATCTCTAAAATTGCAACCTAGAGAGAACTTAGTGAGTGCAAGTATATATATTCTATCAAAACTGTTTAACATGTATTATAAAATTTCTAGCTGCTAAATAAGTGTGGTACTCTTTTTACTAGTAAGCATGAAGAGGTCTTTTTTGTTGTTTTAAAAACGCGTAAGTATGTCGTTTAAACCACTTTTAAGCATACAGTTCAGCGGCATTAATTACACTCAGGATGTTGTACAACGCAGCACGACTTCCAGACGTCCATCAGTGCAGACAGAAACTGCACCCGTTAAGCAGTGACTCAGTGTCGCTCCTCCACCCACCCCTCTAATCAGTGTTGTATCTCTAAGAATTTACTTAGATGCCTCGTATGAGTGGAATCATAATGTTTGTACTGTTCGACTTAATTCACTTCCGTAGCCTTTTGAAGTTTCGTCCCTGTTTGTGCGTGTATGAGAACTTCACTCCTTTTTGTGACTAGATAATGTTCTGCTATCTATATATACATCATTTATTTATCGATTCATCTGTTGATGGACACTCAGCTGGTTTCTAGCTTTTTGGCCATTGTGAATAATGCTGCCAGGAATAATGATGTTTAAGTATCTGCTTGAGTTCCTATTTTCAATTTTTTGGGGTCTAGGAGTGAAATTACTGGATCGTATGACAAATCTATGTTTAATTTTTTGAGCAGTCTTTGATAAATAATATGCATATGATATATATTGTGTCAGTACAAACATGGATGGTTTTATCTTTTAAAAGGTTGCTATTTTTGCAGTATCTGAAATTTAAAAAATTTTCTGCCATGTTGCTTTTTTTTGTTAAACTTATAAACTTCAGTTTAGTAAACTTTAAAGAAAGTGAAGTTACAGAAAAAAATGAAATTCATGTCTGAAACTTGAATTAGGCAAAAAATGAAATGTAGGACATAGAAACAAAACACAGTTTTCAAAGTACATAATCAGCTAACTTAGTATTTGGAAAAATCTTATAGAAGAGGTTAAATGCTCTACTTCTGGGAGTTCAGTAGCAGACACCGCATAAGAGATAACTAAAAGGGAACCAGAAGGTAGACTCCTTGGAATAGGAGAGAAGGTGAGGAGGGAGCGGGAAGGGGAGAGAGTGGTAATGCGACTGAAACTGGCTGATACATTAAATACATACCCCAGCTTCCCACACTAGACTCCATCATCCCATAAGATCCTGTGATAGTAAGACTCAATCATCTTTGAAGAGTTGGCTGAAAGTGATTTGGTCCTCTAATAAATTCTGCACTGTGTATTGCTGTTTCACAAAAGAAGGGAGATCATTTTTATTATTGCTGGTAAAACATTAACCAGTGGCAGGCAAGTGGCTTAGAAAAATGGAGATCATCAAGAGCAAACTGATCTACTTGGACAAGTGAAAACTTTTTTCTTGGTGTTCACACCAAAAGTATTTCTAAGACAACCATTCCTTCTTCGTTGAAAAAGGCTTGTTTTAATAACACAGTAGAAGGTGCATATTAACAGCATGTTTTAACCAGTGTTGCTTTCCTATTGATATTGTAGCCCAAAAGAGCACTACACTCTTTTATTCTGCGCCCCCGCCCCAAGGCATAGGGGAGTGAAGCCGGGGCCCTTGCACTGAGCTACATCCCTAGCCTGCTCAATTTTTTGTTTTGAGACAAGGTCTCACTAAGTCACTGAGTTGCCCAGGTTGGGATTGAGTTTGGGATCCTCCTGCCTCTGCCTCCCAGAGTGCTGGAATTATACGTGTGCACCTCCATCCCTGACCTCTCTTACTTTTCTGTTCAGTCAATTCTTTGGAAAGTGATATTGTCAGGAAATGAGATATTTAAATTAATTTAAAAGTATTTCATATGTACCAGTTCTCAAATAATTATAAAACAGGAAAATTATTATTGAATTATATGTTTAAGAAACTCCAAACATAATTGAATCTTTCTCTGATAATTCGTATAAAACTTTTGGGATCTTAGGATTATGATGGTTGTTATGTTGTAGGTAAACCAATTTAACCAAACTTTTCTAGCTGATGAAACACCAGGGAATGTATATTATTTAATTTGGGAAACAGAAAACACAACAGTAAATAGCTGAGCATTTACCGCATCGGTTAAATAGTGTACAGGATTTCTAACTTTTTAGCTATGGATGTTGAAAATACTTTAAGTGCTAGATCCCTTACATAAGAAAATAATTAATAATTAGTATTGGTCATTAGTACTTTGTCTCAGAGATAGCATATTATCACAAGAATGATTTCCTATCATGAGTTATATATTGTAGTGGAAACTGTATGACCTTTGGCAGGTCTCTGGGTTGTGATTATGGTAAATCTCTTGGAATATAAAGCTGTTTCATTCTGAAGTATCTGTGAGTTGCTTTCTGTTCTGCAAATTCTTGATTTTAAAAAGCTCTCAGCTTCATTTTATGACTTTTAAGTGTTTAACTACATTGCCCAATAATATTCTAAGAAATAAGTATTTCTGTGAATTTTAAGAGTGAGGAAATTGGGGCTGGGGATTTAGCTCAGTGGCACAGCTCCTGCCTGGCAAGTGCAAGGTCATGAGTTTGATTCCCAGTACCGGAAAAAAACAAAAAAAAAGAAAAAGAAAAAAAGAGTGAGGAAATTGCCTTTTCTTGATTAGCCTACTTTTAGAGGTGGTCATGTTCTGAATGGGGCTTTGTCAGCAGACTTAAGTTCACCTCTGGATGAAATAGACCAGTTTGAGCAGTGGTAGAATAGAGATTGATTTGGGGGCAAGGGGAGTATTAATCATCTTTTCTATAGGAAGTTTTGTTATTCTCATCCCTTATTTGAAATAGGTTACAAAAACTTAATTTAAATTCTTTAAGTTAGCAGGGTTTCTTTTTTTATTTTTTGGAGTGTTACACCTTTGAGCAGTATAGTAACACTACCTATTGAGAATAAATGCTGGTCAGCTTAAAAGGAAACAGAAGGAAAGAAAAAGAAAGAACAGTGGCTTAAACACATCAGGGATTTCTTTCCTGTACAGGGAGTTTGAAGGGCTCATAGGCAGTTAAACAGTGTCACCAAGGATCTAAGTGACACCAGTCTTTCTCTTCTGCCATCCTTAGCCTGTGATTTTCCTTCTCTCAGATACAAATGTGTGTTGTACTAATAAGCGTCTCATCTGCATTCCAGGAAGCAGAAGGAAAGGCGGAAGGCAGAAACCTCTCCTTGCACAATTTCTTTACTTTGATAAAGAAGAGCACCCTTCCTGACTGGCTGTGTGCCGTCGGCCAGATTGAAGACAGACAGACAGACAGACAGACAGACACACACACACACACACGCATGCACGCACGCACGCACGCCTCCA
The DNA here is from genome assembly GCF_000276665.1 of Chinchilla lanigera. Classification (NCBI taxonomy): domain Eukaryota; kingdom Metazoa; phylum Chordata; class Mammalia; order Rodentia; family Chinchillidae; genus Chinchilla; species Chinchilla lanigera. The sequence goes on along the minus strand of NW_004955432.1, from coordinate 9,447,414 downwards.
AGACGGCAGTAAAGGATTGCTTTCCTGTCTTGATGCTAGAGGGAGGCAAGGGAGAACAGGATTGGAATGCAGTGCTTACTGAGTGAATCAAATTCTGATGTTTGTATTGCTGAACACCAAGAAAAGGAGAATTTAAAACTTCCCCAATTGCATGAGTGTTTCTTTGGGCTGTACTGTACTCATCGAGCGAACTCATGTCACACCCCAGATCTGTGTTTATAGAGTGTGAGCATCTTCTACTGGTTTTGTCTGGTAAAGTTTACATTGTATTAGGAAGATAAAATTTTAGAATGAAGGTGTTAACGTTGTCAGATATTAATTAATTACTCTTTTTCTCCGGCAGCCTAAAGACACAAGTGAAGAAGACATAAAAACAGCTTTCTGTTTGTGGCTACAGCAGTCTGCTACCACTGTGCTGCCTTTGTTGGTAGCAGAAGAAGAATTTATTAGGTTGGAAATTAAAACTGGTAAATTTGTTATTTGAGTATTTTTCCCGCTGAGATATTTGTAGCATTTTAAATTGTTTTTCAAACCTGTGTCACAGGCCGGGGATGTAGCTCAGCGACATAAGCACTTAGCTGGCAAGGTCCTGAGTTTGATTCCCGGGACCAAAAAAAAAAAAAAAGTAGAAATCAGGCCATGGACCCAAAAAAACAAACCTGTGTCGCATGTGAAACATAGTAATAATTAAATACATTTTAAATATTGAAGAATACCTTTAATTTAAATATGCTTGGTAGTTAAAATCTTAAATTTTTTTCAACTCAGTGTCAGACCTAATTCTCCATTTATTACTTTCTTTTTGTAGAGTTGAAAGAGTTTTCTCTGCATATAGTTCACTGGGAAAAAGAAAACCATAAAGAAAAAAATATTTTTCTGTTGAGTGCCAATCTGCTACAGAAGACCACAATACAAGTAACTACATACTGTTGAATTTATTGAATATTTAATAAAATAATATTTGTCACGTGATTGATAGTAAGTAGATGAATGTCATTCAAAGAAATTAGAAACGCATATGATAAGAATAAGGAATAACTTGATTTAAAATATTTTATTCTATAATCTTTTTACCTATATAAATTATTGATTCTAAATTTAAAAATCAGTATCTTAACACAATTAATTTTCAAGAATAAAATTGATTGTGTAACTGGCAAATTAATCATGATTTAAAATTTTATTTTTGAAGCAAATGAAAACATTTTGAAAATTCATACTTTTCTGTGCAGTTTTGTTATTTTGACAATTTTTAAATTTGCAGCTCCTCACAAGTATTTTCTTCCAGAAGTATTGTAAGAATGTTCTTTTTAGAATATTATGTTTTAGTGAGGATGCTTGATCTTTTCTTTACAGAATTGAAGATTCACTAGTAACTTAAAATAATCTCAGTGGTTTTTACCTAGACATTCTTACTTCTTAAATATAATTGAAGTAATACTATTCAGAGGAGACACAAATTCAGAATTATTAACAAAATAAATACGACACAAACCAATTGCAGATGAAATCTGTAAAATGTATTAAGATGATGCTCTCTGTGTTCATTGACCATAAATATTTGTTCTGTGGATGAGTAAATTGTTGTTGTCAGGAGTATTTTAATAATGATCTTGCATGCACAGTTTATCTATGCTGTCTGGTACAACAGAATCAGCAGTTCAGTTTTCTCAGACCCAAGAAAAACAGGCAAGAGAATAACTTTGAATTGTAAAACTAATTTTTCCTTGCTACTGTAGGTTCTTCTAGACCCTATGGTAAAAGAAGAAAACAGTGAGGAAATTGACTTTATTCTTCCTTTTTTAAAGCTGAACTCTTTGGGGTAAGAAGCTATAGCCAAACTAGCATGTTTATAGAGATAAGTTTGACAGCATCTCTGGCAGGGTTTCTATGTGTAAATACTGAAGCAGATGAGAAAGTCAACAAACAGTTTGCTAATGCATTAGATTTTTTTTAAGGATTGTCTATTTTTACAGGTAGAATAGAAACTTCCCTGTCATCATAGATAACTAGAGATTTGAAACTCCACAGGCAAATCCTCCCTGGAGCACATCACAGATAGCCTCCTGGGACGCCTTCTGCCTCAGCAGCTCATGTCCGTTCTGGGAGGACTTCAGAGTTGATTTGTGAGAAGAAAGCCGCTAGATAGTACCTGTGTCATCTGCGCATGAATAAACAATAATTCTTAGAGCAATTAAGTATATTTTAAAAGTTAAAAACGTCAGTTGAATGTTTAAAAATATTTCAAATTAAGTTATTCCTTCACTATTTTATTATTATAATCATTGGAGTTATCTTTTCTCAACTTTACGGGCAAATCTAAAAACAACCACTCTTAATTTCCGTATACAAAAGGAAAATCTTACATACATTAGCCCCTAGAATTCTTCAAAGAGGTTTTTAGTAAGTGGAATAGTGATTTCATTTCCTGTAATAGAACAATATGTAAATATTTTAGTAAAAGATTATACCATTAAGTATAACATAATATGCATTAATATAAAACAAAATCTCTTTGGATTCTAATATTAGGAATTATTTTGTTTCTATTATAAAGTTGTAGTCAAAGTCAGGAAGTAGGTTAAAGTTCATGTTTGAGTAATATGGAGATTGAAACTAGATTTCAGAGGCGATGTTTAAGAGGAAATAAGTATTCAGTTATCCTAAGCACTTCACTTGTGATTGTATTGATTATCAAACTAAACATTCTTTGAAGGTAGGGGAATGTGTATGTGTCAGGGCAGATCCCCTGAGTAATCCCAGAAGAGCAAACTGTTAGTCACTGCACAGGTTTGAATGTAGTAAAACTAATTGTAAAAGCTGTAAATCAGATACAGCATTGGTCAATATATGTTTTGTTGAACAAAGAATTTCCTAAAATTTTACTCTTTAAAATTCATTAAGTAGATCCAGAAGGAAAGTGTCAGCGTTTTTATAGCAAGACTTTACTCTGCTTCAGCTTTTACCACATAACAATTTATGTATTTTCAGAGGTGTGAATTCCATAGGGAAGTCCTCCCTGGAGCACATCACACATAGCCTCCTAGGACGCCCTCTGTCTCGGCAGCTCATGTCCCTCCTGGCAGGACTGAGGAATGGAGCCCTTTTACTCACTGGAGGAAAGGTACATGGTTGAAATCTACTCTTCACTAATTAATAACCTAATTCTTCTCTTGGATTCTGATGATCTATTTGTACAGTTTGTTAAAACAAGAGAGAGAAAGCACTCATGTATTCATTAATATTCTTGTGTGCCTGCCTATAGGTATTGGGGGAGTGAATAAGACTGATGTTCTTGCAGTTTTTCTGTGTTGGTTGAAATGATTGTATGATTTTTCTTTTTTTTGGGGGGGGGGGGTTTTCTCCAGTACCGGGAACCGAACTCACGACCTTGCGCTTGCCAGGCAGGCGCTTTGCCGCTGAGCTAAATCCCCAGCCCCCTGTATGATTTTTCTTTTTCAGACTATGATACAGTATTGATAGGGTTGTTTGATTTTCAGTGCTGAACTAGTCTTGCATACTGTATCAAATTTACTTGGTTATGGTGTATCATTCTTTATACATTGCTGAGTTCTGTTTGCTAGTGTTCTGTTGAAACTGTTTTGCATTTAAGTTTATGAGAACTATTAGTGTGTGGTTTTCTGTTTTTGTACTGTCTGTCTGCTTGCTTTTGCTAGTAGGGTAATACGTTATTAAATGAGTTGGAAAATATTCCCCTCTCTTTCCTTCTTTGGAAGATATTGTATAAAATTGATATTTATTCTCTTTAAACATTTGGTAAAATCTTCATTGAAACCATGCAGGCCTGGAGATGCCTTTCATTAGCTTAATTAATGTTCCTTAATGTTTCTAGGACTACTCAGATAGCCTGTTTCATCTTGTCTGACAAGTACTTGGTGGCTGTCAAGGACTTGGTCCAGATCTTCAATAGTGTCGCATTTATGAGCATAAAGTTGTTTCTTCGTATTAGCCTTGAGTCCCTGCAGATCAGAACCTGCTGTGAGACCCTGTTTCCCAGCTTTGAAGGTTTGCTTTGTTGTTGCTGTTGTGCAGGGAGTCAAACTCAGGGCCCGCTGCGTGCTAGACGGGCAGTTCACCACTAAGCTGCACCCTCAGTCCATTTTCTTTCTGTGGAATCTCTGCTTGCTTGAGATTCGCAGTGCCATGTCATTTTTAAGGGTATGGTATGGTTTTTGTTTTTGCGCTTTTTTTAATTCAGAAATTTAAGAATTTAATTCAGAAATGTAAATATGCAACTATTCACTTACTTCGATAACTTTTTCCTATTTTATAATGAGGAAAAACTAAGTTTTTACTTTTTAAAAAAGTGCACATTGGATTAAGACCTGAAAGCTCTGTTGGTCACAGTAGTGAACATAAATTAATATATGCTTATTTAAAATTAATGTAAGACAATACAGAAATGGATAATAAGTATTTGCCACTGAAAACATTGAAATTAGCTGGAAATGTAGCTCAGTGGCACAGCGCCTGCCTGGCAAGTGCAGGATCCTGAGTTCGATTCCCAGTACAAAAAAAAAATTCTACTTCAAAAACATTGAAATTAAAGGCAGTATGTTTCATTTACTTAGAAAATTATTTAATGTATATATTATTCCCTTCTAGTAACAATAAAGCATTACCTATTTTTAAAGGTTTTAAGTATTAGTGGCTAAATTTCTTAGTGAACATAGAATACAAAAATCCTCCAGATACTTGGCAGGCAGAATACAGCACATCATTAAAAAGATCATATATTGTGACCAAGTCAGCTTCGCACCAGGTTATGAGAATGGTTCAACCTATGTAAACCAGTAAATGTACTATGCAACATAGAACTCCATGTAAAAATCATACGTCATCTCAGAAGCCTTTGATGAAATCCTACATCCATTCCTGATTTTTAAAACCTGATGAAAGTAGGTATAGAAAACCTTACTTAAAAGCTATTTATGACAAACGCACTGCCACATCATACTAAATGGAGAAAAGTTTCCCAACACTAGACAAGGGGTGTCCACTGGCACCACTTTTGTTCAGTGTAGTGCTTGACGCTTCAGCCAGAACGGTCAAGCAAGAGAGAGAAGTAAAAGGGACACACACAGGAAAGGAAGAAGTCAGGCTGCCTTTATCGGGGCATGACACGATCCTTGAAATAGAAGACCCAGGAGCCGGGTGTGGTGGTGCACACCTGTAATCCCAGCACTCGGGAGGCTGAGGCAGGAGGATTGTTGCAAGTTCAAGGCCAGCCTGGGCTACAGAGTGAGTTTAAGGCCAGTTAAAACTGCACAGTGAGACCCTGTCTGAAAAAAACCAAAAAAAAAAAAAAAAATACCCAAGAAACTAATAGATCAGTAAAGTGGCAGGGTGCAAATCATCAGACAAATATCAGTAACATTCCTGTACACCAGCAGTGGGCCCATAGAGAAAGCAGGAAAACAACTAAATTAATTGACAGTCGCTTCAAAAATTAAATACCTCAGAATCAGCCTAACCAAGGAAGTGAAGAGACATCCTACAGGATGGAAAAAAAATTTTTTTGCCAGCTACTCCTCAGGCAGAAGTAATATCTAGAACAGTGGTGGCACACCTATGGCATGTGTGCTATTATGTTTTCCTTTTAAGACAAAAGATGTTAATGTAAAGTTGTTTTCCTAAGCTAAAATATCAATATTCGGCTTTTATAGCTGTGCTGACCATAGCACTGTGAAAAAAGATTGAAAAAGACATTAGAAAATGGACAGACATCCCTGTTCCTGGACAGGCAGAATCAATACTGTCAAAATGGCCATAGTACCAAAAATGATACACCGATTTAATGCAGTTCCAAATCAAAATACCAGCCACATTCTTCACAAAACTGGAAAAAAAATCCTGTAATTTATATGGAATGAGGAAAGACCCAAAATAGTCAGTGCAGTCTTAACCAAAAGGAGCAAAGCAGGAGACATTACAATAACAGATTTCACATTTCTTCAAATTTTCATACTTATACTACAAAGACATAGTCATTAAAACGTCATAGGCCAGGCGTGGTAGACCACACCTGTAATCCCAGCACTCGGGAGGCTGAGGCAGGAGGATCATTGTGAGTTCGAGACCAGCCTGGGCTACAACGTGAGCTCAAGGCCAGTGTCAACAGCATAGCGAGACCCTGTCTCAAAAAGACAAAAATAAATAATTAAAAATAAAACATCATGATACTGGCCAAAAAAAGACATGTTAACCAATGAAATAGAATCAAGGATGCAGAAACAACCCTGTGTTCCTTCATTCATCTGACATCAAAAATGTGCCGGAATAAAAACAGCCTCTTTAACAGTTGGTGCTGGAAAAACTGGTGATCTGTATAAGGAAGAATAAATGTAGACTCGTATGTCTCACCTTGTGCTAACATAAAATGAGAATAATTTTTAAAAACCTAGATATAAAAACAGAAACACTGACGCTGTTGAAAGATAAAATAGGTAGCACTCTTGCAGAGCAGGCCTAGGCGGAGACTCTCTAAACAGAACTCCAGTTGCACGGGAAATACCAAGAATCAACAAATGGATTGTGTCAAAGGGACAGCGTCTGCACAGAGAAGGAAACAGTCAACACAGTGAGGAGACGTCCTGCTGGATGGAAAAAAATGTTTTTACCAGCTACTCCTCAAATGGAACTAATACCTAGAACAGTGGTGTGAACCTGTGGCATGTGTGCTTTTATATTTTCCCTGTATGACAAAAGATGTTAATGTAGAGTTGTGTTTCTAAACGAAAACATCAGTATTTGGGTTTATTGCAGTGCTAACATTTTGTGATAAAAAACGGCTTTTGGGCTGCAGTTTGGCACTCAGTCTCTCGAAGGTTCACCATCGCTGATCTAGAATACATGAACTCAAAAGAACTAGATGCTCCAATTTAAAAGATGCAGTGAAAAGCCCGGCGTGGTGGCACACACCTATCATCCCAGCACTCAGCAGAAGGGATTGTTGCGAGTTCGAGACCAGCCTGGGCTACCAAGTGAGCTCAAGGCCGGCCTGAACTGCATAGCAAGACCCTGTTTTAAAAACACCAAAGAAAAAAGGGCAATTGAAATGAACGTACACTTCTCAAAAGAAGTAATACAGGTGGTAAGTACATGGGAAAGTGTTCAGCATCTTTGGCCATTAAAGAAATGCAAATTAAAACAGTGCTGAGATCCATCTTACTCCAGAAACAATGACTGTTATCAAGAACTCAGAAAGCAACAAATGTTGGCAGAGTTGTTGGGGAAAAGGAACCCTTGTACACTGTTGGTGGCAATGTAAGTTAGTACAGCCATTTTGGAAATCACCCTAGAAGTTTCTCAAAAAAGAACCCCATATAAAAATAGAAATTGCATTTGACCCAGCTATGCCTCTGCCAGGTATCGTCCCAGAAGAGTTAAAGACCATTCCCGTGTTTATAACAGAACATTTCATAATAGCTAAATTAGCTAAATGCTGGAAGCTCCCTATCAACAGTTGAATGAATGAAGAAAATTATATATCATGGGTACTGCTGTGTATGCCACTATACTACATAGTGGTACTGTGGGGTACTACTCACTCATAAAGGAGGATAAATGTGAGTCATTTGTAGGAAGACGGGTGCATCTTAAAACCATAATGCTAAGTGAAATAAACACAAAAGGTTAAATGCAGCGTGCTTGCTTTTACAGGAGAGAGCCAAAGTACAAATAATTTAGGAGCAAAATAAAAGATGATAGGAAACAGGGAAGTAGACTTCATAGAGATAGGAAGGGATCTACAGATGGAAAGGGAAGGTAGGATTAGAAGTAGAAATAAAAATGGTTGGGATGCGATATTCATATGTCCCAATCCAAATGAATATTGTTGTTGTGTGTCACAAGCACATACCAACAGAAAAAGACAATGTGATGTCTGTATAGACAGTGGAATACTGCTCAGCCCTAAAGAAGGGTAGATTTAAATCATGTTTAGGAAAGTGGATGGAGACGGGGCGCAGGGATCTGGGGTAGGGAGGAGAGCTCAGGCGGGGGAGGGAATGAAAATGATGAAGGTGCACTACATGTATGCACCAGTTTCCCAAAACAAATACGTATCACAAACGTAAACTAATGAAAGTTAAAAAATAGGGGCTGGGGATTTAGCTCAGCGGCAAAAGCGCCTGCCTGGCAAGCGCAAGGTTGTGAGTTCGGTTCCCGGTACCGGAGAAAAACTAAAAAAAAAAAAAAAATCAGTGGTTGTTTTAACTAGCAGATTGTACAGTATAAATGTTTATTTTCTATCTCCACACTCTAATGAGCCTAGGATATCATCCACTCCTAGCACATCAGCAGCTTGAAGGGCCACGTTTCAGGAACACCAGAATCCCGCACGGCAGCAAACCAGTGCCTCCTTCCTGATGAGGGAGGTTTGGTGGGTGCTAGTTGTAGACACTGTTTCTGTGATTGCGTGTCTCGAGTTCTGATGAAACACTTACTTTGTAGGGAAGTGGAAAATCCACGCTAGCCAAGGCAGTCTGCAAAGAAGCCTGTGACACACTGGACGCCCATGTGGAAGTAGTTGACTGTAAAGCTTTGAAAGGTAGAGTACGGGAATCCCTACCGAAAGCCCCTTGGTGGTGGACTGGAGCATCGTTACAGCTGTTACTCTAATAAATACAAATGCCGCCTAATCTCTGACTGTTCCAAGTATCAGTCTGGGCAAATCCTTAGAGGTTTGGTTTGTTTGGGGGGAGCAGGGTACTGGGAATTAAACTCAGGACCACGCACTTGCCAGGCAGGCATTGTACCACTGAGCTGTATCCGCAGCCCAGTCCTCAGAGGTTTTAAATCTTCAGTTTTCAATGTCTTTGAGAAAATTTCTAAAACTTCTCTAATGTTTAATGAAGGTCTATTTTTTTTTCCTAGCCAAAACTCTGTAGACGGACTTCCTGGCATGTATTTAGTATATATACGGGTGTTTAGAATGTACGTGGTGTTTGGAAGCCCTCTCTGAGGGTTTGCGCTTGCCTTGGGAGGGTGGGTGGCCGTGGACAGCAGCGAGCAGAGTTACCATTTACCATGTGACGGACACCTTTCTACGTTTTAAAGTATTTTGCATTCACATTCATATCTACTCAGTGAGCACAAGAGATTGAGATCTTATTTTGAACAGTTTCTCCCTCAGCTACCACTACCAAATGGTCTGAACTAGTCCTTGTATCTCAAGTTTTAGTCAAGTGCATAATAAGAAACCAGGAAATAGTTTCTAAAAATACATCATTTCATTTGCTATAAAGGTTTTATTGATTTTTTTTTTTTTTTTTTTTTTGGTTTTTCTCCGGTACCGGGAACCGAACTCACGACCTTGCGCTTGCCAGGCAGGCGCTTTTGCCGCTGAGCTAAATCCCCAGCCTGCTCTAAAGGTTTTAGAAGCACTCTGTCTCTCAGAGTCCTACTGGAGGCCTCCTGAGAAAAATTTTAATTTTGAGCCAAGTAACAACATTTTTACATTAGCTTATGAATTTGTCTTCTGTTCTTTGAAATTTAAAACTTTGTAACTGTAGCAAATTTGGCTTCAGAGTTTTAGTCAGGTATAGCAATTCTAGGCTATCTAGGCGGCTGCATTTGTATTTGATTTTACCTGAATCCCGACCCTTTACTTTTGTTTAAGTTTTCCTCATCCTGTTCTTACCTTGCTGTCCTGGTATAAGCCCCCTGAAATTCTCTACAGGGAGTCTGGGTACATACAGAAATTATGGTAGCACGTTCCTTTTCTTAGTCATAAAGTTTGGCACTTTACTGAGTCCCTTGAGGCTATAGTAGTGAAACTTACAAGTGTTTATGACTGGTATATTAGTAAGACAGGGACTGAATATTTATACGTCCTTCAGCACTGTGCTCTTGAGTGCTTTCAGAAGGGGGCCTGAACTTTCCCCACCCCGAAATAACAACGCAGCCACGTTTTCTGTGTTAAGGAAAAAGGGCTGAGCACATCCAGAGAGCCCTGGAGGCGGCGTTCTCGGAGGCAGTGTGGAGGCAGCCTTCTGTGGTCCTGCTCGACGACCTGGACCTCATCGCTGGACTGCCCGCCAGCCCGGAGCAGGAGCACAGTCCTGAGACGGCGCAGAGCCAGCGGCTCGCACACGGTAATGCATCCTCCACCGACCAAAGGCTGCCTGTCTTGTTAGCATCTTCATCCTTGATGTGAGATCTGCTCTCCTCAGGGAACAGTAGAAGTGCTCTGCCGTGTGTGTTTTTGAGGCCTGTGGCAGTAAGGACACTGCAGCTTCTGTCTTAGCAAAATTGGCAGAGAATGAACAGTGTGAAAAGGCCACCATCCCTGGCCATGGGACTTAATGGCCTCTTTGTTCTTCTTTTTTTTGTTTTGGTGCTGGGAATCGAACTCAGGACATGACATTTGCCAGGCAGGCACTTGTGCCGCTGAGCTGTATCCCCGGCTCCTCTTCTTAACTTCTTAGAAGTTGTTACAGACTTACTCTTGCGTTTGTTCATTTGACAGATATTTGTCAAGTACTTATATATAATCAGGGCCGAGGGAAAGAAAGTAGACAGACAGTTTTAGTATGGCATGACAGTAACAGTGACAGCTGCCGTGTACCGAGTGCCCTTCCTGGGGTGAGGGGTTGCCTTGCACTCTGGGTACAGAGAGCCTCCTGGTTTCAGGTCAGTAAGTGGGACTGTGAGAGCTTCAGTCATTGGACCAAGGTGACCAAGTAGCAGTTGGTAGGGTGTACTGTACTTGAAGTGACCTTTCGGAACATGTAACCGGAATTGGAGGTGAGGAGTTACCAAGGAAGGCTTTTGCGGGGAGTGGATAAGTGGGCCGAGTTTTGGTGGAGGAGTAGAAAGTAGCATGAAGCAGTGTCGTGCTGATGAGAAGGGAAGGAGGCGGGGTCCGCCCAGAGGGGTGCAGCGGTGACAGTGTGCTGGGGAGCGCGCCATTGGCTGGAGCTGACCGGACAAGGGCAGGGCTGGTGGGGCAGTGAGGCGGGAGGGTTCGGCGAGCTCTGAGCTGCCTCAGGCGCCTTGAGAGTTGAAATAGGTGCAAAATGTAAATGGGGTGGCTTGGGTTTCATGAAGTAGTGTTAATCTCAAACTTTGAATTCTGTAGCACATGTAAACTCGTGTTATCTAGTCTTACACTGAATGTTAAGCACTGGATCTATTAGTCTAGCGTTTAAAGAGTACTGCAAATTTCTAGATGGAGATTCACACACTAATTCACATTACTGATGTCTGTTTCAGTTGCAGACCTTGTAAGACCGAGGGAAGAAAGAGATTACTCCGGAACTTGCAGAATTGAGAGCTATATGTTGCTTAGTAAACGCAACACAGTGCAGAAATGCACAGCCCTTCTAAGTACTCGTTTCACATGTGCCTTTTTATTGTTCATTTACTTTGTTGTAAGATCCAGGAGTCAGGCACCTCACTAGACATGGTTCTAAGTATAGTCTGAGGTTACTGGAGCTCTTGGATCTACATTACATGAGGTAGAGCTTGGTTCTCCATACCTCAGTGGATGAATTAATTTTTTAAAGGCACAAAGGAGCTGCCCCATCTTAAAGCTCAATGTGAGGTTATCATTATTTTAGTAAATATAGAATTTAAATTTTGATGGTTCTTTATCCTGAGCTTTGACACTGTCTTGCTTAATTCTAGCTGTGAGTGACATGATGAAGGACTTTTTTTCCATGGGAAGTTTGGTTGCCCTGATTGCCACAAGCCAGTTCCAGCATTCTCTGCATCCTTTACTTGTTTCTGCTCAAGGAATTCACATATTTCAATGTGCCCAGCACATCCAGCCTCCTAACCAGGTAATGCGCTACGTACAGATTATTGCACTGTGGCCCCCTTTATAGAATCTCTTTTTGAGACAGGGTCTCACTGTGCAGTTCAGGCTGGCCTTGAGCTCACTTTGTAGCCCAGGCTGGTCTTGAACTTTCAGTAATCCTCCTGCGTCAGCCTCTTGAGTCTGGAATTACAGATGTGCGCCACCACGCCCAACTAGAAATTATTTTCTATTTTATTAATAATTTATAGCTTTAAACAATGCTTCTAAGTGTCTTAAGAACACTTAAAAGCAATATGTGGTGCATATTATGCTAGGTGTATGAACTATAATTTATAATGATCTGAAATGTTATTTATAATGATCTGAAATCATTATAATGATCTGGAAAATGTTATTTTCCAAGAAAGTGGCTTTTCTGGAAACAGTATTTTTTCCGAATGAGATAAAACAGTGAGATGGGGATAGATGTCTTTTAAAGATGCACATGTGGCCTGTAGACACCCAGGCTCGTAAGGGTTTTATGGCAGTGAGCTAAAAGAAGTTACAACACTGGCGAGCATATTTTATTTTAAGTTCTTGCTTAAAATTCTGACCTGTAGTCTACCCTGAATATTTAGCACTTTTCCTGTTATTGACGAGCAAAAGTATTTTATCTGTTGCTAAGTGTAATAGAATGGCACCGTCATTGGGCATTGACTGTGTCTTTAGAAATGTGTTTCATAGGAACAAAAAGAATACTTCTAACAGAACCATGTATTACTAAGACTACTGCTTCCTGGAGAAAGAAACTGAAATCAGTGAGACTTCTTTTTACAACTTTCCTGAGGCAGAACAGAAGTACAGCAGACCCACACAGAGTGTACGGCTTATGTAGTTTGAACATATGTATTGGAAAACCACAACCATGGTCAGAAACGTTTCCATCATCCCACAGGTTTCCTGGTGCCTTTTGCAACCCATTCCTCCTTGACGTTATCCCCAGATGACCACTAATCAGCTCTGTCACTGCAAATTATGTTAGCCTGACGTGTCTTCAGTTATGTGTAGTCATGCACGCCATAGTGATATTTTGGTCAACAAAGGACCACATGCATGGTGGGTCCAGTATGACTGCCATGGAGCAGAATGATTCCTGTACCCTGGATGCGTCACAGCTGTCACCCTCCTTATATCCCAGCACAGCACATCACCCGTGTGTCTCTAGTGGTACTGCTGTGAGCAAACCTATGCTGCCAGTCATATAAAAGCACAGCACAGCCAGGTCCAGGACCGTGTGCCTATAATCCCCACTATTTGGGAGGCTTAGGCAGGAGAATTGCAAGTTTGCGGCCTGCTTGGGCAACTTAGTGAGACCCTGTTTCAATATAAGTAAAAAGGGCTGGAGATGGAACAGTGGTAGAACACTCCTGGGTCTGATCCTCAGTAACCTCCCCGCAAAATAAAAATTATACATGCAACTATGTATGGGACATAATACCTGAAAATGATAATACAGTACTATACGTTCTTTTCATCATTAGAGTGTACCGTAAACCGTCATGCCTCCTACACCTTATGTCTACCATATCTCTTGACTGAATCATTTTCTCTTCTTGATTTAATGTCACATTATTTTGCTCATTGTGGCCCATCAGCATACAGAATTCACTGCTAACAGTGCCGGACAGAGGCCGTGGCAAGTCTGGCCTGGAATGAAAATTAACAGTGATACAGGATTGCAGAGAAGGAAAGTCAGAGGTTAGCGCTCATCAGTCAGGCATGTCCCAGTCCACGGTAGCTACCGTCTAAGAGTGAGGGCCACATAACAGAAGTTGTTAAAGGATCTGCTTCATTGAAGAGCCACAGGACTAGCAAAGATTTGAGGAGGGCCTGTATCAGGTCTGGAGAAACTTAGTGACCTGGGTGACAGTCCGGACACAGAAGTATGTCCAGCTGAGCACCATGATACGGCCAGAGCGAAGAGTTTCTTCGTGACGTTGAAAGAACAGGCGCGACTTCACCACGCTGTTGAATCTCCTCTTAGCTCTGGTTTAAACAATTCAGGAGGGGCCGGGGATTTAGCTCAGTAGTGCAGCGCCTGCCTGGCAAGCGTGAGGTCCTGAGTTCGATTCTAGGTGCCCAAAATAAACACCAAAAAGCAACTGAAGAGTCTTTATTATTCATTACGTAATGTGAGACTGAGAGCTGAGGCTAGGAGTACTGGCGTGAAGACATCTGAATGTGTGGAAACTGCACAGGCTGAACTGAGAGAGAAAATACTGCCGGGATGCTTGTGGCGAGAGCAGTCTGGCAGCATCAGTCTGGGGGAGCAGTAGACCACTGTGTACCAGGAGACTAGCGGGTACTCACCTGTGCCCTCGAGGTGTGTCCAGGTGCGGGTTATGGTGTGCACACAGGGTGGGATGGCCGGATGAGGCGTTTCTCCGGACGTGCCCCCTTGTTAAGCAGAGCATGACTGTTGAAATGTACAGTTGAATGCAATTAACAATTTGAGTTTTTTGCTTTTATTTTAGGAACAAAGATATGAAATTTTGTGTCATATAATAAAAAATAAACTAGACTGTGACACAAGCAAGTTCACTGATCTTGACCTGCAGCATGTAGCTAAAGCAACGGAAGGATTTGTGGCTAGAGATTTCACAGTGCTCGTGGACCGAGCCATTCATTCCTGTCTCTCTCATCAGCACATATCCACTAGGGAAGGTATGTCTTACGAAAATCCCGAACTTGGAGTCCACTTTCTGTTATGCAAAAATGTAAATTGTAGTGGCGCCAGAATTAAACATACTGCGTTTGGTATTTAAGTAAGCTGTTACTTGAGTAGAAAATTAACATTTCCAACTAAGATGAAAGTGTATTTTGAAAATTCATTGATGGAGATACGGCTACCAAAAGAAGTTTTGATTATTTTGAAACAGAATTAGTTTTCACAACATTGGACTTCCAAAAGGCTCTCGAAGGATTTATTCCTGCATCTCTGCGAAATGTCAACTTGCATAAACCTAGAGACCTCGGTTGGGATAAAATTGGTGGATTGCATGAAGTTCGGCAGATACTCATGGATACAATCCAGTTACCAGCCAAGGTACTTTAAAGGGAGGGAGGGCGGGAGGGAGGAAGGGAAAAAGAGGAAGGAAGAAAGAGAAAGCAAGCTTGGGTTTCATGTGCTGCCTGCCCAGTCTCAGTTTGAACAAGTATCTACTGAATTTCCAAATAAATGTCCAGCACTATTTTGGGTACTTTAACATATTTTAAAAGTATTTGGTGTACTTCTTGTCAGAAACTTCTAAGGAAAAGTTCAGTTGATATTTACAGTAAATACACTTAGAGGTCAGCTTCATCTTTCTTTTCTGCTTGAATCATTCAGTTGAACTGTCTGCTGGGACTTGAGCTGAAACAGATAAGAATAGTCCAGAAGGTAAAGAGTCAGCCAGGCTCACAGTGTTGGTGGATGAAGTCATATGAGTGTCTCTCCGGGAAGGGAGGAGTTGGCAGGGAGCGTAAGTGAGGTGGGTGGTAGGATAAGAGGGTGGGTGTAGATGGTTCTGTTCAGAGGAGATGGTAGGTAGAGTCTATGTGTTTGGATCCTGAGAGGTAAGGGTCGTTGCATGACATCAGGGGCCATGCCAGGAAGTAAAGAAGTAGGTAAGGAGCGTGGGTCACAGTTCACTGGATGGCCGCTCCTTGGAATGGCCACTGACTGGGCCTGGGAGACGCTGAGCCCACTCCAAGACCAGGTGGAACCTGAGTGAGAGAGCGTGGTGTGGAGTTAGCAACCAGCAGCTTCCTGACCCCAGACGCTGGGTCTGGGTGCCGGGAGTTAATGCTCAGGTGTGTGGATACCGCGCACAGCTGCTGGTTGTGAGGCTTTTTCAGGTGAGAGGGCAGTGGAGGTGATGCTGGAGCTGTGGCAGCAAGGGGAACCAAGTAGGGGTGCACAAGAGGAGCCTAGGGTCCTGCTGACGAGGGCTGATGTTTGGCTCATCTCACGCAGGGCCTTTGTCTCGGCAGTTAAGGTAGATAGTAGTGGACAAGCAGTCATCAGTGTTCACCCTGGAGGCTCTTAGGAGGTTTTCCTGTCTATAAATATCGCACCTCCTTCTCTATTATTTCTTTTCTTTCTTTGATTGAATGTATTTGAATTTACACAACTGTCGTAACTTGTTCCATGATCCATGCAAGTAGAAGGCAGTATATTTGCTAAAAGATTGGTCTTTATTTTCTTAATGTAGTACTTGTTCATGTTTTTTAAAACAAGCCAGGTGTGGTGGTGCACACCTGCAATCCCAGGACACTGGGAGGCTGAGAAGTTATCTAAATTCAAGCCTAGCCTGGGCAACTCAGTGACTTGGGGGCTGGGGATGGAGCTCAGTGTGAAGGCCTTGGGTTCGATCCTTAGCAATGAAAAAAAAAGAAAGAAAAAGAGATGTGAGAAGAATTCTAATGCACTTATATGCATTTATATAGTGTTCATTTCATGTTTCCATTGGGACAAGTCTTGGTAGTTCCTCTGAGTTCACTGATTAGTAAAAATTTCATTTTCTACTATTGTGCTGTTAATAAAGCTGGCAGTTATTACTATCTGAACCCTTTTTTCTCTGTGTTGATTTTCAGCTACCACCTAGTCCTTCTGTTAAGACATGAGCTCTTCTTATATTTTTCAGTACCCGGAATTGTTTGCAAACTTGCCCATACGACAGAGAACAGGGATATTGCTTTATGGTCCTCCTGGAACAGGAAAAACCTTACTAGCTGGGGTAATTGCTCGGGAGAGTGGAATGAATTTTATTAGTGTCAAGGTATGTGTGCGTATTCCTTTGCCTTTGGTTTTTTAATTGAGGTAGTATTTATATAACATACAGTTAACCATTTTCAAGTGTACTCTTTATTGACTTTTAGTGCATTTGCAAAGTTGTGCATCTGCCACCCCTCTAGTATCAAAACGTTTGCGTCCCATTCCCTCTACCCGTTCCCTGGCCACTGTTAATCTACTTTCTGTCCTTGTGGATTTGCCAGTTCTGTATATTACATATGAAGAAAGTCAGGCAGTGTGTGCGCTTCTCTGTCCAGCTTCTTTCACTTAGTGTAATGTTCTCATGCTTGATGCAAGTTGTATCACGGGTTAGTTCCTTTTCATGACTGAGTCACAGTCCATTGCGGACCAGCACCAGACCTTGTCTATCCGTCCATTACCACTGGTAAGCATTTGGGTTATTTCCACCGTTTAGCTGTTCTGAATCATGTTGCACACCTGTAATCCCAGCACGTACAAAGTGTTGTACAAATTCATGTACAAACTGCTGTGTAGACCTATGTTTTCGTTCCTCTTGAGTCAGAGGATAATTCCCTGTTTTAGTTTACTAAGGAACCACCAAACCCTTGTCACAGCAACGCTCCCATTTTATGTCTCCACCGGCAACGTGTGGGGTTTCCTGGTTCTCTGTGCCCCTGCCAACACCACTTACGCTTCATGATTTCGGCTTAGTCTCTCCTTGGAGAGCTGGTAGGGAACAGTGTCCTCAGCTAGGCTGTAAGACATTGAGAATGAACCCCCTCCTCGTATGGCTTCTTACACTCTTACAACAAATTTTCCCGAATTATGAGTAGATTTATACATAAATATTCAAATAAAAGTGTAAGCTAGGTTGAAAGGAAGACAAACATTGGAAGCCAGAAGTGGGAGAGGACAGGAGGAGGGTGCTGGGTTCGCTGTGGCTCTGCTGCCTGGTGATAAGGAGCTGCAGGTCACTGGGGCACGCCTCCCCGTCCACCGCGGCAGGCACCAAGTCCTGGGGTCTTGTGTCCTATGGTGACCACAGGGTGCTGCCTCCCCAGGGCGGAGCAACCGTGTGTCCTGTCCTTCAGAAGCGATTCATACAGTAACCTGAGGGCCAGCTCGGGGAGTTGCCGTTGGGCTTTGCCCGTCCCCTTTCATGATTTTTGTGAGCTGGGTCAGTGGGCACCCTGGCAGTGATGGAGAAACACTAAAACTTCAGTTTTCTTGTCTTTTCTTAAATTCAGAGATAACGATGACTGTGACCATAGTTTTCTGTTTACACTTGTCACCAGAATGCGGTTTCGCTGTTTTTTAAACATGGGATTTTCAAGATTAATGCTGGTGAATACTAGATGGCTCCGTTAGCGGGGGCTGTGTACCCCTCCCAGAACGTGGTCCAAGGGGAAGGTGACAGCAGGAAGCTGAATGTGTCAGTGTGGGTTCCAGAGCCGTCAGAGGTGGGCGCCCACTGACACGGTCACCTTGTGGCTTGACGCTTTGCCTCAGTGACTCTTGTTGGAGAGAACCCTGCAGTTCTCAGACTGTACCGAAGGAATGTTACCAAATAGTAGCTTGCTGGTAGATGTCTAAATGGCTGTTAAAATTCCTTAATTTGGTTCTATATCCTCATCAGTATTTGGCCTCCAGCAGGTAGCAGTTTTTCACTAGAGATCACTGTAGGACTTACTGGGGTTTTTTAAAAAGAGATCTCAATTTAGGGAAAGACTGTACTCATTGATGTTGCTTATACAGTGAAGTTTGGTTTGAAAGTTATTTCGGTTGGCTTTTAGGAAAGACAATACATTCTTCAACTCCTACACAAACTGGTTTCAGTAATGGCGAGTGCTGAGTAGAGTAAGTTATTCTCTCCAATCTTTTTGGAGTCTGCGAAGATTTGAGAATGGTGGGAGTTGCTGAAGCCGTTACCACTTCTCTAAACCAGTGACTTACCAGCGACCATGTGGCCCCAGAGACTGGGACTCAGCGGTGAGCAAAGACAGATCAGTGCACAGGTAGACACGTCCAGTCTAAAACCTCCTGCCAGGGGTGTTGTAGGCAGAGGAGAGGACTTGTGTTAGATTTTTTTTTCTAGTATGTCTTCTTCAAACATGTTAGAGAGATGTCCCTTTAAACTGGGTGTGGTGGTGCACACCTGTAGTCCCAGCACTCCGGAGGCTGCCACAAGTGCAAGACCGGCCTGAACTGTATAGTGAGATCTTGTCTCAAAAAGCCAAAAGAGAGACAGCCATATAATCACGTTAAAAATCAGCTATAATCATTTAGGCTCAGTCTAAGCCACAGTTATATTTTCTTTTTAAGTAACTGGATCTCTTATTTTTACCTACTAGGGTCCAGAGCTGCTCAGCAAATACATTGGAGCAAGTGAACAAGCTGTTCGAGATATTTTTATTCGGTGGGTTCCCTGTGAATGTTTTTAACTGATACATTATTTGTCCAACAGTACTTTTTTGTTTTGTTTTAAAGAACTAATGTTTGAAACTATGATTTATGTGAATTATTAATAAAGAACAAAGAGTCTGTTTCACCAAACGCTACTTAAATGTAATATATTCTGATATTAAAATTTGGGGCCGGGCATGGTGGTACACACCTATAATCCCAGCACTAGGGAGGCTGAGGCAGGAGGAGCTCAAGGCCAGACTGCTGGGCTACATAAGCGAGTTTGAGGCCAGCCTGAATTGATCGTGAAACCCTGTCTTAATTAATTAATCTTGAGGTTATTTGGTTTTATATTTCAGGAGTAATCCTGAAACTGCAATGTTAAGTGGCTATTCAGAGAACTCTCAGGATGATGATATGATGATGGTTACTATTATTATTGTTTTATTATATTATTATTAGGTGGTACTGGGGATTGAATCTAGGACCTCCATACTGGGCTACATCTCCATCTCACCCTGACCCTTTAAATTCTTATTTTGAGACAAGGTCAGGCTAGACTCATACTTGTCATCCTCCTGCCTCGGCCCCCAGAGTGGTGGGATTAAAAGCATGCACCACCACACCCGGGTGGTTTTCTCATCTTTAAAATGAGGGTTTTGATTAGGTCCACAGCCATCATACTTTTTGGTGTCAGTACTCCTTTTCTCAAAGGCAGAGGATCCTAAATAATTTGTTTATGGGAATTAATCTAGTATTATTTACCATATTAGAAATGAAAACTGCTGGGCGTGGTGGTGCATGCCTGTAATCCCAGCACTCAGGAGGCCGAGGCAAGAGGATCACCATGAGTTCGAGATCAACCTGAACTCCGTAGTAGGGTCAAGGCCAGCCTGAACTACATAGCAGGACCCTGTCTCAAAAAACAGACAACAACAACAAAAAGAAATGAAAAATGGAATATTTTAAGCATTTTTTTTAATTAACAACTGTATTAACACAGTTTTTTGAAAAAATATATATTTTCCAAAATAAGGTTGATGACAAGAGTGGCATTATTTTACGTTTCTTTTTTTTATTCCACACGGACCTGAGTCACTCAGCTGCCCACACTGGGCTCAAGCCTGCCGTCCTCCAGCCTCAGCCTTCAGAGTGCTGGGATTCCAGGGTTGCATGAAGCAGATATTTGACCTGATGTAGCTCCTTTTTTATGGCCTAAGTTCTCTTTTTTAAATTTCTAATTTATGTCTTATAAAGAAAAATTCTAGGGGCTGGGGATTTAGCTCAGCGGCACAGCACCTGCCTGGCAAGCGAAAGGTCGTCAGTTCGATTCCTGGTACCAGGGAAAGCCCCCCCCTCAAAAAAATATTCTATATGACTAATTTAATTAAAATAGAGTGTAACTATTAGATATGCATAAAATGTCTAAGGATATAAAAGATATTAAGGATGAAAATAGAGTTCTGGAGAGCTTTTAAATTAAAAAATTACTTTATTCTAAAATATCATTAAGTATATAATTGAGAGAATGAATATATATATATATATAAAAACATACTTTTTTTGAGATAGGTCTTGCTGTGTAGTTCAGGCTGGTCTCAGATGCATTTTGTAGCCCAGGCTGGCCTCAAACTCTCAGGAGTCCTCCTGCTTCAGCCTCCCAAGGGTTGGGATTACAGGTGTGTGCCACCACATCCAGCTCATAATTTTCAAAAGAATAATGAAATGGAGATTGTGTATCTACTACCCAATTTAAGGAGTAGAACATTACCCAAAAAAAGCATTATTAAAAATAAAGACAATCACTATGTCTTGATAAAAGTTAGTTCACCAAGAAGATACTCTTAACTCTAAAATTGTCTCTGTAGCCAGGCATGATAGCACACCCCTGTAATCCCAGCTCTCGGGAAGCCGAGGCAGCAGAATTACTGTCAGTTCAAGGCCAGCCTGGGTTACATAGTTCAAGGCCAGCCTGAACTGCATAGCGAGACCCTGTCTCAAAACCCATAAATGAATGAATGAATGTCTATTTGTTCTTGAGACAGCGTCTTGCGAAGTTTTCCAGGCTGACAAACGTGTGGTCCTCTCATGTCATCCCCCTGAGGAGCTAGAATTACAGATCTGCACTGCACCATCACTGGCAAAGATGTCACTAGTTTAAAAACCTTCGTACAAATCAAACACGAGACTAAGTGTTAGTGTTCTAGGGGAATTTTGCGTGGCAGTCAAGGAGCAGAGAAGGTAATTCCAGGCTGGTTTTGCGGCCTCAGAAAACGTCATGTATTTTTAGCATGATAACGTTTGTCTTTTTCAGTCAGCATGACGGGCGTTTTGTATTAGGGACTGTTTTCCAGATATCCCAGTCCCCCTTTTGCCAGAGATGGAATGAATGAATTAAATAAAATTAAAACAAGATTAGTTAATAAATTAGCATAGTTAAAATCAGGCGGGAGTGTAGCTTGGGTAGAGCCCGTGTTTAGCCCCGAGTTAGAGGCCCTGAGTTCAGTCCGCAGTACCAAAAAAAAAGTTCTAATTGGAAAAAATGTAAAACAAGAAACTAAAATACATTTTTCCGAAGCCCTTACAAAACAGTGCAAAAATAATGAGCTTGCCAACTTTTGAGTGGGCCAGAGGAATGAATAAGTATTTCAAGAGCAAAGGTGGACAGTGAGCATACATAAAAATCGTTACTTTACTGACCAAGACTCAGGCTTTAGTCCCTTTTATCTGTCCAGAAAGCATGAGTCTTAGAGAAACACCCTGAGCCCTCTTTAAATCCAGTCTGCCACTGAAGAACGAAGACAGCCACATATGCCTTGCTTCTGTAAAGGTCCGTTCTAAAGATTAAATACACACACACGCACTGGGTCGCAGACTGTCAGGCTTCTTCAATACAAATTGTTTGTTTCTCCAGAGCACAAGCTGCAACGCCCTGCATTCTTTTCTTCGATGAATTTGAGTCGATTGCTCCTCGGAGAGGTCATGACAATACAGGAGTCACAGACCGAGTGGTTAACCAACTCCTGACCCAGTTGGACGGCGTAGAAGGCTTACAGGGTAACCATTTAAAATGCAGAAATACACTGTTGCTACACTGTTGCAACAGAATGTCCCCAGGTTTCAGTTTGTCCTGTTTTTCCCCCTGCAGGTGTTTATGTATTGGCTGCTACTAGTCGCCCTGACTTGATTGACCCTGCCCTTCTCAGGCCTGGTCGGCTAGATAAATGTGTTTACTGTCCTCCTCCTGATCAGGTGACAATTTCATATTTAGAGTCCAAAACCCAACAAATGCTACACTCTTTCCTTGTGAACTTTGCTTCTGCCAGGTAATAGCAATTGTCCTCAGAAGACCCATTTTCTTAGGCAGAGGTGTGAGTTGAGATATAAATAGCCTCCCGAAGCATGCATGCCCGAGGTTCACCACCGCTCCTGTAGTCCCTGCTTGTCCAGAGCATCAGAGATCACGTTACACGCAAAGCCTGTCAGACTCAGCCATTTCTTCGCAAGTCTGAAAGCTTTTGATTTCCTCCGTGTTGGCTGATTGGGGGACAAAGGCAAACAACCTAGAATGTCTACATTCCGTGTTTAGAGAGCACACACCTCGTTCATTTCCTTGTGGAAACACTCTGACACAGAGTCAGACATATGAACAGTGGGTGTGTCGCTAGGTCCCATAGAGATACAACTTGCCACCTGTCCCTAGTTACCTGCTCTGTCAGCTCTTGTGCTCAGCTCCAGAGATGAATGAATGAACGATGAGTAGATGTGAATAGTCAAAGGCATAAAATATCCCAATAGATGCCACATGCAGCTATTTAAAATAGTGTAGCTTTTGACCAGCACAGCTGCCCAAATATAGAAGTTATCCACAATCTGCATAAAAAGTTGTTTACACCAGATAATTAAGAATATTGGTTTTCGCTAGGGGTGGTGGCACATGCCTGTAATCCCAGCACTTGGGGGGCTGAGGCAGGAGGATCACTTGAGTTTGAGGCCAGCCTGGGCTACAGAGTGAGTTCAAGACCAGCCTAAACTGCATAGTGAGGCCCTGTTGCAAAAAGACAAAAAAAAGAAAATGTTGATTTTCATATCTGTGTCCCTTCTGTTAGGGAAAAGTATCTAAGGAAGACAGGCTGTAGACTTGTAGTATATTTCTCAGCATACTTGTAAGGCTTGTTAGATATGTAAAGTTAATTTATGAAAAAAAGTCATAAGATACACAATTGAAGACAATACTTTTATTCTTACTTGTTCCATCCATCCATTTTCCTGCCCCAGGGGTCACGCCTTGAGATCTTAAACGTCCTCAGCGACTCTCTGCCTCTGGCGGATGATGTGGACCTTCAGCATGTGGCCGCCGCGACTGACTCCTTCACCGGCGCGGACCTGAAAGCTTTGCTGTACAATGCCCAGTTGGAGGCCTTACACGCGAGGCTGCTCTGCAGCGGCCTGCAGGTCAGTTCCTGAGGGCGTTAGGGTTTGTCAGAGGGCACGAGCGGCCCAGGTCCAGTTTTCAACCTAGAAAAATATTATTTTTAACACTTCCAGTAAAACTGTAGACATCTAAATTTGTGATTATGAAGAAGTTGTTGTCTGTTTGTTTAATGTCATCTTAATATTAGCGAAAATGTGTTGGTGTTTGGAAAGATATTATTTAAATTGGGATATCATGAGTTAATATTAACAAAAATGATTAAGGTTCTTAGTTTGTTTTGTACTTTAATTTTTAAACATAATCAGCTTCAATTTCATTTATTTTGAAGGTAAAATTGTACCAGCCCTGCCAAGGAGACCCCTTGTGAGTGACACCTGTGCTCTCACAAGACTCACTGTTCTTGGGTCCCCTCCTTAGTTCCCCGTGCAAGGTGCTCCCTTTCTGTATCCCAGGCCTAGAATCAGCCTTTCTCTAAGGGTGATGTTCTGATTTAGTTACTGCAGTAGATTGTTACCTTATAGACTTTACCATATATTTTTGGTATAAAATATATATATATATATACACACACACACACACACACACACACATATACATATATATATATGTTCTTGTCCCACACATCTGATGAGAGATTTTTGCAGGCCCTAATGTTTCCAGACCAGAAACTCAAGTTTTGCTGTTTATTTTGGCAAGCCATTGAAGATTTAAAATCTTCCACGATGAAAAAAGTCACATATTTGTGAAGTACTCTATCATAAGAAAGCACTTACACAACATGGTTGATTAGAGGTGTGCATGACTAAATTGTACTGTATGTCTCACAGCACCTGGTGAATGAGTAAGAGTTTGTTGGAAAATGCGCCGGGTCTCCTTGTATCACTGCATTCGAATGCTTTCTTTGTTTCGTGGATCATGTAGCCGTTACAACAGCTTCTCCCTTTGTGTGTCTCAGGATGGAAGTTCCAGCTCTGATAGTGACCTGAGTCTGTCCTCGATGGTCTTTCTGAACCACAGCAGTGGCTCTGATGACTCAGCTGGAGATGGAGAGTGTGGCTTAGATCAGTCTCTTGTTTCTCTAGAGATGTCAGAGATCCTTCCAGATGAATCAAAATTTAATATGTACCGGCTCTACTTTGGAAGCTCTTACGAATCAGAACTTGGAAACGGAACCTCTTCTGATTTGGTATCTTGCACTGTTACTTACACATTTCTCAAGTGTAAAGCTGCATGCACGTTACGTTGGTGTAAAGTCAGCCATTTATTTGTTCTCCTAACCAGCCCCATGGACTCTTATGATTGGTGGGTTCTTCAGTAATGAGAGTATTGTTTTTCTCATATACTCTAGTGATTTTCGTTCCTCATTAGCGACTTTCAAATGGGCTGGGAGCAAGGACAACCAAAGTGACTAGTGACTGTGATTTGCTTTCACTCGGCTTACCTCCCTTATTTAGTGGGCTTAAAAGCTTTTTAGTTAGCAGATGTATTTGTAGTAAAAATTTTATCATAGAACACTTAGGGGTAATGACAGATTTTAAGCAATAATGTCAACAAATTTTCTTCTAAATGTTTAACAATAACGTTACCTGTTTTGTGGAAAATATAAACAGTGAAAAGTAGTAATATATAAGTAAGGAAAATATGTAGATTAGGTATGGGCAATATCATTGTTTTTTCTACTTAATTTTTATCATTCAGTGTGTGTCCCTCCAAAATTAGTAGTGATTCACTGTTACTTTTTTGGTACACAACATTTTATATATACATTTAGTTATACTTTCTGTACATTTGCTTTATTCAGGTTTCTAAAAATATAAAAGTTACCCAGTTTTATTCCTAAGAATAAGATGATACTGTTTTCTTTCTAGTCTTTAATTCTCTCCCTTATTTCTTAACTTGCACCTAGAAGTGTCCTTAGTGAACTATTCAGAGCAGACTGAGAGTAGGACTCGTTTGCAACCTGTCCTGGGCCATGGGTGTGGTGGGTTAAGTAGCAAAGCATGAAAAGAAAACAAATCCCTTTGTTCAGGCAGTTCTCACTCTACAGAGCTCGGCAGCATCGGTATCCACGCACCTCTTTAGAATGCCAGCGTGCGTTAAACTTGCTTAATCTTAGTAAATTAAACTTGACCTGCGTTCAGGTTTACTGCTTAACTGTGTTAATTTTTAACTTCGATAAACACGTGGTTTCTTTGTTCTGCCCTGCCTGTTCTGTTCTCCCTCATCACATGCAGAGCTCGCAGTGTCTCTCTGCGCCCAGCTCCGTGACTCAGGATTTGCCTGGGCTTCCTGGGAGAGAGCCGCCGTTCGCGCAGCCTGCGGCGCTCAGAACAGCTTCGCAGGAGGGCTGCCCGGAACTCACCCCAGAGCAGCGAGATCAGCTGCGGGCCGATATCAGCGTCATCAAAGGCCGATACCGGAGCCAAAGTGGAGTACGGCTTTTTTTCCCCACTCTTTATAGTTATTGAAACTTTCTAAAAGTTGTTTTTCCTTTTTTAATACATATTTCTTTGATTTGTAAATGAGCTACATTTATAAACAGGAATGGAAACAGTCAGATGGTTATGTACCTCCTTGCTTTTCGTTAGTCGTAAGAAAGGGAATGGATGGTGCCATGAAAAATTGCCTGAAAGAAATGAAACTGCGACTTCTTCTCATCCTGAGCTAACTCTTTACTCGTTTATTTAAGGAGGATGAATCCCTTCACCAACCAGGACCGGTCAAAACCAGTCTGGCTATTAGTCAGTCACACTTAATGACCGCCCTGGGTCACACGAGACCGTCCATCAGTGAAGAGGACTGGAAGAATTTCGCCAAGCTGTAAGTAAGAGAGTCTGAAACGGAAACACAGACGCCACAGTGACGTCAGCACTCTTTTTTTTTTTTTTTTTAAATAAAAGGAGGAAAATATTAACAGACAACATTTTACAAAATAGCAAAGGAACAGTACAGACAGTACGGAGTTACAAACAAAGTGGTAGGGAATTAACAATGCTTGTTGTATTACATATTGATATCTTCAAAGTGGTTTCTCATGAAAACAGATATAGACATGCAATGCTGATCAACCAAGGACTCACTGACAGTTTCTTTCAGCAAAGAAATACAAGACAGTAGAACAGCCATGTTGACTATCCTGCATATACATACATACAAACTTTCTCCTTCTTTCCCTTCTTTTTTCCCACATCCCAGTTGCCCTTTACCTTTGAGTGTCAGCACTCATTTAAACTTAGGTTTTCTAGTCTCTTGGGGGTTTTATTTTGTTTCATTTTTTATGTATCTTTTCTTGAAACGGAGTCTCTTTACATAGTACAAGCTGGCCTTGAACTCACGGCGGTCCTCCTCCCTCAGCCTCCTGAGTGCTGAGAAACGGGCATGCACCACCACCGCCGGTTTATTCATTTAAACTTTTGAAGTTCTCATTTAAAATACATTTCTTGATTTAAAAATGTATGTAGTGGAACACTTGCCTAGCATGTGTGGGTCCCTGGGTTTGATTCCCCAGCATGGCAAAAACAAAAGGTATGTAATAGATGAGCATTTAGACGTGCAGAAGCTTCAGGAGCACAGAGGTCCAAACTGAATTTTAATTGACCAATTCATTTGATTATATTTGAATTATTTGCAGTGAGCTAATTTAATTTAGAAACTTTGATGAAGAGCTCTAAATGATTCCAGCTATATGGTTTGCAAGATTTATGGAAAAATTGCCATTTCAGTTTTTAAATAATTTATGTTTTATTAATCTCAGGGGTATTTATCTTGAAATGTTTTCACTTGTGGACTATGAAGACATTAAGATTTTTAGGCAGCTTGTCTCTGTGGCCACCTGTGAGGCTGAGACCCATCACGTGGGAGCCATTCTGTATCAGGGATTAAACATAATCCAAGAAATATTTATTTCTGGTTTCTCAAGAGTAAATACTTCAAATCTTGTTTTATTTGCATTACTTTGAAGCATGTGTATGTATACATACATCAGTAAGTACTTATTTTAGAAAAATCAGAAAATTTTTTTTTTTTTGGTACCAGGAATCGAACCCACGACCTTAGCTTATGAGGCAGATACTGTGCCATTCAGCTATATCGCCGGCTCAGAAAAGTTTAAAAACCCAGAAATTCCCTTAATCCAACATGACTGGTACGCTGATACGTCCCTTTTGTAGCAAAGTAAGAACATGCTGCGCACGTCGCTGTGTTGCTGCCCTCCTTCGTAGCCGTCCACTCACCCTGAGCGCTCTTGCACGTTACTGGTTACTGCTTTGTTGTTTGTCGTGTCACTGCATTGTGTATGTAGTACGCTGTCTGAATTTGGGGTCTTTAAATTGCTTCCCGGTGTTTGCTGTGACAAGCAGTCTGGTTAGGACTATTTTAAGTTCAGTGTCTGCCTAGGTCCTTAAATGGTTGTATCACAGGGTACTTAACACTTTTTAAGGCTTAAGAAATGTATTGTCAGGCCAGGGATAGAGCTCAGCAGCACAGCACCTGCTTAGCAAGCACAACAGGGTCCTGAGTTTGACCCCTGGTACCAAAAAAAAAAACAAAGGAAATATATTGCCAAATTGCCTTCCAGAAATATTGTACAGTGTATAGTTCAGCAGCAGGATAAGAGCGCCCGTCCTTACCTGCACCAGTCCGGAGTGTTGCAGTGTCTCTAACCTTCGTCAGTTTAACTGCAGAAGAATGGTATCTTACTTAACGATTTTCATTTGTTTGATCAAACAATAGGTGTTGTAATTTTCATATTACTCATTGCCATTTGTTTCCTTCTTTCTCTTCATTCTCCTTGCTCCTTTTTGCAGTTAGATTACAGCTTTGAAAGTTTCTCTGTAGGGGCTGGGGATTTAGCTCAGCGGCACAGCGCCTGCCCGGCAAGCGCAACGTCGTGAGTTTGATTCCCGGTACTAGAAAAAAAAAAAGAAAGAAAATTTATCTGTAAGACCTTTCCTTAATCTGTTACAAAGTTTTTTCTAGTTTGTTATTTCCGTTTCATCTCTTAAAATACAATTTTGAGTGGGGCTGGTGGTGCACCTGGACTCCCTGCTACTCAGGAGGCTCATGGTACTTTGACCCAGGAGTTTGAGGCCAGCCTGTATTGATACTTTGTCTCAAGAAAGGAAGATACATAGATACAGGGATAGATGAAATACAAGTAGATTTATGTATGTATATAATCCTGTTTGCAAGCATCTATTATCTCTGATTATTATAATATCTACATTTACTAAATATTATCTGTGTTATTTTTTAAGGTATGAAAGCTTTCAGAATCCAAAGAAGAAAAAAAGTCAAAGTGGACTACTGTTTCGACCTGGACAGAAAGTAACTCTAGCATAAAATGTACTAGTGAGGGTTTTTTTCTTTTTCTTTGGTGGCTTGTCCATATGTTGTAACTACAGAAAATGATGTCTGTAAATTTCTTTTTAATTTGACGTTTGGTTAATCATAAAATCACAGATTGATAAATGCTGTGTTGTGTAATGATCAAGATTACTTTAGATTAATATTGTTGAATAAATTGAGATATTTATTACAGATTCTGTATTTTATTTCCCTTAAAGTATATTAAATCCTTAATGAACTATTACTGACCAAGCAGTGGTAGGTATTTCTCCTTGAAAATGAAACAGTAGAAACTATAATTAAAGAAATTTCTTAGAACTAATAGTTGCACATTCAGCACCTTTCTAGCATTCAACAAATTTTATTTTTTTAATTTTTTTTTTTTGTCTTTTTGAGACAGGGTCTTGCTATGCAGTTCAGGCTGGCCTTGAGCTCAGTTTGTAGCCCAGGCTCCTGCCTCAGCCTTCCGAGTGCTGGGATTACAGGCATGTGCCACCACGCCCAGCTTGACAAATTTTACAGTTAGCACTTTCCTGTTTATGAAAAGTTCCTGTTTTCTGCTGATCCAAATATACACAACTTAAATGAACTGTAAATTTACAACAGGAAATGAGGTCATAGCCCCAAGATACACCATATCCATCAGAAAGCCCAGGATCCTTTTGAATGATGTCCACTCCTCTCATGGTTGATGTCATCTTGGAATTCTCTTGATCTGTAAACTGTATTGTTAAATCCGTACGAACTATGTATCTAATGTCTAATTATGTGGTAATTGGGTAAGGGGCAAAGGGAAAAGTTAATTAAAATGTACGGCTAAGCACACGAGACAGTGAAGAAGGCTGTGCAGATGGTAACCACTGCCATTTCTGAGCTAATCATGAGGCCAGAGCTGATACTCTTTTCCTTCTCTGTTCCATCACTTGCTTCTCTGACTTCAGCCAACGTGTCAGTGGATTAGACCTTCCCTAAGTGGGATGGCCTGAAACCTTTCTCCCTGAGCAATTTGTATGCTTGCCATCTAAGGTGGCAGAAGTCTTCTATTAACACTTTTGTAGACCACAAGGTTCTGTCCATGTTTTTCTCATCGCCTGTATAGCAGCAACTTTGTGTTCTTCCTTTAAATCAGTTTATGACTCCCCAACATCAGACCCCTTTGCTCCCCAGCCAAGTGGAATCACTGCTGTGTCTCTGTGGGGAAACTGGCCAGAGGAGTGATTGAAATGAGTGTGATAAGGAAAGGACCTTGGAACAGCAGTTGACCGTGTTACGGCCTGTATCGAGATGTCCTCCCAAAGCCTCATACAGTCATAGGCGGGGCTTTTCAGAGGTGGCTGGATCTAGGGTGTGTGATGATGGGGTCAAGGATGTGATGCTGAGATTGATTCATGATACGATGCAGGGGTTAAGGCTGTCCCACCCTAAGTGTGAGTGCTTCGGGTGGGTAGCCTGGAGTGATGTAAGGGACAGAGGGCCGCTGCTGGTCTCGTGCTGCGTGGTGTTTTTCTGTCTTGCTCCTTCTGCCTGCCACAACCTCTTTCTCCTCTCTGATGCCCTCTCTCTCGGAGCCAGTTAGCTGTGGGCTGAAACCTCCACAAACTGTGAGCTGAAATAAACCTTCTTCATTTAACTTTGGGTGTTGAGTATTTTGTCTCGGCAACAAGAAAAGTAACCAAAACACCCAGATTTCTGGCATGCATTGTTAAAGATTAGAGCAGATCAGCAGGAAAACAGCCAGCAGAATTAAAAGCGAGTCGTTCTCAGAGAGGTCTGCTCTGGCTGTTGTATCCCTCTTGCCCCAGTAAGACTGCTTAAACTCAGTCATGTGTCACATAGGAAGCTGTCCTCTTCCTCTCCTGTCCCCTGACCAGAACTTATATATAAACGTTGCAAATGCTTTTCTTCTCCATCTTTATTATGTCTGTGAATTACAAGTAAATTAACCAAGGAGGTCTGAGCTCACAGCTGTTTTGCTGAGACTTTGTATCAATCCCTCTTGGCCTCCCCATAATCTGACTAAATCTTGACTCCAAGATTTTTCCATAATTTTTCATCCTCTGTGCCACCATGTTTGCACTCTGCAATATGTTCCCTTGGGAGGAGCATTCCTCCTTTGTTATCTCTAATCTAGAAAAGCCTACAGTCGCAGGATAGCAGCAAAGATACTTTGGATCAGTAGGTGTAAAACTGACAAATGCCTTTGCACCTGGGTTTTCAAAAGCTGGGGATGTAGCTCAGTGATAGAGCACTTGTGTTAGGATTGTGGTCACTGGTTCACAGCACATCCTAAATAGATGGCATCTTGTAAGACAGTACTCTCAAAAATAATTGTTTCCCCAAAGCTCAGCTGTTTCAGAGTCATAATAGTTCTCTTAAGCCCAGTGAATTCCAAGGTAGCCCACTGCCTTATTCGTTTCAGTATAAAGTGACTGGCTTGATCAGAGGCAGTGTCGTGTGGGATGGCACAAACACATTCCAGTGTGTCGTCTCCAGAAACTGCTCCCTCCTGTGCAATAAAATAGTCAGGTGTAATCAGCCAGCCACCAGGCTCGGCCTGGACTCCCCTGGAGTGGACGTGCAGGGTGATCATTGCTGCTACCAAGCAGGCTGTCTGGACAAAGGGGAATCCACACTGCGAGGCCGTGCAGGACTCCCAGCCCGGCTGCTTTGGCCACTTTATAAATCAGTCCATTCAATAAGCACTGGGTGGCCGGGAGTAAGGCTGACTGGCATTCGTAAAGAGGGTATCTAGGCTACCTGCTCCTTAAAGGCTCCGACGGCTTTTGGCTGACCATTTGTGCAGGAAACATTCTCTGGGCCTGTGCCAAGAATTCTGGCCAGACCTTTCTGAGACCACTGGGCCCATTCTAAGAACTCTAGCTGTACCTTTCCAAAACTCATGACCAGTCAAGCTCTTTCCAAATTAACCACAGTCTGCTTTTTAGCTACTACCTATGGATCAGCACATATTTTTATATCAGACATTTTACTCTTCTGATGAAATTAAGGGGATCAGTTGCTCAAAAATTCTGTTCCCATCCGGGCATGGTGGCACATGCCTGTAACCTTAGCTATCTGGGAGCCTGAGGCAAGGAGGATTACAGATTCAAGGCCAGCATGGGCAACTTAGCAAGACCCTGTTTCAGGAAAATAAAAGCTGGGGATGTAGCTCAGTGATAGAACACTTGCTTCATATGTGTGAGACCCTAGGCTCAATCCCCAATACTGAAAAGAAGAAAACTCCCATAGGAGAAAGAAGTTCTGGTGTGCTATTACCCCATAGGGTGAATCTAGGTAACAGCAGTGTTCAAAAGTTTGCAAGAAGCTCGAAAAAAGGATTATAAAGTTTTTATCATAAAGAGTGATGAGGTCTGTGTAATCTTGCTTGAACATGACATAATGCACAGATTACTGGAACAGCACATTACCCCACTAGTATGTAGTTTTTATGTTTTTCTGTAGCAGTGCAGTACATTTCGATTTTTAAAATTCTCCCTTGGCAGATTGCCACTCTTGTTAGGGGTGCCCCGCAATATAGCAGGAGTACGCTCATGCTGATAGGTGCATCACAGTGGGGTTCTGTGTCTCCAGGAAGGAAAGTGAGTGCAGACCCTGTATCCCTGACGGTCTCCAGAGTGCCTAGGTACTTCTCAGGGCCCAGGGAAAGGGCTGGAGAGTGGCCTTGGATCCTCGGGGGAAGGGATGGAGGAAGATTCAGAGTGAGTACACGCGATATTACTGCAGGGCCTTTCCCTGGACCCCTGAACTCCTCATTCTCAGTCTGCCCTAGGCCTAAGAGTTGGGTCCAGGGCTATGACCATATTGGGATGACCCAACCAGGACATTGTGTATTAATAGGGAGCTTGATGGTGATGACGACGATGATGATGAAAAAATAGAATAGGGTCTTTGCCCATGTCATTTTGTCTTAAGGACGCCGCAATTAGGCAGCACCAAAGCTCCCTGCAGTCAAGACTGTGATAACTAATGTGTTGGCGTTGCTGCCGATGATAATCACATCCACCTGGCCTGTCATACTGCAGCTACCTGACCTCTGCTACCTCGTGATCCACCCATTCCCGTGAAAGTCAACCCATTTCCCTGCAACATCTCTCACTTGTATCCTAACGTTGGATATAAGTGACAGGTTCACTCACTCAGCATCTCTCCCTTGCCTTCTGATGCTGTTTGGAATATGAACCATTGAGTTACATGATCTCCACAGCAGCCTTGTGTGGCCATGTGCTGAAGTTCTGGACACTGAATATAGACAGATGTCGCTGGAGCCAGCCTCTTCTCTGGAATAAAGACATGATGCCTGGGTTGCTAAGGCAAGAGAGACTCTATTTTCTGTTTTTAACTGCATATTAAGTCACTTAAAGTTCACTTAAACTATAGTTCACCCCAGTAGCTTTGGTTAGTTATCATCTCAGTGGAGCAGAGTCATAAATGGGAACAGAATAAACAGGGCAAATTGGGAAGTGGGCTAACAGTTAAACTGCAATGGTCATTTGGAATGTGGTTGTCTGACCTTCTGGGAGAAGCAAACTTTGTGATAATTGTGTGACATTCTTGTAAGATTCCCAAAAATGAGGTAATGGTTACTATGGAAACCTAAAATGTACTTAAACTGAAGGTGAGACCCAGATCTGCACAGACATCTCTGGCTCCTGGTTAGAGACTGTCCGTCAGCCAGCTCAAATAAAGCTTTGTTCGTTCATGCCTTTTTGGTTTTCTTGTGAGTGCCTTTCTCGATGAACTCACTTGCCATATCAGGGGTATACCAATTATCTTGCAAGCATGAGGGTAAAATAC
Source organism: Chinchilla lanigera (assembly GCF_000276665.1). Lineage (NCBI taxonomy): Eukaryota > Metazoa > Chordata > Mammalia > Rodentia > Chinchillidae > Chinchilla > Chinchilla lanigera. Next base: position 9,413,856 of record NW_004955432.1, on the reverse strand, counting down.
CACACACCACTGAAAGCAGAGCAAGAAAACAGAATCCCAGTTCTATAATGGCAATCACTGAGCTGTCTTATCAGTCCTGGATGTCCCAACCCAGGGTATATAAATCCCAAGACAGACTGAACCCCTTGTTTATCTCTCCTGAGGAGGGCTCTGATGGTACCCAACTCAGTCCCCACCTGGGATTATGTCACCTGGCTGATACATTTCCTTCTTCATCTTTAGCCTTCTGCCTTCCCCAAGTCCAAGTGAAAGATCAGCAGTCCGCTCCACATAGGGAGCCTGGGCATGACCATTTACTGTGGTAAAAAGAAATAAATTCCGCTTTATAGTTTCATTTCAGGATATACAGAGGTGGACTCATCATTCTTTGTTTTCATGAGAAACCACTTTAAAGATAACAATACATAATACAACAACCATTGTTAATTTCCTATCACTTTGTCTAACTGTTTTGTTTGTATTGTTCTTATGCTATTTTGCAAATGGATGTCTATTTGTTGATATGTTTTCCTTCTTTTATTTTTAAAATAAATTTTTAAAAAAAGAGCCTGGTTGAGAGAATGTTCAGCAGAGAGAGCAATCTACTCTGAATTTTTATGAATTTTTTTTACCATATTCAGACATCTCTCTGGTATATCATAAACTCCACAGTGCCGGGTTCTTGTCTACTTTGCTCACAGTAATAACCTAGAACACCATCTCTTGCTGGGAATCACTCAAAGAATTACATGTATTTGTGAATCATCCTTATTTCTCAATTGAAATTGGGATAATCCTTCTTGGAATAACGATGAATAGGGGTGTTAAAGAAAAAAATTAAAAAGGAGGCCACAGTTCAGACATACTCCATGATTAACCATGTCATAACAAGTTATCCTGATTTCTCAGGGATGCTCACTGTTGAGAAACGCAGAAGGTAAATTTTGTGACCTTCTCAGCACTATTGATTAAATCAGCTGGCTGCAAACCAAATCAGTTTAAACAGTTCTTGCCTTAAGAATGTTAACATGGGCTGAGGACATAGCTTGGTGGCACAAGCACCTGCCTGGTAAGCACAAGGTCCTAAATTTGATTCCCGGCACCCAAAAAACAAATAAAAGAATGTTAACATGTAACAGCCATGAAAAATGTCAAAGTCCTTCCTCCTCTATCCTTTATAGATGTGCTGCAGCTGCTATAATGCAAGCTTCTTACCACTTTGAGGGTTCCCAGTTCTTGAACTACACAAGGAACTTTTTAAACTTGTTCTGGGGAGTGTGTGTGTGTGTGTGTGTACGCGCGTGTGCGTGCACACACATGCATCTGAAGGCTGAACCCAGGGCCTTAAGCGTGTTAGCTAAGCCCTTGTTCTACCAATGAGCTACGCCCCCAGCCCTGATTTTATTTTTGACAGGGAGGAAAGAATAAAACAAAATATTATATGGAAACTGGCCAAGTACAATAGCAGATAGTGGGTTCTTAAGATAAATGAGCATTTACATTTTTTTTAGCAAAATATAAAAGAAAAAATATAAAATGCCAAACACTGGACAATGTCATTATTATATGTGGTTTCCCATTTCCTAGATAATCTGACTTTTCAAAACATCGTCTAGAACTCAGTCTCCCAGGAAGTTTCCAAGGATCTAAAAAATATACAACTAAAAGCAAAGATAAATATCACTGACCACAGATTTGTGCAGAAAATTTGCCCAAAGTTTTAGACAAAAAATTAAAATTAGGTAGTTTATTCTAGATCTTTGTTTTGGCTTGTTCCTCAGAAATTTTTCACAAATGTGAAACGCTGGGATTTAAACCATTGATTTTCAAAATATGTTAACCACAACCCAGAATAATAGTATTACATCACAGTCTGGTCCAGATAACACACCCTGCTGAAACAAAAATTTCACAGAACAATACCTGCCCTTAGATGTTGTCTCCGATCCTTTCTATTTTCTTCTCTTTCATTCTATTTCATATACATGATGCTAGTTTTGCCTCAGGGACCAAGACTTTCAGGTTGAAAAACACTGCTGGAGATATAGCTCAGTGGCATAAGCGCCTGCCTAGCAAGCGCAGGGTCCTGAGTTCAATTCCCAGTACCGGGGAAAAAAAAAAAAATTGAAAAACACTGATCTGAGGAGAAATAAAGGACTAGATCACAGAAGTGCTTTACATCTTATCATCACATATATATCTTGGACACAAGATAAAACCACTTTAAACCTGCTGCTTTCACAGAAAACTATAGCCCATCTAGCAGAAGCATGCCCTTGTGTTACCAAATTTTACAGCTGGCAGTATTTTAAAATTCTACAGTTAGTGGGATTTCTTCCTTTGATGTAATTGTATCTATTCAGTAGCATTTGAAAGACATTCATATTTTCCAGTAAATGTAGATAGTGTCATCATCAAATCACTCCAACCACGAAATTATTCAGACAATTATCTATTAGTTTACCTTCTCCAGTTCTGAAGAGATTACCAAACTTTGAGGTTACCCTCTGTGTAAATTAAGCAAGTACTAGTGTCCTTAACTTTTTGAGTTGATTCTTCTCTGTTCCGAGGAAACTGACAGAGTGTTCAAGTGCAGTTGGGTGACACTGTCTGAAGACAGGCCAGTAAGTTCAACTGGTGAACACAACATTAAAGAAGTTTTGCTGTGATTTGAGTATGGGAAACCTGAACCGCCAAGCTGGAGGGTTAGGGCATGGTCTCTTGGCTGGGTGTAGATCCCACCTGAGCTGTAACCTCTGATCGCAGACTCTTCGCAGCAGCTTAGGAACGTCCGTGGTGGTGACTGTGCCCAAGGAGCCTTGGTGAGGCATGAGCTCAGAAGTGCCAGGCCCAGGCCAGAAAGCTGGGGAGACCAATCTGGAGCCCTCTGTACTGGGTATCAGGAGAGGGAGACCCAGGCCGTCAGGAAATCCTAACAGTCAGTACACACTGGTCCTAAGGGGCTCTGAAGAGAACTTGGTAAGAGGCAGGAGTTTTAGATTTAGACACCACTGCCGCTACCAGGAAAAAACCCTCAAAAGAAACCCGGAGGATCAGGGTTTCCTGTGTTACTTTTCTCTGCCTACAGTAAGCTGAGTCAGCCTACCTGGAATGGTGACCAGCTGAATTGAATGGCATTACCAAGTGGTCCATTCTCTGGAAAATGATGGTATTATGGAGATTTGCTCTGCACTGGGCAGCATTCCTAAGCAACTTAGAGTACTATCAAGCTTAATCTCTTCAGCACCTTAGTCTGTGACCTATCCAAGACTGTATCAGCGCCCTTGTGTTTCACACAGTCTGTCTGAACCAAGCTGCAATCTCTTCTGTCACCACCGTCCCCTCGGTTCTGTTTCTGTCTTGTAAGGGAGACTTCCTCTACACCTACTTCAGCACAAGGCCTCTGAAGCCCTCTGACGTGTTAGATTCAGTTACCACAGTTCCTTGGTTCTTTCTTTCCTTTTTTTTTTTTGGTATTAAGACTCGAACTCACGACCTTGCACTTGCCAGGCAAGTGCTGAGCCACTGAGCTCTGTCCCCAGCCCCTTGTTCCTTGGTTCTTGATACTGACATTAACTTGCTCTTCCCAATATTTAATGATAGTGCCTATGTGTTCCTGATAATCTGGTGTCCTGAGTATTTCTAAAAGCAGATGTTGTACTTTGGCTGGTGGCTCCCAAGTAGAAATAGAAAGAGCAGGCAGCTTGGATGTAAGTTTTTCCTCTCTGGCTGTGTGATGTGACCTTGGGAATGTACTCTTTGCCTCATACAGCCAGCATTAAAGGATTAAGTGTGTGGAGGATCAAAGGAGTTAATTTATGCAAAGTACTTAGATCTGTGCCAAGCACACAAATAGTACTAAATGAAAAATTGCTATTATTATCATTTTGATTACTATGTCACCATGGAATTAACTAAAAATATTAAGTACAGATTTTCCTTTTGTTTACTTTTCCTGCCAAAAGAATATAAATTATGCTAGAGAGAAATAAGAAAAAGAGATCTGTTTAACTGATGAGTCAAACTTGCTTGAACTAATGCAAGATCAATTTCTTCACAAATTTAAAGGCACAGGGCCGGGGATATAGCTCAGTGGCACAGGCGCCTAGCTGGCAAGCGCAAGGTCCTAAGTTTGATTCCCAGTACCCCCTCCAAAAAAAAGAAATACAAATTTAAAGGCACATAATGCAGACCATCTGCCACAGTTAATACCCAACATGGGTTCATTACCTCCGCCATGCTCAGGGAGGGTAACCTCACGAGTGAAAGGAAGTCACTATTCAGGAAAACACAGTCCAGGTAGCCACATCATGTTGCTTGTTCTTTGTAGGGAGGGGCTGAAGCTGGGAATTGGTCACGTGTCGGGGCAGGGCAAGGCAAGGCCGGGCCAGTCTGAGAATGAAGCCTAAAGCAATCAAGCTGCTCAGTCCTGAAAAACACCTTGCCTGACACAATTCCAGTCATTAGTTGCTAGGCACCCCTGTGTCCTGATGCTAACTTTGTCAAATGTATAAATAAATGCGGCTATGGTGGGTGAGCAGTTCCTTTCCTCCCATCTGGAGGGAGAGGGTTCACCTGACCTCAGCTGTAGTCTCATGTATTTATTTCTAAATCCTCTCACTGTTTTCCCAGGAACATCAAGAGCCATGAGCATTCGTGGCAGTCCTTAAAGCAGAGAAGCATAGCAGATAGAACCCAGTACTGTAACTGCCATAGGTGTTTATCATCCTGTAAGGAGGTGGCATCCAGAATTCAATTTGCCCAGGGAATGCAACACATTGGAAATAAGTGAAAATGAGCTGAACTTTGATAAAGTTAGCACCCAGTATACTGGGTAACATCTGTCTCAGAAGACATGGGTGATAATGGATTAATTTTCTTTCTTATTATATAGTACTACAGTTTTGAATTTCACAAATACCTATGTTTCCACTTGTCAGTATTGGCAAACAACTCATGTAAAACAAAACCTCACTCAGTGTCATCCTCTTGGTGTATCTGTCTCTTGCTATGAGCACTTTCGTGTGCACCATCACACTTCTCTGGATACATTTGTACACTGATATACACAGAGGAGCATAGCAAGATGTTTTTAACATTAACAGGCCGAATGTTATGTACTGTTCTATAACTTGCTTTTTTACTTGCTAATAAAAGATCCATATCCACATATACAATCTTTTTTTTTATTTTATGGAAAAAAGTAAAACAAAATTTCATAACAAAATAATAGGAGAATAACAACAGTTAATACAGTGCTTATTTTTATCTTTAAAGCAGTTACTCAGGATACAAGATATGAGCATAAACAATTCTCCAATTGATATTAGCACAAACCTTTCTTTTCAATGAACTAAGAGACACTAGTAGCATAACTAACTTGCATTTTTTCCTTTTTCCCTTCCTTTCCCCTTTCCTCTATCTTAGTGCCTTTTTCCTTTTAACAATTTCTTCCCATTTCACAATATCTACTGTACATTTTGGACCTCAGTGGCAAGGTGCCTGTCTGTCAAGCACGAGGGCCTGAGTTCAATTCCCAGTACAAAACAAAAACAAGAACAAAAACAAAAAACCCTGCAATGATACTACCAGATCTCTCCCCAAAGGCTGCTCTGACATATGCTTCCACCATCACCGTGTGCAAGTACCCATCCTCCCTTAGCCTCACAAGTGCTGGACTCTATCAGACATAGTAATTTTGGCAAAGCTAAATGGAGTTTTTCATTTCTCTGTTAAACATCTCTTTTGCATCTGATTTGAACATCTGTTGTTATAGCCTAATATCAAGTGTACTACAAAGCCCACGTCCTATTATTATTATTATTATTTACAGTACTGTGGATTAAGCTAAATTTAGGCCTTTGTGCTGAGCTGCATATTCACCCTTCGTTGTTATTGTTGTTTTTAGGTAGGGTCTCTTAAGTCACTAAGTTGCCCAGGCTGGGCTTGAACTTGCCATCCTCCTGCTTCAGCCTCCCAGAGTGCTGGGATTACAGGTGTGCACCACCACCTCCAGCTAAAAGCCCGTGTGCTAAAGGCTTGGCCCCTGACCTGTAGTGATATTGGCAGGTGGGGCCTAAAGTGGAGGACCTCGAGTCCTTGAAAGCATGCCCTTGAAGGGAATATTGGGACAGGCCACCTCCACCAGTCTCTCTTCCTGGCCATGCAGTGAAGGATTTGCTCTACCACTCTAAAGAATATATATTATTTTTTTGTTTTGGACATAATATAATGTATATATATACTGCTGCCAGGATATGCTCCCTTGCCATAGGCCCCAAAGTAACAGGCCCAACCAATCATAGACCAAATTACCAAAACTGTGAACCAAAGCAAGCCTTTTCACTTTATATAGGTTGATTATCTCACACATTTGTTATAGAGATAGAAAGCTGTCCAACACATTTTAGAAGTATGTATTATTAGCCAGGCATAGTGGTGCATGCCTGTAATCCCAGCACTCAGAAGGCTGAGGCAGGAGGATTGCCATGAGTTTGAGGCCAGCATGGGCTACATAGTGAGTTTGAGGCCAGCCTGGACTACATAGTGAGACCCTATGTCTAAAAAAAAAGAAATATATATATATAGAGATAGATAGATAGATAGATATGTGTGTGTGTGTATTCTTTAGAGTGTTTATATTTTTATATGAATTTTCTGATTATGTTTTTGCCCATTTTCCTGGCATAAAGATATGCATATTTCCCAGCCACCACCCCCGTTGACTAGGTAATGTGCCAGTGACCTGGTTAAGCCAGGGTGTGTGTGTGACCAAGGGTGTGGTCAAGTTCTCTTAGTTGAGGACTAGTTATTGTTTTTGGTTTTTTTTGAGGACTAATTATTGTTGATCTTTAATAAAGACAGGCTATGCCTGTAATCCCAGCACTGGAGAGGTTGAGGCAACAGGACTGCTGTGAGTTCAAGGTCAGCCTGAACCGCAGAATGAAACCCTGTTTCAAAAAGAACAAAAATAATTAAGGCAAGCATGTGCCTGCTTGGCTATGTAAAATATGAAATCTCTCTACGTCTTTGCAGTCTCTTAGCACATTGCCTGTGATTTATCTCACATTCCAGGTTAATACTTATTCAAGAATAAAACTGTCTTCCTTCTCTACTGCCTTTGTGGACAGGATTTCTGGATTGAGGGATTTTACTGTGTTCAGCTTACATTTTTCTGACAGCACCTTTACCCTTTATTCTAGAGTGGTTGTCATTTTACTCACACCTTTGCTAATTATTTTTTGCTTACAAACCTCCTCCCTTTCACCCAGCTAAACAGGGCACACACAGAAGCTGAAATGATTAGAAGCAGTGGTGCTCTCACAAGAAGTTGGGGTTAGGAGTGTGGCGTTCTGATCGCAGCTGGGTGATTACTTCACGGCGGGCTGTTCCACGTTGAATAAGAAACATCCACCAGTTAGTGATTTCCACTTCTTTAACAGAAAACAAAAGGAAAAAAAAAAAAAAAAGAAAGCAGGGAGGGAAAGATAGGGGGAAGGAGGCGAGGTAAGTTGTAGGTGTATTTTAAGAAACACAATCAAGAACCAGGGATATAGCTCAGTGGCATAAGTGCCTACCTGGTAAGTGCAAGGTCCTGAGTTCAATTCCTGCTACCAAAAAATAATAATAATAATAAAAAATAAAAGACACACAATTTAGATTTTTAATTTGTTTTAGATTCTTTGGGACCTACCAGCATTTTTCCCCATTTCTTTTGTATCCTGTGTGTGGCAGCTCTGCAATGAATTTATGGTGACAATTTCATGATATTTACTTAATGTCATTAGGTCTTAGCTTTCTTATCTGTTAAACAAGAGTTAAACTAGATGCTCTTAAATCCACCCATCCACAGAGAACTACGGTGCTTAGGCTGTTTTCCTGCAGATCATGAACCACACAGTAATATGTATAACAATCAGCATTTGAGTGAAAAATTAACTTTACTCACAACATCAAAGCACATTGGCCTAGAAGTGTTCAGCTTATAAAACCCGCCACGAACTCATCTATCACACTGTTCTGGCTCTCAGGGCCTGGGCAGCCCAGGTCGCCCCCTTGCCTAAGCCCTGTGCCCAGGGGTCCTGCCCGAGGACTCCGGCAGGGTTCCCGAGCTTTGCTGTGACCACCCTTGGCCCCCACTTCCCGGAGCCCCTGCAAGCGGAAGCCGGCAGCGGTTGTCGAGACTGTGCCTTTTCTCTGTATTTACACACGCAGAGGGAGATTTCTAACCCAGGAAAGCACAGGGGAGCGCTGCTGTACGCCTGGGATATCTGCGCACGGGAGCAGAGCTAAGGAAAGGGGGACTTGGCTGTGCCGGGCCTGAAGGTTTCAAGTTCGGGGCTGAGATCAGCAGTGACGCCGAGCCGGGGTCCAGGACCACGCGGCCGCCCAGCGCGGCACCCGACACAGTTTGTCTCGCAGCAGCGTTAGAGCGGGGCATCGCCTCTCCCGCCCGCGTCACGCCGCAGTCCAGTTCCGCAGGGATGGATGCGGCCGGCTGCGAGACGCCTGTGCGCCTTGCAGTGCAGAACGGGGTGGGAAGCCACCGGGAAGCGCGCACCGTCGTTTCACCTTCCACAAAGCAACGTCGTGTCCCCCTGATTGATTCTTTCCTCTCGTTTGCTATCGCTAACCGGTTATTAGATCACAGTCTTTTTTCTTGGTTATCTGTTTTAAAGATTATGTTAAAATAATGTAGTGGACTGACAACTGGGGGTCAACTTATAACCCCCAGCTGAACTGAGTGAGCTGGTGCTGGGTGTGGGAGGCCCACCTGGGGACTGTTGCCGGCAGCATAAGAGGCAGAACGGGAGAAGAGGTGAGGCTGTTGGGAGCTGGTAGAAGCTGTAAGGACTCTTGCAGGAGCTCGTCACGCTGGCTTTCCTGATGAACTTGGCTGTTTTCATCCTCCAAGGAGCTCAGGACCTTGTTGGCACTGAGAACGGCTTCGGTTCACTTTGGGGGAGCTCTGGTCCTCACCTTGAGCATCGCTTCCTGGCTCTGGAGGGGAAGATGGTGCACTGCTGGTCTCCTGGAAAAGCTTGCTGCATTGGCTTCCATGATGGGAACTCGGCCATCTTGATCATCAGAGGAGCTCGGGACCTCACTGTTGCTGAGGATGGCTGTGGTACTTTTCAGAGGAGCTCTGGTTCTTACTTTGCACGCTGCTTCCTGGCTCCAGTGCAGATCCCTCGGCCTGCTAGCACAGGTCCTTCATCCCGCTGGCACAGACTTTCTAGATTCCACCACTGACCTTTGGGCCTTCCCAGCACAGATCTGTGAAAGGGGCCTGCGTGAGATATTGTTATGGGCTCTGGGCCTCTGTTGGACTTGTGGGAGGCACTGTAATGAACTCGAGGTCTTCAGCTGGACTCATGCAGGACATTATGGCAGGATGCATGCCCTCAGCTGGATTCCTGGTCTATAGTGTGTGGACAGATTTCCTGCACTCTCTTGTGTATCATTCTTTGGGTGACTCTTATAAATAATCTTATAAAATCTGTGTCCTGTATTATTGTTCTCCCTTGCAAAATATCCCCCAAACCATAACAAGTAACATATTTACCATCTTAACCATGTTAAGTGCACATTTCAGTGGCATTAAGTATACCCGTCTTGTTATGCAAACACCACTGTCCATCTCCAGAACTGTTTCATCATCCAAACAGGAACTCTGCCCCTATAAGGTCTCCTCTCCCTCTGGCCAAGAGAAGCTCGCTTCTACTCTTGGTATGAATTTGGCCATTCTAGTACTGTTGCGGAACCAGTACTAAACCGAATGGAAAAACGCTCTGCGCCAAGGAGTTGGAAGGCAACCAACTTTATGACACCAGTGGGCTGCTGGTGGATCGCTCCCAAAGCATCAGCCCAGAGCCAGCTTTGGGTCTAGTTTATATAGGTTTGCAATCAGGAAATACAAAAGCTTAAAGGGGTGGTGACTTTTTATGGCAAAAGCATCAGTTATTTTTCATTGCTGGGTAGAAAGTCCTTGAAACAAGTTGGTAAATAGCGTATGTTTGGGGGCTGGGAGGTCCAGGCTGTGCAGCTGGGTGCGGTCGGACTGAGCAGGGTCAGGTTATCCCTGGTGTAGGCAGTCAAGATGGAGTGAATCTGACAGACGAGCTATGTGGTGAGCTGCATGATCTTATTTTATTTGTTTTGGTACCGGGAATCGAACTCATGACCTCAGGTTTGCCAGTGCATGATCTTATTTTGTCCTAATATGGTGTCAGACGATTAGTTGATTTTTAAGTTTTAAAAAGTTTCATCACAGTACCTCACATATGTGGAGTTACACGGTATTTGTCCTTGTATGTTGCTTAGATCCCTTTGAGCTTAATGACTGTGTCCTAACGTGGAGGGGAGAGAAAGGAAGTCTCTCAGGCCTCTTCCCTTCTCGTAAAACCCTGATCACAGTACAGAGGCTCCATCTTCATGACCCTCACCTAAAGTGAACTCCTTGCAGGGCGCGGTGGCGCACACCTGTAATCCCAGCACTCAGGAGGCTGAGGCAGGAGGATCACTCGAGTTCGAGGTCTGCCTGGGCTACACAGTGAGTTCAAGGCCAGCCTGAACTGTAGAGTGAAACCCTGTCTCAAAAAGAAAGAAAAAAAAATTCAGGGTATGAGGAGGTGCTTAGTGTGGAGCACAAATCAGATGCAGCCAGCGCAAATACTCACTGGATTTTTAGTTAAGGCTGGCCAACCTAAACTTCGGATTTCGTTATGAACAGTCAAGAATTTTACACTGTGATATGCAGGATTTGTAGTAGAGTATTTTAAAGGGATTTAAAAAAATTATTACTACGTGTTTATGATACATAATGAATACATTCAAAGACAAGATTTTAGAAGTTCTCCTATACAGATACTAACAATATTTGAAAAAGTTATTCCACACCAATCTGGTTGTTGGCTATGAAAGACTTTTTCAGAATTTGTATGAGTTTTCCATCAAGAAGTTTGAATTACATGAAATAAAATAAATAAATACAAAATAAAATAAAAGTGAATTCCTTCCCAATGCCCCAGCTCCCAACAGTCAGAGCATTCAACCCATCACACCATTTTTTCTTCTATTTATTTATTTTAAAATAGTATTTTCCAGACTGGATATTAATAATAAAAACTGTGAAATAAATACA
>NW_004955432.1:9388157-9402634 GCF_000276665.1 Chinchilla lanigera | reverse complement strand
ATATATATATTATATAATATATATATATATATATATATATATATATATATATATATAAAAATACTCATATGTGGGGTATAGGGTTTTCTGTTTTTTGTTGTTGTTTTAAAACAAATTTACATTCATTATTTATCCAATCTTGCCTTCTCTTCCTTCTCCTTCTTATTTTTGAAGAGCTGGAGTCTTGTTATGGTGTCCAGGGCAGGCCTGAACTCCTGGGATCAAGCAATCTTCCTGCCTCAGCCTCCCCAAGTAACTGGGACTACAGGAACATGATACTGTGTCTAGCTTTGCCTGAAAATTTTTTTCCAAGTTGAATATTTATTTAAAAAGAACTCTCAAAAATATCTATTTATAGTACAGTAAGAGGGACATGTACAAACAACAGAAAGGGAAGGTCAGTCCTGCTGTGGAACATCCACATGTCAGTGTCAGAGTGAGGGTCACAGTCACTGTGGGCTGACTGCTGTGGTGGCAACAAGATGATATTCAGCTAATACTGGGGCCGCCTCATATTCTGAATGTTTTTTTGTTTGTTTGGTTTTTTGCTTTTGTCTTTTTGAGATAGGGTCTTGCTCTGCAGTTCAGGCTGGACTTGAACTCACTTTGTAGCCCAGGCTGGTCTCGAACTCACAACGATCCTCCTGCCTCAGCCTCCTGAGTGCTGGGGTTACAGGTTTGTGTCACCACACCCAGCTCCCATACCCTGAATGTTTTTATAAGCATTTGCTCACGCTACTAAAAATTCCTGGTAAATACCATTTCTGATTATTTCATAAGACTGCATTACAAATATATCAAAATTCATTTTCATATTGTTGTATCTTACAGTTTCTGGTTTTTCACTACTTTAAATAATACTGTAAATTACCTCTGTTTACATGAATTTTTGGTCTATATTTCTCAACACCAGGGTTGGTCTGAGGGACCCGAAACACAGGACATAAGTGACGGCACTTCCAGGTAGGTTGTGAAAAGATCGTGGCTTCCGTCCCGGATCCCCAGGCCCTTCTCTCTGCGGCAGGGGCAGGGATCATTCACTGCGAAGAAGCCGTGCTGTGAGGGAGAGGTGCACGCCTCCTGCCAGCAGGCATGAGTGGGCTGTTTCTCATGTTCTGTTGTGGGGATTTTCATTCTGTGTACAAATGTTGTCTAGAATCCAATCTGTCCCTTGTGACCTCTTTCATTACATTTTAATTTTAAAACAAATTTAATATATTTTAATATATATGTAATATAGGTCACATATACATCAATATCAATATATATGTAATATAGGTTACATATACATCAATATAATGTATAGGTAATATAGATTACATATACATTAATATGTAGTATATGTATAGTATAGTAATATATGTTTCTGTAGTTTTTTAAAGAAACAGACAATTCTAAAAAGCTTATGAGGAAAAACAACACTTTCTTGCCTTCTCCTTCAGCATCTCAGTACCTGTATCAGTCAGAATTTGATCAGAGCGAAAGAATGAAGAGAGTAAGAGACCCGCGCTGGGCGGCGGCGCTGAGGATCCGCGCAGCCTGCTGTTCTGGGGTTGCCGCTGGGTCGACGCTCAGCTGGGCAGGCCGTGTGAAGGGAAGAGGCGCTTGACCTTGAGGAGAGGAAGGACTCACCTGAACCCGCATCAGTCTCTCCCCTCAAAACCATCAGCTGCCGCAGCTGCCCTCGTCTCAGAGCCACTGTGCCCCTAGGGGCCTTAACTGAAGTTGAAGGTCACTCCCGAGTTCTCGTCCAGAACCGTGTGAATCCAAGAAAATCAATCACTGAACTGAGCTCCTTGGCATGTCAGTCCGCTCCCTTGAAAGCATTTGATAACTACTATTTGTAAAGCGTTCTACATGTACGTGGACTAATATCCAGGGAGTCCTTTCCGCCAGCTGGCAAGGACGCAAGCACACGTGCATGCTTAAAGCAGAAAATCTGGAAAATACTGCGAAGTGTAAAGCACGAGCAGGTAGCCGCAGACACCTCTGTTCGTGTCCAAATTCTGGAGCTACTGCTTCCATCTGATACAAAAGGTGTTTTTCCCTTCTTTCCAGCACTGAGGCCTGAATCCGGGCTTCTTCACACTGAGCTACAACCCCAGGCACTTTGAAGTTTTGAGACAGGGTCTCTGTTTCCTGAGCGAGCTAGCACGTGCAGCCCTCCTGCCTTAGAGCCCTGGAGTGCAGGCGTGTGCCACACCTGGCCCCCGAAAGCTGCTTCTTGCGGCATCATGTAGGTTTCTTCGTTTTGTGCTGGAGATGGAACCCAGGAATTGCGTGTCAGACAAGCGCCCTACCACTCATCTGTACCCCCAGATGCATCACACAGATCTGAATTTGGCTTTTTCTCTTATGTACTGTATTTCTCCTACCACTAACGACTGTCATTTTGGATGGGTGTGTAATGTTCCATTACATAAACATATGAGGGGTTTTTTTTTTTTGAGTATTACCCTCTCGTTGGTCCCCGGGTTTCTTCTCGTTCTCACTTGGCACTGACCAACTCCTGGCTTCTATTTCTTGGATGTTCCGTGTACTTCCTACAAGTTATGGCTCCCGTATCTGCCATGAAGAAGCACCACTCTAGCTGGGCATGGTGGCACATACCTGTAATCCCGGCACTGGGGAGGCTGAGGCAGGATTGTTGCGAATTCGAGAACAGCCTGGGCTACAAAGTGAGTTGAAAGCCAGCCTGAACTGCATAGGGAGACCCTGTCTCAAAAAGACAAAAAAAAAGAACCATCATTCTTAGAACATGCCCAGGGCAGCCACTTCTGATGCAAGAGAGAAACTTTATTCTAAAAATGTGTACTGTTATCTATGGATACATAAGAAACATATACCCACACTAAATAACTTCCCTCTGCTGTTACATGATCACACCTACTTACGGCTGGGATGGAACTGTAATTCAAACTTCTTGATGGAAAACTCACATAAATTCAGAAAAAGTCTTCCATAGCCAAGAACCAGATTGGTGTGGAATAACTTTTTCAAATATTGTTAATATCTGTATAGGAGAATTTTTAAAATCTTGTCTTTGAATATATTATGTATCATAAACATGTACTAGTAATTTTTTAAAAATCCTTTTAAAATACTCTACAAATCCTGCACATAACAATGTAAACTTCTACTTGATTTGACTATTCTTAATGAAATCCGAAGTTTAGGCTGGCCAGCCTTAACTCTGAATCCAGTGAGTACTTGCGCTGGCCGCATCTGATCTGTGCTCCACACTAAGCACCTCCGTGTTAAGTGAAGTTGGCCGCAGTGGGAACTGCAGGACATGAAACCCGTGTGCTCCGCCCTTCGGGGAGTGCAGGGTAGGAACCGGGATGACAGAAGTACAAACTTAAATGCAACCGCAGAATGAGACAGACTGACCTCGAGGAGCCTGAAGAATCTGGCAGGTTTTCATGCGCAGGCAGAAGTTAAGGGCCTTGGGCAGCAGGCGGCTTAGTGTGAGAGGCACTGCCTGGCACACAGGAGGCCCTGGTCCCAGCGCCAGCCGGGGGCGGGTTTGTGAAGGGCTTTAACAAAGCCTTTGGTAGAAAGGGCAGAGTGCAGAGGGGAAGAGGTGAAGGGTGAGCGACAGGTCGGCCTTGGCCCCAGCCGCGCAGGCTCCCGGAATGGCTGTTCCCAGCCACCCGAGCCCAGGGACAACGGCTCTTCTGCCAGGACACGGCACACCTGCCCGGCGTAGGCTGCAGTGCACCCACAAGGGAGCCGCAGCCGCTGCTATGGGCACGGACTCAGCTGTTCTCACTCAATCAACGCCCCCCAGCCTCGGCCCTACGCGCACGCCACTGAGTGAAAGAAATAAATCCAAAGTAAATGTATCGTGAAAATACATTTTAATACAAAAGTTTTGAACATCAGTATTGTATTTAGGAAATACACTCCATCTTACTGTCACTTCTGTGAACAAAGAGATGACCATGTGCCTGGAGCTAGCTACAGTCCCTTCCTTGTAACACAGAGACTGTGACTATGCAGAAAAAGGGTAAGCGTTCAAGGTGCTATTGTGAAGATCATGATTCAATCAAATTCCTACAAGTTTTCTGGGGACTGAAAAATGCAGGTTAAATCAGGGCACAAGAGACAAGTGTGCAGACACCCCATTTACACCGCTGCTCCCTCACTTGACTGGCCTGCCCCTGAAGCGGGTAACAAGCCTTCCCGGGCCAAAGCACGGCAGACCAGTCCACAGCAGCTGCTTTAACTCCATAGCAGACTTTTTATCTATCAAAGCTCATGACCTATGAATCACTTCTACGTCTATCAGCTGATCTAAACTCTTGTGCAGATGCCTGAGGCCTGGGCGCATGTATGCTCTGGAGACTATGCTGATCTGTGGTTTGGTCCAAAGCCCGTCTGACCATGGGGTCATGACAACAGTGAGGAGCTTCCCTATTGCAAGCCACTGTATGGTTCTGTATGCTACTGAAAACTCGAGCGAAAGCGAAAAAAGCCAGGGCTACGTACCAGTCACTTCCCTTATGGTTAGAGCAACCACAACTGTCAGCATTTTCTGGACGAGGAGATAAGGTTTATGCGGCTTTATGACAGATACTACTATAGGCTATACCTACATTTGATTGAGCTCTTGGTCAAAAATCCAAGTTAATACTGTGTATTTGTACAAAAATATAACCTATTTTATGAATTCCTAGAAATAAGTTATAAAGAAAAAATAGACTACCTGTTCCTAATGGTCTCCCTGGAAACTGCAAATTGCAGTTTGCCTGGAAAGATAAACACACAGAATGTTATGTTTACCTTCAACTACATTTCATTCTTTTCTGTCCCTTATACTTTTCTAAGTGACAAGTAATAAATAAAGCTAGTGATTACTCGGTAGTAAGGAAAAAATCTTTTCAGTCATTTTTCCATTGAAGAATTTCATGAAAGAAGTATGTGGCATATTTCATTGTAGTATGAATACAAGAAAGTGGGAGAACCAGGTAATTTGAGTGTATGTGCGTGTGTGTGCGCACGCATGCATGCCAGAGAGCAAATCCAGGGCCTCACAGATGGTGGGCAAATGCTCTACCAGTAAGATACACTCCCGGTTCCCCCTTGTAATTTTGTAACTACAGATGGTTGGCAACAGTTTCCTTAATAGTTATTGCAGGTGTAGGTCCAACGTGAGTCCATATGTAACCCTTCTCTGGTCTGGTGGGGACTGTCGGAAATGGCGATGACCTTGACTTGAAATACTCAGAAGGTGCATGACAAACAAATTCCAAGTATTCCATCTTCCTTGGAAGATCCTCCTCTGGCCCTAGAAGGCAGCCAATGGCAAGGTTAAGTATATTTTTGGATGCATATCTCATTCTCAGAAAATGTGAACATTCTTAGAGACCAGGAGGAAGCACGCTAGGGTGACTTAATATTAGCCCTTGAAACATGCACTGTTTGTAGTTACTGTCATCTTCTTCTACTTCGACTGCTTAAGGTATGCGGCATTCTTCCAATCTGAATGACTCTCCTGAGATTCTAAGCACAACACCGAACCTTTATATAGCATTTATGCACTGTTCTAAGCACTTTGCATGTATCAGTATTTTAAATCCTCACAACCCTCTCAGCTGGCCACTATTATTATACCCATTTTACATATAGAAAAAGTGAGGCAAGGGCATTAAAGGACTTCTCAGAGTCACACAGCTATCAGCGGCGGGCAGGGCTGGGAGCCCAGACAATCTGGTTCCAGGGTTCTGTTCTGACCGCCACACTGTGCTGTCTCCTCCAGAATACAGAAGCGCTTCAGAGCTCGGGGATTAACAAGAGGAGGTGGGAGGGGAGCCGGGGTGATTCTGGCATAGCGCTGCCTCTGCGGGGACCCTGCTCCACAGGTAAGGCAAAGGAAAGCCCGTTCTTTGAGTTTAAAAGCAGAAGACTCAAGTGTTTGGCTTGGTATCGGTCTTGAACGCAGGTGAGAAGAACACTGGGACGTTACTCATCCTTGAAGTTCTGGTTAAAGAAAAGATTGTATTTCCTTTCCTCAGGACATTGAAGTAATATATGCTCATTATAGAAAGAGTGAAAACTTCCAGGTAAAATATTAAATTGTATTCACTGGTAACTTCTTTTGAGTCTTTTGAGACTTCTTTTGAAGACTTCTTTTGAGTCTTTTTGCAACATCTTTTGACAGCCTTAAAATGACCAGAAGCGCAGCTGTTGTCACTTCAACCATCAACAATAAAAGGTCTAGGATAATGTGTGGAGGGATGCCCTCTGAGAATTTGTAAGGTTTTACAGGATAATTCTTTGAGAAATTACTGTTGAGTACATTTTTGCAAGTAACCTAAATAATCTAGTTCCTGAGCAATGGATTATTTTTGTACAGTTTAACTTCGGGTCACTCAGAATAATCTTATCTCTATCGTTTAGCAGCTACACAGTTCTAACCTAAAATAGCTAATGGCGCCCAAACCCCAGCTATATAACATGTGTCTCTCGTATTTCCAACAAAGTTGTCTACTCTTTTTTGTACCTTGTGTTTATTACGGGCTGCACTGCATCCCCCAGCCTCTAAAGCTATGTTAATGGCCCAGGTCCCAAGTGAGATGGTGCTAGAAATGGGACCTTTAAAGTGAAGCCAGGGCTGGGGATTTAGCTCAGCGGCACAGCGCCTGCCTGGCAAGCGCAAGGTCATGAGTTTGATTCCCGGTACCGCAAAAACAAACAAACAATAAAGTGAAGCCATAAGGGTGGTCCCTTTATCTGACAGGATTAGTGTCGCTCCAAGAAGGGACACCAGAGAACTCTCTTCACAAGCACACCCCAGAGAAAAGGCCACGATGAAGACACGGCAGGAGGGAAGCCACCTGCATACCAGGAAGCGGGGCTTCACTACCTTCCAATCTTGACAGCTCCTTAAACTCAGACTTCCACCCTCCAGAGCTGCGAGACAGTAAATTTCTGTTGTTCAAGCCGCTCAGTCTGTGGCATTTTGTCACGGCAGCTCACGCAGACTAATACATTCTTCCACATGTGTGGGAGACTGTAGCTGACGTCCACTGTATGTTAGTAGCTGTCTTAAGCATTAAGTTTCTGTTATCCTGCCTACTTCTCCAAAGAGACACACCTTTCCCTTTAAGTCTAGACTGCCCACCGTTGCCTAGCTACTCCCGCCCTTGTCGGTTACTTCGTTACTCCGGCCTTAAGAAATTCCGTATTTCCCCGCGCCCTATATATTTGCAACACTCCCCGCCAATAAAAGAGGCTTGATCAGAATCTTGTCTTGCCTCCATTCTTTGTGTCTCTTGTCCCTTTATAATCCCCACTCCCCTTCTAGAGTCCTCGTTGACTGTACCCGCGGGTCGGGTCACACATGATATCAAAGAGTTGAATGCCATGAGGCACACCACTTGCTACACTCACCTATGATATAGGATGCAGGATCAAACTGGTCTTTGGGGCTAGAGAGAGTGGGTATGAGCCACGTCAGCGCTGCACTCTTCTCACAGTATTGGTCCTGGATAAAACCCCTGATCTGAGCATAGTAGGGCTTTCCATCTTGTTCATCGATCACAGAAACAACATCACCAATTTGGTAATACACTCCCTGGGGGAAATAGAAAATAATCCAGTATTTAAAATAAAAATAGAACATCATCGTAGTTCTGAATGAAACTTCTTTAATAAGAAAGCAAGTTTTCAAAGTAGTCAATAAAAGGTCTAATATGTCAATGTTTACATCTGATACCAATTCTTAATTTGTTCCACTTTGGAGTGAAAACTACACACACACACACACACACACACACAATCTGCACTTGTTCATAAAAATTCTTTGTCTTTATACCATGACAGCACTATCTCTACCTTTTTTTCTGAAGATTTCATTGTCTTAGAGTAGTTTGGGTGCACCGGAAGACTGAGTGGAAGGTATAGAAGTTTCTCCCATACTACTACGTGCAAGTCTATGGCCACTATAATGTCTCCCACAGTGGTCTGCTTGTTAAAAGTGATGAACCTCTACTAAGACATCATCCACCCGAAGACCACAGCCAAGGTCAGCATACAATCTTGGTGTATATTCCATGGGCGTGGGCCAATGTCTAGTGACGTGTATCCACCATTATGGTATCACACAGCGTAGTTTTACTGGCCTAAAATATCCTCTGAGTTTCATGCTACTTTTTTGCCCAGGCTCATTAGGCCATAGAAAGCCTAGGTGACTTGCTGAAAACCATATAGGCAGAAACTGCAGCCTGTGCTGCCTGCCACCTCTGCTCAATGGTGTTTCTCTGTACTACCCTGAAAATCCGTGCTTACCTGCGGAGAATACACTCTTACAACCCCGCTCCCCAACCCTTCATTCAAAAGACATGATACCACAAATTCAAACCAAAAGAAACAATACAAACTCTCTGATTATAATCAATATCAAGATATGTTCACCCTCACTTTACTATGCTTTTCCCAGACTCACTGCCACAGGTCTCTTTCACTCCATTCAGTCTTGTATCTCCCCACAATACAATTACTAGTGTTTCTGACGTTCAAAGCTTTGTGTCTTGGTCAATTTCTGTTCTACTTTAATAGCTATTTAACTAATCTGTACCCCATACCTCTGCTGCCACCCCATGCCCTCTTCTCTGGGTTCTGACGATCTCTGATGGATGATCCAACTTTCTATGACATTCTGCACTTCCTTAGGTAGGTGCGCTGTTCTGCCTAGGCCAGAATGTCCTTGACCGCTGCAAAAGTATGTGATTCATACTTTGCTTCCCAGGAAATGGGGCTTTGGCAAGCAGGTAAAGGTACTGGGCCGTGTACCTCACCATAAAAATGATTCTGGAGAAGTATTTCTAGCAATTAAACTGCAACATGAGCCCCTGACAGACCAGGAGTAGAAACTCCTGGCGGCCCCTCACCCGTGCGTCCGAGGGAGACTGTTGCACCTAATCATAACGAATAGGGACAGCTGACGCACGCCGCCACAGCTTGCTACTTCATACCCACTGCCAGCTGGTCCTTCCTCCCAGACCTCAAGTTTTCAGTGTACGTGTCAAGTAAATATTGAATCCATGATTAGCTTTGTCCACAAGTATGAACATTATTCCCTAATTATAAATGACTATTTGCTCATCACAAATACTCAAACATATGCTGAATGACTATCATAGCAAATTTGTAACAGAATAAAAAGTTAAAACTGCGATGCAAAGACAATGTCTGAGTGAAAGATTGTGAATGCAAGCAATGCCTGGCACACAGTAGGTGTTTATTAACATGTGCTGTATTCAATGATGCCCCTTACCTGTTGGGGATATGTTCCAAGACCCCCTAGTGGATGCCCGAAACCCGGATACTACCAAACTTCACACATTGTTTTTTCCTGTACTTATGATAAAGTTTAATTTATAAATTAGGCACAGAAATGAATTCACAATAATAATGAAACAGAACAATCATAATATACTATAATAAGTTAACTAAAATTCACTCATTACTTATTTCTGGTATTTCCAATTTAATATTTTCAAACTGCAGTAACTGAACCTCAGAAATAGAAACCGCGGGGAAGGAAAGATGACTCTACACATACTAACACTAATCGGGACGGAGACCCTTGACAGAAGCAGGCCCTCATCCGCTGCCAGGAAGTGTTTCAAGTTTCCGGCCGAGGGCAAGAGCTGGATTAGGAGTAATCAGGCTGAGTTCATGGAGGTGCTCTGCCAGGCAGCTCTCTGGGGAGGCCACGTAATCCTGTGCTTCCACACTCTCACCCATCACCCCAATAGCCTCCACTCGAATCTCCCTTGTGTGCTTGATCTGGGTTCCCCCTCAACAGCTGGCAGTCACCTCTTGAACCCCCTGGTGCTGGCACTGGTTTCTGCAAGTTTACTTGAGAATTCTGTTGCATTTGGGGCTTATTACTTAATAAGCACGTGTAGTTGACAGTGCATCCCAGTATACTGCAGGGTCCACATGCATTTCCATTGGACGCCCACAGAAATCACTAGAACACTAAGTCTTCAGCTTTGGAATGTAACTGACAAACTATGTTCATCTGGGAAAGTTAAAACCCAAATTTAAAGATGTGATGAGGGGCTGGGGATATAGCGCAGTGGCACAGTGCGTGGCAAGGGCAAGGTCATGAGTTCGATTCCCGGCACAAAAAAATAAATAAATAAACATGTAATGACGCTAAATACTACCACTTACTAAGAGCTAACAATACCACATGGTTAACATGCATGATCTCGGGAGATTAACTACTACTAACAACTCTTATTTTACAGATGAACATTAGAGAGGGTGGTCGTAGCTCAGCCACATAGCCACTGGCCAAGCTGTGGAGCCAGGATCTAAAGTTCCTGCTTCAGGCTGCTTTGCTCAATGAATTCTCAGCTGTGTAATCTTGAAAAAGTTCATTTGTATCCTCAGTGTCCTCATCCATAAAAAATATGGAAAACAGTATCCACTCCAGAGTAGACTGAATGAAATAAAACAAGTAAAATATTCAGCTCAGTACCTGCTACACAGCAAGCACACAGTATTTCTTATTAAGAATGTGCAAAAAAAATAATGTATGAAATGCTAGAAATACAAGAGAGACGTCTATCTGTGTAGACTGTTTCCAACTGGTAAGCACTGTTAGGTAATAAATACATTCCATGGTCATAAAGCAACATGCCACTTACACTTCCCAGGAGTTGGCCCATCTGGGTCCAATATTAAGCTCTAATTCACATGACTGCCTCCTACCTAATACTTCAGATGCCAAAACACTCAACGACTGCTGCTTGTGTCAGGCCTGCCAAGCCTTGGAGGTCTTCTGTATGTGGCAATTCACTTCCTAAGGCTTCCAGTTTGCAAGTAACAGTAAGTCACTACTCTCATGGAGGTAACAAGTATCTGTGCTCCTTGATGCAAGGGAATCTGACCTTCTCACTTTATCAGAACATCTTAGTAGATGGTGTGAATCCGCACTACTGCTAATTCCTCACCTCTGCATAAAAGCATGAGTCTTTGGGCCTACTGCACTACACAGGTGGTCTGCGTTTGCTATGACTCCACACCCTGCCACTGTCCTCCTCTCCCATCAATGCTGTGACGGCTTCTGTCTAGATTTCCCCCCACACCTCATGCAGTCATAGGTGGGGCTTTTTCTGAGGTGGCTGGATCTAGAGTGTGATTCCATCACGGTGCAATGCTAGGATTAAGGGTGAGTGATTACTAAATCAGTTCCCTGAAAATGGCGCCATGAACTGTTTCACTGCCCACCACGAACTGTTTCTCCTCTGCGATGCCTTGGAGCCAGCCAATTTTGGACTGAAACCTCTACACACTGTGAGCTAAGTAAACTTTTCCTCCCTTAACTTGTGGGTGCTGGCTATTTTGTCTCAGCAATAAGAAAAGTAACTAAGACAAATGCCCCGGTGTTAGCAGGGATGGCTCACTCTTTCATGCTTACACATGTATTAGCATTTTGAAGAATACTTTGCATAGCTACATTTTTAAAAATACACTTAAGACCATCACACTTTTCTTTCCATTTCTCTTCCTACCTCAGTGCTGGATGAGATGTTTTACAATAGCTACCTAGAGGGAAAAATAGCTTAAAAGAGAACAAAAACCATAATCACACTTTATGCAAATAATAGCAGAAACATTTAGACTAAGCCAACATTTTAGCAGTGTATTATATACCACAGCCCAGTTCTCCACAGATACTACCTTGTAGAAGATGGATTCTGCAGTGATGATGGTGGAAACAGACTCAGGAGCTTTGATGGGCTATCAAAAACAGAAGTACAAATATTAGCACATTCCTGGTACACAAGCAGATATACTGTATACAGGCACTTTTCCAGCCATATATGAAAGCTGGATTAACTTGAGAAATTCTAAATTTTGTTGTGCGGTGACAAGAACCACAATAAAAAGATGAATAATTTTCTGAGGGTTGGGGCAAAGCATACACTGAATATTTCCATTACTTATGCTACAATTAGTTTAAAAATTGCTTAGAAACAGGGGACAAGCATCTGCTTAAGCTGCTGAGATCTACCACAGAGATCTCTCGGGGCTTCATTAGACATCAGCATTCCAATTATAAAAATTACTGCCTCTAAGGGACTAAGCATGTCAGAATGGAAATAATACAAAACGCACAGGCCAATACTGTACAAAGTGAAAAAGTATCTCTCTGAAGACACAGTCCATCTCAACACCATAACCTGCCAGGCTACTCATCAATTTTGTAGCAAGCCTGAACTAAGGCTTTGGAAACTTTCCTGCGAGTTCTTAGTAATCTGCCTCAATCCAACCATGATTGAAATGCCTCTTGAACTGCTTTATAAACAATGCTACATCACTGAAAGTAAGCCTCTGCCATCTCTCTTGGCACAGTCCTCGAAGGGGCTGCAGAGACTGATAATGCCTCATTTTATGAAAACTGTATTATAAAAATCTTAAATTAGGAGCAGTTACTCTCATGAAGACAAGAATTCATAATCTACATGAGAATCTACCCTGGGACTCTCTGTGCTTTATAAATGGAAATACCCAACTTTAGAAATGCCTGTATTAGTGGATGAAATGAGTATCACACTGAAGGTTCTTTTTTAAAAAAAATCTATAATGCGTTTTCCACTGTCCCTTTGTATTTACAAAAAATAAAACTTATTCCAACAAAAATGCACTTTTGATGCCCTCCAGCACTGGCCTCCCAACAGTCTCCTCCATCTTGTACAGCAGAGGAGGAAACAAAGGTTTAGGAACAATTCTGATTCATCTCTGCGTGTCAAAAGTTAACATTTTCTGGGGCTGTAACAAATGCATGCAAATGAATTCCAATATTAGTTACTTAGATTTTTTTTTTTTTTGGTATCGGGAATCAAACTCAGGACCTTGCGCTTGCCAGACAGGGGTTGGTGCCGCTGAGCTATATCCTCAGCCCTTTTTTTTTTTTTTTTTTTTTTTTTTTTTTTTAAATTGGTCTTTTTGAGGCAAGAGTCTCACTATGGAGTTCAGACTGGCCTTTTGTAGCCCAAGCTGCTCTGGAACTCACAAGGATCCTCTTGCCTCAGCCTCCCGAGTGCTGGGATTACAGGCGTGCGCCACCTCGCCCGGCTTACTTAGATCTTTTTTTTTTCTTCCGGTAATTTACGACCTTGCCCTTGCCAGGCAGGCGCTTTGCCGCTGAGCTAAATCCCCAGCCCCTATATCTTTAAAAGATACAGAAAAAGATACACTTTTGCTAGTGTATCCAGCCACATCAAGGACCTTAATTATCTCTCTTCCTTTACACAGACTGATCTGATACAATGTATTCAAGGCTGACGTTTCTTTTAGCCTGTTATTCTCAGAGGTCACAAAAGAAGAGAGCGTATTATTAACATCATAGTGCAGGAGGTGGGCTCCAGGAGCAGTGTCCACATTCAGCGGTGATAAATGGAGGCCGTGGAGGACACAAAAACACACAGGTCATTACAGACAACACTGGCCACGCCCATCTTACATTTTTCAGTTTAAAAATATGTCTTCTTCCTTTTCCTTTGGTGGAAACTTTCTTTTCAGCAGCTGGAGCCGATTTGTATTTCGTATTTCTGAGCCGTGCAGACCGCCTGTGAATTTCCTGCTTACTCTGTTGTATAAACAATTAGAGAACAAAAAGAAAAACTGTAGTGAGGTTGCTTTCCTCATATACCCATCTTACAAGGCTCACACGGTGTACACCCTGGAAGGATATTTAAAAAGTCTTTTTTTTTTTTTCTTTTGCGTTACCGGGATCAAACTCACGACCTTGCACTTGCCAGGCAGGCGCTTATGCCACTGAGCTATAGCCCCAGCTCCTAATTGTTTCTTCGTGGTTTTTTTTTTGATATTTAAAAATTAAAGCCCAAAACAGGCCGGGTGTGGTGGCGCATGCCTGTAATCCCAGCACTTGGGAGGCTGAGGCAGGAGGATGACTGTTGAGTTCGAGACCAGTCTGGGCCACAAAATAAGCTCAAGGCTAACCCGAACTGCACAACGACACCCTGTCTCAAAAAGATAAAAAAAAACAAAAAACAAACAAAAAAAATTAAAGCCCAAGCCAGGGAAGAACCTAGGCCAGCGTCTTCAGAGCCTCAAACGGGTGTGAGCTGCTTGCAAACGGAAGACGGCTACACCAAAGGAGGAAGTATGGATTTATTCCGTAAAAAAGGTAACTTCAGGCTACAGCACTCCTACAATGGAATATTTATGCTATTTAAAATGACAAAATTATTTAACACATAATAAAATAGCAGGCAAGGTGTACTTCTATTACAACATATGCGGCATGATCCCGTTTACGACGGTGGTAAACGAGTGCACATGCGGTTACCCAGCTGCCACTGAAGATACCGTTACAGAGGGGCGTTCTACAGGGCTTCAGCGGGTTTCCGTACCCTCGACTTTCCCTCCATGGGAAAGGAGCGCGGGGACGCGGGGGCCGCCCGCGGGGGAAGGGGGGACAGGCGCCC
>NW_004955432.1:9321046-9387622 GCF_000276665.1 Chinchilla lanigera | reverse complement strand
GGACCGGGTGGCGGCAGGGACTGGGCGAGGGCCGCTTCCCTGAGGCGCGCGAGCGAGCGGGCGGGCGGGCGGAGCCGGCCCTGCCGTGGGCACTTCCGGCGATGGGCGGGCCCTGCGCGCGCAGCCCCACCGCCTGACCGGAAGTGCCTCCGAATTACCTGGGGCTCGCTGCAGTTCAGCTGGCTGTCGCGTGGGGGAGCCGATCTCAAGCTTTTTGGCCTGGAAGGCTAGGCTTTGTGCGAATTCCAGGTTAACAGTAAATTTTTGGTGTGTGTAACCCTTGTGATGATCGTTTATTTGAAATCCACACTTTGCCTTCTCTATGACTTACAGTACCACAGGCCTCTCATGCAGATGTCAGAATATAACAAGCTCTGTGCTGAGAGGGCAACTGCGGGGGCCTAGGCCAACAAGATGACTGCGGGCTCAGGTTGAGAGGTGAAAGAAACCGGTAGAAGAGAACTCCAGAAGGCACCACCGATAAAGGCTCCCACCTAGTGCGTCTTCCCTCAGGCAGAGAATGAGCTGCAGTGGCCGGGCCACGGCCGCTGGAGGTGCCAGCAAAGGGACCTCAGATTGACATGTCTCAGTCTGTTTGCGCTTCTATAACAGGTTACTCGAGACTAGGTAATTTATAAGGAACAGACTTTATCTCTTTTTTGGCTTTTATTTAGTTTAGTTTTTTTTTTTTTTTTTTTTTTTGAGACAGGGTTTCACTATGTAGTTCAGTCTGGCCTTGAACTCACTATGTAGCCCAGGCTGGCCTCACACTCCAGTGATCCTCCTGCCTCAGCTTCCTAAATGCTGGGATTACAGGTGTGCACCACCGTACCTGGCTCAGAAATTTATTTCTTAATGTTCTAGAGGCTGGGAAGTCCAAAGTAAGATGCCAACAGGTATCCTCATGGATGGCTGTGTTGGTCTTACCTGGTGGAAGGACAGAGGATCAAGATAGTTTCTGCAGCCCTTTTATAGGCTGGCTAGTCCTAACCCTGGGATTTCACACTCGTGACTCAACACCTTGCAGACTGCCTCTCTTGGTACTATCACACTGATGATTTAAATCTCAACAAAGGAGTTTGGAGAACATACGGAGACGCAGTGAGAGATACTCAGCCTAGAGCCGGAGGGAGAGTGTGTTGGAGCACATAGAGACAGAGTGGTACCTATGCCCCGTCTGAAAACATCGTAGTGGCAGTGTGTGTAAGCTGTGAGTGCAGACACTAATACCTCCTATCTTAGTTATTCTTGTTGCTAAGACAAAATACCTGACAAGCAAAGTTAAAGGAGGAAAGGTTTATTTAGCTCACAGTTTGTAGAGGTTTCAGTCCATACTCACCTGGCTCCAAGGCGTGGGGGTGGCATATGGCAGAGGGGCACCACAGAGAAGAAACAGTCCATGGAAAAGCAGGGCAGAAAGAAAGCAGCAAGCAGCACCTGTGATAGGTAATTGTTCTACTGTTGCCGGAAAAACGGAATCAACAATAGCCAGGAGCTCAGGAGAAGAAAGGAAATTTTATTGATGCTATCAGACCCCAGAGGAGTAACTTCCAAAGTCTGAGGTGAGGTTTACAGAAAGTTTGTCTTTTTTATAAATTGGCAAACAGAAGTTACAAGAACGAGATAAGCTTCTAGCTGGAGGCTTGCATGAGTTTGCCTTCATAAAATCTGTTGCTCTCGTGAACCTTAACTGACACATCCTCCTTGGGCCTTGGCTCAGGTGCTCTCTTTGCCTAAGTTAGCAGTTGAATGAGTGAGTTAGTAAGCAGCCTTGTCTCAGCAGCTACCTCCACTTAGGACAGGTTCCCGCCCCTGTTTCCCTCCTAATCTCGCATCCTCCTAGGGAGCAGAGCCTCTTGCTGGCTGCTCCCCACCTGGTTGTCTGACTTCTGTCATTGGGCAGCCTGTATTGGGCCCCTGCACAGCTTCTCACTGATCTGCAGCTTGCAGGCAGCAATCTCCCTGCCCCATAAGGAGCACCACACCATCAGCGTCCACCAGAAAGTCCAGTGCCTACTTTAGCACGGGCAAGTCTTGCTTCTTTGAAATAATTGCGCAGGAGTGTGGGAGGGTGCCTCCTATGAAGTCCCTTGAGTGTCTTGCTGGAAAGAAAGTGAGGATGTGGCTGGGGGGGTGGACACCACTTGGAAGTGGATAGAGCCTCTTGTCCTTTGACAAAGAATTGGTTTGAAGGCTTGGCTATTGGCTTCCCTGAGCCCCAGCCCCGAGTACATGGGTCAGGCTGGAGCTGGCAGGTTCAGCTTGACTTCAGAGCCTCATCCCAGGGAGCAGGAGCCCCTCCCCACCGCATGCTCCAACTGCCGCTCCTCCAACTGTCACTGGAACTCTGATTTTCCCTTCCACTACCTGCCCATCCTTTGGGTGACTGCTGGCTCTGCACAGCTTTTTGAGGTGAAAGCCTTATTTTGTGGGTTAGGCACTAGGCGAATGTAGTTTCACGCAGAAAAAGCAACTGCCTTTGGGTTTTGTTTATTTTTGTTTTTAAATGCTGTGAAAAATCTTGCTGCCTCTCCCTCTCCTGATTGGCAGGGCCCTGGTGAGGAAGGCGTGTGGTGGGTATCTGAGGATCTTTTGCTGCTACTCAGTGTGTATGAGGGCTGCTTTCTCAGAGGAGCTCCAGAGGCCATAGAAAAGAGAAGTATTTCTTTTTCTCTTCAAAATGTAAATACATGTATTATAATTTTAATATATTTGCATTGTAAAAATCTGCACATCTCAGAATGTAACCCTCAGCTCCGCTGTGTCACAGTTTGAACAGTTTGTAGCATAGCTTTGCAGTTTCAGGAGGTGCATGTGTGTATGTGCGTGTGTGAAATATAAACATACCCTTGCTAAGTAATTTTTGTATTCTTACTTCGTTAGGTCAGAGATCACAATGAACTTTCCATAGTGATCTATATCTGTACATACACATATATCTATATATCTGCATTTTTTCTGTGCCAAAAGTTACTTTATTCCTCTTCTGGTAGAGATCAGCTGTAAATAATGAATGGTGTAATGAACTTCCATTTCTATGCATCCTTGTTTATTTGTGTGTGTTTAGGGAATAAATTCCTAAAAACATAAATATTGGATCTAAAGTCGTGCATTCTGTAGATGCGACTACATTGCCCAAGTTTACACTGCTGTGTGGTACCCCAGGGTTGACTTATCCCTGGGCTCAGGAGGTTTAGTTGTCTGGGGCCTAAATTTTTTTGTGGACCATAAAATAATTTCATTTTGTTTAAAATCTGGAGGTAAAAAATATATATATAATAATGAATATCTAATGTGCAATGAATTTAGACTAAAATATTCATATGTATAGCAGTGCAATCATAAAAGATCACTTCAAACATAAAATATTGAATTTTAATAATTTGAACATATTGAATTGTTATAACTATTTGTATTACAGTGTACTTAAGTTTTTCTGGAGGGGAGAATCCATGAGGGCAAATGCATGTGGGCCCCATGCAAGTCCTATTGTGGCCCTGATGTTCTATTCTTTATATTCTTCTGATTTGGAGAATTAGCTTTATAATTTTTGCTAGTCTTTAAAAAATGACATTTCACTTTTTTTTTTTTTTGTCTTTTTAAGACATGGTCTTGCTATGCAGTTCAGGCTGGTCTTGAGTTCACTTTGTAGCCCAGGCTGGTCTCAAACTCATAATGATCCTCCTGCCTCAGCCTCCCGAGTGCTGGGGTTACAGGTGTGCACTACCACGCCTAGCAATATTTTGATTTCTGATAATCACTACTCTTTCTCCCACAATCTTTCTTTTTCAATTTTTCCTCTACTGTTTTTCAGGGTTTTTTTTTTTTTTTGACATTTATTCTGATGAAATTTAGAAAATTACAGTTTCAACAACTGAAAAAAATCCCCTCCTAAATTTTGTAAAATTTAGAGATTACTTTGGGGAGAAGGGAAAAGTTTACTGAACCACATCTGTTTTTCCAAGAGCCTGGTATTTTGTCCAGACCTCCCGTTTATGCCATTCTCACTTGGCCTGCAGGTTGTCTGAGCCTTTGCCCTCTCCCCAGTTTTCTTCTCATTCCCACCCAACCCCCAGCTCTCTTTGGGACAGGAAGCTGCAGCAAAGGGCTTGCCTCAGACCATGTGTTCCGCACAACGTGACTGGGGCCTCTTCCTTTGCTATTTGTGTCCATCTCGTAGAGGTTTTCTAACAACTGTTCTGGCTGCAAAGTACTGTGGCAGGGCCTACACTCTTCTCTTGTCTGCACTTTTCTTGTCTCTTGGCTTCCACTCGGTTTTATTCTGGTCCATTCTCTACACTAGACCTCAAGTGATCTTTGCAGTTAGATCCTCTTGGCCTCTCGCTTGAAAACTTCAGTGATTGGCCATTGGATTAGTTTCCTGTTGCTGCTTCTACAAATCATCATAAACGTAATGCCTCAGAACAATACAAATTTAATATCTTACGATTCTACAGGTCAGAAGTCCAGCATTAGTTTCACTGGGCTAAAATCAAGGTGCTGGCAGGGCTCCATTTACTTCTGTAGGCTCTAGGAGGAAACCGATTTCTTTGCCTTTTCTACCTCCTAGAGGCCACCTGCGTTCCTTGGCTCATGGCCCTTCCTCCATCTTCAAAGGCACTTCCTTTATCACTCTGATCGCCTTCTCAGCCTCAGCCTCATCTGTCTCCCTCTTATAAGTGGGATCATAATAACCCTGTGACTCAGCGGGACCCCAAATCATCTTCCCATCTCAAGTTCTTAGCTGCATCTTCAGTTTTTCTTTGGACATGCAAGATAACGTTCGCAGGTTCCAAGGATTAAGACGTGGACACCATTGAGTGATCATTATTCTGCCTCTTACACCGCGGCTTTCAGGATGAGGTCCAGGCTCCTTAAGGTCTCTGGGTCCTCCCATGTTCCTGATCTGCTTGTATTGCCTTTCAGATTACTGCTCATCTGATTGTCTTGTTCCCAAAATGTGAACTCTTGGAGGGCAGAGACGATGGAATTTTCATCCTTGGGGCTTCTTAATTCCTTGCTGAATGAATTTATAAACAATATCAATTGTATAATAGAATACAAATTATGTGACTCTTTGGCCTCATCCTAAAAATATTTGTTCGTTACTCATTTAAGAAGTATTTATTAATCACTAACTTGGTAAGCACTGAACCAAGAGAGTTAAAATTAGGAAACTATTGCCTGCATGTTGTGAGGATGCTAAAGTGGTATAGATATGATCACAGGGACATGAAAAGCATTTTTTTCCCCTCCAGGGAAATGGACTTGGAGGTCATTGTGCCAGTTGACTTCAGTTCTGGGGATCATCAGGACCTGGTTCGGAAAGCGGCAGAAAAAGATGCACCCCGATCTGGTCAGCCCCCCAAACCTTCACCTGCAGAGAGGGCAAAGGAATCTAGAGGAACACACAACACAAAGGCTGACAAGAGAGCGAATATCTATGTGATACAAATTTCAGATGACTCCACCCCAAATGAGAGCAATGAAGGTACACCTGGTCCATTCTCAGACAGATCTGTCCGCCAAGGTGAGAAGAAAGAAACTACCTGAGCACTATTCCGTGTACTGTAACATTAACATTCTGGGAGGCAGAAGCTGGAGGATCACAAGTTCAAGCCCAGCCTGGGCAACTTAGTGACCTAGTGACACTCTGGTTTAAACTTTAGAAAGGAGGGAGTCAAGGGGAGGGTAGCTCAGTGCAAAGGCCCTGGGTTCAACCCCCCTCCCAGTACAGCAAAAAGAAAAACAAAACAAAACAAAAAAACTTTTGTAAGAGATGTTCTCTTAAAATGTTTTCACACTGTGCAGTATCAGAAAGATATAATTTTGTGTTTAGCTTTTCTTAGTCATGTTTTATCATGAATCATCATATAGGGAAGCCATAATCAACTACTCTCAAATTATCCAGGAGATGTAGGAGTTCTTGTTGATATCTGAAGTTTGGGGGTTCCCCTAGATAAACTCTACAGTCTCCAATTGATCCATTCTCATGAAACTGGGTCCCATTTATTATTCATTCCTTCAGGGTCCTTGCTACACATCAGATACCAAAGTAATGTTAGCTCAGTGAATATTTTCATGAAGGTAGTGTACATTGGAGCACATATGTTCTGGTGTGTTGATTAGGAGAGCTCAGTCCTGCTCTTATTTTCATGCTTCCTAGGCACAGAAATGGCCCAGCCAAAGGACAGAGCTGACCACCCTACAAGTCAATGTTAAGCTGTGTTATTTCATTTCTTTTTCCTTTTAAAATTGGGATACAGCTACCAAAAAAAAAAAGGAAAAAAAGAAGACAATTGTCATTGCCAGTGCCATAGTCAGAGGGTTCCAGGGAAACCTGTGCAGTAAGAAATAAGCAAAAAGAGAGGCTAGAACATGTGCACTGGGTTTGACAAATCACCCACTTGGAAGTTTGGCCCCGCTCACAGCTCTCCAGGTTAGCTATTTGCTCCTCAGGCAGCAGAAGGGAGGAAGTTGCTGGGGGCAGGTAGGCTAAAGACATGAAGTTGAACATCAGTACAAACTCTCGGCTAGCTGAGGCCATCTCCCAAGCAGCAAACATCTGTGCGAGTGTGTAGCTCAACTCCTGCCGGTGGGCCTGCCACATCCTGAGACTCTCAGATCATTTTTGTCCCTTGGGAATGTGTGGCATAAGGAATTAAATCTCTGGATTTGTCTTGGAAATTTTGGGGCTTCCCCAGATAAAATCTAAGGTTTCCAATAAGACATCTTTAACAGTTGAATTGAATTTTCTTTTACTTGCTTTTTTTTTTGTGTGTGTGAGGAATCGAACTCAGGACCTTGCACTTGCCAGGCAGGCACTTATTCCACTGAGCTACATCCCCGGCCTGTTTGTTTGTTCTTGAGACAGGGTTTCCCCCCAGTTGCCCACACTGGTCTCAAATTTCTGGGCTCAAATCATTCTCTGGCCTCGGCCTCTCCGTAGCTCTCGCCACGCTGAATGGCTTTGGTGGAACAGCCTTTAATTCTGCAGAGCTGCTCTTTTGCTGTTTTTCTGTTTGCTGACTGTGATCTAGCACCCTCTTTCCAATCCTAAAAAAAAAAGGAAAAATATCTTTCATCAAATGTCAAAAGTAGGTGATTACATATATGCTTTTACTTTGGAAAACTGTGCCATTAAGATGGTGTTTCTCTCTCGTCAGCTTTCATCGCCAAAGTGTTCCTCATCCTGTCAGTTCAGTTGCTAATCACTGCCATGATTATTGGGACATTTGTTTTCTGGTAAGTCTTTATTACCGATGTAGCATTAAATGTTAAGTTAGTCACATCAATTCTCATGAATGAGCTTGTTTTAATATTTGTTATTTTAAAATTATCGTTTCACCCTCCCCCGGTTTAGTCATTACTAGAAGATAATGTTTCTACAGGTTTATTTTCCGAACCAACTCCTAGACCCTAGGTGGGGGTAGATTTCTGGAATTTTGCTTTAACTTCCTAAGCCAATAACTTTTATTTTGGGGGCTATTTTCTTTGAGCTATTTTCATAGATGAAACTGGATAAAAGGATCAAGCAAGGTTATGGAGATGTTGGAGGCTGAAATTGTTGGATTCAGAATGTATTCAAGGGACTGTGACCCATCACTGATTAAATGTATCCTATGAAAAATTTACTTCTGAAGCAAACATCTGAGTTGATTTCTCTTTGTACACCTATCAATCACGGTATTCTTTAAAATGAAGAACTTCACTAGGTGTTCGCATGTATTTAAATTTGACTTAGAACTTATAAGAATATCTTTTTATGTTTGTCTTTTTGTTCTGGGTGCTGGGGATTCAAATCCAGGGCCTCATGGACGCTGGGCAAGTGCTCCACCACTAAGCTACATCCCCAGCCTGGCCCATTTATCTCTGAAGCAGAACAAGGTTTTCCTGTTTCATCTCCATCTGTCATCACTAACCATTTAATTTTCCCCGCTCTCTTCATGAAGTTTTCTTACTTCTACTCAAATATTACATTGGTTAACAAAATATACTATCCTATTGTGTAAAACTACATTAATTTTTTTTCAACCAGGAAAGCTTTAAGAGTGTGGGTAGTTGCAAATCCCTGGTTCATCCATGCACTCTTGTAAGTATCACTGACTTTAATAAAACATGATTTTTCTTTCTTTCTTTCTTTTTTTTTTTTTGGTACCAGGAATCGAACTCAGGACCTTGTGCTTGCCAGGCAGGTACTTGTGCCACGGAGCTATATCCCCGCCCCAAAACATGGTTTTTCTACTAGCTAGTCACTAGTGATTTTATTACTATTTTTAAAAGGTAAAAGTATAATAATATTCTTAAAAGAACAAAATTATAGAGATAGAAAGCAAAGAAATGAACACTTTCCCAGAGTTAGGGTTGAACATGGGGAGATGCTACCATAAAGAGGTAGCATCGGAGAGGTCTTCGTTGACATGTGACCAATGGGATAGTTCTGAATTCTAATTATGGTGGTGGTTATATGTATCTGCACATAGATTTGTATCACAGTTTTAAGAACTATCTGTACAACATGATACCAATATCAAAGTATGGGTTTTGACATTGTACTATAAATATATAAAGTGCAACCAGTGGATGTTAGCAATGTGGATAGCAATGAAAAAGTTACCAGATATCCTACAATGATAATTATCTGTACCTGTATACCTGCATGTACCATATGATGTAATAACTGGAAGCAAATAACAGATACTTTTATGTATCCTGCAGTCCAGCATTTTTTGCTATAATTATTATACTTGCTTGCTGTGGGAATATCCGCCGAGAGGTGCCGGCAAATTACATTCTCCTGGGATTGTTTGTAAGTAACCTGCATTAATAGAAACAGCATATTAGCATTAATAGAAACAACATATCCTGTCCTGATAAATTACTAAGACACTGTGTGAGTGGCTCCATTTGATTCACAATGATATAGCCTACAAGTGAACCTTTTCCACTTTCCCAGTCAGTTCCCCGAAGATGTGAAATCTCCTATTGTGTTCCCAAAAAGTTTCCTTAATTAAATAATTTGTCAGTCCTAGGGAGATGGCTATGGACATGATCTGTTGTCCCCATACCCCCCCGTGGCTGTGTGCACCAGGCTTCCTGGACCCAGCCCCAAGGCACACGCCTTACCTAGCCTCCTCCAGCTGCTGGGTCTCAGCCTCAGGCCCTGAGAAGCAGGCTTCTGATTTATTGTGAATTTTGTTTTTAGACAATTCTTGAAGGTCTGATGCTAGGAGCTGTATCAGTGTAAGTCTTTGATACACATTTTTTGGGGGTGTGTGTGTGTGCTTTTCTTTGAATGCGTATGAACACTAATTGCAGCCTCTGATTTTAGTTTCTATAGCGCCGAGGAAGTGTTATGGGCGACGGCCGCCACCGCTCTGGTGACAGTAGCACTCACTATATTTGCTCTACAGACAAAAGTATGTATTACTGGTGCAGATTTCAGTCACAGGGTGCTGCCCCCCATGTCCCTCCTGACCCATTCACACGCCTGCCCGTGCTGTCCTGTCCTGCAGGCCTCTGCACTGCGCCCCTTTGCTTTTGGCTTCTTGTGGGCTTGGGTCAGTGGGAGCCCCAGCTGGAAAGGGAAGGTGGGAAGGAGGAGAGAGACCTGTTCCCGTGGCTTCCTCCCCACAGGCTCCCCTTGGGCTACCTGTGTTCCCTAGAAAAATTCACTGCCTGTCTCAGTGTGGCCAGCCTGACTCAGACTTCTGGGCTCCCTGTCCTCTTCCCGTCGGGGCTGCAGGAGGAGCAGCTTTTCCGCCACCAGCCTGGACTCGCTCCTGCAGTTCCGCTGGAGACACTTTGTAGACGGTTCATGTACAGACACGCACCCCCCAAGCCATCCTATTCCAGCGTGCCCTCTGTCCCCTGCTGGGCCCCTGCCTGATGGCGGGAGTTTACATATCCAAAAGCTGCACAGTTTGCCCAGTGGGAAGATGGCCCGATGCCCCAGAGGATGCCAGAGAGCTGGGGGTGGATCCTTTTTAACTGTGCCACTGGAGTCTCTCCGGCCCTCCAGGGAGGCCTGATATTCGTTCTTGCCACTTTCTTTTGGTAAAGGATGGCCTGGTCAGCAGAAGAGAGAGTACCACCTGTAGGCCCGAAGGGCTTGGACCCCACTCTGGAGCTGCTGCTGCAGCAGGTCCAGGGCAGGGGCTGCTTGATGCCTTTTCTAGGGGTCCTCCCAACCACTGCAGGTCTGAGACTCTCCCTGTGTGCTAAGGGGAGCAAGAGGGGACATACAAGAAAATGTCTCGGCCTTCTTGTATTTCACAGCCCGTATTTTGCTGCATGACCCAACTTTTTTAAGCCGAGAAGATAAATATCCCTTTTCTTTTTTTTAAAAAAGCTCCTAGCTTCTCCAAGCCGATTTGTTTATTTATTTGTTTTTGGGTACCCGGACCTCGCACTTGCCAGGCAGGTGCTGCGCAGCTTAGCTGTATGCCCAGCCCCTCCTAAGCTGATTTAGGTCCCGTATTTCTACAGGCAAAACCAAATACCACATGAATGAATTTTGAAATTTGCAAAAGAATCATTAACAGTATTTTTGAAAGCTTAGTATATATTTTATTAAAATAGATACATATTTACTTAACATGTTGGTGTGTTTCATTTCAGTGATGTTTTCTATGTATATGTTCTTAAAATTATGAATCATTATGTTCATACAAATTTTCATCTTAATGTACCTTTTTATTAGAGGAGATTTCATATAAATACAAAAAACAGAACAGTATAATAATTCCTCATGTACCCATTACCCAGTTTCTGGTTTTTTGTTTTTTTGTTTTTTGTTTTGGTACCGGGAATCGAACTCAGGATCTTGCACTTGCAAGGCAGGTGCTTGTGCCACTGAGCTATATCCCGGCCCCTTTTTTGTCTTTTTGAGACAGGGTCTCACTATGTAGTTCAGGCTGGCCTTGAGCTCACTTTGTAGCCCATGCTGGTCTGGAACTTGCAAAGATTCTCCTGCTTCAGCCTCCCAAGTGCTGGGATTACAGGCATGCTCAACCACACCTGGCCTCCCAGTTTCAAAAATTACCCAGTTTCAAAAATTGTCAACTTGTGGCTCCTACGTTTTCTTTATCCTGCAGCAAGTTCCAGTCAGTATAATCCTTTTTTATGTAGCATTTTTCAGTGATTGGGGTAATGAATTTCTGTAGTTCTCCGAACTGGCCAGAGGAAATTGCTAGCAGTGGTCCAGTTTCTGTCTCTGGGGCATAAAACTCATTTCTAGACATCCTGAAAGTCCTGCGAGATGCGAAATGAGTTACTGTGTGCTGTTTCTGTTTCCTCAGTGGGATTTCACCTGGCTAAATGGAGTGCTGTTTGTTTCCCTCTGTGTGCTTATCCTGTATGGGATTTTGGTGCTCTTCGTGCGATCCTATGTAAGTGGGCTTTCATGTGGAACCCTTAGAGAACTGCTAAAAGTGCTGGCTGTGTTAGTCTGGGTCCTCTGAGAAGCAGACGTGGAAGTGGGACTAAGCATGCAAGGATTTTAAGAGGAGACGTGTCCATGGGGGAAAGGGGCAGTGAGCTGATGCAGGCTTAGGGGAGCTGTCAGGCCAGGATGGCACACCTGACCCCCAGTGAAGGAAAGCCGGGCAGGGAGCATTCAGGACATGATGTGGCTCCAGGGAATTCCCCTGCCTCCCAGGAAGGGCCCTGCTGCTCCTGACCAATGGTGGGCATGTACCTCAGACCAGCTGCAATGAGCTGCAGAACCCAGCAGCTGGGGCTCATGGTCATTCGCTCCCCTCCTGGTAGCTGAAGGCCCCTGCGGTCCAGCCTAGTGGTGTCATTGGAAGATGCCATCCATACGGGAATCCAGTGCATGAATACTGAACTCCGACTCTAGACTACACTCTCCTTCCCCAAGGGGTCTTTGAGCGATGGGCCTGGCTCCTCTTGTATGCGGGTGCTACTTGTTTGAAGGAATAGACCTTTTCCAATAGCATTCTAACGGTTCCTTGTCCAATCCCAGTTTTTCTTGTTTTGTTTTGCTTTTGAGACAGGGTCTTGCTAAGTAGTCCAGACTGGCCTTGAACCCATGATGTAGCCCAGGCTGGCCCCAAGCTTGTGGTGATCCTTCTGCCTTAGCTTCCCAAGTGCTAGGATTATGGACATGTGCCAACAATTCCATTTTTTATTTTTATTCTCAAATATATTCATGGAGATCTTATTCAATTTCAGACCCAGACCTATGTGGTTTTCACATAGGCATTACACAGAACTCTTACAACATTCCTGAAAAGTACATATCTCATCTCTTTTATAGATAATGAAAGAGGCTCAGAGAAATTAAATAATTCAGAGTTCCCCCAGGATTCGGGGCAGGGGGGCATGGAGACACCACTGTTCATGGAGTGAGTCTGGGGCAGGTGTGGGGACAGGAGTCTTGACTTGTCCCTGTGGTTCTTGTCTGTGAGTGGCCCCTGTGTGGAGACCTTGTTGGAGGCCCACCCTGTGACCCAAGGTCAATTGGGTCCAAATGCTAAACCAAAGAACTTCGTTGGCAACAAGTGGGCACCATCTTCCAACGTTTAACTGAAGGTCCTGCCCAGGCTGATTTCGCTTTATGAATGGCCATGTATCTTACAGGGAGGGAGATGGCATCTATATTTTGGGGACAAGTACAAAAGCATCACAAAATATGTGTCTTAAAAGGCTACAGCTCTCTATTATTACTGGTGGTAGGAGAGATAGTGGTCATAATACTATAAAAATTTATTAAGTGGATTCCATAGGGCTTTTTTTTTTTTTTGTCTTCTTTGAGACAGGGTCTCGCTATGCAGTTCAGGCTGTCCTTGAGCTCACTTTGTAGCCCAGGCTGGTCTCAAACTCGCAATGATCCTCCTGCCTCAGCCTCCTGACTGCTGGGATTACAGGCGTGCGCCACCACACCTGGCCATAGGACTTTATAGTATCACTTATATGTGGTTAAGAAACTATCTCTTTCTATAGATTTATCTGATTCCCAATCTAAATTTCCTTTTAGAAATATCTGCAATCTATAATATTACACGTGTTCAAATGAGAGGAGACTTGGGTGGAATCTTGTCCAAAGTTATGGTTGACTTGGACAATTTTGAATCAATCTCTTGACTTCAGGGGTCAGGTGTTTCCTAACGGAGCTCA
Organism: Chinchilla lanigera; assembly: GCF_000276665.1. Taxonomy (NCBI): domain Eukaryota; kingdom Metazoa; phylum Chordata; class Mammalia; order Rodentia; family Chinchillidae; genus Chinchilla; species Chinchilla lanigera. Next base: position 9,374,482 of record NW_004955432.1, on the reverse strand, counting down.
GGCTGCACCCACTGCCCAGCCCATGGGCCCAGCCCCTAGTTACTGATTCCTAATCTTACTTCCCTCCAAGAACCTTTTCCTGGCTAACAGCTTCCTCCTCCTGAAGAATTTGCGCCATATTTTTCTCAGGCATTGTGCAGTCTTCCTCACCCTCTTCCCATGCGAGCCAGACCCTTGGGGGTTTAGATCAGTCCTGCGTTCTGCTCAGGGATGTTTTGGTTTCCAGGAACAGGTCACACTGAGCAGTGTGAGGTTAAGGCCCAGAGCCTCTCCCTGTGGCAGAAGAGCTGGGCTTCTCTGGGGTTGTCTGACCAACTCTCCTTGTGCAGCAGGAGCTCTGGCACTGGCCAAGGACAGCAGCTTCTGCTGCTTGGGCCCCTTGAGCCTGGAAATTTATTTCTGACTGCCTGGCTGGCCCATCTTTTGAAACCATCACTGAGCTTACGTTTCAGATCAGTCAGGTTTCGCTGTTTTCAGAGTGGGTGTCTACCTTGCATCGCACCTTCCAGCAAGGGCGTGTGCATCCCTGTACTCCCAGGGACACGTATTCGTGACCTGAGGGAGGGCAGATTCTCCAGAAATGCTACATGGATGGGGCAAAAAACGCAGAATGTCTGATACATTCTCCTCGCCCTACCACAGGAGGCGTTAGGCACTTCCCTCGCTTCATGGATATAATTTGGTGTGAAAAATGTTAGCTTTCCTTTAGTTGCTTATTGGACTTGAGTGTTTAAGAGAAGATTAATTTCCCCACAGGTTTGACTTTCTTAATATTGGGTCCTTATGTGTCCCCACTGGCCTGTATAGCCCTTTCATTACTCGGATTTCCTTCTTACGCGACGACTATTTCCTCTCCGCAGTGGCTGCACCTTTTGTATGCTGCAATTGGAACCCTGCTGTTCTCCTTGGTAAGTGTCTCATTTCTGTTCTCCCACAGCTGGAACTTCTAGGGAAAAGGCAGAGGCCCCCACTGAGGCACCTAGGAATCTCTTGCCTTCCCCTTGGTCCTGCATCTTGCTGTTATATCTTTACAATTATTTTAAGGAATATTTTATTTAAAAAGTAATAATGTATGTCTTAAAATTGAGCAGACATAGAAGAGTATACAATGAACATAAAAGTCTCCTTCTTATTGCCGTTCCTCGGAAGTAACCTCTGTTAACAGTTTGGGGAATCCTTGCAGGATTTCCTTACACATATGCACCAGATCCTCCAACACTAATGGCTTCATACTAATGTAATATTCCGTGCTGGCCTTTTATCTTAACAAGTTATGCTCTCCATATATTGGCAGACGTAGGTCTAACTCACTGTGTTTAAGGGTTACGGTATCCCTTTTTTGAGAGGGGGATGTCTTTTTGAGACAGGGTCTCGCTATGCCGTTCAGGCTGGCCTTGAGCTCACTTTGTAGCCCAGGCTGGCCTCAAACTTGCAACGATCCTCCTGCCTCGGCCTCCTGAGTGCTGGGATTACAGGCATATGCCCCCACACCCGGCTCCCTTTTACACATATATCAAGCTACCTCCCTTAGGGTTTTTGTTGTGTATTTATTTATTTAGGTGTGTGCGTATTTATTTATTTACTTATTTGTCAGTGTTTGGGACTGAACCCAGGATCTCAAGTATGCCAAGAACTGAGCTACACTCCTACCCTCTATGGTTTTTTTTTTTTCCTCTGTTGTTTTTAAAGAAAAAAAATTAAAGATTTTTGAACATACCCCGAAATAGAGTGGTATGGTAAACCCCATATATTATCATCAAGCATTGAAACCATCTATGTTTTGCTACCTTGTATTCCTTTGTGTTGCTGTTGGAATTGTGTTATGTCTCTCAGATGTTAGAAAAATTTATATCGGGAGATTAAGATGAACATTTTAATGTTCTCATTTTAACTATTTTAAAAATTTATTTCTTTATTTATTTAGTGGTGCCGGAGATCGAACTCATGACTTTGTGCTTGCCAGGCGGGCGCTTGTGCCACTGAGCTGTATCCCCAGCCCTGCAACTGTTTTAAAGGGGCCTGATTTCTGCCCCTCTTGCTTTCCTCCTGTGCACACAGCCTTGGTGTTAGTGCCGGCTGCCACGTCTCTTGCGGCCCGTTTTTGGCGCAGTCTGTCTCTCTGGCGTAAGCTGACGTTCTGTTCCATTTGTAGCCAGAGCACAAACTCTTCTGCAGGCTCAGGCACATCACTCAACGTCATCAGCAGCAGGAGGAAACGGTGTGTGCAGTGCATTTTAGCTGCCGGAGTTGTGAAGGGGTCAGGTAGAGAGGGCCACACTTGCAAAGGCTCCTGGGGGTCTGCATCCTGGCCAGCGCTTCCTGTGGGCTGGTTGTCTTGGGTAATGGACACTGCTCACGGTTCTTGCCCTCTGTCCTGTCCGCTCTCATGCCTGCTAACCTCTCCCGAGAAGCCACATCCCCAGCCACCCAGGCTGTGTGTAGGAAATGATGAAGAAGAGAGAAAAGCTCTTCCTCACAGAGGCTGGGACTCTAGGGTGATGGAAGGAGGTGAGGGCAAAGTGGGATGCTCAGCCCCCTGGGAGCCTTTTGGGGGATCAAATTCTCCATCCAAGAGGCTTTAAAGGACCGCAGAATCAGAATGGTTACTCATCCTAGCTGTCCATCCTACCAAAGGTGCTGGAATGAGACCTAGGGAGAAAGGGGTGAAGGAACCTGGCAGTTCGGATGAGGCCCCTGCTTGAGCATCTCCGGCCTCATCTGATGTCCTGTGTTGCTACTGCTGTCCTTTCCTCTTCCAACGCTCAGTTTCATGTTGCCTGCCCCAACGGGGTTGTTCCCGCGTTACAAGAGAGACCATTTGGCACAGCCTCAGGATGAGATGCCCAGGATATGTTCAGTAACTTTCATCCTGTTCCTTTCCTCCCATCTCCCTCATTCTTTTTGGTTTTTCTCCGGTACCGGGAACCGAACTCACGACCTTGCACTTGCCAGGCAGGCACTTTGCCGCTGAGCTAAATCCCCAGCCCCTCATCTCCCTCATTCTTGTAAGCCCTCGTGGGAGCAAGGAGTCCGAGACAGTGAATACCTGAGTCCCTTGGAATGTTAAGTAGATATTGGTCTAAAGTGCATTTATGAAAATCTCTAAACCCCCAAGCATTCTCTGTGAGGCCAGCGCTGGTTTGTCTGATGGACTCCGCCTCACCACTCTGGAGTCCTGGTCTGGCTTCAGGTCTTGGCGTCTGTGCTGGTTGTTTTCCTCTCTGTGTGTCCTCAAGCTGCCAGGGTCTGCTCATTTTGCGATGACTGCAAGGATGAGAGAGGCCTCTCTTCTTTTCTCTTGATGTCTTAGGGCTGTACAATTTTACCTACTTCAGCTGAGCTGAAGCTGTTTCTGTTAGGGGTTATTCAACCACATAGGAGGCCCTTCTCCTCATTCTGTTTTGCATCTACAGAAATCATAACAAAGTGGCTATCCCAAATGGCCACGTTTGCTATGAGAAAATTCAGAATTATTATGTGAATCTAAGTGGCCAGAACCATATTTATTTTGACCGTTGTTTAACAAGAACATAGACAAAAATTACAAACAAGCATTTTATTTATTTATTTAATTTTACAAACAGGAGTTCTCTAGTTTGTCCATCTGGTGTACATCATTGACTAAAGATACAATGATGCTTTGAATTTGGAAAGGAAGGGGAAGCTCAGACTTGGTCCCACAGCTTTTAGGAGTTCTCACAGCGATGCGGGCTTGGCACCCCCACAGGTTTTAGGTGGACCACGAACTTGCTTTTAAAGAGTATAAACTTGAGCACTTCCTGAGGTTGAAGTTATAAGAGTAACATATTCAGCCAGAAACTATTTTCTACATTTTTTCTTGATGCTAAAACAGTTTTTCCAGATCATCTGGGACACTCACTTGATAATTCTTTTTTTCTTCAAGTACCTGGTGATGGATGTGCAGCTCATGGTAGGAGGACACCATTCCGAGATGGACCCTGAAGAGTATGTTTTTGCTGCCCTGGAGATCTACTTGGACATCATCAACCTTTTCCTTTTCATCCTGCAACTGATCCAACTGGGACGGTAGTTGTATGGCCAATGTCGGCTTATGCTGAAAGCAGAAGAAAGGGTCCTTATGAATTGTTACCTCGCAGACATGCACCTCATAAGCCCTTTTTCCTTTGGAAAAAAACTTAAGAACATGTTTTCTTTCTTTACAAAAGAAACTAAGCATTGAGTAGATGATAGCTGTTGTTAGGCTTTTGATTCCATTGTCATATACCAAAACTTGCTGGGAATGTCTCTAATTTTTATAAATTCAAAAGATGACTCCCGTAATTACAGATTTACAAATATTTGTAAGATGCCCGTTGCTTTTGTTGACATTTTTTAGGTACTATATAAAACTCTAAACGTCTCTCTTCATGAATAAAACTAATTACAGAAATTTAAATTTATTTCTTTTTTTTTTTCCCCCTCTTGGCTTGGACATTCTGTGGGACTATTCTGGCATCTGATTTTTAAAGAATCATCTAAAGCAATAGATTGTGCCTTCCTCCTGTATTGCAGAGTCAGACTGGAGAGAATGCTGCTACTACTACCACGCAGGGTTGAGGGAGGATTAACCAAGTCAATCAACACAAAAAGCTCAGGACCAAGTACCTCTTGTCCTATCATAGTTGTACTTGTGGGCTTGACTCAGGGACCACCTCCTGTGATTGTCTGGGACAACTTAAGTCCTATATTTTCAATTTAATTTTAATTGTTGTAAAATGCACATAAAATATTCCATCATAGCCATTTGGAGGGTACAGTTCAGTAATGGTAAATATATGTGCATTATTATGCAACCACTCTGTAGAACTTTCATCTTGCAAAACTGATAGTCTCTCTATAGTAAACAAGAAGTCCCATAACATTTTAAATTGAATTATGTGTTTATAAAATTTTATACCACCGGTGTGGTGATTTCCTTGAGGATCAGAAATTGTACAGATCTATATATCCCGCCTGGAGTTTCACAGTTTCCTGGTTTAAGATACTTGATGTAAACAATTTTACTCAAATGTAAAAGCTCACATGTTCAAATATATCCAAATGAACCCATGTCTGCCCCCCTGCCTTATTTCTTTTCTTTTTGTGTTTGGTACCAGGAATCAAACTCAGGACCTTGCGCTTGCCAGGCAGGCTCTGTGCCACTGAGCTATATCCCCAGCCCTCTTATTTCTAATTCCAAGTTCCAGGCCAGCCAGTCTTTGGTCTTTTCCCAGCACGAAGAGTATGTAATGGTAGGAGTATGAACAAAGGCACCAAACGGGCCTAGTTATGATGGGTTTCAGGTGGTCTGGGGAGGGAACTAGAGAGGAAAGTTGATGTAGAGGGATGGTTGGTCCAGATGAAGGATTTCAAACAATCCTGACAGGCTCAGGACTTCAGGCTTTATCTTGTAGGCATAAGGCTTTAACCGCAGCATCACGGTGAAGGCAGCCTTTAGGAGAGTTAGTCTAGCAGAGTGGGTTAAGATAGAGGAGATACCGGGGAGAGGAAGCGTATATATGAGCTAACACAGCAACCCAGGATTAAGCCACTAAAGGACAGATCTAGGTGTTAAATGGAGTAGAATGAGATAATCGTATATGATCCAGATAGTGGACAAAAACATGGACATCTGATTGGAGGATCTGTCCAGCTGGAGAAATTAGGCATGTCCCTGATTTTACTATGGGCAACTGTTACTAAAATAAGGCAATTTTAGGAAAGGGGAAAATGGTGTGGGGAGTTGTGAGGCAAGGCGATAAATGTAAGTTTCAACTTTTCAATATGTAGAAACACAGGAAATGTTCAGATTGGCTGAGGTCTGGGAGCTGACGTTCAGGGCTAGAGACACAGAATTACGGACCATCAGTTTGGTGCAAACTGGGGCTGTGAAAACAGATGCAGTTGCCAGGAATGAGGGAGAAAGAAAGAGATCCCAAAGAATGAACTCTGTAAATATCCGTACTTGAGACACCAAGGAGAAAAAGGGTGTCGTTGGTCCTCAAAATATGAGCACGCTGAGAGCGTCCAATCATGAGGCCAGCCACCATTTTCAAGAAGGTGTTGCACACTGGAGCCACGGTTCATTTAGGGTTAAGATGTTCCAGGACCTTTAAAATACCTAAGGGTTTTTTAAAAAAGTATCCAAAGGTCAAGGCACAAGAACACAGGCAGTGGACTTGACAGGTACCAGATGGCTGACTTGGAGGGACAGGGAGGGGGGAGTCCAGACTCCAGGGAGAGCAGCTGCCGTGCAGTGAGGGGACAGAGCCCCAGAGAGATCGGGCAGGTTCACCTCCAGGAGGAAGGAGCAGCAGGGAAGATGAAGGTGGTGCCACTGCATCTTGCTTTTCTAGGATAGGGGAAATTTTGGCATATCTGAAGGCAGAAGGAAATGGGGGTGCTAAAAACGGGGAAAAATCAAAGCAAGGCGGGATAGGAGGGGATGGGGTTGGACAGGGGAAGGGCATGACTGGCAGTCACCTGTGGTCGCCTCTTTTGAGAGGGAGGCAGGAAGTAGGGGTTCTGTGAGCTGTCCAGGAGGCTTAGGGCTTAGAGAATACTGCAGGCTTCATCCAGCTTCCCTGGGTTGTACATATGCAAGGAAAACAAGTGGAGTAGGATAATGACTTCCTTTCTCTTTTGTCCAAAGTATTAAAGGAAATAAGGCTGTGATTTAACTGAATTCAGAGATGTCAAGTAAGACCTCTGAATGTAGGTATACAGCACTAGACAGCTGACTTTGTGACTTCCTGTTGCTTCAGGTTCACCCTATACTGCTGTTTTCTGGTTACAGTAACTCTCAGAAGGGACCCTATTTAGCAGTTTCATATTGTGTTTGTACTCTCTTATTACTCCCAGAAAATTCCCTGAATATGGGATCCAACTCTGAAACATGAGTGAGTAGAAGCAGCAATGACTTTAAAGCTATCAGCAAAAAATCTGTGCAGGTCCTCCAAAGCTCATAAGCCTGGATATCTAAGCCAACATTACTGCATATGTAGCTGTCAAAGGCTTTGGTACCAACATCGCAGAGATCAATCCATATGAGGAAGCAAATGCCACTGGAAAGCTTGAGGTTTTGCTTATTCTCTTGGGCCTCAAGAAAATCTTCATGCACGTAATAGGCTAATTGCTTTCTTGAGCTTTTCCCAGCACAGCACCAGGTATTTCTGCTGTCTCAGCAGCATTCCTACCCACATTCAGCCCATTGCGGGAGACTACTGTATGTGCAACTAAACAGGGGTAGTGAATTGATTAAAAGAAGTTTTGATGCTCCAATGACAATCTTTGATTTGGGCATTCATATAGGCAATGAGCAAGATACACTTATTAGGATCAGCCTAGCAAATGAGTGGATTAATTTGTTCTCAATATAAGAAATTTCTGATTTCTGGGAAAATGGTGGAGCGATAAGAAACAATAACTTAGCCTCTCTGAGATCTGGAATCCAGACACTGGAAAGTAACCACTTGGGAAGAGGGAGAAGTAGACCCCTGGGAAACATGAAGAATCTCACAGGAAAATTAAAACCTACAGAGAAACTGAAGAGACACAACACAACATAGAGCAGGGAAGGCACAGTCTGCACTTTCTCCCCGGCTCTAGTCTCATGGCTCCCAGGAAAGGGAGACTGAATTTGTAGAGACAAAGTGAAAGCTGGGGACTTAAAGGACTTCAGGGAGAAACACAGTGGTGGGATGGGTCAGCAGGTGGTGTGAGCCTCAGCGTGAGCATGGGATTCTGCTCCCACGAGTCCTTTGAAGGGCAGCAGTGACTCCAGTCCACCACCTGCCATATCCCTGGAGAGTGTTTGGTCAGATACCATTCTGAGGAAAGGATGAGTCAACCCAGGACTCAGAGGAACCATGAGACAGGTTCACTTCAGGCCTCCCAGTATTACGGTCCCACAGTGACTGGGTAAGAGACAAGCACAGGAGGTAGCCCTGGTCAGCCTGGAAAGAGACACACTAATGGGTTTGAGCTAAAGGACACAGGACCTGCCCTACAGCCAGAGGTCATACTCAGCCTGAATCGCTCTGGATTTGAAAGTTGCAGCTCTGACACCCTTGCTCTCATCTTATTACCCACGGAGCCTGCAAAAAGCACAGATCTGGGGTCTGCCTACCTTTTTTATCTACCAGTGTGAGAAGGGACATGACTTGGGCATTGCCTCAAAATTATAGATCCTGGAAGAAAACCTCACATTCAAAAATCAGAGAACTTTCTTTTTTTCTTCTTCCTCTTTTCCTTCACCTTCTTCTTTCTTCTTCTTTCTTCTGTGAGAGTATTACTATTTTTTTTTGACAGAGGGTCTTGCTATGTACTTCAGGTTGTCTTTGAACTCACTGTGTAGTGAGACTGGCCTTGAAATCATGGCAATTCTCTTCTGTCAGCCTCCCAGTTCCTGGGATTAGAAGTGTGTGCCACCATACCTGGTGAGCATTGTTTTTAGTTGGTTTTGTGTGTGTGTGTGTGTGTGTGTGTGTGTGTGTGTGTGTTCTTTTTTTCTTCTTTCTTCTTTAACATTTTATTGGGGTTTGGGGGATTTTTCTCTGTCTTGCTTCTTTATCTTTTTCTTTTAAAATTTTTTTCCTTTTCTCCATTTTCTCTTATTTTCTGTATAATTTCTTTTTTCTCCTTCTTTTGCTTTTATCTGTACTTTTTGTCAGTTTTTTTCTTAACTTTACCTCATTTAATAAACATCCTTCTGGCCGGGTGTGGTGATGCACATCTGTAATCACAGCACTCAGGAGGCTGAGGCAGGAGGATCACTGTGAGTTCAAGACCAGCCTGGGCTACAAAGTGAGCTCAAGGCTAACTTGAACTGCACAGTGAGACCTTGTCTCAAAAAGACAAACAAAACCAAACCGAACAACAAAAAAAAAAACCCCAAAACATCCTTCTATTCCTCAAAAGGATCCTTTGTATCACTCTCATATCAGAGTTCAAGATTTCAAATTTTTACTCTTGCATTCCTCTGTCCCCAAACCCTTATCTTTAATAGTATAACCATAAAGCTTTAATCCTTTGATAGTTAATTATACAATTACTGTTGAATTCTTTTATATCATTAGTGGAGGTACAGCTGTCACATATAGAACATATTAGCATTAAGTCAATCCCTAGGTTGTCTTACTGTTTACAGCATAATTGTGGATTTCTTCCCTAGGGTTAAGGATAGTGAAAAATTGGCTCCTATGGTATGTTAATATCCACTTTGTTTTGCATAACACTACTGCAGCTCATTTGCTTGATATTACCAGAGTTGCATAATTGCTGCTGTTTTCCTGTAAGCCAACACTCAGGTTAACTTTGAGACATTAATGGTATTAGAGTACATTCCCAGAGAGTGAGGTGTTGGGCTAATTACACTGTGTCCTCCCTCCCAAATTAACCAAGGTGGTTGGATCTTGGGGCTGAGGCAAAGGACTACAGTTAGCCATTCCCAAAGTACATCACCAAAAAGCAAGAGATCTCTAAACTAGCAACAAAGTCTTCACCAGTATTCACAAACTTTAATACAAACATACACAACAGAACCATGAGAAGACAAGGCAACAAGCATAATACCCTTGAGATCCATGCAAGTTGCTACGTCTACTAGTTTCTTCATTTTTCATTGCTGAGTATTATTCCATTGCATAGATGTAGTGCAGTTAATCATTCATCTGGAAAATATTTCGTTGGATTTCAATTTTGGCTTATTATGAATAAAGCAACTATCACCAATTGTGTACATGTTTTGACTAGACATAAAAGTTTCACTTTTCTGTGATGAAAGCCTACAAACCGAAGTGTTGAATCATGTGGTAAGTATGTCCTTAGTTTTAAAAAAAACTATCATACACATGCATACTCATGTTTATAGCAGCACAATCTATAATGGCTAAACCTTGGAAGCAGCCTACGTCCATCAACAGGTGAGTGGATAAAGAAAATGTGGTACTGTATTTACACACAACGAAGTGCTACTCTGCTATAAAGAAGGATAAATGAGTCATTTCTAGGAAAATGGATGCACCTTGAGACCATAATGTTAAGTAGCATAGAAATCAGAGACACAAGCTTAAGTACTACATGGCTTCTCTTATATGAGAAATCTAAATTATAAATAAAGAGCAAAATAAGAGATAAAAAGAAGTAGGGAGGTAGATCTTTTTCAAATGGGAAGGGGATCAAGAGATAGAGGGAGGGGACAGGGAAACAAAAGGGCACAGAAAAAGGAATTAAGGAATGCTATGTACATGTACAGATCTCACACAAGGAATGTAAGCATTATGCACTGCAGGTACAATAAAAAAAGTAGAAACCATATAAAAAAAGAAACCAATAAAAAAAGGTAGAAACCATATAAAAAAAGAAACCAATAAAAAAAGGTAGAAACCAATAAAAAAAAAAAGGAATGTAAGCATTATGTACTGCAGGTAGGAATAAAAAAAAAGGAAAAAGAAACTATCATTTTCCAAGGTGGCTGCGCCACTGTGTATCCCATCAGCGGTGTGTAAGTAATTTGGTTTCTCTGTATCCTTGCCAGCACTCGGTGCTGACACGAATCCTTGTCACTCTGACAGGTTAATGTTGTGTCATGCTGTTTTAAATTTGCATTTCCTAGGCAGATAGTGAGAATATCCTTTCATGTGTTAGTCATTTACCTTCTGTGGTAAAATGCCCCTTATCTGTGGTCCACCATATAGGGTATTGTTTTGTCGTTTTATATCCTAAATGAGCTGTCAGATCTGTGGCTTGTAAAAATTTTTCTCCCAGGCTGTGTAGTTTATCTTTTCATTTTCTTCCTTGGGTCTTTCATGGAGTAAATGTTTTACATTTCAATGTTCAGTTTACTAGTTTGTTCTTTGAATGACTATGCTCTTGTGACCAAGTCTAAAAATTCTTTGCTACATTAGATTCTGTTTTATTATTCTCTTAGCATCCATTTTATGTTTTAAGGTGCCAAGTTTAAGCAGAGGTTCATAGTTTTGCATGATCCAGCACCACCTGTTAAAAGACTCTTTTCTCCTTTGGTCCCTTTGTCACAATTAGAGTATTTACGTAGGGCTATTTCTGTTGTCTATTTTATTCCATTGATGAGTCTGCCCCTAGCCCCACCAGTATTAAATAGTCTTAATTAGTGTAATTTTTTTTTTTTTTTTTTGGTTTTTCTCCGGTACCGGGAACCGAACTCACGACCTTGCGCTTGCCAGGCAGGCGCTTTTTGCCGCTGAGCTAAATCCCCAGCCCCCCTTTTTTTTCTTTTTGAGACAGGGTCTTGCTGTGCAGTTCAGGCTGGCCTTGAGCTCACTTTGCAGTCCAGGCTGGTCTCAAATTTGCAAGGATCCTCCTGCCTCAGCCTCCCAAGGGCTGGGATTATAGATGTGTGCCACCACGCCTGGTCTGGTTAGTGTAGTCTTGATGTTAGATAGAATAACCACTTCTCTGGCTTTTTTGTTTCAAAAATATTTTAAAATTTATTTTTATTAATACATAGTTGCCATATACAATAATCACGTTTATCACTGGGAATTGTATGCATGCCTTAATTCTTTTTTGCATTCCCCTCCCCATCTGCAAAAGCTTCGTTTTCATTCTTTTCTAAAATCCTTTTTCCTTCCTTTCCTTTCCTGACCCTTTCCCCCTCCATTGTTCTTCCTATTTGACTATGTTCTTCACTCTTCCCAATATTTATCTCTATTTTGCTCCTCCTTTACCTTTTGGATTTTTCACACAAGAAACAATGTGGTGTTTAAACTTGTGTCTGATTTAACTCACGTAACGTGGTCTTGAGGTGCATTTAGTTACCTAAAAATGACTTATCTTCCCGCATGGAAGAGTAGTACTCCACTGTATATAAATACGTTTTCTTTATTCATTCATCTATTGATGGGCACATGGGCTGTTTCCAAGAATCAGCTATTATAATTGTGCAGGTATAGAGAATGGAAGGAAAGAAATAGAAACAGAGCTTTTGTAAATGGGAGGGCAAGAAGGGTTGGAGGGAGGTGGGAGAACAGGAAGAAAGGAATTATTATTGATTTTTGAGTGTTAACTTTGTATCTTGCTATGCTAACTTTGGTTTTATTTTTCTAAATTGTTTTAGCTACTCCTGTTCTTTGTTTTCCCAGGTAAGTTTCAGAATTATCTATAGCTACAAAAATAATCTTACTGGGATTTGGTAGAAATTGCTGCCAAGCAACTCAACTCAGCCCAATCACTCCGTGAACTGGGATCCACACTAAACTAGTGGCTTTGCTTCAGGCAGTGGTGTTGGGAGCAGAATTTCCAATGGACTAGCTATAACTTTTCAGGTAAGACTGAGATACTGGCAGGGCCAGGCTACCTGGATTCTCAGTTCTGTTGTTTCTACTTGACTAGCAAGGCCTGTTGGACTCTTTCCAATTTATTTGATTCTTTAATTTGAATAGAGCCATCCCAGCATCAAGATGTCAGGCCAGCTGTATGGGCCAGTTTCAAGAGCTTAGTAGTAGCTAAGAGTCTGCTTTTTTTTTGGACCGGGAATCAAACTCAGGACCTTGTGCTTGCCAGGCAGGCACTTGTGCTGCTTGTCCTAGCCCATAGCTGCCGTTCTGTAAAGTGGTTGTACATGGTAGCTACGGCAGGCAAGTGACGCTGTTGTCTGCTCCAAGGCCTGAGAGCTCTGGTTCTGCCATGAAGTCTTTATAAGTGGTGATTTCCCTTTTCCCTCTTGGACTATTATTTTTGCCAGGGAGAGGACAAAGAGCTGTTGAGGAGCAACTTACCTGCCCCAGTATCACTCTTCTCCATATGGCCTGTCCTGAAATGGAGGATCCCACAGAAAATGGTACAGGTTAAGTGTGCAATTGCACTACACATTCAGACATGGAAGCCACATTCTGTGGAATGACCCAAACGACTGCCCCCACAGGCCTCTTTAGCTTCCTTTTCCCACCTGGGAGCATGTCCAAGACCAATTTCCATGACAGGAACATCCTGAGGGGCTGAGGATGTGTGTGAGCTACATGCGGCAGGAGTCACAGATGCCAGATTGGTGCACATCGTCCCCCAACCAGGGGGCTGGGGCGCCCAGGGTAACAGGAGAGGCTAGCTGTGAAGCAGCTCCCCAGCTTGTTTTTCCTTGTGGCCCTGGCTCCAGGTGAAGGCCTGAATGCTTGACACCTTTCAGCATCCAGAGAAGCAAGGCACCAGGGCTTCCTTCTCCCCGGACCAATGCTGCATCTTCACCAATCTTGGCATCTTGTCACTCCCGCACCGGGCACCCTGCTCTCACTGCTGGACAAGACAGCTGTAGAAGGGGCCAGAGCCACGTCTGCTGTCTGCGCTGCACTTCTAGGTAGAGCTCTGCAGTCGCTTTTGCCTCTGAATAGGGCGGCAACTGCCTCAGCTCAACCAAAAGATCTCAGGTCTTCAGCCCACCCAAAACTCAAGGTTAGTATTTTGGGTCCAGTTGGTTTATACTTAGGGATTCGCTGACTCAGCAGTCACAGACCCATGGCTTTTCAGCCAGCCAGAGAACTGCTGTCCTAACAGTATCCCCTCCACCGCCCACCTGGTGGGGTCACAATCAAGGCGCCACTGGGACAGTTTCAGTCCTACCTGTAGCTGCCAAGCCTCTGCATTATTAGCTCAACCCTTCCCTATGAGCTCAACCCTTGGTCATTAACAGGTAGGAGAGTGGGAACTCTTTAGTCTCTGCCAGCCCTTACTCAATACCTATGGCTTCTGTGAGAGCCTTCGCTACCAGTTTCTTGGAAGCCTTACATTTCCATGGCTCATAGTTTTGTTTTTTTTTTCTTCTCCTCCAGATAATCATGCCAGCATTGCATCCTTGACACCAAAACTCTTGAGCCTGGGACTCTATTTTACCCTATTAGTGCACCAGTTAAGTTAGCCTGTTACAGTCTTATCCTCGCTGACAAAGACATGAGGCTTCTGGGTTAGAGGCAAGGGACTTTCTCAGCCATGGCACAATGTGCAGAAGACACGTCAGCACACCTGCGTCAGCTCCCCATGGTAACCAAAAGGGCCGGATGGATACCGGGCACCGTGGCTTTGTGTTGTACCAAGGATACTGAGCTGTATTAGCAAGCAGATACGTCTGTTCCCTGTCCTCCAAGTTTCCAGGTACATATGCTCCAAAAGACGGCCCTGGCAAAACTGTTGTCTGGGACCTGTGGTCTAGGCACACCCAGCCGAATGGGTAGGTGCCAAGAGGCCCAAGAAGACTGACAACAATTATCCTTTTCTATGTTGCTGTCACTCTTTCATGTGTTTATCGCTTAACCTGTCCATACACTGATACCTCACACAAGATAGGCCGTGACTTAAATATCTGATGAACAAGGGGCTAAGAGATGACAGCCTCATCAGGAACACTGTCCTATCAACAGTTTCAAGGACCAAAGAAGAATAATTACTTCAAAGGTTTGGCCCCCACTCCATGTCAGGTACTTGCCAACTGTAAGTGGAACGGAGGAGAGCTACCCAAGTTTATCTGGTCCATCTTTCTTTACAAATTCGATTGTCAGTTCCTAAAATAAGACTGTCACAAAATACAATGTTTCTAGAAAGACATCTATATTCTGACGGGAAAGTGACAAGGATACAGTACAGCGCTGATCCAGTGATCACACCTTTGACACAGGGCTAAGATGAAATTACTCCTCAGTCTAAGAATCAAGCATATGACAGTTTTTTTTTTTTTTTTTTGATGGAATTATTTCACCCTTAAAACAACCCTAAAATTTGTTTTGACTTAATATTTAGATTCCAAGGTTTTACTCCTTTGAGTCACACTGTCTTAAAAACAGACCAAACTTTAAGCCTGGTGTGATGGTGCATGCCTGTAATCCCAGCAGTCAGGAGGCTGAGGTGGCAGGATCACTGTGAGTTTGAGGCCCGCTCAGGCTACAAAGTGAGCTCCAGGCCAGCCTGAACTGCATTTGCATAGTGAGACCCTATCTCAAAAAAAAAAAGAAGACCAAACTTTAGCAAGTCCTATATTATAATTCAAAACAGGTTAAGTTCAGATAGCCAGGACTAGAAATGAATAAACATGAGATCAGTGGCTCCCATAAACAGCATTTAAGGGACAATTCAGCATACTTCCGTTTCAGATCCACCAAATGAAAGCATAAATAAAGCATGACTTTAAGGGATTGTTATAGGCAGACCCCAGCTGGTGGCCTGGAATATACCTTATGTTCACTGAAACCCAGACACCAAGGGTTGTTTTGGTAACTCATAAGGGAAGGAACAACAAAGTGGTGGAGAAGGCAGGGCTTTTTATTCACATAGCATGAGTGTTTTTTTCCTAAGCAGTTTCATAAAATGTAGCTGAAGGTTCTCTATTTTCTGTGTGCTTCCAGTAGAGATTTCAAAGAAAAAACTGTAACATAGCTACAGTGATAAAAATAAAATGAGCATTCAAATAAAGTTTTTTTTTTTTTTTTTGGTTTTTCTCCGGTACCGGGAACCGAACTCACGACCTTGTGCTTGCCAGGCAGGCGCTTTTGCCGCTGAGCTAAATCCCCAGCCCTCAAATAAAGTTTTAATGCACTGTCATGCAGTGTTGCCAGATTTATTTTTGGAGGTAAAAAATGCTTAGTCAGTGGGCTACTGTAAAAAATACTAGGCACTGATCAATTATACATTAGAACCAAAATCCTAACACACTGGAGGGAATTTAATCTGGAGAAAATTTAGCTTCCTGACTTCCTCAAAACAAAGTCTATAATGTAATGAGACAAAATGGAAGTAGTTTAAGTAATAAATGTTTAATCAAAGAACTTTACATATTATTAACAGCATTCATTTGGCCAAACATCTACACGTTCGTAGAATCCTACTGTATATAAAGTGGGAATGTATCAAGTATAGACTATGAAAGTGCAAATAACAAGTCAAGGTTCGAGTAACTTTTTTTTTTTAACATTATAAAATTAACTTGTTTACAAAATAGGCTTTGCCAAACTTTATTACTGAATTGTAAAGTCAACGACCGTGTTGTTTTTAAAATATGTACCAAGGAAATACAAACTGGATAATGATCAGTTTTCATGCTCAGGAGAGACCGCACAGAAACAAAGGGAACTGCACAAGGTGCAAGGAAACCAGAACCTGCCGCCAATGCTATCGTCACACAGAGCGCTCCTTTTCAGCTAGCTGCACCGTGCAGCATGCCTCAGTGCGATGCAAAGTCTTCCCACTGAAAAATTACACGGTGGTCTAAAAATGAATGGTGTTAACATCTGTAGTCCAAAATAAATTTGTAAAAAATCCTTTACTGGACTATTTCAGTTTAATATACAGTAATACACTGTAGATAAAGTTAACATTTCCCCCACTAACTTTAATAGGGACTGATATCAATGTATCTGGTAATTAGAGAAATAAAAACTAATGTGGACTTTTAATATCCATGGCATAGGAGCAATTCCCACACAATTTATCTTAGGAGAACTAATCTGGGGGAATATTAAATACTCTAATGTCCTGGCCATATTAATTCGAAGTACAAGAAACATTTCAAAAACTGGGTTTGGAAAAAAAATAATCAAAAACCGTAATCACAGATCACATGGATATCAATACTAATATAACCTTTTACCTGGCCTAGGACCTGCTTGTATAAACTCAGGACAGAAATTTTGGTTTCTGTAGATTTCTGGTAACAATCCGGCAAAACATTAAATGGAGTGTTGCGCATATCTATTTTGTTTATGTTATCTAATTTTCATAATATGTAAGTAAACAACCATTTCAACAGTTTACTCTAGTTTTAATTACACACTGTACCATTGTATCTTAATTACAGCTAAGACCAGTATTTTCTTCACAATAAGACACTGATAACTAGGAAGTTGACTTTTTTCAATACTAAACACTAATCACACAGCAAATGAGTATTGTGCAAGAGAACAAACATATGTCAGCATTTGCTATATAGGCAAACAAACTGAACATTTAGTTGTTATATTTACTGTAAAGGCAAGGCCATGGGTGGTTTTATGGAGGTCTCTGCAATTCATAGCATAGTCACTTCAGAGGAGACATTGAGATTTGAATTACTGACTTATTAACTGGCAACTATCCATTTAGGTTAGGCAAAGGCACAGGAACATGTTGCGCAGGATGTTTTTATTGAAGTTTTTAATTGTGAGATTTACTATAACTGAAGAAAACTCCACTTTTTTTCTATTTTATAAAACACCATTAAAAGTAATTGCACCCATTAGTAATTAGAATGCACTGTAAAACTGTGAAAACAAAGAACTATGATTGCACTTCCAATAAAGTGTCTCTTAAAATACAGCACCGCTGTTGCTAATCAACTGTATTTTAATATTAAAATAAACTGTTTTTTAACAGCAGCATTAGGTTTAGTTAACTTAAGCTACAGGCTACATTTATTTAAATGCAGTCTCCATGGCAACAAAGGCCTATTCAATTCTGGAATATCACCGCTACCGTGTGGCACCTTTGACTCCCGAGAACACGCTGACACTGCCCTGGGGCACACTAGGACGCTGCACACCTACATGCCTTGTTGGTCAGCGCACAAGTTAGAATTTGGCACGATAGACTGTAATTTGACATGAGAAAAAAACTTTGATTAAACATGTGGAAATTAAAATTAATTACACTGTGGTGGAAGCAGCACTGAAGAGAAGCCCTGGACACCTCGATTCACATTGCTCAGACAGAAAGGGAGGAGGAAGGTCACGGTGGACAGCACAGAGCGACTGAGGACACAGGCGTTCGCACACCTGCCCAGACAAACTTCCAGAATGAAGACAGCTACTCGTTTCTTTCTTTCTTTTTTTGGAAAGCCACCCAAAGATCAGGGAATAAGCCTTTGATTTACATGTTCAAACTAAATACTGCCAACTCTAGGCTAAACAGAGTGCTGCATTTTCTTAGAATGTAGAATACAACCTACTTACTCCGTTTGTGTTTCTCTTGCTTTCCTGCTCTTCTTTTTGTCAGCAGACAGGGGAAAACTACCCAATTAAATACAAAGGAAATTCCCCGTAAGGTTGAAAAATGAAGCTACCATTCAAGGGAACTCCTTTGTATTCAATCCTAACATCAGTGGTTATGATCAAGTTGGAATTAACTGGATCAAAGTCTCTATAAAGCTTACTCCAGCTTTCACACCGTCCGGAACTGCAAAGCACTTGGAGCCAGACGGACGTGGGTCACACTAAATGTACTTGGTCAAGCCAGTCACCAGAGGCTTCAGGGGCCTGACTT
This sequence comes from Chinchilla lanigera, assembly GCF_000276665.1. Lineage (NCBI taxonomy): Eukaryota > Metazoa > Chordata > Mammalia > Rodentia > Chinchillidae > Chinchilla > Chinchilla lanigera. Next base: position 9,356,230 of record NW_004955432.1, on the reverse strand, counting down.
GAAATAGCGGCACCATTCTCTTTGTTGGCTGTTTCACTACCGCTGTCACCAGCTTGAGATGACGTCTCCCCCGCCAGAATATTTTCTTCCAATACACTCTCTTCTTTCTGTGCTCCTCTGCCTTCACTGACACCAGCATCTTCAAATACTGAATCTTCTGGCAGCTCAAGCTCCACGTCCCTTATCCCTTCTGAACCATCTTTGACACAGGGGAGGTGAGAATCCACACTCACTTCTGTAGTTGCTGGGGGAATCAGGGCAATGCTCTGAGGATTCATATCATGAAACCAAGCCATGATATTGCCAAGAAGATTGTCATCGATGCTGGGGTCCTGGTCGGTTGAGTCTGGGTCATTAGATGAGGGACAGAAATCACTTCTTGCCTCACTGACAGGATGTGAGCTCAAGGTGTCAGTTGCAAATAGGTCACTTTCTGCTCCTAGTCTCATGAGGCTGTCACCAAGTTCCAAAAGCTCAGAGCTGCTCAATGTGGCTCGAGGGCTATCAGTATTCCTGGGGATGGAGTCCAGCCTGGAAGGCAGAGAAGTGCCTATAGCTCCTAGTGACGCTTCATGACTGAGGAAGTCTCTCGTTTCTTCACCAACAGCCAGCCCAGACTCTTGCAGTGACAACTGTATTGCAAGAAGTATATTGGGATCGTCTTCATCTAAGGAACTTAGAGCCTAAGACAACAGAAAGTGAAACCACTTCAGAATGTATCACAGCGAGAAGTAATTTAACCCAATCCGATTTACTACTTTTCCTTTAACAGATACTAGTGGTACTTATACAAATGAATAGATGTATTCAAATCTTACTATAATTTTCTCCTGGCCCATAGGAAGTGGAAAAAAATACCTAGGATAAATCTGAAATATAGGAATCTCCTCCTGCAGCATATCTTTGAAATAAAGACTTGACAACAGAAGGAAGAAAAAGGCAAGCAATACAAGTAGAAACAGGAAACTATGCTAAACAGAGGAAGAGCAAAAGCATGGGCAACGGGGCTGCTCAGCAAAGCTACCTGAAGGGAGTCCTGGTTTTCAGAGCGGCTGGCAGGGGCATAGTCACGCAGGGAAGAGCTGTGCAGCGCACTCATAGATGCAGAACTTACCACGGATGCGCCAGGCCTGCGGCTGCTGCCACCCTCTGGAACATCTGCTTTAAAGCAATTGGTACCACAGATGATTTAGTGACAAGTAAGACTTGTTCCGTCTGTCTGTCCACCTGTCAGTCTATCATCCATCCATCCATCTATCTATCTGTCTGTCTATCTATCTATCTATCTATCTATCTATCTACAAGGTCTCACTATGTAGCTCAGGCTGGCCTTGAACTCATGGCAACTCTCCTGCCTCAGCCTCCCAAGTACTAGGATTACATGTGTACCATTGGCTCATCTTGTTATTTAAACTGGCAAATTCTCTTTCACTGCTAGTGAATCTGTACCCCTCTGGAATTTCTCAGCCAGATTTGTCTCACTGTAAGCAGTATGTATCTAGTACTCATAGACATGATTGGTTTTACATTTGTGTTTGTATTCTATGGGGTCTGCTTTGGGACTCCAAGTGCTACTATTTGTTTCTCTGTTATTTTTCTTAAGTGATAACAAAAAAAAAGTATTTTCATTTTCAAATTTCTTAAAATTAGAGAATCTGGAAATTACAGTAACATGAAGAGCAAATCTTTAGTCCTAGTGATCCTGACATTATAGTTTGAAGATTTGCAATTAATAACGTAACACTTAAAAGTTAAATGATTAACATAAATCTCTTTTAAGGAGTGTCTCTAGAATGGCAAAGGCCAGGAGAAAAATACCCCATGAAGAAAGCCACACTATCAACAGTGATGGTTTCCTGGTGGTCCCGAGGCGCTTCAGTGCTGCCCACACATTATGTGATTTACCGCTCCTAGTGAGGACGCAGCAGGCACTAGGGGCTCTTTCGGATGAGCACACAGCAGATCAGACAGGGTCAGTCACTTAACTGCAGGTACACAGCCAATTCGCAGCCAAGACGGCACGTAAACCTGGGTTTGCCTGACTGCAGCACACACTCTCTTAAGCCCCCTGGTTTTCTGTACCTTGTGACAGTGAAAGCAGCTACACATTAACTGTGTATCGGAATTATAAATGCACAAACACCAGCACCAACCAGTTCTAAGGACTCGGGGAACTGGAGGACGGCCACCCTCGACTGCAGCTCACCTAGAGCGCTGTCACTTGGCTCCTGCTGGTCTGGGGGGTGACTGAGCAGACTGTGCACGTCTCCCCGCCGGCGCGGTCTGTGCCTCCTCCGATACTGAAATTCAGCATACTCCTGCATAAACCAAAGGTTATAAAACACAGGAGAGCATGCAATTTTCTACATGCAGATAAAGCAAAGACACCTTCCCCACCCCCCAGGAGAAGATGCATGATTTTATACACATATTATAAAATCACTTGGCTTAAGGCGGGGGGAAAGCTTCAAAAGCTTCAAATTTTGCCATGCTAAGGAAATGGAAAGGCAAAATGGAAAAGAAAATTTTCAGAGTCATTACAAGTGCCTAGATAAACTGGGAATACTTGAAAGCCCCAATGCTAGATTACCACTGTTACTTCATATGCCTGGTGATTTCAAGGGTCTTGCTATCTAATTTGTAACAGATACCACAATCATTTTATCAACCTAAGTTAGGTTCTCTCTGGAGTTCTAGTCTTAAAAAATGACTGTGATATATGCAACTCAGTCACAGGAGAAGGAAAAAAGAAACAACAACAAAAACCAAAACCCCACGTGTACACACACACACACACAGTTAAGTACTTGCCAGGTGGTGAATTTTCTATTCTTTGGAATTACTACATACAGTAAACACAAGTGAAATGACTAGATTAGGACAAAAAAGGTAGCTTTAAAAGAAGATGTTAGTAGGTTTCCTTCCATTATTAACCAATATGTGGTGTTATCTACAACACAGGAAAGGGAAACGTTTTGTATTTTGCATGTGGGAAAAACATAGATTGCGACAAAAGCCCATGAGTCTATTACATTTATGACAACAGTTTTTTTTGAGACAGGGTCTCACTATGCAGTTCAGGCTGGCCTTGAGCTCACTTTGTAGCCCAGGCTGGTCTCGAACTCACAACGATCCTCCTGCCTTAGCCTCCCTGAGATTACAGGCATGCCCCACCACGCCCAGCCTGATTATTCTAGTTACTCTAGTGTATTTAATGTATTTATATGGTGAAAGTACTAGGAGTAAGCAAAGACACAGTTTTTATCACAAAACTTTCACACTGTATAACTCTGGTTAAATTTATTTAAACTCCATCTATCTAAGTATGGCTGGACTCTTCAGTAAGAGTTGGGAGAAATCGTCCCAGGTTGGAAATCAATGAATGAAAGACAGTATTAGGCCCCTGAAGGATTACTTAGGTGCTTAAAATTTCCTGAAGAGTAGGGGCATCTTTTCTCCTTTTCCCAGAGGCCATGATCTTAAACTGGATGATGGGTCACGTTTCACTTCCTGAGCATCATATTTTCTTACACAAATATGCTGTCAAAATTTTACCTCAATTAGTGTAAATTTATTGAGAATTTGCTTACATTGTGCACTTGATACTGGTTACAAAGTTATTCTCGATGACTAACTTTTACGGACAGAATGTGCATATTTCCAATTTAGGGAAAGTAAACAATTAAAAATGCTAAAGAAACCTATTATATTTCTAATTTGAGAAAAAGCTTAAAAGGCATTCTTTCATGATGTAGCAGGTTTAAAAAAATTGTTCTCAGGAAATTGTCTGAAAATTTTCAAGGAATTCTAATATCCCCAAGAAGCATATGAAAATAAGCCACTGAAAAGACTTAAAAGTTCTAGAATATATAGGAACAAAGCTACCAGGAGTTTTCTTTTTTAAAATAAGAATGGGCAGCATTTACTGAGCATCAGTCTTGTGCATGCCTTAGTAAGATGCTTTACTTCTTCCAGAACCTCCATGGGGTACCCCTGCCCGTATTTGAAAGCTGAACAACACAGCCTACGATCTTAGTAAGTTATGGAACTAGGCCTGAATTCAGGCATCTTCAGACTTTGAGACCATCCTTGTCTCGCCCAGGTCCACTATCTATAAAGTGGCAGAAAACAAGTATTTGTGCCTGTCACAGACTTAACGCAATTTAAAGATGGAACTAACTTCACTGGAAAAAAATAAAAATTTAACCTAGGAATCTATTGGAGCTTGGTAACATTTTTTTCCCATAATCTAAAACAAAGAGCTAATTCTCAAAAACATAATTTTGGCAGTTACTTGATAGTCATATACATGCAGAATTTGAAAGTCTCACAATGTGGTAATTTTTTAGATTTTCAGTAAAGTTTACATAAAAGCATGGTAGTATTTCATTTGCCAATGACTTTAAAGAAAAGTAAAAGTGAATTAAATAATTTTTACAAAATTTATTAATTCATAAAATGTAAGTTCAAGTGCCAGTCATATTAGCAAACCAAATATTTCAGGGTCTCTAAAGTTATCATCAGAGGGCTGGGGATTTAGCTCAGCGGCAAAAGCGCCTGCCTGGCAAGCGCAAGGTCGTGAGTTCGGTTCCCGGTACCGGAGAAAAACCAGAAAAACCAAAAAAAAAAAAAAAAAAAAAAGTTATCATCAGAGCCAGAAGGTGCAAGATGGTATAAACAAAACTGTGAATACACTGATAAAGGTTTTATTTTTGCTAAACTGTGGTTTTTTTTTTTTTTTTTTTGATAAATGAAGCTTGTTTATTTTTCCTTTTAGGTAGAAATTTTTCACAATATCCCCAAAGCATACATTTAGGGTCAGGTAAAAAAAGTTCTTAATTTCTTTTATAACAAAAATTTCATTGATATATTAAATTATTTTGCAAGTATGTGAATTTAAAATTTTCACATTTCTAAACACAGACCAATACAAAGGCCAAAAGGTAACTGCAAGTTGAAAAAATAAAGTATTTGATTTAAATAAGCCTCAGTCACTTTCTGGACAATAATAGCTTTCACTGTCTTTCAATTTCAGAAAACAAATGGGCTATAAATGATACATGAAGGTTTCATCATTTGTTCTGCTACCTTCCAAAGAATCAAACTGAAGGACCACCATAACATTAGCATAAAATGGTATACTATTCAATAAAGAGCAAAGGACAGAGAAGTACAGAGAACTGCTATGGTAAATCATTTAAAATCATATATAACAGTGACATTGGCAATTTAAATCTCAGAAGACAGCTGCATGATTACGATTTCGCTGCCATATTTTTATTTGCCTCAACTTCTGCTTGCAGTGATAAATGTTTCAGATATTCTATATTTTAAAATAGCATATCACAACGATGAACAAAAAACAAGAGTGTGAAAGTTTGAAAGGAAACAAAAAAAGCAACTGAGCAAAGCATTTTTTTCCTGCATAAACCTTATTACTGTGAAATTTTCCACCTTAGCCACTGATTATAAATTCTCTTGATTGTTGCAATAATTTCAAATAGGTTTCTCAATAGATTAAGAGACTGAAATTAAACTAGAAACATATTTTTAATAAATAAATCTTATATTGCTCTTAACAAAGTAAAAGGTATCTTCCAAAATTCCACACTATAAATTGTTCTAAGTTCTGTTTAGTAATTCAGAATAACAAAAGTGGGATGCATGCATTAATATTCCAATACCATAAATAGCTAAATTCAGGCTCTGCTGAGGCATAATTTTTACAAAAGGAGGAGAAAACGTCGCTGCTACTCTCAGCAGGGTGTTATAATGTTGGGGGTGCAAATGCACGCAGGGTTGCACTAAGGAGAAAATATAAAACACACACACATATATACAGAAGCCAAACCAGACCAAACAACAAAAACCCCACCAGACAATTACCTCAGGTGATGCAAATCCTAAATATTCCCAATCCCATGTTCCACCAGCAAAGCTACAAAGAAATGAGACATATCATATGATTTATAATTAGAACTATGAAGAACACCCAATCAGACCCTTGCCCTTTCAGTAATACTTTTAATTCTATTTAGAACTTAATTATCAAAGCAGACTGACTATTACAATATAACTGAAAACATACTTTCACTATTTCTCTCAAATTCTGAGTTGTTTTATGTTGGTGCAAAATGATGGAAAAAATAAAAGTCACCACATCACAGCAAAGTATTTTATGACTGCTTCTATCTTTGTTTAATAAGCATATAAAATTACTTATGAATACTTAGGTAAAAATAAGGTCAAAGAAATTTCTAATGCTCATAATCATTATGAATATGAAAATATGCTTCAATTTGTAATGGCAAGAGTAGTATATCTTAAACAAGACAACCAAAATAACTGCTCTTTCAGGAATGTTATCTTGATGGCTTAAATAACTTTCCTAACAGCACACTTCTCATTTCTTTACAATTTCTTAACACAAAAGTAAAAACACCACCATAAGCAGCTGGCAAAGTTTCGAAACTCCCTATCATGTCAATGACAATCATCAGGTGACTGTACCTAGTACCCATTTGAAATGGTGCATTAGAATGACTCCGAACTATGCATTCAATTGAAATGTGCAATTAACCTAGCCTAATGTGGTCTGAGGAACTATACACCAATAAACAAAAAAGAAACACCAAGAAAAACAGAAATACTAATGAGGACAAATGTCATTGAAAAGAAGTTAACATACTTTTATCAGCTATCCATGTTTCAGGTTTAAGTAACTTCTAGGAATGTGAGGCTGAGTAGGATAAAAAATAAAACTGTTGGGATTTGTCCTCAAGGCAGGCTAGTCTCTACAGCATACAGCTCTTTTACCTGCGCCTTGGAGCTTCGGGTGAGTCTGCGGGAGCAACTCCGCGAGCCACAGATGCCAGGAATTCTTGCCTCTTCTGTTGCACAAGGCACGCTGCCTTGATGATCTTGTGGCGAGGTGTGCGAAGGTAAGGCCTATTGACTTTTTGGGCAAGGTCTTCAGTGACCATTTCTAGGTCTGTCTATGGTAAGAAAAAAATAAAAAGATGAGTAGGTTAACAAATAACAAATCCAGTCTATCTGGCTTCTCAGTTAAGTTTAACTCTTCATGTCAGAAATTAATTGAAATTTTAAAATGATTTATTTCACGTATTTTTATTTTTGTACATTTTTCCAGGTTAGGAAAGAGAAACCATCATATATAAAATTATCTTAAAGTCAGGAAAATAGCACTCACTTGATAGGTATTAATAGTAACGCAGTTAGTACAGATTATAAAGATGTTGAATACAGCAGCTGTTACAAGGAATCTGTAATTTTTTTGGGGGGGTACCAGAAATTGAACTCGGAACCTCACACCTGCCAGGCAGGCACTGTGCCACTGAGCTAAATCCCTGGCCCTGAAATTTATAATTCATCTAGGTGAAAAAATAATTTCAACACACTGTACAAAATACATGATCCCATGGTGCACATTACACTTACATGCTTAAGGAACCTGAGGCAAAGCAAGACAACTGTGATTTGGGGTTAGGTCTGGAAGGCCTTACACAGAAAATGAGTTTTGAGGATTGAATGAAATATAGAGTATATGTTAGCAGAGCGCAGATCAAAAGGATGACATGAAAATTATAAGGGGGGAAGTTTGCTGACTTCAAAGAAAAGAATTTACAGTGAAGTTCATTGGCTGTGGTCATGTCACTTGGCTTGGGAGTTTTTGTTTCTTTAATACTATAACTTACAAAATAAACTGGTAAGCAGTAACTTTCTGATGTAGTATGTAATAAGGCTGTTTCATCTTTGAAGATAAAATTCTTATTACATAGTCAGAAACAGACCAGCTTTCAACTTCAATTAGCTTAAAGCAAAGAAATACTTTAAGACATGTTAGCACAGCTCTGAATTCACCCAAACCCATAGCAACATACTTGAACATAAAGAAAATTTCAGTTTGTTACCAGTAGCTTCTTTTTTTCTGATTTCAAGGCAAGATCTACTGTTATGAACACAATCATGTTACTTGGTCTTGATAGATAAGTGACATTAGATACACCCAGAATATGTTTAGCATTGAAATAAGCATCCAGCCAACATAAAACACAAGTTCCTAGAAGTAGGAAGCCATGAAAATATATCTTGCATTTTGGTACATCAGGGACACTTTGCTTTGAATAATATTTTGCTTGGATTAAGCCCTTTAGTGTTCTTTTCATGTAAAATTTTAATCCTTGTCCTGGGCTTTGACTCTAGCATTTGATCTAAATGACATTTCACATGTAAATCTTTTCCTGACTAGTGTGCTTATTATGTATAGAATTTAAAATGTGGTGGTTTGAGTTCCTGGTATAAACTATTCAAAATTGTATATTTAAATTCAAAAAAATGTTTTGGTGAAATTTCTACTGAAGAATATATTAAAATAATGTAAAAGTTTCACATGAAGCAATGACCTGTTAATTGGACAGGTCAAGTATCTGAGCTGCGTGAATCACCAGCGCTGCTGCTCAGTAACTTCGCCTCTCACCTCAGGAGCAGGCCATTTAAGCAGCATTGTGTAATAAGAAGTGACGCCTTCGAGATTAGAGCTGGAACTATACCCGCTGTTCATAAAGTAGCTGTGGGGCAGTTTTAGAGGAAGACCCCATTACATGAAGATAAATCCTTCAGGTATTATTGCTGAATTCCAAGTCTCTTGTGACCCCCAAGGGCCAGGATGAAGAGCTGCAAATGCACTGGGTGTGAACTGCACCTTGAACTTGCCGTGTCCTGTTAAACCTTTGACATGGCTGCTGCTGCTCCTGACCAGTCCATCTCCTGGACGCAGGTGCCCTCTCAGGACCTGGAGCAGAGCTGTGGGGAGCTGGCGTCTCTTGTGGTTGATGCGGCCCATCATAAAGGACCTGCTGCACATGGCTGCAGGCTTATTCTGGACATGGCTTATTACAACTGGAGGAATCTAGGGCTAATAGATGGGCTCTCGAAGAAAGAACCCCTCCAGAGTGGCGTAGAGGCAGCTCATCCTGTACAGCCTGGTGCGGTCCACCAGCAGGGTCACCAGCCTGATCCAAGCCAAGCATGTCCACATCAAGCAGAATTCCATGCATGGCTGCTTTTCTCTCTGCCACTGGGGCTGTGGGGTAGGATCCCACGATTAAGCAGAGCAGCCAGAAGACTTCACCTGTCATTTTTGTAGCCCTGGTTTGTGTCTACTCCACCCAGCCCTGCTCCGCACTCCTACCCCGTTCATGCTGAGGGCAGCCTTAGGGGAAGTGGGCAACACAGCTGAACAAAACCCAGGCAGGGACATCGTCCTCCTCAGGGATCAAGTGTGGCCCCTGGCGATGTCTTAGGATCATATATGCAGTACTGACAATTCAGAACCAGAGGCAATAAAAGCCCTCAGTGAAATATTTTTTCTCCTTGCCCCTCTTCTTCTCCTTGGCCTCCTCCTCCCCTTCCCTCCCCTTCCTCCCCTTCCTCCCCTTCTTCCTTCACCAGAGACTTAAAAAAAAAAAAAGCCCATTGGGAAAAAAAACAAAACAAAACTAGTCACACCCCAATTAGTCAAAATTTAAGAGGTTGAAAAATGGAGAAAGTCTGTTTTCCCAATAATAACTGCTACCATTTTAAATATAATGTAAAAAGGCATCTTACTTGCATAAGTTCAAAAATTTCTTTCTTTGTGCTTTTAGGTTCTAAGAAAAATCCATATGGATAAGAACACTTGAGAATGCGTCGAGTTTTTAAGAGCACATGAACTGCGTCTTCGATGAAGGTGGTATCTGGACAGCCTCCTTCAGCTACAAAGGAAGCAAGGCACAGTGAAATTACTTTTCTGTAAATATTATAAAATTAATTAAACAATTGTTTTCTTTAAAAAAAAAAAACTCTTTAAAGGAACTAAAGAACTATTTGAAGTAGGTGTATAATATTTTTTTAAACTTGGTTAAAACCCTATATAAAACACTCAGGTGTGACACGCTTGGATTTATGAGGAAAGCACAGGTCCCTAGAGGGACAGCATACAATCCTCCTGGACTCTGTCTCACCCTCCTGCTACACAAGCACAGCTGTAGGTCAACCCAAAGGTTTCATACTGTACTAAACTTTTCAGATTATCCTTCTAGGAATTCAGTTGCTTAAGCATTAGAAACAATGACTTTCTTTGTTAAGTAGCTTAATTACACCTCTCTTATATAAGGTCTCGATAGTAACGCTGTATATGTAGGCTACATAATTATCTATATTTCAATATTATTAATTTCTCTATATACAATCTATATAATTATGCTTCTACAAAACAAAGCAAAGCAAAAGAAAAACACCAAGGGAAAAGATACCACATCCTGAGGAACAAATGGACAACTAATGCTAGTACATAAAAAACTTGAGGAAGAAAAAAAAATGAGGAAATCTAGGAGGAGGACTGCCAGGGAAAAAGAAATTTCATTAATAAAGCAAACAATATTACAAAAGTCTAGCTTTTTCTTTAGCTGTAAATAAATAGAAATTAAATTGGAGAATCTAATAAGTACTGCTGAAAATCGTATTATTCTGCATGCCTTTTTGTCTGCTAATAGCATAGGCTGTGTTAAGAGCACAAGACTAGTGTCAGGTAGAAAATGCATGTATATATACACAAACTGATATACAGACCACCCTGAAATTTCTAAGTACACTCAGTCTCTAGGGTAGGTATCTGATCTGGATGTAAAAACAAACCAAATGACCCATGCTTCTTCCTTGCCCATTATATGTGTGAGAAGTGTGTGAAGTTCTTCCTCCTTTCCAATTTGTATATCTTTTAATTCTTTTTTATATTCTATTACTATGCTGCCTGGAACCTCCAGAATATTGAATGAATGCAGTAATTTCATCAGCAAATACCTACATCTACTGCATGTGAAGTGCAGTTCTAAACACTAGGGACACATTAGTGATAAAATAGGTACCCAGCCCTGTTAAAGAATTATACATACTCTTGAGAAAATTTTCTTTTCAATTTTACTGTGGAAGTTGGTATTGGTATCATTAAGTGTCTATAAACTAATAAATAATGAAACTAAACTGCTATTGACACTCTTAACCCCATTCTAACTTAACTGATGGTTACTGTCTTATTAGAATTCTTCTCACAAAAGGGTGTTTAATCTCATTATTTTATGAATGGGGACAAATGTAATTACTCAAGATTTTTAGGCTTGAAATACAGCTTTCAAGTATTAGCTACGATTATTTTAAAACTGTGACTTATAAAAAAAACCACACCTGTACCCCGTGTGGTCACTCTGGGGTATTCATATTCCACAAATGCAGTCACTCAATCCATATTCAGCAATGTTCTTTTATAAATTCCAACTGAGGACTCACAAGTTAGCCACTCTCACGGCTTTGCTTTTTTACCTTGATTTCGTTATTTACTAGTAAAATGATTTCTCCCCAATCTATCCTTGATTTCTACTTCAGTAGGTACCCCGCTAAATTCTCTCAAGGACCTAGGTATTTGATTGTGTAAAAACTGGGTAGCACACGCATCTTTTTCCCTTTGAGGAGGCCAGGGCCACCCCTCAGGATCCATCCACCCACTTTCCCAGCACTGCAGAGATTGGCCACGGCACAGGGTAAGCAGTATCACAACGTGTTTTTCCTCTTTGTCTGCTAACAGCACAGGCTGTATGTAGAGTAGAAGACTAGGTGTCAGGTGGAAAACGCAAAGATGGAGATCTGTTCTACGCTGTGCTCAGGACTTTCAGAGAACTCAGAACAGTACCAGAAGGAGCTAATGGCTACAGTACAACCTTTAGGGGCTTAATCTCCTACCCGTGAGCTGACTGAGCAAGGAAGGATATTTTACACTGATTATCACACATACCACTGAGAACTTACTTTCTTTGAGAGCTCTACTCAATTGTTCCATCTTTTCTTTGGCTGTTTTAAGAAGGCGGTGTTCTAACTAAAGGAACAGAAATAAATAATTTAAACCATCTTCTTTATTTATCACAATAGTGCAGTTCAACTCATCTGAAAAGATTTGGGACATACCTGATAACTATGCTCATGGTTTTTAAATCTTGTGTAATAGTGCATAAATCTGTCAAGTTCCTGAAATCGTTTGTGTTTTTTCTCAGCCTAGGAAACAAAAGTTCATAAATGACTTTATTAAAATTGATGTTTTTGGGCTCATTTAAAATTTTTATTAGTAACAGGTAGTAATGCAGACAGATTTGTTGATTATTTCGAGAAAATAATAACCAATTTTGAAGTCTCCCAGAACAAAGTCTTACATTTGTATTGTCTGTGCTAAGTCTGAACCCACAACCCCATCTTCAATGTTTTATTATATGGCTTGCTGCTATGGACTGATCTGTTTCCCCATAGGATTCACCTACTGAAGCCCTAACTCTTATGAAGAGGTGATAAAGGTTACACAGGATCATTCGGGTGGGGCCTTATTCTGACAGGGCTGGTGCCCTTGTAAGGGGAAGGAACACTAAAGCTCTGTCTCTTTCCTAGGCAATGTGAGGACACAGGTAAAATGGTGGTTTGCTGTCTGATGAGCACTGAGAGCTAGTTGGCTGGAACCTTGATCCTGGGCTTCACAGCTTCTCCAAACTGTAAGAAATAAATTTCTGTTGCTTTCCACTCTGTGGTAGCTGTGCAGACTAAGATAATTACTGCATGCTATAATATAATGCTGCACAGTTAATAATATGTTAAAATTGTTTTTAAGCTTTTACAGAAGCAGACTGGGACTGGGATTTTCCTATCTTCACCAAAACGGAAAAGGGAAGACTTGGAAGAATGCAAGGGTATTCTACATTCCCCTTAGTACCCCATTAAGATGAAGGTAGGAACGGAAGTGCAAAATACTTCTAATGTTATTAAGTGGTTTAGACAAAGGTCTCGGACTAATCAGTTATCTTTACCTCCACAGTCATTTCCTTGGATTGCTCCTCCACATGCTGAATGACTTCATAGCGAGTACATCTGTAATAACCTCCAGTGGAAGAACTATGTTTTTTCCATTCTTCAAGACAAATCCAGCAAAAATCATACTTGCACTTCAAAAGAAAACACATGTAAACATCTCCCTATGTGAACACGCTAATGAAGTCTGCTTTTTAGTCACCAACACGTAATCACTGAACCATCCTGCCTGTGTGACCCGAAACAAATCTTAAAGACACGCCCTTCTTCTCATGCTTCACTTTATCTACATTATGGCAAGATGTGGGGGCAGTGTAAAATGATTTTTTCAAAGGATAAATTTAAATGAAAATCATAATATTATTAAGTAATCACAAAGAATCATTGAAAATATCAACAAAGAAGGCTAGGCTAGGGATGTAACTCAGTGTTACATGTGAGATATTCTGGGTTCAAGTCCCAATACTGGGGGAAAAATAATAATATAGATTTAAAAAAATAATAAAAACAGGTACTGAATGAATGTTTCCTTTTTCAAGTATGTGGTAATCTTTCATTGATTGGTCTATAGTTCCATCAGGCTATTTGAAAAACTCTTGGCAACTTTGAAAAATTTGTTTTAAAATTGGAGTAAATTTAAAAGGTCACTAAATAAAATAACTGACATAAAATGTTTTTCATTTTAAAGAAAACTTCACTTACTTGAAAATACATTTTTTTTTCCTTTTGCACTTAGGGATTTTGAGTCAGTTAGAAAGATCTTTACCTCCCAAGTATATATGCTATCTTCTGGTACGTTTACCAGTACTTTTGGTACGAGTTTATTTTTTTTAAGAAATATTTAACTTTTTGAGCCATTAGAAATCTATCTGGATGTAGTATGAAGCATGAACTTTTTTTTCCCATACTGCTGCCCAGACTTATCCTAATAATATTTACTGAATAGTTTACACTTCTCCACTGGTTAAGGATGCTACTGCTACCATATATAAAAACTCCCACACATTGCATCTATTTTCTGGACTTCCTCTCTGCTTTGTTTTCACGACTTGTTTATTCATAGGGTGCCAGCACCATACTGTTTTAGTTGCTGAGTTTTTATGAAATAGCTTACTATCTGACATGGTAGTTTCCTCTTACTGGCACTTTTCGAAGTTTTCCTAGTCACTCCTGCTTTGACTTCCCATATAACTTTTGAATGACATCTACCCTGATGAGAAAACAAAAACTGTTGGTATTTTGGCTGGAATCGTTTTATTTAAGAACTCAGTTGTCTTTCCATTTGATTGTCATCTTGTGTTTCCTAAAGAGGGCTTTTACATTTTTTCAACGTAAGTCTGGCATATTTATTTTTAGATAAATGAGGTCTTTCAGCATATATTCTATGAGGGTGTGACTGGTACACATTACAATGATCATTTTCTGTACATTAATTCTGTACTCTACTACTTAGTTGAAATTTGTTTTGCAGATTTTCTGTTGATTCTTTTGGATTTTCCAGGCATATAATTATGCCATCTGCAAAAAGTGATAATTGTAATCTCTCATTTCCTCTTGTCTAAACTGACCAATATCATACACGTAATGCTAATGCTATTGGTGATGGAGAGCGTCCTTAGGTTGTTCTGAAGTAAATACACTAAATACACTAACTTTTAGACTAAACTAACTTTTTTGGTATGCAGAATCGAACTCAGGACCTTGCACTTGCCAAGCTGGCGCTTGCGCCACTGAGCCATATCCCCAGCCCCAGAACTAATTTATTTTTATCGAACTTTTGGAAGAATCTATTCTCTCTCTACTTGAATTTTATAAAGAAAGATTGTTCTTTTTTGTTAAATGTCTTTCAACATCTATGGAAAACACTGGTAGAAAAGATGAGATACAAGGGGCTGGGGATTTAGCTCAGCGGCAAAAGCGCCTGCCTCGCATGCGCAAGGTCGTGAGTTCGGTTCTCGGTACCGGAGAAAAACCAAAAAAAAAAAAAAAAAAAAAAAAAAAAAAAAGAAAAGAAAAGATGAGATACAGCAATAGCGACCTTGATACAGGACAGTTTTTATCCTCCTGGAATAAACTCTTCCAATTACTCTCAATGTGTTCTACTTGGTTATGCTTGCTGTTATCTGTTTTTCTTTTTGGTCCTCTTTAATCTCTTCTTCAGATGTCTGCATTGTTATTTGTAAGTAATTAGTCAATAGTTCAATTTTTTATACTCCTGTTAAGTGGCACTGAGGTTTGACTCACTTTATAAGAGTAACTTTTGAAAATTTCTTCAAAAGTTAAAAAAAATTCCTAGGAACAGTTAAGTAACCCTGGAATCACCTGCTTATCAAAGATTTGGCAGAATTCTGTTGTGAAACTCAGGGCCGCTTTCAGACTGCTGAAGAGGGCAGATCTAAAGGGAGGTCTAAGGTAGAGGAGAGATCTTTGAAAAACTCTTCTTTGGGAATGAATATATCTGGATTCTCTCTTTCTGGGTCAGTTTTAATAAATCACTTTTTCTTACAAAATTCATTCATTCAAATCTAAGGTGAACTATATCTGCCAGGGCTAAGCAAAGTTATTCCTTATTATTTGTTTCTGTGTTTCTCTGATTATTTCTTTTACTTCTCATATTGTGTATTTCAACTCCCTCAACTTTATTTTCTTCTAGATTACCTTCCTGGTTTTTCTATCTAATTTTTTCTTCAGAAAACTTTTTGTGGATTCATTTATTATTGCATTGGTTTTCTTTATTAACTTATTAATTTTTCTTCTTTTTAAATCTTCTTTCTGGTCTTTCATTTGTTTTTCTAAATTTTTAAATTGTGCCTTTATTTTTTCACTTTATATTGTTTTAGATAAATAAGGGTGCACTTAATTCTGAGCATTGCTTTAGCTATAGCCCTCAGGTTCTGATAAAATGATGTTTTCATTATTTCTGTTTTATACCAGTTCTTTAATTTCTATTTTTACCTCCTTTTCCACTTCAGTTGCTTGAAAGACTTAAAATTTCTAAGTGAAAAGCCTTTTGTGACTTACTATTGATTTCCATTTTATTCACTTATGAGGAAAGAATGTTATTTCCACTATTTTCTACTTTCTGGAATATAATTGAGATCTTCTTTGATGATTTATGGTCACTTTTTTGGTAAATGCTCCATAGGCACTTGGAAAGATAACACAGTCCACATTTCCAGAGAGTTCTGACATACATATAAAAATAACATATACCTTAGTAACAGCCAAATATTACCTTCTAGGATGGAGAAAAAATATAGAACTTCAATAATTTTTCTTTTTTAGTCATAACATACAGTTTTATACAAACTGAATAAAGAAAATTATTTTTTTTTATTTTATTTTTTTATTTTATTTTTTTATTTTTTTTGGTTTTTCTCCGGTACCAGGGACCAAACTCATGACCTTGCGCTTGCCAGGCAGGCGCTTTGCCACTGAGCAAATCCCCAGCCCCAAGTAAATTATTGTAAGTGACTAAATCCCCAGCCCCAAGTAAATTATTGTAAGTGATTTAATATACGTAACAGTAAGAAATTTAGATTAAAAAAACATATTTGAAAGAAAAGTAAATAGAATAAACCATGTTTTTAAAATAAGTAAGCATTTTTTTAGAGGACTAAATTTGTCATTCTGCTAAAATGCTTATTACATATAATTCCAGAAAGCAAAAACTGTCTGCTGAATACTGAGGTATACTATGATCTAGTCTCTGTGTTAAAGCATAGATTCAACTATACATAACATGTTCCACCAACACATTTAAATAATGGTGTAAAAGAATTTGATTTTGCTGCAGCAAGGTTATTACCTTCTAGGTAAGCCCTCAATGTTACAAAAACTACTACTTTGCAGTTTCTATTTTCTTTTTTTTTTTGGTTTTTCTCCGGTACCGGGAACCGAACTCACGACCTTGCGCATGCGAGGCAGGCGCTTTTGCCGCTGAGCTAAATCCCCAGCCCCCGCAGTTTCTATTTTCAATGAAAATACTTCAGATATTACGACTACGATATTTATAGGACAAGTACATAAGTGTTTTAAAGGCAACAGAAGTTTAAGCAAAATCTGTTTAAGTTGGATTACTTTTATGTCATCAGTGTAATTAATTCATGAAAATATTTCTATACTCAATACATATTAAGTATTACTGGTAAGTGCTAGGAAGGAAATAAAGGCAGTAGAGGATTCTAGCTCAGCGGCCAACTACTGATTTTTATGGTCAATCTGCACTTCCTCACACATCTTGGTAGTCTATAGCAGATTTTCCAAGGAAGGATGGGCATGGGGAAAAGTCTCAGTGTTGGAGGTAAGACTAAAATGAGCTGAAAGAACCGTGGTCCAATCCTTAGCTGAGCGAATAAGGATGTCATGTATTTTGCTCAGGACATTGCACTAGGTTTTTCTTTCTACCTCTTAAAGAATCATTATTGCTCATTAACTCAATTCATTTACATTAATTTCACAATAATCCAGACTTGTAAAATCATTTGCCATTTCTTTGCAAGTTAACTGCCATTCCTTTGCAAGTTATAATAATAATGATTATAAGCTTCAAGATTAAACACTCAAGTTAATCTTTGAAGATACTGATAGAATGTATTTTTACTGGAATGTTAGAGTTTCTTTCATATTTCAAATTAGAAAAAATTACATTATCCTCCCTGTAATTTTAAATATAGGTGATACTTCCCATAAAAAGGAAAATTATAGGATATAATACAATTTTAAGACATGAAAGTTTATCAGTGTAGGTATGGATTAATAAAATGTTATTAAGTTAACTCCAGAATATTTATTTTATTTATTTATTTTTCTCCGGTACCGGGAACTGAACTCACGACCTTGTGCTTGCCAGGCAGGCGCTTTGCCGCTGAGCTAAATCCCCAGCCCCAAATTGATGGTTTCATTAGCAAAGCAACGTTTCTGATTTGGACTGACAAACTAAGATTCCAACCCCAAAGCACAGAAAATATTCTTTGCTTTCTTACCTTAGCACACTGCATGTGATTGCAGCCCTCATTCTTCTGTATTGGAGACTTACAATTAGCACAAGGCTTGGAGTTAGTTAACAACCAGAGGCAATTGGCTGCATCCTCATATGCTTCACTAACTCCCACAACTTTGGGGTATTAAACACAAACAGAAAAATAAATGACACAGTGTACAACTTTGGGGGGGAAAACCCAGACTTTTCTTTGTAGGTTGTCTCTCCATTTGAATCATATATTTATTTTCCTATTACGATGTATGGCAAAATTTTTAACTGCTTCATTTTGAATAGCATAATCATAAATTAATAAACCTTATTCCAAGTGTGCTATCTTTACAAAACTTGGCTTAAAGTGATTTCCCTGTAAATTTGTTCCAAATAAACTAGGGAAAACCCCCAGAATACTGGTTACTGTAGATAGTAATTTCTTAACTAGGTCAGTTACAAATATAAGAAATTCTTCATCATAGTGAAAAGCATGAAGTAACAACACCTTTTTAAAAATCCGTGATAACTTTAGATAAATTTGAATTCAATACAACATGCCTAAAATTAAACTTATCATTTTCCCTCAAACCTGCTCCTTTCTTTCTAGTGCCTGTCCTGGTAAATGATACAAGGATCACCTGTCTAGCATAATCCAGGAAGAGTGTAATCTCCAACACACCTCCCAGATCCTTCATTCATGGCATCCCATGGATTCTACCTTTTTCTCATAGCTGCTTCCTCTCCACTCATTTTATTGCTCTAGCTAGGATCCTCCATATCTCTCGCCTAGATAATGAAAGCATAGGAAACTAAGTATCTCCCAGTTCCTTCCTCCTCCCATTCCCATCTATACAGCCTACACAGTGATCTTTCAAAAATAAAAATCTGTTTAAAATCTTTCAATTGCTCCCTATCAACTACAAATGACTATAAGATAAAATCAAATTGCTTTGGCAAAGAATATAAAGTCCTTTAGGATCCTTTCCTTCTGCTTGGCAAGTTTCTTGCACTTTCTCCATTCCTATAACGACATTTACATTTTATCTCTTAAGCTCTTATCTATCCTGCTTGGGATCTCAATCTTAAGGCATGCCATGGTTTTTAAAGTTTCCAAATTTTACATTTCATAAACTCTTCCCCTGCCCCAATGGAGAGTTAGGAGCTGGAGAGAATTCTAGATATACAATTTAGTAATTATTTTTTCCTGCAAGAATTCCAGTAATCAAGCCCTGCTCCTCTAGTTCTAAGTGCATCAGAAGTCCTGCCTTATTTTTATAGTTAAAAAAAAAAAAAAAAAGAAAATCACTTTAGAATCATTGAATGTGGTCTCTCCAGTCAACAATTTGTTTACATGAAGATTGTTTCAAAAGGGTGATGAGGGCAGGAAAGAAGGCAGGGAAACACTCTTTGAGTTTTGAAGTCTATAAGGAAAGGTTATCGAACTATTAGATATAAGACCCTGCAGAGGAAAAAGGGACAAAGATTTGGGCTGAAAACCCTGAGAAGTGGCTCCCTCTACGAACTGGAGGGGCTAAGCACTTTGAGTATCTTTTCCTAGAGCCTAGCAGTAAAGGGGCAGGGCTGTCTTGAACCCTGAAGGCCCATCTACCAAAGTTTGACTTGGTAACACAACATGATTGGACCATACACGCTGGTCTTAATTCTACACAGCAAAGGGAAACAACAGCCGCAAGCCCCCAGCTTTAAATATACTCAGTTTGATGAGGGAGTTCATGGGAAGAATTCCTAGATACCTTGGAGGGGGATCAGAGTTTCAGAAGAAAGTTAACAGTATCAAACTGTGGAGGAAATGCTGCTTGCAAAAGGGACTGCTATATAACTCAATTGCTAAGTACATTTCACATTGAAAACATCTAACTTTTGTTTAAAAGTAATGGCCTTTTCCCTCTCTTTAGCATCAACATTATTTTTAGCTCCGAGACTCTAATATATTCTTATGACTCTTATTGTTCATTGTTATAGTAAATAAAGCACAAAGGCATTAAAACAAAGCAGCCCTGTGGCCCGCAACGTAACAATTTTTTCTTCTGCTCTTGGAGACAATGCTAACTCTTAACTGCCTTTTAGTGGACTGCTTGAAGTAAATCATATTCAGAAAAGAACCAACTATTACCATAGTAAAAGTTACACTAAAAAAATGCATTCGTCTTCAGTTCTTTTAACTTGCTTATTCTATGTATTTATCTCTTTGTAATGCTACTCTTATACCTGTGACACCTCATCTCCCTTCAAATTTTCCGTGAGTCTTCACTGATACTAAGAAAATCTCCTCCTTTCCTCAGTTACATGTCTATTTTAGCTTGATTTTTCTCTCTTAGGTAACCTAGGGTGTTTAGGTCTCTTGGTTAGAAACATTAACTTCATTTAGTAAAGCATTAGATTCTAACAGAATCTAAGATTGTATTAGTAGAATCAAAATGTATGCATGTGAAGTTACTTGTAAAGAATTGAACTTTTAAGTCAACAACCTGAATTCCATGCCATAACCATTTATTAAAATATGTATTATGAAAAAAACTGGCCTATAAGTTAACTGTCATTTCACAAAATATACAAGCACTCCTGCTTCTTGCTCTGCCTAGATACAACAGAGGTAATTTCAATGCTTTAAAAATCTACTTAAACCTTTATAAGGAATTAATTCTTTGAGCTGAATTTAGCATGTTTTCTAATACTGTTGCATACAATGCAAAGGGAAAATGCTTACAATCCAAAGTAATATGTACACTTAAAACAGCATTTAGTCATACTTTTATGGAGTATCACTTTAGAACATGTAATGAAGATGTTCTACGTTAGCATTATAATTTCCCTATTGTTCCTTTAATCATCTTAAATTTCAGAAACCTAAGTACCTTTCTGATCACCTTATTTCAGTGTCAAGGACACAGATCAGTGCAGTAAGGAAACTCTTAGGTGTTCCTTGGCAACTAGGGCTTTTTCTGCAGTTCTGGCTTTAGCTCTTTTTCTGGCAGAATACTTTTCAGGCATCTTCAGACTCTTCTGTCCTCTTTTCTAAAATTCCTTTATCTTTCCAAACTAAAATTCCACTTTGGCTTTTTTTTTTTTTTTGGTACCGGGAATTGATCTCAGGACCTTGTGTTTGCCAGGCAGGTGCTTATGTCACTGAGCTATAACCCTAGCCCTCCACTCTGGCTCTTGAAGGGTAACCTTCAGATTTCAATTTATGGTCTATTTCCAGTCACCAGAGGTAACCAGGAATATACCATGGATACCATTTTCAAGTTTTTCTACTTCTTTTCTGTCCTTATGAGAATCATTATCATGTAGATACTCTTTCACAAGTCCCATCAATAATCTTTTCTCACTAGCCAGGTCTTTCTCCCTCTATTTCCTAACAAAAACTTATCTGTGGATATGGAGTGAGTGAGCCAATATTAAAAAACACAGTAAGTAAGGGATAATTAAAAAACAAAACCTCAAAATACTTAGCTTAGCTCTCAAATCAGATACTTTTGGCTATTCTTTACTTAAGAATTAGACAATATGTAGACAATTACTTCCTATAGTACATTAAATCTTCTAGGCAACAGACTAAATTTACATGTTCTTAAAATTACATCTGCTTACCTCTCCAGCATACATGCCACCCCAACTTTGGCCTCACACACTGCCTGTCTTGTTTAAGCTTTCACAGCTTCTCACCTGGACATTCTCATGTAGCCTCATACAGTGCTTCAACAGTCCCTGATTTATCATCCACACTCGTGTTTGTGAGATCCTGCTCAGTAAGCACGTCCTCTCCCGAACCTTCATGCACCACTGCACTGGCTACATTGAATTTGCAGTCTTGAATATGCTGCGCTGTTTCATAGCAATACTTTGCACTGTCTGGAATGCCCTTCCTGTTTTGGTCATTGTGAACAACATCGATCAGCTTTCAAGCTGCAGCTTAAGCATCAACTCTTTCAGAGAGAAATGTTTCGTAACCCTCTTCCAGAGGTAACTGACCTCTTTGTTTTTTCCCTCTCCCACAATTTATCACAGGAACAATATTCTTACACAGCATTTAGAATCTATACCATCTCTAAAATACAAATTTCAAGGGCATAGAAGACATCTTATTTTTATATTTTCACATATAACAGCCATATAATGTTAAATAAGAAGACCCAAATGAAATTAATTTTCATTTGCATTAACTTGAAAGAAAAGAGCTGAGAAGTATTTTAAAATACTTGAAGAGATGGGAAATTATCGCAAAGCACATATAATTATTTGTTGAATGTACACACTGTTGTGAGAACAATTTAAAATAGAGTCCTGCTGAGCACGGTGGTCCATGTCTGTAATTCCAGGACTCTGGGAAGCTGATGCAGCAGGATCAGAAGTTTGAGCCTAGTGTGGGCAATTTAGCAAGACCCTGTCTCAAATTTTTAAAAAAGGGCTAGAGATGTAGCTCACTGCACAGGCCCTGGGTTCAATTCTCAGCATTGGAGGGAAAAAGGCCCCTGAGAAACTCAAACCCATTTCATCACTAAGCGTGTGTTTTGTGTCATTCAATCCAATCCAATATTGGCCTCCTCTGTAGAATGGGATCACTAACATCATATGGTAGCATTACTGTAAGGATAATAAAATAGCATATTTACAGGAGTCTCAGGGACAACAGTTATAGATAGGCTATTTATAGAAGAAATTTATAGAACCACACAATAGTAAAGAATTTACTTGTCTTATCCTTCACTGAAGTTTTATTGGAAATGAGATCTTTTCACTTTAGGTCATATACTAGCTTCTCCCAAGACACAGAATAGCTAGATGGCCCGACCTAGGCTAAAAAAGGGCTAAGAAGGGTAAAGGTAATCCTTACTTGCCCTGTTTGTATTAGGCTGGAAAGTCTTATTGGAAACATGGGAACTTTCTATGATTCCTCTTTGCAAGAGTCTATGATGTCCAAAAGGATGCTGGTCAGAGGGACAATGCTAAACATGGGACGTCTCAATTAAGAAATTTGAAAACTAATTGAAAGTAAACATTATAAGAAACTGGACTACATTTGCTATTAGGAAATGCTATTAGGAAATGCTATTAGGAATGCTATTAGGAAACACATAGCCCAGCTATCTAAGATTCCTCTTACGCTCTTCTGGTTTCATTTCAGTTATTTTTTGCAGCCAGTTTTTCCATGTTTGGCAGTCACATGGCTCATGTGCTTCACCAAGGCACTCCCTAAGGAAGAAAACAGAAAGTAATTTAAAAATAGTCATCAATATCAAAGTGAAAAAAAATAGGTGGGAAGGACTCTTCTAATTTTAAAGTAAAAACTAAGGTACAGTGATGAGATATGAAGCATTTCAGTGGAGCAAATGAAAATGTGATTCCAAAGTTTAATGACTTCAGACAAGTTTTCTTTGCAATAAGTACCTTAACTTATACATTTTAAAAGTTCTAAACGGATTATCTAATATCTGTGACCCTAGTTTTACTCGACTAAGCTGTAAAATATTTTTATTAACTGGATTAATTAATACTTGTAATTAATACTTTAAATTAATTAATACTATTGTAATTAATACTTTAAATTCTAGGTATTGAAGGTACATTCTTCAGTAAGCAGCATTGTTACTACTTGTGGGCTTGTTAGGTAAGAACAGGAGGAGGGCCAATGAAACTAGAGACCACAATATGCATTTCATCAAAGTTAGCACATAGTCTTTAAAGTTTGAGAAGCAATGTTTTTAGTCATATTCATACAGTTACTTTTACCTCCTATTTCCCAGATAACTGTTAGGGAAATCTAATTTTGTTTTTATTGGAATTTGATACATCCTGACTTAAATATTTAACATCAACTTATCATTTGTAATTCAATTTCATATTCTTAAGAACTACGGTTATATAAGAAGTCAAATATCAAAAAGAGCTTATGGCCTTTATAAATTTTACTCATTTTATTCAATATGATGCTCTATTGCATAGTCCAAAGGTCATTATTCCAGTTAACAAAATACTGCTTTGGGGACAGAAAAATTCAAGCTGCATACGATATCATCATCATTGTCATCATAAATGATGTTATTTACAAAGGTTAAGTTTGTTAAGACATACCAACTGACTCAAGTAGGGAGTCTTATAAACTAAGCGGTAATGAAGTATTCCACTATATGAAGGAAGTGCCCATTCTACTTCACACTCATTTGGAAGACTGGTGTTAAAACTAGAAAATAACGAGTGTTGGTATGGATTTGCAAAAATCAGAACCTCTACGCATCACTGACAGAAACACAAATGCTAATGTAGCTGCTATGGAGAGCAGTTTGATGGTTCCTTATAAAGTTAAACATAGAATTACTGCGGGATTCAGCAATTTGACTTGTAGGTATATATCTAAAAGAACTGAAAACAAACACTCAAACTTGTAATTAGTGTTTACAGCAGCATACAAAAGCAAAAAGGTGGAAACAACTGAAGTGTCCACCAACAGATAAGAGAATAAACAAACTGTATAATCATATGCTGGAATACTGTCTAGCCACAAGACAGTCTAAACCATGACCCAACATGGACCAACATTATAAATCATGATACAACATGCTGGGTGAAATAAGCCAGACACAAAAGGATAAATATTGTAGAATTCTATTATAATGGGCACCATGGTGCATATTTGTAGTTAATCTTAAGGGTGATGCAGGAAGATCACTTGAGTCTAGGAGTTCAAGGACAGCTTGGGCAACTTAGAGACAACCCCTATTACAGAAAAAATAATCTAGGCTAATTTATAGAGTCAGAAAGTAGAATGGGGTTATCAGCAGCTAAGGAGAGGAAGATGAGGAATTACTGCTTAATTAATGGTTCCAGAGTCTTTAGGATTACAAAAAATTTCTTTAAATGTGAAGGGGTGGATGATGAGCTGTGAGTGAATACAATTAGTGTTACTGAACCACACACTTAAAAACGGTTAAATGATTAAAAAAAAGGAATTATATTACCCTTTTGGGGTAATGTCCTTACCTTCCTAATTTATCACCTAATCTGGTGTTTGGCAAATATTTTTTCTAATAGCGGTTTTATAGCATTCTTAGTAACATGCAGTCAAAATATTAGATTGTTTAAAAATGACAGTAGATAAATCATTTTTGTTTAAGTGCAAATAAAAATCTACTCTGCTTTCCAGAAATGTAAGGAATGTCTGTGATAATTCCATCTGGCACATTGTACTAGCACATGGAAGAGTAAGAAATATACCACACATCTAGGAACAATGCTTCCATAAGGAGCTTTAAGAATAAATGTGGGAATGTAGAATTTACATTTTTTCACAACTCATTAAAAAATCTGTTAATTATACCCAATAAAGCTGGAAAAAATCTTCAGATGAAAAATACTCTAATGCTTATGCAGTATCTAAAACAAATGAACAAAGAAACTAAATTTTTAAAGATTTTTTTCAACTGGAGATTAAATAGCATACCCAACCACCCCAAGAGGTAATACTAATACAGTGGTTCTGTTCTTAGAACATTTTCTAATAGAAAAAAGATAGTATCATGCAGAAAAATGCTCAATGCCTTCAAACTGTATCTAAAAAACCAGCACTTATTCAAAGGTCACAAGCAGACTTCTCAACACAAACCCTTAAGTCAAGGAGAGTTTGGAATGAAGTGTTTCAAGCCCTAAAAGAAAACAATCTCCAACCCAGATTAATGTACCCTGCAAAATTATCTTTCAAATGGATGGAGAAATAAGATACTTCCACGGCAAAAAAAACTTGAAGAAATTCATGACCACCAAATCAGCACTCCAAAATGTTTTCAAGGACACTCTAGAAGGAGAGAATGAAGACTACAACTCCATGAACCCCAATAGAACGAATCCACCAGGCAAGACAAACAGGAACCTGGAAAAAAGCAGGGGCAGCCATTCTATTCGCAGACTAAGTGGATTTCAAGCCAAGACTGATCAAGAGAGAAAAAAGAAGGTCATTACATCCTTGTTCAAAGAACAATCCAAGAGGAAGAGAAAACAATCATAAATATATACATACCAAACACAGTGTACCCAACTACGTAAAGCAAATATGAATGGACATGAAAAAGCAAATAAGCACTAACACAATTGTAATGGGAACCTCCATACCCCACTCTCATAAACAGATCAAACAGACAAAAGAAATATCAGTAATGAATCAGTAATAAATATCAGTAACAAAGAAATATCAGTAATGAACCAAACTTTTGAACAAAAGGACTTAGTATGTCTACAGAGTGTTCCACCCCACAACATCAGAATACACATTCTCAGCTGCACACGGATGTTCTCCAGAATAGACCACATACTAGCTCATAGAACATGCTTAGGTAAATGCAAAGGAACTGAAATTATCCCATGCATATTATCAGGGCATGAAACTGGAAATCAATGGCAAAAGAAACCACAAAAACTTCATTAACACAGGGAAATTAAATAGCACCCTCCTGAACAACCAATGAATAACAGATGAAATTAAAGAAGAAATTACATCATTTCTACAATTAAACGATGTCAGTATAACACACTGGAACTTATGGGATGCAACACAAGCAGTCCTCTGAGGGAAACTTATAGCACTAAATTCCCACCTCAGAAAAACAGAATGAGGTCAAAATAATCTAATGTTATAAACTCTTCTAGAAAAAGAAGAGCAAGTCAAGCTCAAAGCTCATACAGGGGAGGAAATTATAAAGATTAGAGCAGAAATTAATTCAACTGACACCAAGAAAATATATAAAAATTAATGAATCAGAGTTGGTTCTTAGAAAGATTAAATAAAATTGACACTTAGCCAACCTTATCAAAACAAGGAAAGAAAAGACTTCAATCCACACAGTTATAAATGAAATGGGTAAAATCATAATGAATCCTGCAGAAATCCAGATCATTACTATCTACTTCAAGAACCTGTATTCTAATGAGCTGGAATACACAGAAAAAATGGATAGATTTCAGATACATAGGAATTATCAAAGTTGAATCAAGAAGCTATAAAGATTTTAAATAACCCAGTTATCAGTTATCAGTCAATGAAATTGAAGATGTAATTAAACTGCTGAGTTCTACAAGAAATTTAGAGAAGATCTAATGCCACTACTCCTCAAACTTCTTAATGAAACTGAAAGGGAAGCAATACTCCGAAACTCATTCCTGAGGCTGGGGATTTAGCTCAGCGGCACAGTGCCTGCCTGGCAGGTGCGAGGTCGTGAGTTTGATTCCCGGTACTGGAAAAAACAAAACAAAACAAAACACCAAAAAGAAACTCATTCCTGGAAGCAAGCATTACCCTGATACCAAAGAGAGATCCAAACCAGAGAGAGATCCAACCAAAAAAGAGAGCTACAAGTCAATCATGCTATGAACATAGACACAAAGGTCCTTTTTTTTGTTTGTTTGTTTTTTTGTTTTTTTGTTTTTTCTCTGGTACCGGGAACCAAACTCACGACCTTGCGCTGGCCAGGCAGGTGCTTTTCCGCTGAGCTAAATCCCCAGCCCCTAGACACAAAGGTCCTTAACAAGACGTGCCAAACAGAATGCAGCAAATCATCAAGAAGCTTATACATCAGACCAAGTATAATTTATCCCAGGGATGCAGGGATGGTTTGATATATGCAAATCAATAAATGTAGCACACCATAACATCAGAGCCAAGGACAAAAGCCACATGATCTCTAAAGA
The DNA here is from genome assembly GCF_000276665.1 of Chinchilla lanigera. Classification (NCBI taxonomy): domain Eukaryota; kingdom Metazoa; phylum Chordata; class Mammalia; order Rodentia; family Chinchillidae; genus Chinchilla; species Chinchilla lanigera. Next base: position 9,328,659 of record NW_004955432.1, on the reverse strand, counting down.
TGCAGAAAAGGCACTTGACAAAGTCTAGCACTCATTCATGATAAAAACCCTACAGAAAACTGGAATAGATGGTCTTTATTTAATTTGAGAAAAGCCATCTATGACAAACCAACAGCCAACATCATATTAAATGTATAAAAACTGAAAGCTTTCACTCTAACATCAGGAACAAGTCATGGAGGTCCACTATCACCACTCTTATTCAATACAGTTCTGGAAACTTTAGTCAGAGCAATCAGATAAGAAAAAGAAATAGAAGAAATAAGATAGGAAAGGAGGAAATTAAATTATCGTTATTTGCAGATGATATGGTACTCTACATAGATAACTACAAAAACTCCACCAAAAGGCTTCTAGAATTAATGACAAAATTAAGTAGTATAGCTGGACACGAAGTTAACACTCAAATGTCAATGGCACTCCTGTACACAAATAACAAACTCACTGAGAGAGAATTAGGGAACCACATCTTTCACAATAGCATCAAAAACCAAAAACAAAAAACACAAAAAAACAGAAAACAAAAACAAAATACCTAGGAATCAATCTAACAAAGGAAATAAAAGACCTTTACATTGAAAACTACAGTACTGGGGGCTGGGGATTTAGCTCAGCAGCACAGTGCCTGCTTGGCGAGCACAAGGTCGTGAGTTAGATTCCCCGTACTGGAAAAAAACAAAAACAAAAACAAACAAACAAAAAAAGAAAACTACAGTACTCTAAAAAAGAAGACTGAAGAGGATATCAGAAACGGAAAGATATCCCTTGTTCTTGGGTAGGAAGAATCCATATAGTGAAAATGGCCACACTCCCAGAATTGGTATACGGATTTAATGCAATCCCAATCAGATTATCAATAACATACCTCACAGAATCAGAAAAAACACTCCTAAAATTCACTTGGGACCAGAAGAGACCTAGAATAGCAAAGACAATTCTGGGCAGCAAAGTTAAGACAGGGGCATCACAGTCCCTGACTTAAAATTATACCAGAAAGCTACACTGATAAAAACAGCATGGTCTTGGCAAAGAAACAGACCCAAGGATCAATGGAACAGACTAGAAGATGCAGAAACAACTCTAAACACACTTAGCTACCTTACCCTTGACAAAGGGACCAACACCTTCACTAGAAGAAAGATAGCCTCTTTAATAAATGGTGCTAGAAAAACTGGCTTTCCACATGCTGAGGACTGAACCTAGACCCGTATCTCTCACCACGGACTAAACTAAAACCAAAATGGATCAAAAAATTTAAATATTAAAATAGAAACACTAAATCTGCCAGTAGAGAGAATATGTACAACTCTTCAAAATATAGGTATAGGCACAGACTTTTGGAACAAAACCTTGATCACACAGGAAACATCACAAAGATCAACAACTGGAGTCTAATCTTGCAGAAAAATCTTTTGCACAGCAAAAGAAAACACCAATAGTGAAAAGACAACGCCCAGCATGGGGAAAATTTTTTGCCAGCTGTCCCTTGGACAAAAAGACTACTATTTAGAATATATAAAGACAAAAAAAAAAAAAAAAAAAGACCCTTCCAAAATTTAAAGACCTAATCCAAAAATAGGTATCTGAAATGAATCAACACTTCTCAGATGAAGAAGCACAAATGGCAAATGAATATATAAAACAATGTTCAACAGCACTGGTCATATGAGAAATGGCAATTAAAACAACACCGAGATTCCACCTCACTCTAGAAATAATGGCTATTATTAAGAAATCAACCAATAATAAATGCTGGCAGGGCTGTGGGGAAAAAGGATCCCTTTTCCTCTGTCACTGGAAGTGTAGACTGATACAACCACTGTGGAAATCAGTGTGCAGATTTCTCAAAAACTAAAACTAGACGTTCCATTTGACCCAGCTATTCCTTTTTCCCAAAAGAATTAAAATAATCATACTGCTGGGCACAGGGGCACATGCCTGTAATTCCAGTACTTGGGAGGCTGAGGCAGGAAGACTGTTGTGAGTTCAAGGCCCGCTAGGGCTACAACGTGAGTTCAAGGCCAGCCTGAACTGCATAGGGAAACCCTGTCTCAAAAAGACCAAAAAAATTAAAAAATATAGAAACATCATACTAAGTCATGTATGCACCCCCATATTTATAGTAGCACAGTTTGTAATAGTTCAACCTTAGAAACAACCCAAATGCCAAACAACTAATGAATGGATAAAGATGATGTGGCTTTCCAAAAATACAATGGAGTACTACTCTGCCATAAAGAAACATAAATTCGAGCCAATTCTAGCTAAATGGATATACTTTAACACCATCCTTTTAAGTGAAATAAATTGGACACACATGTATAAATACTGCATGGTTTCTCTGGTGTAAGAAATAAAAAGTGTAAGTAAGGATCAATATGTATAATAGGAACCGTGAAATAGGAAGGAAATGTTCAAATGGGAAGGGGGAGGGGGAAGGAAGGAAGGGAAAATGAAAGAGAACAGAAGGAAAAAATGGAAACAAAGTGTTTGTAAATGAGGAAAAGAGGGGTTGGAGGGAGGGGAGGCAAAGAAAAAAATCAGAGTGTATCGTGTACAGATACAAATTTCAAAGGATGAATGTTATCATTATGTTTATCTAAAATGTACCAAGAAAATTAATTTTTTAAAAAAGCAAAAGGCCATACTTGCTTCTCAGTGGGCTTTGCTTTGAGGCTGTGTTGCAGAACCTCAAAGGACAACACAGACCTACTGGTTACTCAGGTGCTAGCCCGGGCAGTAGGATCTCTTCAGACTGTGATACCAGCTTGGCACAGTGTCTACTTGTTTCCAATGCCAATACGAAGAGTGTGCATGAAAGGGAGAAGCTTATTAACAGAGGAAGTGATAGCAAGGACAGCAACTAGAAAGACAGAGGCTGTTATATGTTTAATACTACTAAATATTTTTGAGTGCTAAGGTACCTGGGAAAATAAGCTCCAACTTCTCCAAAGTAGTGTAGCAATTGCTGCCAGATATAACAGGTGACTGATAATCTGGATTTTAAATATAGTCCTGCTGATATTGGAAATCTAAATTCTCGAAGGAAGTTTAATCAATGACTGGTGACAAACATTCCTAAGGACCTGGTATTTGTTGCTGCAATGACCTCACAATGTCAGCATAATTATATTTTGGGAAGGGAATCCCCACCACAAGGACAAATGAACCTTGGTTAGTGGTGCCAATGAAGTGAATCTCCTCAAAAAAGAAACATGCTCTTATAAGAGATTAGGAAGTAAAACAAGAGCTTATTTAATATAAATTCCTTGGTCCTGTCCAAAGTGACTGGAGGTGAACCTAATATCAACAGTTCAAAGAATGGTTCTTCCCTTGAGAATGTGCTAATATGCACAGCTGTTGGCAGGAACACTGTATATAAAGCCTCCAAAGGGTGAAGAAAAACCCTGTTAAACGTTCAAGCTTCCTTCAAGCTTCTTCAATGAAGAGATCAGCAATTTCAATTCAAATGTTATTTTCGAACTTCATTAACAACCGACTGTGAGTGAAAAATCCTCATTTTTATAGTTATCCTCCTTAGCTAACATTTTTTAGTCTACCAGGCATTGTTCTCAATACCTGTGAGTTCTGACTTGTTTCTTACAATTCCTTTGTGAAGCTGGTATTATTTATCCCTACGTTACAGCATAGGGAGGTTCAGTAACCTGTGAAAGATTGTAAGAGCAATAAATGCATGAGCTAATATCTGAAGCTAAATGTTTGACTCCAGAACTCTTGCTGGTGAATGCATCCAATAAGAAGGCTTTTTACTTCACTGTGAGAGAAGATGCTTGTTTATCCCAAAGCCATGAAGCGAGGTGGTGGCAAAGCTAAATCTCAAATCAGGTTCTGTGTCTGCCAGAACACTATCAATCTGTGATCTACTGAATTTGATAAATAGAACTCTCAAGCAGTCTTTCTTTAGGAATGTTACTCTGTATAGAGTATACATGGTATTTAAACAAGGTCTTATGATTGAACTCTGCCAAATAAAGAACATCACATTTTTATCTCTGGGTTGTGAAGAGCTGGGGAATGTTCTATTAGTCAGCAGGACTCTGACATTTTAATAGCTAGATACTGCCAATCTGGAATAATCTTTTTTTTTGTAACTGGGGCTATTAAGGTAAGTGACTGATTAAAAGAAAAGGTAAGATGCAATAATTAAGTTTACATATAAGGGTAACTTCATCAATTTTGCCCTTAGAATTCTTGGTGAGTATCTTTATAAAGTATGTAGAGAGACAGATGATGTATAACAATATTGTTTTACTCAAGGTTCATGATCTTAACCAAGGAGTAGGCATTATCAAAATCCTCATCATAGGCATTGGAGAAAAACATAATGAGGTGATAAGTTTAATGCAAAGACATTTATCTTCAGAGCTTTCTGTGAATATGTGACAAGTCTACACCTTGTAAACTGATTCACTAGAAACTCAAGTGGGCTACAAACCTGACACTGTGGCTCCTTATCTTGTGTATCACTATGATTCAAGCCTTCCTATCACAAGTTTAAAAGATGTTTAACTGTTTATGGGTTTGGAAGGGAAATTCCAAGCAAGTCTTTCGGTGACTGTCCCTGGAGCTACTTCTGACAATAAATCTCTAAAAGTTTGTCTGAGAGACTTTGAACTATCTCAAAGGGCAGAAAAATGAGATAGTAACATTTCTACTTATAATATAAAGACAAACAGGGGAGGAAGTCATTGGTTCAAGTCAGAGTTCATCTGGGTTTTGAATACCAACTGGAGATAATTTTGCCCATGTCAGAAAAAAGTCTATATAAAGGATAGGAGGAGAAAGCACCTGAGGGAGAGTTATAAAAGGCACAGAACTCGCTTTGTGCTGCGAAAAGTTACCGGAGAAAGGGCTATTCGGCCCTGGGAAGGGAAATGCCTCCTATCACCTCTCTCCCAACAATGCACACATTCAGTTACATCTAAGCAGAAGTCTCTGGGGTAGGGCTCAGCTGATTCTGTCACATGTAGTTTTTAAAAATTATTGCCATTTTGTAATTTCTGTAATCATCTTCAGAAGATTAGCTTTTTGAGGGAAAGAAAGGAATGAAACCAGAGTCACATGCCTATATTTTGTAAAGATCTGTCTTGCAGAGTTTCCTTTTACAGGAAGAGATTTGCTTCTCATTGAAATAAGAGATAAGGGCAGCAGGAAACATGTGACCATTTCTACTTACAATTATGGATCATGGTCAAAGTACTTATGCTATGGAGAAGAGTAAGAAGTTAAGACTATAAAAACAGGGATTATAAATCAGCGTCTAGCTGGGCATAGGGCGCATGCCTGTAATTCTAGCACTCGTCATGCTGAGGCAGGGGGATTGCTGCAAGTTGGAGGCCTGGACTACTTAGTGAGTTCAAGGCCAGCCTGCACTACATAGTGAGACTGCCTCAAAAACCAAAATCCATGCAAAAATTAAAATGTAGAGAGATGAAGAAGGCAATGTACAAATCCTACAGATTCTCAAATAATTTAATGAATATCAATGCTAAAAGGCAACTAGATTAAGCCAAAGAACTTAAACCTGAGCTTGTCCTTCATCAACAGTATGACCTACTCTGGTAGGGTTACTTCTCTTTAGTCAACTTACTACTTGGTTTATATAAAGAGAATACAAAAGAGTATAAGAAAGTAAAAGCTAAACTATAGTAAAAATTAAAGTTCAACCACAGAAACGGAGCTTAAGACAATGGTCATCACAGGTTTTTCTTTTTTTTTTTTTTTTTGGTTTTTCTCCGGTACCGGGAACCGAACTCACGACCTTGCGCTTGCCAGGCAGGCGCTTTTGCCGCTGAGCTAAATCCCCAGCCCCATCACAGGTTTTTCTTTTCCCTTCAAAATTATTTTTCTCTCATCACAACAAATGCTGTTTTTATTTTATCTTCTGGACAGTTTATTAATTCCCCCCCCCCTTCTTTTAGCACATACAACTAATCCTTTAAAACAGCCTTTTTCAACCAGGATTCCCCTTATGAACCAGGGAACTTAGAAGATTTATGTCATAATTTTTTAAAATCCTCCCAAGGATGGTATAAGATTAATGAAATTCTAGATGTATAGGATACATACAAAAGTGTGTATCCTTACGGCACTAGGGTTTAATTTGCTCATGTAACATCACACTGACTCAAGAGAAACTCCTTTATTATTCTAACATTCTTACTTTATATTAAAGTAGATTCGTATTTTTCTAAATTCCACTTATCTGCTAACAATAGAGCTCATGAGTATTCATTAACCCCCATCTCTTTCTATAATTCCAGTAATATTTTTACTGCTTGGACAGTGAGATAGAGACAGTAACCAGCCATGAATAATAAAAATGTAAAACTCTCATAAAATTATATAAATTTTCTAATTTAAATATTTCAATAAATTACCTTAGAGCATGTGGATAACAGTCTTTGTTCAAAATTTTGTTGCTGTTTTACTTGCTCAGGCTGATTTAATCACAAAAAGTAGTAAACATGGTTTTGTTTCATAAGCACATAGTGCAGGAGTCAGAAAAAGTTTTTTGTAAAAGACTAAATAACTAAAACACAAACAAAAAAAGACTAAATGACTACAGTAAACCTTGGATTGTGAGTAACTTGTTCTGTGAGTACTCCAGAAGATGAGCAACAATTCTAATTTTAACTTGATAAGCAAGTGATGTCTTGCAATAAAAGTGGTACATGACAGCAAACATCACATGTTCACAACTGGCCAATGATCCCTCTTTCTCTATAGGATTGTGGGTGACTGTCTCCCAACAGATGGAGGTTGTGGAGGAGATTTCATCTGTACAAGAGGACAAGAAAAAAGCAGAGGAATCCCTCACTGCAAATGAGATTATGGAGAGGTATAAAATGTGGGGAACAGTACAAAATTTTGTAGAAAAGCACCACCCAAATAAGGTTATAGGTGTGTGAGTGATAATCTGTTTAACAACAATGCAGTCTCTCATTTCTGCAAAATCTTCGAAAGGAGGCAAAAGCAAGTGGCACTGGATAGGTTCTTTGTTAATGTTGCAAGAAAAGAAAGATTCCATTGAGCCAGTAGATAGCAGTGATTTCCTTAGTGATAGCAAAAGTTGTCCTACACAATAACCCTTTTCTCTCTTTTCCCTCACACCAACCACGAAAGTTTTCAAAGATAAGTGCAGCTTACTTTGTTTTTCTTTATATTTTGTATTTTCTGTATTATTTTGTATTATAATAGTGTAATCACTTTTATGTGACTATTTTTGGGTGTGGAGAAAATCATCTGAGTCTCCATTATTTCTTATAGGGAATTCACTTTGATATATGAGTGCTTTGGATTATAAGCATGTTTCCAGAATGAATTATGCTTAGAAATGAAGATTTTCCTGTATTTTGAGTTTTGTCAGCTGTTTAACTTCTGTTTTAATTATTCAATTTTGCTGTCACAGCATCAAATCAGGTATAATGCATAAGGAATCTGGCATGAAAGGATGTGGCTGTGTTTCAATAAAATTTCATTTTCAAAAACAGGTATGGGGGCTGGGGATTTAGCTCAGCGGCAAAAAGCGCCTGCCTGGCAAGCGCAAGGTCGTGAGTTCGGTTCCCGGTACCGGAGAAAAACCAAAAAAA
>NW_004955432.1:9317369-9320946 GCF_000276665.1 Chinchilla lanigera | reverse complement strand
GTTCCCGGTACCGGAGAAAAACCAAAAACCAAAAAAAAAAAAAAAAAAAACAGGTATGGATAGTAGTTTGCTGACCTCTGACCTTAAGTCTGATATATGTAGGCAGGTGGTTAGTTCCATGAAGCTTTTTTTTTGCTTTAGTTTTGTTTTTTTACCAAAAAGCATGCTTAACCAAAGAAATGAATTAAAAGAATCAAAATAATCTCTTGCAATCTACTGGATTATAGTAGAATGAAACTAAAAATAGCAAAGGAAACCACAGAAACTTTGAAGACACATGGAGATTAAATAATATGCTCTTTTTTTTGGCAACGGGAATCAGACTCATGACCTTGCACTTGCCAGGCAGGAATGACACACTCTTGAATCGAGTCACAGAAGAAATCAGGAAAGAAATTAAAAACTTCCTAGAATTAACAATGGAAGTACAACATACCAAAGTCTATGGGATACATGAAAGCAGTTCTAAAAGGGACGTTTATAACTGCGAGTACCCATTAAAAAAATAGAGGAATCCCAAAATAAATAACCCAGTGATGCATTTCAAGGTCCTGGCAAAACAAAAGCAACCCAAATCCAAAAGTTGCAGAAGGAAAGAAATTATAAATATCAGAGCAGAAATCAATGAAATTGAGACTAAAGAAAGACATATCAATGTACTTAGAAATGTAAAATGCACAATCACAATGGACACTGCTGAAATCCAGAGGATTAAAAGAAACTATTTTGAAAATTTACAGTCTAATAAGTTGGAGAATCTAGAAGAAATGGATAAATTCTCAGAAATACATGAATTAACAAAATTGAACAAAGAAGATATAAAGCTTAGAACAGATCTATAAAACGTATGAAACAGAGGTAGTAATAAAAATCCTACAACTAAGAAAAGCCAGGACCTAATGGATGACTGCTCAATTTTATTAGAACTTCAGAGTTTGTGAAACCTCCTCAAACACTCCCGTGAAACTGAAGGGAAAAAATGCCAGATGCCTATGCCAAAGTGATTTCTTGAAGCTAGCCTTAGCCACAAAATGAGACAAAGACTCAACAAAAATAAAAAAGAAAACTATATTCCAATTTCTTTAATGAATACAAAAGCAAAAATCCTTAACAAGTCCAGGATGTCCAGGAGCAAGAAGAAAAGCAGTGGTGAAGGGGAGGGAACTGCTAGGAAGTGCAAAGCAATACACATTATATATGTGTGTCCAAGGTGTGTATGACTCACTTTTTCAGACTTATGAATAAGTCAAACTTACAAACAATATAATTTATGAACATTCTCCCGGAACAGAACTTGTTCATAAGTTGGAGACTTACTGTGTTACAAAAATGATATGTAGATTTAAGGCAATTCCAATAAAGATACCAACCACACACTCCACAGAACTTTTTGAAAAATCAATCCTAAAGTATATAAAACCAGAATAGTAAAAGCAATGCTGAGCAATAGAGCAAAGCAGGAGATATTACAAGCCTGGATTCCAAATTATACTACAAAGTTGCAGTAATAAATGAAAACATCATGGTACTGGCACAAAAAAATCAACATGCTGACCAATGGAATAGAAGTGAGAATGCAGAAATAAACACATGTACCTTCAGTCAGCTGACTTTTGACAAAGAGCTCAAAAACCTCCTGGAGAAGGAACAATTGCTTTAACAAATGGCCCTGGAAAAACTGGTTATCCATGTGCAAACGAATGAATTTAGACCTGTATCTTTCACTTTGTACTAAAATCAAATAAAAAAATGGATCAAAGATGTAGATATAGAAACAAACAATGAATCTGTTGGAAGATAAAAAGAGTAAAACTCTTATAGACATAAGCACAGGCAAGGATTTTCATAATAGTACCCCAACTGTACAAGAAATAATACCAAAACTCAACAAATGGGACTACATCAAATTAAAAAGCTTCTACACAGAAAAGGAAACAACCATGAAAGTAAAGAGAAAGCTACAGAAGTGGAAAAAATTTTTTGGCCAGCTATTCCTCAGGAAAGAGGACTAATATTTAGGATATATAAAGAACTAAAGGGGGTCGGGCATGTAGCTCAGCAGCATAAGCACTTGCCTGGCAAACCTAAGGTCATGAGTTCAATTCTCAGTACAAAAAAAAACCCAAAAAACCCCAAACAACAAAAACAACAACCCCCCCAAACAAAAGACCAAATCAAAAAATGGGCAATTGAAATGAATAGACACTTCTCAAAAGAATAAGTAGAAATGGCCAATCAGTACACGAAAATATTTTCAGGATCTCTAGCTATTAGAGAAATGCAAATCAAAACAACAATGAGATTCCATCTTACCCCAGGAAGAATGACTATCATTAAGAACCAAAAAACCAAAAAATGCTGGCAAGGTTATGGAAAAAAAGGAAACTTCTGGGTATCTCTCTAAAAGAGTTAAAGTCATGATACTACAGTGCTACATGCATACTCATGTTTATAGCACCATAATTCACAACAGCTAAATTATGAAAGTGGAACTCAACAGATGAATGGATAAAGAAAAATGTGTTACTATATATATGAGTAATAGTCATAAAAAAGAATAAATTTGAGTCATTTGTAGGAAAATGGATGGCTCTTGAGATCATAATGCTAAGTGGAATAGACGCAAAAGAAGAAAAATAGCATGGTTTCTCCTACATGAGAAACCAAACTATAAGTAATTTAAAGAGCAAATTATTTGCTTGTTTGTTTTTTTGTCTTTTTGAGACAGGGTCTTGCTATGCAGTTCAGACTGGCCTTGAGCTCACTTTGTAGCCCAGGCTGGCCTCAAACTTGCAACGATCCTCCTGCCTCAGCCTCCCGAGTGTTGGGATTACAGGCATGCACCACCATGCCTGGCTTAAAGAGCAAATTAAAAGAGAGATGGTAGGAAATTGGGAGGTAGACTTTGTGGAGATGGAAAGAGGTCCTGGGAGAAGAGGGAGAAGGTAAGGTAGGGGGAAAAGGGAATAAAAATGATGAAGACACAATATGTATATGTAAAAGTTCTATAAGATTAATCTAGTTATTACATGTTTTAAATATATACCAACAATAAAATTAAAAAGAAGGGAGAAACAGACCTGTGTTGGTACGGATAGTTCCACAACCAAACATTTTTACTATCTAGCAGCACTATGGTTATAATTTGGTTTCTGATAAGTATAAAAAGATTACAGTTTTATATTTATCTAAATTGTATCCATGTATAAGTGGTAATTCTAAAAATGAGTGAAAGGTAAGATAAATACAATTATCTTCTGATCATTTTATTAAGTAAAACAGGAATAAGGCAGAATGCTGATGGCTGACACATACAGTCGAATGAGAACACAGAGTTACATATCCTTTTCATTACTCATTTACTGTCAGCTCATGCTTATGCAGTATTTACCATCCAATTGAAATTAAACAAAACACAAGATATCAAACAGCATGTAGTCACTAGCTCCTATATAAGACTATACATTAGAATCATCTGAGAGAAGGGGCTGGGGATTTAGCTCAGTGGCAAAAGCGCCTGCCTGGCATGCGCAAGGTCATGAGTTCGGTTCCCGGTACCGGAGAAAAACCAAAAAAA
>NW_004955432.1:9313847-9317269 GCF_000276665.1 Chinchilla lanigera | reverse complement strand
TACCGGAGAAAAACCAAAAAAAAAAAAAGAATCATCTGAGAGAGGACTGTTTTAAAACCTTTGCTTAAAATTCCACTAAAGCAGAATCTCACTTTTGGGGGCCCAAGACAAAAATTTGGAATTCCGGCACCTCTGGTTAAGAATCACTGCTAAATGTTTATACTTTAAAAAAGAAAGTTAAACCCTAAACATTTTCTAACATATGGCAAGTAATTTGGTTATTATACTTTTGGTGCACATGGTTAGGAGTCAAACACACTTGAGCTCAAATCCTATTTGTGCCATTGTTAGCTGTATAAATGTGGGAGATGTCTCTGCACCTGAATTTTTTTTATCTGTCAGATGGACATAATAACATGGGCTGGTGATGTAGCTCAGTGGCACAGCACCTGCCTAGCAAGTTCAAGGTCCTGAATTCGATTCCTGCCCTCCCAAAGGACATAATAACAGCATTAAACTTAGAGCATCAATGGAAGATTTCAGTATTCAAAAAATACCTGGAACAGTGTCTGGTTCACATCAAGCATATGATAAACTGAACTATTTATTATACATTTTAAAAATTAATAAGAATAGTATCAAGTATGCTACAATTTAAAGACCTTATCCGAAGTAGAGAATCTCTTTAAAATCTGTTAGGTGAGGGGGCCGACTGCAACTGGTGGTGTCATACTAACCAGCAGAAGAGATGTCCTTTCCCGCAGTCCACGGCAGGGGCTCTCAGCAACGGGAAGCTGAGGCTGTCAGATCCAGATGTATTTGACCCTTGTTTTGTGAGTCTGACTGCCCTTTCACAGCCTGCAGTAGGACACCATTTAATGGCAGGATTATTTTCAACAAAGGCCTGCGTGAATAGTAGTAACAAAAAGCAAAAGAAACTATTTTAACTCTAAATTACAATACAGTGTGCCCCCACCATAACTTAAAGCAAAGCAACACAAAATAAAAATAAAGTACAGAGTTGTCAGTCTTGAAAATTAAAATGCTATTCCCAAAACTTAAGGAAAGAAGTGGGAATTATTTTAGTAAACAAACAATTTTTTTAATTTAAAAATCAGGTAAATAATGATATAAAAAATGCAATTTTTCTTACACAGGACATGTATAACTTAAAATTTTTTTTTATACAACATGCTACTTTTCTGATGAAATACAATTATAAGTAGAATATCTGTTATCAGAATCTTGTATGTAATTACTAGTTGTATCAGGATAACGAACTCCTAAATGGCATCTTAATACATAAAAATTATCATGATGATGTCTTCTATATTAAAGCAGGACTTTTAAAACATACATATGAGGGTTTAGAATAAGAAAAATCTACACATAGCAATTTAAATGTATCTGTTACATTATAGGAAAGACAGTAACTTACATATGCTTTTAAAAAAACAATGAAAATGAAGGAGAAAAAAATTTCTAACAATGTAACTTGTTATACAACACTATTACTTAGAATAAAAAATAGTATTTCCAATTTAAATTTTTATTTCTATATGTTTATTTTTGGAGTATAAAAGATTTTAGTTTTGAATGTTTTTTTTTTTTTTTTTTTTTTTTTTTTTTGAGATAGAGTTTCACTACGTAGTTCAGGCTGGCCTTAAACTAACTTATGGTGATCCTCCTGCCTCAGCCTCCCAAGTGCTGGGATCACAGGCATATGCCACCATGCCTAGCTTAAAGTATAAAATATTTTGGAAAACTCTGAACACTATCTTGATCAATTAATTATAAAAGCATGACAAGGAAATTAGTACATAGTTTTGAGCAATAACTACCTTTTGGAAGAAACTACCACACAGCCTGTCATTTCTATTTTATGATAAACTATACCTTGGTTTAAAACTTTAATGTCACCATTCCTTAATGCAATTTTTCCTGAGAAACAAAAGTTGGAAACTTTTTTTTATTTTTGTGGTACTGGGGATTGAACACAGGGCCTTATGCATGTTATGTATGCTAGGCCCTGAGCTACATCCCCAGCCCACAATAGAAACTATTTATGATGGTTAATCTTTTTTTTTTGTTTTGTTTTGTTTTTGGAGCTAGAATCTTACCATGCAGCTCAGGCTGGTAGCGAATTTGAACTGTAGTCCAGGCTGGCTTTGAACTCATGGTAATCTCTCTGCCTCAGCCTCCCAAGAGCTGGGATTATAGATGTGCACCAACATGCCTGGCTGGTGACTATTAATGACTGTCAACTTGCCTGGTTTGAGAGGTACCGAGTTCTGGGTACTCTAGGTGGCTCACACTGGTGTGACCTTGGGGACAATTTCTAATCTCTGGTCTTCCCTGAGTGCTCCTCCCTAGCCACTATGGAGTGAGCAGCCTAGCTCCATTACACCCTTCCCCACGATGCCATTCCTACCATGGAGTCAGCGAACCAAGGACTGAGACCTCTTAAACCATGAGCCCAGAACACCTCATTTAAACTGCAAGTGTTAGGTACTTAGCTCAAGCAATGGAGAAGCTGCCGAACATATCATCATTTTATGTTTTCGAAAATAAAAACAAATAACATCTGTTATACAGGTTTAGTGAAATTAAAATTTTGATTATCAGATTTTGGCTGCATACCTTAATATCAAACTGTAGGTATCGTTTGTCCATCTCCTTAGAAACTACACTTTCTATGATATCCACAGGCACAAGTTGAAAGCACTCATATGCAGGGCAGAAAATGTTGTGAGCTTCACCTTCTTGAATTTTCAGATTTAAAAATCTATTGAAATCATCAATTGATAGAAAAAAGGCATGGGTATGTTATTTGTACATTCTAAGAATTTTTTAAAATCTAAATTTTCTGTTAAGAGTCCAATTAAAATACCAACAAACACTAGGATGTATAGCTCAGTGGTGGAGCTGTGTGCTTAGCACGCACCAGGACTTGGGTTTAATCCCTAGAGTGTGCATGTGTACACACAGACACACAGACACACACACACACACACGTGCACATACATGCACACAAACACAGCCAGTGAATTATGGGATATCAATGATAATAGTACCTGCTCAGCCATTTATTTTCTATGTATATATGTATTTATGTATATACACATACAAATATATATATGTATACACATGTATTAGTCTATTTTATACTTTGTTTCACTTCATCTTTAAAATTTGGAACTATGTTTTAATTTTATTTAACATTCAATACTCCAAAATTGAGTGGCTTAGAAGGTCATATTTTTTGTAATATACTATACATTTAAATAAATAGGTGCTATAGTAGAAAGTTTTCTCTTTACATCTCATTTTGATGAATATTATAAAAAGTTCTATGACACATTCTAGGTAGACTACTGAGGAAGTAAGGAAAAGACATAAAGTGGCAGGAATCTAGCCAAAGGTAAATTAAATCATTAAGAACAAGATTTTTCTTTTTTTTTTTTTTTTTTTTTTTTTTTTTT
>NW_004955432.1:9303407-9313747 GCF_000276665.1 Chinchilla lanigera | reverse complement strand
TTTAGAGCTGAGTATTCTGAGCCTAGAAACCGATTCTTTTTTTATCAAGTATTTGTTGAGCACTCATTGTGTCAGGCAGTATACTGGGTACTAGTAATATGGTTAAAAAAGAAAAATTCCAGTGCTTCCAGGTTTAGTCACTACATAAACTGCTGACATTTTGGATAGATTCTCTTGATAATTCATTTTTTTTTTTTGTTTTTTTGTTTTGTTTTTCTCCGGTACCGGGAACCGAACTCACGACCTCGCGCTTGCCAGGCAGGCGCTTTGCCGCTGAGCTAAATCCCCAGCCCCAAGAACAAGATTTTTCTAGCTGGGTTTGGTGGCTCATACTTGTAATCCCAGCTTCCTGGGAAACTGAGGCAGGAAGACTGAAAGTTCAAGCCCAGCCTGGGCAATTTAGAGTCAGCAAGATCCTGTCCTGAAAGGGGGTGGGAAGGAAGGGGGATGCAGCTCAGGATGAAAGCCACGGGTTGAGCTCCCAATGTGTCAAAACAAAAAACAAACAAAAAAACAAACAAATACAACACACACAGAATCTTGAGTTAGAAAACTCTAGCTCTTAAGCTTAACAATCTTAATATTAAACTATTCTGAGCGTTGGTTTCACCAAATGTAAAATGGGATAATCACACCCATTTCCCATGGCGTATGGGAATCACACACAGATTATGTATGTGAAAAATCTGCATGGTGCCTGACTTTGAACAAAAATTCATAAATCTTAGCAAGGTTTATTATTTTCATTATTTAATTCTCCCTGTGGAAAAGCAAGAAACAAGCTTTTGAAGTCTGTGTTATATTGGACTTCACTTAAACCTAAACAAAATAAATGGAAAACAGGAGAATTAAATCACAACTCTAGTTATCACAATCAACAATTTGATTATTATTTGATTGCAGTATTGTTTTCTTTGGTTCTCTCAGTCTCTTTCTTCCATTCACTTTGAAGAAAGAAAAGCAACCCGAGACCTCACTGGACCTGATCTCTTCACTCCATTTCAACACTTTTGCCTGGTACTTCAATAGAAAACAGAGTTCCCACCAGACAGCCCTCTCTTAGAGTTCCCTTTACCACACCCCAAACCTGGCTGCATCTTTAACCGTCTTTGACTTTTTCCTTACCAATTTCAGCACAAAGGGCTTCTTCTTTCATCTCTCCGACAATCCTCTAACCCTATGGCCAGCTCTGGGACCTACACTCTCCTTTAATCTTCCCTTGCCTCTTCCCTAATGGCTCTTACCTTTGGCACAATAAAAAAGTTCAAACTGAAAACCTGTCTAACCAAACGACTGATTCTACTTTTCCTTTCACATCAAAGTTTCTTGACACAACAGTGGATGATCTGTCATCCCTGCAAGTCCACCATGCTCAATGTCAACCTGGAGCACTTTGTCTTCTATCACCTCTTCAGTGAATGGCTGGGCCATGCCAACTATCTACTCGGCCACTTTACTCAAGACTTCTTACTTTTCTTGACTTCTCTGGAGCATGAGATACTGCTCAATGGTCTCTTCAAATTCTCTCTTAATCATAGCTTTGGGACTTAACTCATTATTTATATTTTGTATTCTTTTTACCTCTGGTAGTTCCTTGTACATTTTTATGCTAGTGACTTTTTGCTCTTAATCCCTTACATTTTCTATCCCCAGTTTTCTACCACAAAATTCTCCCCCTCCCATTCCATACAATCTCCTTGGGTGATGTAAACATACCCAACAATCATGCCTTGGTACTTGTTATGGCTTGTATTCAGATGTCCCCCTAAAGCCTCCTGCAGTCATATTATGGGGCTTTTTAGAGGTGGCTGGATATAGGGTATGTGATGCTGAGATCACTGATGCGATGCTAGGATTACGGGTGTGAGTGCTACCTGCCCTAAGGGTGAATAGCCTGGATAAGACATAAGGGGCAGAAAGAGGGCGGTTGCTTGTTGCTCACTCTCTCTTGCTACCTTCTGCCTGCTGTGAACTGTTTCTCCTCTGCCATGCCACATTACCTTGGAGCCAGCCTACTACAAACTGACACCAAATAAACTCTGGGTCAAATAAACCTTTCCTCCTTTAACTTTGGGTGTCCTCTGGGCAGTGAGAAAAGTAACTTAGTACTCAACTGCTTTGAAACTCATCAAAGTTTGGAAACATTTTCTTCCAGTCCTCATTGTTTGTGTGGTACTCTATGGGCTAGCTAGAATTTCTCTGTGCTGAGGGCCTTGCAACTCACCACCCTGTCCAACCAAAACGATTTGTTTGGTACTTGTTACACCTCCTGGAACCAACTAATAATGACCACTAAGGTACCACTGCATATGGTAATTACTTTAGTCAAAAGCCCAGATCTCCCTGCTTAGTTACACATTTTATTATAAATATTTTCACTTAAATATCCCACAGGGATTTTACATTCAACATATTTTAAAATCTTCCCTTCCATTTTCAGTATGATTAAAAAACTGTCTCCACAAGACTCTGAAATACCCTAACAGAAGGTCATTCAATATCTCAGTTCCCAGTTAAAAATTACTTGTATTACTCTGGATTTCAGGACAGTTGAAGCACTTGGGAAATGCTGATGGACTAGCAGTGCTTACAGTATGATCTGTGGGGTTTGGGGAGTACCTGCCACTCTCAGATTTATAAGGTCAAAATAATTTTCATAATGCTACTAACACTTTTGTGCATTTTGGTTAAAACTGCTGGTGCCTTAGTACAAACCACAGCACTGGCACAAAAATCGTACTAGTAATGATCTTTGTACTGTTCACTAAGTCACATTTACAGTTAAAAAAAAAGCAGCTCCACTTAAGAATATTATTGATAGATAGTAACAATTATTAATTTTATTAAATCTTGACCTCTCAATACACATCTTTTGGGTATTCCATTCAAAAGGGGGGGGCTTAAACAGAATAAATGGCTGATATATGCCAAAACATGATGGTTGTCTCAAAGAAAATTTCTTAGCTGACTGTTCAGCTTGTAAGCATAACAATGAATGATTCGTTGCTATAGGATGTATCAGCATGAAACAGCTCTTGGAATCCTCAGTAACTTTTAAGAATATAAAGGGGTCTTATGACTAAAACTTAGAGACCAGCTACCTGAAGACTTTCGTTTGTCATAAATGTAAGAATTTCTCCCTTTTAGCTATGAATAGGTTTCTCGGAAAGTCAAGATATAGTTTAATACTTCTAGTCCCTGTCAACATGCATAGTTTGCTTAGATACACCCCCTTACCCTGAAAGTCAGACCTAGCTGGAAAATAATCAGCCTTGAAAACTAGAGATCAAAAATGCCAGCCCCAGTCAGCCTATCCTGGCCTTACCTGCCCTCACTATTCTCTTGCTTGGTGCCTCCTCTGTAAGGCAGGTAAGGCCAGGTGATTGGGGTGGGCACTTTGATTTCGAGTTTTCAAGGCTGATTATTTTCTGGCTAGGTCTCATTTTGAGGGATACACACTGGGTAGTAAATGATGTTTTAAATTTTATGTATTCGCAAAACAACAGAACAGACTTAATTATTCCTGGGGAGTTAAGTGACTGAACTGAAAAGATCTCGTTGAAGATAGGATCAATTCCCTGTGAACTATGTTTTTCATACTCATGTACAATTTTTCACTAAATGTGTAAGTAGAAGGTAGAGTTGACGAATGTCAGTGAAAGAAGTAAATCTGGGGCAAATTTTACCTATATTTTCATCTTATAGATGAGCTTCATAGATACTATCATAGATAGGCTCTCTGCTTATTACAATGTTTAGGAAGATGACTAAAATATTGACAGAGTGATTATTATGTGCCCGGTAAATAACTGAAGAATTAACTATTATTGTCATTTAAAAAGCTCAGGAAACTGAAACCCACATAGATTACCACTTGCCTAAATCAACAATTAATAAAGAGCAGAGCTGAAATTCATAATCCAGAAATCTATTGTATCCCGAACCTGAGCTCTTATCTTTGATATCAGAAGAATATTCTAGTCTGGGTAAAAAATACTAATTACCTTTTATTTAAACACTTAGCATAAATGCTTCAAAGCATCTCACTAGACTGCTAAAATACAAGAGCTGGGAAGTGAAAGAGAGGTTTTTAAACTATCTGAAGGCCTTTAAAAATTCTTCCTAATTTTTAGACAGGAGTTTCTTTTCTATATGACTGTGTAATTAATTTAAAAATGATTTTGTCAAATATGAATTGCCCAACATGGGACCTGTTTTACTGGTGTTTGAATCGAGAAGAACCAACAAGGTAGGATAGAGAATCCTGTGTAGGCAGTTAAGATCCTAAGGAAAAGAATAATTTAGAGTCTTCAAATTTAAATCTTACCACAGACGTCTCACAGCTAAATAACGATGAGTGTGGAAGGTGGTTCTTGTGACCTGAGTCAGGTGAGGAAGGTCACCAAAGTTCAAAAAATTCAAGTAATTCCAGGGTGAGTTTAGTTTTCACATACAAACTAAGGGCAGCATCTACAAACTAAGGCCAACTTCTGCAAACTCGGGAAAACCCAGGTAACACTTTCTAATACAATAAAGCTAACCATCTTAAGCTAAATAAAGTACAGTACCCCGGAAGATATTCTGCTTTTACAGCTGGGCCAAGGATTGCTTTCACTTGTGATCTTTGATCTTTGCCAACCAGTTTACTTGCATCATCTATACTGACCTGATCCTACCCTGAAGGACTCAGAGTAAAGTTTAGTCTATGATTTTCGGAACAAAAGATCAACAAGTAGTGTACAGATGTGAGGGTCAGGGAATGAGTGTGGGAGGATAAGAAGAAGGCAGAGATTAAAGAGAAGGGAATTCAAGGGGAAATAAGACTTGAGGGTGATGAATGTTCATCATCTTGCTTGTGGTGATTGATGGTTTCACAGGAGTGTACACATGTTAAAGGTTATCAAATTATTTATTTTAAATGTGATTTGATGTATGTCAACTGTACGCCCAACAAAGCTGTTAAAAAACAACAAAAACTTGAAAATTTGTTCAGGTTCATTCACGCTCTCATCCAGTGTTCCTCAGCTTCCTATGCTTGGTAACCAGCACTCCACGAAAATGTAATTGGAAAACTGCTTTGTAAAACAGATTTCCTTAAATACTAGTGACATATTTTGCTTAAGTCATCAAACAGCTTTGTGTGTCTGTCTACAGAGATGAGATTTCAGACTGCTCATTACACTTAATCTTCATTTGTTTTACAAACTTGTCTCAAAAAATGCCAAGTTAATGAAAAACTACAAATCTTGGCAAGATAACAAGAAAAAAATAGAGATAAACATGAGACACAAAATAAAATTTGCATCTATAACACATCCAACTATGCCTAGCAGAAACATTTAACTTTGTATTAACTAAAAAAAAATCTTAAACCTCCATATTTTTACAGATTTTCGTGGCTATTTGCTTGTCACATAAAATTCAGAGAAAATGCACAAACAAATGCTTATAATTCTTGGAATAAAAGACAGCAATTGATTCTTGAAATTTAGGTGTAGGATTAAAATTTACATTAGATGTTAAACAAATTAAAATATCAAGAAAAATTATATATACTTGCTGTGTTCCCAAAAGTACCTTATATTAAACTAAATTGTATTAAATGAAATAGCTGGAAAGAAGAAAAAAAATATTCTTTCTTAGTAAAGTGCAGTGCATTTCAGTGTTAGCTCTGAAATCAGTATAAATTATCCACATCATTAAATATTGAAAGCAAACAATTTTATTACCAAATCAGGGTTCTATCATGCAGTAAGAGGCTAAACTGCTCATATACTCACGACTCCCAACATCCTCTACAAAAGTCATGTCCACAGGGCATATCCACTGGATCCTCAAATACAGAAATACTGCACATACAAATGTCACACTGGAGATAAAGAAGAATGACTTAAACTGAGTCATACTTTGAAGAGAACAATACATTCATTTTGTTCACTGGTTTAATGGTAAAAGTATTGGTACTTATAAATTTTAAATGTGTTTCAAAATCATAAAGACAAGCTGGGCTTGGTGGCACATGCTTTTAATCCCAGCACGCAGGAAGCTGAGACAGGAGGATCACTTCAAGTTTGAGGCCAGTCTGGGCTACAAAGTGAGTTCAAGACCAGCCTGAACTGCATGCAAAACGCTGCCTCAAAAAAAAAAAAAAAAAAATTATAAAGGCAAGTATTTGTCCTTTGAGTAACAAATACCATGACTATCTCATTATAAACTATTGTGAGATTTAAATATTTTAGTGCAGAAGTAAAACTCTTGGATTCCAAATTTACATATTAATTGGCATCTGTGCATTTCGGAAGTACAAAAAACAAATCTATACAATCTACTGAGGTCAAGATCAAACTTCCATGTTGCATTAGGGGAGAAAAAAATCCTATGCTACAAAATAATCACTTCAACATCATGTCCTTCATCCTACACTTATCCTGAGAAATCTAGAAAATCAGAATAAGTGTGTTTTTAACATGGCAACTGAGGATATTAACAATAGTAATTTGAGGCAAGAAATTGTCCTATAAAATGTACCTTCTAAGAAAGCCTTTCTAAAAGCAAACATCATGTCACACACGTGAGTTGTTGAAGTAGGATTCTGTTTTTTAAAATGGCCTAAAACCAGTAATGATTTTGTATTTATTACAACTTTTGAGTGTCTGAATCATTTCAAGCAACATCAGAATTTCCTACAAGTATACCAACGGCATGCCAACTTAAAATCCACATAAGGGCTGTTATTAGTCCTTAAAGAGGAAATATTTATTATGCAAATGCATCTGGATAACAACCTCCAGAAACTTTACTGAAACAAATATATGATCACCAGTATACTGCAAATCTTTAAAAATTCGTAGCTCTTAAGAAATTAAAAAGTTTTGTATTTTCAGCTTAAAGAGCATATAACAAACTTCATTTTTAATATTTCAGCATGTTGTTTTTGAACATACTGAAGCTTTTAAGTGAAAATATAGTAAATGGATGCGTTTCCCCAGACTGTTTTGTTTTCTGTTTTGAAATAACGAAAGAAAATTTCTTGTTTTTTAATCTATAGTTCAAAGATCACAAAAATAGTCTGTGATAATAAGGACCTATTACAGCAGGGAAGTAAGTGAACCTTTAGAGGATAAAGGATTCAACTACAAGACACAATCAGATACTCCATGTAATAATACTAAACAATTTAAAATCTAAAAGACTAAAAGCAAAGTTATGGGAAATATATCAAATACTAAACCATACCAAACTGGTATCTAAATCTCCAGGAGAGAAACTGATTTCATCTGGAGAGGTGACGGAAGAGCGTGTAGTCCTTGGCGTTCTTGGAGAAGGGAGTGTGTCCCAGGCATTGTACCCACTTGGTGGTGGAGTTGGCATTTGAACACCTGATCGTTGGCAGCAGTTCTCTGGGTTGGACATCCAAGCTTCAAGTAATTTCTCCCTGTCCCAGTCTTTAAGAAAAATGGAATAGATACCTCTCAAAAATTAGAAACTAGGATGTTTTTGAAGCTACATAATAACAAAAGAAACAGTAAGGGTAAATTAAAAAGATGTAAGTCATCTGAGGAAAAAAAGTATGGTATTTATATAGATTTAGTAACTGTAGCCAGGCATAGTGGTGCATGCCTGTAATCCCAGCACTCTGGAGGCTGAGGCAGTAGGATTGTCACAAATTTCAGGCCAGCCTGGGGTACTCAGTGAATTCAAGGGCAGACTGAACTACACAGTGAGATTCTGCCTCAAAAAAACCAAAATGTAGTAAATGCAAATGAATATCTTTTAATACAGATTTTAAATTGTTTCTATAATATACAGTGGCTTAAACCTGTGTCAGTATCTAACAATATCTCAAAACTCCCAACAATTCCTAGTAATCAAACAGGTGACTGACATCACTTTTACAATTCACAAAAATATTTGCTCACTGCAGGCTTCCTTCAGCCTCTTAACTCTCTGAACAAGTAATTTTGCAATTGGCCTCACTGGTGTCAAGTTGTGAGATGATTATATAGTCACTATAAATATGTCAAAATGCCAATCTCAGGCCCTAGAAATCATTTAAAACAGCTTGAATGTAGAAAGAGTGCCATAAGGGCTTTGGGTTATGAATATTATAGTGAATTAGGCATCAGTTCTTATTGAGTCAAGATTTGGCATAATTAAAAAAAAGATTGTCTTACACTTTAAACACTTATAAATTGGCCAAGTGAAACACAGTCTTACAATGTCCAGAGCCATAAGAATGTAACCTGTTAAAGACAATAAACTAATATACCCAATTACTATGCTTGCTAAGCGTTCTACACACTTTAATGTGCTCATCCTAGCAATCTTCTCACTTATTATTTAAGTAAAGAAATTAAGACTTAAGAAAGTAATTTGACTTAGATAAAGATTTAGACCTTTCCGAGGGCTCCAAAGCTGTTTTCTTTTCATTATCACACACTATCTCTCCAGTATGTTAAAAGGGTAAGTCTAATTACCCTTTTAATGAAGTCTAATTATCCATAGGTCATTCTATAAAATTTTATAGCTCAAATACAAACAGCTGAGAAAACTTTCTACAGAAGATATTTTCAATCATATTATGGCACTGTATTTGGCCAGTGGAAAGCATGACATGTAATAAAGACTAAGGAAGTGTATTTTCCAGCTCAGGAAGCCACAGTACTTCAAAGGCACAGAAGTGTAACTGAAGACTTACATAGGTCTCTAAGGTTGTAGTACACAGTGCTGTGGTTTGGGGAGATGGAAAATACAGTGAAGTGGGAAAGGTGGGTCAGATGACAAAGGGGAGGAAAAATATAACTGATAAACATTGCATATGAATGTGTTTCAGGAAATGGTGCTAAATGGATTTTAGTCTACTGATAGGTCATTACTTTAAGGCTATGGGCTATATGGAATATTTCACATTCTTCTAGTCCTGCAGATTGTCTTTTAAATTCTGTATACTTCAAATATGCACCAGAGACCTAAATTTTCTATCTGTACGGGAAGTTTATATGTACATATAAAACAGGCATTTACATTTCTCAGAAAAAGCAAGATATAATTTTTGCTTCTCAAATAGATGACATTAAAATTTAGCAAACCTACTGACTTTATCAGTTGAAAGCCATTTTAATACATAAAAGCAATTCTTTATTTGAATGGACACGTGGAAGAATTATTAGAGATAAATACTAAAATGTTTTCTTTGATTTTTCATAAAATTTTTTTATCTGAATATTCTTAGTTCTTATGGCATCATATAACAAGGTGTCTTACAACTCAACCAATGTACTGATATTTAAAATGGGATACCAAGCAATATGAAGGTAGGTAAAGAAATTTTTATTGCTTATTGGTAGCTATTGGGATTTGTGGTTAAGGAAAGCTAATCTTCCATTAATGTTCATTTTTATAAAATGTCATCACTTTCACAAAAACAAATTACTTAACCTCTTTGTGTTTCAGTATGGCTGGGGGCTAATTAGTATCTACCGTATTGGTCTCATGTGAATATGTAAATACGCTTGAAGCAGTGTCTGGCACATGTTTTGAAGTATCAATACAGTGGTATCTTGGTGCTCACTGATTGCTTCCAGGTGGCACGCTGAGTAACAAATATAAGCATCAAATTGTTTTGGCTGGAAAGGGTATTGAGTCATAAGGCAACAGACACTCAAAAGTTCTAACTTGCTTGCTGAGGACCACACAAATCATGAGTACCTGGAAAAATTTTCTTGTCAAGTATCAAATCTGAAGAGTTTCAAAGCATGTGAATACCAATATATGGCTATAAATGTAGGTTAGGGTTAGCTCTTAGTATTGTCTGAGGACTTATCAAATGACAAGTGACAGGAATGAGAGCTTTACCTAGGAAATTATGGTGATGAAGCACTAATTTACTTTAGGAACTTAAACAGTAGAATAAATAAATTATGTTCAGGGGTACACAAGTTACCCAGATTGACCTTATCGTATTTCTTAAAATAAAATTTTGGTTAATAGGTTTAAAGGATAATGTCAGAAAAAGAAGATGGAATTAAGCCTTTAAAGAACAGCAAACTAAAACAAAATTTAAAGCCTCGTTAGCAAAACTTATGTTAAAATGAGGCATAATTTAAGTCTAAATTATTCTACTGAAGATAAATTGTTAACTTTTAAAGCTCTTTTTAATAGATATAATAATAGGCTGGGTGTGGTGGCCCACGCCTGTAATCCCAGCACTCAGGAGGCTGAGGCAGGAGGATCGTTGTGAGTTCGAGACCAGCCTGGGCTACAAAGTGAGCTCAAGGCCAGCCGGAACTGCATAACGAGACCCTGTCTCAAAAAGACAAAAACAAAAAAAAAAACCCACA
>NW_004955432.1:9249162-9303307 GCF_000276665.1 Chinchilla lanigera | reverse complement strand
AGCAAGACCCTGTCTCAAAAAAAAAAAAAAAAAAAAAAAAGTTATAATAATAAATGATGAAACATCCATCTCATTTGGATCTTGTTATCTACCAAATGAAAATGTGTTGACTAAGACATACTTTTGGAAAAGTACTTAAAGATTTTATAAAGAGGCTAGGAGAATTGATACGACTTTTAAGTACAGCTGTACCCACATATTCAGTATTTTAAAAAATTCTTAGAAGCGTTTCAAAAGATTTGATCATTTTGTACTTACTATTTGCTGTGCTGAAGTTCCTTATTTTATTAAGTCTTTGTAAATACACAAGCATGCATATTGTGCATGAAGGTATACATGGCATATCACATATCCTGCTTTTATTTTATTTTTACATTTTTTATATCCTGTTTTAAGAGTAGGATCTTTTTTTCACGTGTGTCTCCTGCCCTCTCATACTCTTTGTCAGTTAGTCCACCTTAGCAACCAAGTATTTCCCATATTGTTCTTCAGGTTAACACAATTATACATAAACATACTCAACATGTGAAGATACAAAGAGGCTTTCTGATTATTATATATATACTTTATATTCATTTCTCACTTATTCAATCTCCTGAAAAAAATCCAAGTAAACTAGTTTAACATTATTTCCTTCTTTTTAAGGACTGTGTCTACTGTGTAAAACAATTTGTGAATGATGATTTATTTAAATATTCTCCTGCTTTGTTCATTGTTATTTTTTGCCGCAAAAGCAATGCTGCAATGCGGTGTGTATCAGTGCACATGTATAAGGATATATTCATGTTTATAGTTCTTTGGGATAAATTGCCTGGAATAGGACTAATCAATATATGGACTGCCAGGTTTTTAAAAAATAATGCCAAGATGGCTTTCCAAAAAGGCTGAAAAAATTTGTATTTCTGCCAGCAACAGAGGACTTTACTAGTTTCTTCTCTGGTAGTAAACGTTATAATTCTTTTAAATGTTTAAGAAATGACAGTGCTAAGCTGGGCTTGGTGGCACACACCTGTAATCCCAGCACTTGGGAGGCTGAGGCAGGAGGACTGCCCTGAGTTCGAGGACAGCTTGGACTACACAGGGAGCTGAAGGCCAGTCTGAACTACATGGTGAGACCTTGTCTCAAAAAAACTGAAGAAGTGGTAGTTCATTGTTATTTTACTTTTTTGACAACCAATGAGTTCAAATACCTTTTCATGTATATTTTGCCCAACAGATTTGCTCTTCAATGAGTTACATATCTAGATGCTTGGCTTATTTTTCTATTGGACTACTTACCAACTGCTTGTCAATTTAAAGGTTTTCATAGCAAATATGTGTAGTTAGCAATAAAAATTTAAAAATTCCATACATTTCAGTATATCTTTCCTTTAGCTTCTCACTTGCTTAGAAAGTCAGAGGTTATTTTTGGTCCTTGAATTTACATCTAAGTCTTCAGTCCTTTCAATATAAACTTGCATTTCTTTTGGTCCCTCCTTCCTTCTCCCACCTTCTGGTATTCTAGCAGTTTAATTCCAGGGGGCCAGCCAGTTATATTATTATAATCAATCATTAAATTATCCTTTCCTCAACTGAGCTACAATATTATCTTTACTGTAAATTTGATTCTCTATTGTTGCAATGGTCTATTTGTCAAGATTTGTGCAGGAGCCATACTGACTTAATTTCAGTGGCTTACGGTATGTTCTGTTTGCTGGTAAAGGTAGGCCTTCTCTGGAACTAATGAGTTACACATGTCCTCCCTGATTCTCAGAAAACAGAACCAGAATAATAGGTAGGCTAAAGCCTTCTGTTTGCTCTTGAGGTGTGGTCAGTGTGCAAGGAGACAGCTGCAGAGCTGTGGTAGTGACAAGGAAAATAACATGTGAAAAGCAAACAATATTTAACCAAGGAAATGAGGAGCTCTTTAAAGAGGCAGACAGGAAAGAATAATCAAAATATTAGTAAAACTCTCCAGCAAGAATCAAGAATAGCAAAAAATAATTTCTTTGGACAAAACAAAATTTATTTTAAAAACTCAGTGGCCAAATAAGAATAGTTCTTTTTGAGAGTGAAACTGCCAACACCAAAGGAGAAAAACTGTTTTAAACTATTTTAAGTCAAAGGAAAATAGATCTCTTACGTGATAGACAAAATCTATGAACTGAAAAATGAAAAATAACCTAAGTCAGTCCTGGCGTAGTTAGCAAAAATTTATGATTGATATATTTCAGCTGAAAATGATACAGGAATATGTAGAGAGAAAATGGAAAGAACAGGAAGAAAATGCAGTGTCTTTCAAACTAATCTTATTCATGGGCAAAGCTGGTACCTATATTGTAATCTATCTTTTCTTGATTGCTTAGCCCAGGGCCTAGATCCAGCTATATATTCAATAAATTATTTACTGGAATAAACAAATGGATATGAACTTACACGCCAGTATTAAAATCTGGATGAAGTGGACAGTATTCTAGGAAACTGTGATTAAAATTGGAGAATGCATGAAAAGTAGTAAACCACAAGTTTACTACTAATTATGGAAAAATTTTAAATTACAGTAATATATTTTTGAAGTACAGGGCTCATATGATTCCATAGTTAATTTTTTCCAAATTTTCAAATAGCAATTAATTCTTGTGCTGTTTCCCGAGCATAAAGAATCATAAAAAGAGGGATGGGGTGCGGTCTAGTGATAGGGGACTTCCTTAGCACGTGTCAGTTCCTGGGTTTGATTATAAGCACGGGGGGAAAAAGATTCCTAGAGATTTTTAAAAACAATGTTATAGAAACTAGAAATATAAAAACTCAATTTTACATAAGAACAAGGCTTTTTACTTGATACTGTCTGAAAGCACTGCTCAGTTAAAAAAGTAGAATTATAAAAATAACCGTAGAAGACAGAGGGTATTAGAAGAGATAAAAAATAATCTGTAAGACACACAAA
The DNA here is from genome assembly GCF_000276665.1 of Chinchilla lanigera. Classification (NCBI taxonomy): domain Eukaryota; kingdom Metazoa; phylum Chordata; class Mammalia; order Rodentia; family Chinchillidae; genus Chinchilla; species Chinchilla lanigera. The sequence continues at coordinate 9,300,381 of NW_004955432.1, read as the reverse complement.
CAATGTAAGAAAGCTGAAACGCTGTTAGAGCATCAGGTAAAGTGTAGCAGGAAAGATATGCAGTAGAGGGACCTGTTCATCATTAGAAGAGTTATCATTAAAAGTCAGAAAGACATAAAGGTGTATGAGCCTACTATCCAAGCTTGGAAATACACTAAGCAAAGTGACAGCATTAAGGAGGAGGTGTATACAAATACAGGTTCACAAATGGGAACTTTACCACCCTCTTTCAACAACTGATGAAACTAGATAATAAAAATTGATAAAGACACGAACAATGTAAACACCATAGATACTATTAGAATCTTACACAAAAGAAAATTCTAGTAGGATGTATTTTTTCAAATGCACAAGTTAAAATCAAGATAGACCATATGGCAGATCATTAAATAAGTCTCAAGAAATTTCACAACACTGAAATCTTAATGAGTGGAGTTAAAGTGGAAATAAGAGAATATTTACATTTTAAATATTTAGAAATTAAATCACATTCTTCAAAAAGATGAGTCAAAGGAGAAAGGGAAATTTAAACTTAAAATCAGTGATAAAATGTAACCTACATGGTTTTAACCTTAATAGAGAAAACACTACAAGAGATATGACACGTCACAGAAATACAAATGTCAAGTAAACATAAAAAATATACTAGACCTCACTCATAATTAAGAAATGCAGAATTTTGATTAAAAGTGTGTTCTTATAATTTTACTCTTAAAAAATTCTCTTAAGTAAATGAATATACAGGTGTTCAAGGATATGCTTCAAGGAATAATTTTTAATGGCAAAAAGAAAAAATGGTGCATAGTCAACACGGAATATATTTATATAACTAGAAGATTATGTAGTCATATACTTATTGCTATGGAAAGCTTTATAACATTTATTAATTTTGAAAAACACTGTAAAACAGCATATGTAGATTAATCCTACTACCATGAAAAACAATGTTAACTTCCTTGTGTCCTATTAGGACTTCCTTTCACATAGACAGCATACTTTATTTATTTTTTATTTTAAAAAGTAAAAGGATAACATAGTAATAGGGGGGCTTACCGAATTACAGACAACGTGGTAGGAAATTATCAATGGTGGTTGTTCTACATATTGTTATCTACAAGATAGTTTCTCAGGAAAACAAATAGACAAGTAATAGTGCGCTACAGACAAAAGTGATAAGTTATTATCAATGGGAGACAGCATACTTTAGGATCATGTGAAAATCATTAAAACAATGAAAAAAGTCACTAGGGTAATTTTAGTGTGAAAATAACAACTGCAAAAGTTCATTTTTATTTATTTTTCTTCCAAGCAATTTACATTAATTTTGAAAGTCATACTGTCAAAAATTCTGTCTTTGCCTCAAAGCATGAAATCATTAGTTATATCGTTTTTTTAGTTATATCATTTTCTATAACCTGTCAGTATATCTAGGATATATTCTCTACACAGTTCCTCAAATTTTCTCATTGCTGCCATTCAAAATGTTAGCTATGGTGAATGGTATAAAGATCATTCTTTGGAACCAGGCAGTTTTTGAGTTCACTACAAATATTTTTCAATTTCTGTTTGACTATATCGTATCAGTCACTTAGTAAATATCTACGAAATGCCTTTTAAGTGCCATTACAATGTCAGGCGGTAATGATACAATGGAAGGAAAAAACAGGTACAATCTCCATCTTCATGGAACTTATAGTTAGGAATAAGAAAGACATTAATAAGTAGACAGAAACACACACCCCACTACTGTTAGAAGCACCATGATGAGGTAGGCAGAGAATGCCAGTCAGGAAAGCCAGAGAGTGTGACCTGGGGAAATAGCTGGAAGGGCCCTCTAACAGATGAGTGGAGGTAAATAGGACAAAAGGGGAGAAAGACATTCAGATAGAGGTCAATGTATTCAGACCAGGGGAGAAACATGGCATGAGATGAGGCTATAGAAACTGATAGTGGCCTGGACATAAAAGACTTTTTATAAACATTTTTATCTTCAGTTTAGGAGTGAAAGAAAGTCAATGAAAAGTTAGGACTGGGGACAGGAAGGATAGGTTCTCGTGATTAGATTTGAAAACATTATTCTAATTGTGGAAAAACAAAACAAACCGGACAGGTCTTGAGTAGAAGCAAGGTAGACCAAGAAAGAGGCTTTTATGTAGAGTACTAGTAAGAGACAATGACAATGAGGGCTAATTGGTAGTAACAGCAATTAGCACACAGGAAAAAGTTAAATTTGGGAGGTAGGACAGAGGAAAAGAAAATGTCAAAGTTGGTGTTCCAGGTTTCTGCCTTGAATACTGTGGTTGATTGGTGATCCAGTCAATAGATGCAGGAAAATGACCAAATACTATTGGGGGAGTAGGAGTTCTACATAGAAGATTAAGCAGGTTTTGCCATATACTGGAGGTGCTTTCAAAAAGGTCTAATACATAAGAGATGGAGCTAATAAAAAAAAGGAAGTGTAGTCCGCAGGGAGAAATATATTTTGATGAAAACCTTGGGAAAAGACAGTGTTCCTAGGAAAACAGTAGAATGAGATGTGCACTACCATGTTTAATTGCTCACAGAGGATGACTGAGCTTTCAAAGTTAAAAATAATGCTCAATATAAACTTAGTCTAAGCACAAGCAAATTAGTTTTAGTTTCATGTTTGGTAAATTTTATTTAGTTTCTCATTAGGTAGCATTCAATTACATAATTACATAAATTACTTTTATTACTGGGGAAAACTCAAGAGAATGAACTTTGTATTCTAAACACAGTCCTCCTTAAAATTCAATTACTATTTAGTAAAAATTGCCAAATATTTCTGCCTTCTGCTTAATTTAGACCAATTTAATTACCTTGGAACTACATTTGACAACTAGTATACTCAAAGCTATTTTCCAGTGTAAAGCTGAATGTTACCAGGGATATAATCTGCAAATTTTCCAGTTTAATAGCTCTAAAACACAGCTTATATGGGCTTTCAGAGAAATTACAGTAAACAGCTCTGGGCATTGTCTGATTTACTCATTAACATCATTTATTTCTATAACTGTTATCTGGTTATCAAATATCCCTGATATTAACTAAACAATATAAAAGAATGTTCATCTGAAAATTAACATTAGCCTATATTTTGTTCCACAATTAGGGAAATATAGAAACCATGTTTTAGTAGCTTATCAAAAAATTATCACAGAATAACAAATGACAAGTAAAACAATTCAATTAACTTCACCTTGCTAGAATTTATTCCTATTACATAAAAAATTTCTGGAACTATTGAGGTAAAAAGGAAGTTAGTTATTTAACGTGTAAAAAAATAGGAATGAAAGTGTTCCTCTTAATTATAGTGAAATTAATGATAAAGTTAGTGTTAGATTCCACATTATACTGTAATTTACAAGGTACAATGCATTAAATTATTTAGCTGAATATGGATACCTATGGCGAAGAGGTTAACTGTTCATAATAATTTTGTAGGTTAGAACTGTTGCTTGTAGCTAGGTGTGGCTATGTGACTGAACAACAGAATATGCATGTAAGTGATGTATGCCATTTCCAAGAGTGGCTGAAAAAACTTTCTGAATTTATTCTTCCATATTTTCCCTTTCAGACTAGTTTGCTAAAATAGAGATAATCACCAGGAAAAACCTGGAAGCCACTTTGTTAAAGATGGCAATTTCTCAGTCAGGGTCTTTGAGTTACTGTGTGGAGAAGATCCCCCAGCGCACCTACTCAAAAGGGAAATTTTTTGGACTGTCACATAATTCAATGTTTACTGTGTTTGAGCTCATATTTTGTCTCAGCCATCAGGTGATGCTAGCCAGTACAGTAGCTTCCTCTCATCCATAGGGATATATGCCAACCATTACACACCTTCACTGGATGGTGAAAACTGTGGACAGTACTAAACCATCTTTTTGCTGTTTTTTTTCCTATGCTTATATACCTATGATTAAAATAAATTTATAAATTAGTAACAACAATATAATAAAGCAGTTAAAACATACTACAATAAAATTGCCAGCATCACTACTCTTTGTGTTTTGGGGGCCATTACCGAATAAAGCAATGGTTACACAGAAACAGCACTGCAACATTGGTACAATCAATCTGAGAGCGGAAATGGCTAGTAAGCGACTAACAGGCGAGTAACACATATGCTGTGGCTACACTGGACAAAGGGGTGATTCATATACTGGACAGGATGATGTGAGATTGCACGTGGCTACTGAAAACGGTGCGCCATTTAAAACTTACAAATGACCTCTGGAACTTTCCACTTAGTATTTTGGCCACAGTTGACCATAAATAAATGCGAACATGGAAACTGAAACTGCAAGTAAGGGAAGACGAGTGTGCAAGTGCAGTGCTGCATCTCCCTGCTCATGAGTAACTTCCATATTTTGGTCAGCTCCACAGCACATTTAAAAACACACTGTGCATTGATAGGTGACGTAAAGGACAAAGTACGCCTGCTAGTGCTAGAAATTTTACCCTAAGGTAGTTTGTGCTTTTGCACAAGTATTTTTTAAAATTGTAATTGTTAAGCATTGTTATTAGCTAAAAAGAAAGTATCTTGTCTTTAAATGATATGATTTTGAAAGCTATTCTGAATTCTAAATTATATTTTTTTGAGCAAGGATTTACTTCAAAATTTATAGAGGAAGAAATATAATTTTGTAACAGTAAGTGTTGATTTAAAAGTACACATAAATAATACTTCAGGTACATTATTTATTTACTCCACAACTGTTTTCTGAGAGATAGGTACTGTGAAAAAAAATATGAAAGCAGGCCTCAAACACCTTCCAAGTTAATAAAAGTGGAAAATCAAGATTTCAGTAAAATATATGAAGGAGATATCATGGGAATAGACAGGAAGGATACTTGGGAAGGCATACTCAGAAAACATTTCCTAGAAGAGGTGGAAATATTTAAGGATAAGTTGGAGAGGGGAAGGTAAAGAACTGACAAGACTAACAGCCCAGGCAAAGAAGCCTGTGCCATAAAGCCTACTAAAAATTTAAGTCTGTGGAGAGCCACTGAAGGATTTTCAACAGGGAGTGACAATGCCCAGAGTGCATTTTAAAATACCACTAATAGCAAAGGAACTACTGTGTAAAAGAACAGCAAAACTGGAGCACAGGACTCAGAGCACTACACTTTAGACGAAAAATAATGAAAGCCTGAATTTAACTTGGTGGCAGTGGGACAGAAACGGAAGGTGGGTGGAGGCTGATATATGGGAAAAGAAATGAGGGGACAGGTGCCACAGATATAACAGAGATGCAGGAGTAAAGTAACTTCTGAGTGTCTGTCTCAAGCAACTAGGTGAACGCTGGTGTACAGTCATCAAAACAGTGGGAGAAATGAATTCAACTGTAGACATTTTTAGGCTGAGGAGAAAATGGTAAACAGGCATGCAGAAATATAGTGTAGAATATTTGATTAAAGTCAATTAGCAGTATTGTCTCTGTTGTTTAGGTGCCCATTGAAATTACTGGTTTCTATAGATAAATGTGCCTAGCAATGTTTCTCAGGGAATAGTCCACTTAATAGGCCTTTTTATAGGCGAGGTTTATGCCTATCCCTGTATCTAGTGACTTAAGACTCTGGGGTTAGCCTTTATAGCAGCACAATTTGTCACAGCTAAATCTTGGAAACAATCCAAATGTCCATCAACCGAGAAATGGATAAAAAAGATGTGGTATTTTTATACAATGGAGTACTATTCAGCTATAAAGAAAGATAAACTTAGGGCTTTTATAGATAAGTGGATGCAACTAGAGACCATACTCATAAGTGAAATAAATCAGACTCACATGTGCAAACACTGTATTGTCTCCCTGGTACAAGAAACTGAAAGAGTAAATAAGATCCAAAAGGTACAATATATATAATGAAAGAGAAAGAAACTGATCAAAAGAAAAGAACACGTGGGATGGGGTAAAGGAGAAAAGAAGGGGAAAAAAAGATATATGTATATATACACCAGATTGCTAAGATAACTGTACTATTAATTTTTATTAGTTCACTAAAAGGATCCATTAGTGCTTATATGGCTTGATCGATTTTGCATACCTCTACCTGGTAATCTGAGCAACTACTCTGAAGATAACAATATGCAATATAATAACTATTGTTAATTTCCTATCACCTTGTTTTGAAATTGTGTATCGTTTTCATTACTTTTTTTGTTTCTTCAAAATAAAAAAGAACTAAAAAAAAGAAACCTATGTTCACTTTCCCAGCCTATTCTTTTTGTATTAAAATTTAAGAGCTACTGATATATACAGTAGAAAAAGAATGCCAATTGGAAAACCACAAGAATATCGATTTTGTAGGTAGTGATCCTGCTATTTTTATAATGAATTATTGACAGTGCTGATCAATGGATGATGAAATATGAAACTGTAAATTTTCTTGTGATCAGATTATGCAAACATTTTGGAATGTGGTGATCTACTTTAGCATAGAAGATAAAGATTTCTACTTAAACAGCTAGAGCCTTAAAATAACTGGAATACCCAAAGACCATTTTTTTGCTTTTAGTGTATTTTTGTTTTTATTTTTTAAATTTAGCAGTTACCACTTTCTCTTTGTAAAAATATTTCAAAATTAGAAAATACTATTCTTTAAAACCAGCCCTCCCCCCTGCAATGTACAATATTGACAGTGCAATGACAAGGTCCAACCCAGCATGTGACAACTTGCAGGAAAGGTGTCTTAATCATAGGGAATTTATACCCCCAGATGAGTACTTAGGAAAACTTCCATAAGGTGATTATGCGGGGCCAGGGATATAGCTCAGTGGCACAGGTGCCTGCCTGGCAAGTGCAAGGTCCCGAATTCGATTCTCGGTACCAAAAAAAAAAGTCAAACCCATAAGGTGATTATGTCTGAAAAGAAAAGAAAAAAAAAAGGAGAAGAACCCTTAAAAGGGACAGAATTGCCTTTAATTTCGCTTCTTATACTTCAGAGTGAGAAACAGATATCACACAAAATTAACATGATTGACAAAACTAACAACACAATTCTTGGCTATTTAAATGAACTACTACAATTTTTATAAGTGAAGAAATTCAGCAAAAATTACTGTTAAAATCAGGACTAGGACTATGGATTCCAATACCCACCATATTAAAACCAGACACATTTCTAAAATGAGGTTGTAAGTTGATTTAGGAGTTCGATTTTTAAAAATTTTAAAAAAATTTTTTTGATTTGGAGGTATTTTATTTGTCAAAATATTTTTCTTTTAAAATGCCAATCTAAGCATGTTGAAAACCCTTCACTGGCTCTCCACAGACTTTTTTGTTTTGTTTTTTTGGTCTTCTTGAGACAGGGTCTCACTATGCAGTTCAGGCTGGCCTTGAGCTCACTTTGTAGCCCAGGCTGGTCTCAAACTCACAGTGATCCTCCTGCCTCAGCCTTCCAAGTGCTGGGATTACAGGCGTGCGCCACCACGCCCGGCTCTCCACAGACTTAAAAGGTGCTATGAGGATGATGAGTGCTGCAGTAACCATTGCACAAAAAAATTCTGGGCAAAAACATTTCATCTTACACTAAAATACAAAAATAGTCACTTCTGAACTCTGAAAAGTTTCAAAAGGTACCTGGGTATCAAAAATATAGGACATTTCTTTCATTACCATGAGCTCGAAGTAAAGCTTCAGCAGTAAAGAGAGGAGCCTGAAGCATGTCTGCTGTTTCCACAATAAGCATATCTTTCAATCGACGCAGATCTTGAGGTCTTAGTCCTTCATAGGGCTTTGAAAAGAAATAAATGAAGTTAAAATGGTTATCACACTCTTAGGAAGTATCCAAAATATCTAGAGTATAAACAAATGTATATGATTATCATTTATTTAATTTTCCAGTTTCAGCTGGGCTGTGGAAAGTTGGAAAGGCTTCCACAGGCACTTCTACTGCGGACTTCAAACTATTACTCTTTCACACATCGTTTCCAGAAGGAAAGCAGATGCTGAAGCCCCTGCACCTCATTCTGAAAAGAAAATCATTTTACTATAAGGGCAAGACCACTGGACCTTACAATACATTTTTAAAAATCCCCCCACAATACTTTTTTTTACAGTTTTGAAAACAGAAATAATATAAAAAGCATTAGAAATAAAAATTTATAATCATACCACTGAATGATAATTATTATTAAGGTTCTCATGAATTTTCATCCAGTCTGTTTTATCTTTTTACAAATCAACTGTGAGTGAATATATGTGTCTTCATTTAGGCTCAATTTTAGCCAGTGAACTATCAAATGGTAACCAGCCTGCTGCAGTAAACATAGAACTAAAGATCATATCACAATGTAAGAATCAGAAGAAACTCCAAAATACTTACTAGATGATTTATAGCTATTTGGAATTAGATTTGTTAGTATTATGGCAATCATTCCATCCATTCTTACTTCACTCCATATGACTAGAACTATTCACCAAATTCTCTGACTCAAAAGGATTAACTTGCTGACCCTTAGAATCTTCTGGTATGAACACATAAGAAATGAATGAATACTTTCACGAAAGAAAATACTGACAGAAGCTGACCATATAAAAATCTGCCAATAATTAAAAGAAACTGGTATACTACTTTTAACAATATAGAAAATTGTAATATTCAGTAAATTTAAAAAATAAAGTTACAAAACATAAACATTATGTTTATGTTTAAAGATATAAACTCTTTATCTAGCAAATTACCCAAGTATGGCAAAAGAGGCAATACTTAATGTCAGTAAAGGTGCAGTAAGCTGGTCCTCACATACTCTCTAGGTAAAAATAAAAATCAGGGTCTGGGGATTTAGCTCAGCGGCAAAAGCGCCTGCCTGGCAAGCACAAGGTCGTGAGTTTGGTTCCCGGTACCGAAGAAAAAGCAAAAAAAAAATAAAAATCAGTATATCACTTAGCAAGTGTTATTATATAATGTATTATAAGCATTTAAAAATTCATATTTTAACTTATTAATTTTACTGTAGGCATCTACTCCAAGATATAATCACAAATATGGGTGAAACGGTTGGTTGTGGTGCTATGTGTAAAGGTGAAAAATGCAAATAACTCAAATATACAGTCAGGCAGTTATAGGACACGCATGTTAGAATAGTCAGCAGTTGTGCAAAATCATTTCCATGGTGAGTATATAAAAACTCCTAAGTGTGATGAAGAGTTTTAAAAACCTTGCTGGATATAAAATCTGTAATGTCACAATGATATTAAATATGCAAAGGGCAAAACAGAAGACAATCCTACACAAGTTGTACAAAACTAAACATCTAAATATGTTATTTTCTCTCTTTTTATAAACTGTGTTTTACAGAAAAAATTAAAAGTAAGAGAAAAGTCACTTAGGATGTTAAAATGTTAGGAGCAGCAATAATCTACAGAATCAGTCTGTATTGCTATACCTTTAAAAATTATGGTGCAGACTTATGTTAAACATAGTTTTTAACTGTTTGAAAATTTCTATTTAAAAAAATACAAAAGCACGGACTTTTCACTTCAGTATGTGGTATGCTGCATTTTCCAGTTTCTCCAATGATTTAAAGCTCAAGGATGTCTCTGCTTTCAATTGTAGATGGGCCCTGGGAAGCAGGCAGGAGACTCAACAAAAATCAAAATAGGAACAAGGCAGACTGAATGTAGGGCACATCTGTGAACATATTACACATTTGAAAATTACAATTATCAGTAAAAGAGATACAGTTTATAAGTGAAATGAAACTATCTGGAACCAGCCAACACAAGGTTCTAAACCTGGACTGAGGGGCCAGGGATACAGCTCAGAGTATGCGCATAGCGCCTGCCTGGCAAGCATGAGGTCCTGAGTTCAATTCCTGACACCCCCCCATAAAAAAGAAAAGAAAAAAAGTGAGGGTAAAATAAACCTGGACTGATACAGTAATACGTTAGTATAAAAAAGTTTTGTTTACATGCAGTAGAATTGGCCATCCATGCTTTTACTTTTTAAAAAATCTAAGCAGGGCAGGTATCCAGACTAAAAAGGTATTTACTCTGCTTTTAACACTGAGCCCACCTCTTCTTTCATGAACCAGTTGTTAAAAGTCTCAACGAACAGAACAAAATCAGTCCATACTACAGGTGCTCAAAACTGGACATTTCTTAAGCAAAGGAGTAGAGCAAAATTAATAGTTACTTTCTCCCCAAATATCCCCAAGGGATCCAGTCTACTTTTATAAGACTATGACTATATAAATGCCCCACTATTTCAACCTGTGCTTGACATACATGCATATACTAATTTGCATGTGTGTGTGTTGTGTGTGATGCTATGTCAGGTCAGAGAACTTGTTATTACGCCACTAACATCACCCAATCTTTTAACACATGGCATTAACAGTTTATTTCACCTGTGCTCCTATTCAGCTATCCTGCCATGTCTACAGATACAGGTATCCCATGAACATAACGAGTGTTACGGTTTGTGTCCTCCCAAAGCCTCATACAGTCATGGGCAACAGGCTTTTCAGAAGGGGCTGAATCTAGAGTTTGTGATTCATTCACAGTCCAATGCTGGGATTAAGAGTGTTAGTGGTACACCCACTTTAGAGTGAACAGACTCGATACAATATAAGGGACAGAAAGAGGCCTGTCTCCCTCTCTCTCACTGCTTTTGCTGTCTTCCGCCTCCATGAATGATTGCCCCTCTGCCACGCTAGCCTGCCTTGGAGTCAGCCGATTGTGAACTGAAACCTCTACAAACTGTAAGCTAAATAAACCTTTCTTCCTTTAGCTTTGGGGGTCAGGTATTTTGTTTCAGCAATGAGAAAAGTAACTAAGACAACTAGGAACACATGGAAAATTAACCCAAACTATTCTGTGTAGAGATGCCATTAAATAAAAAGGAAAACTGTAATTTAAACCTAGTTTACCCTTAGAAAAACCCCAAACCATCAAGAACAATTTGCTTTTAAACTAATTATGAAACACTCTGCTTCAAAACAGTAAATACCTTAATGGGTAAACCTGAGGTACTCCACTACAAAAGTTATACACTAGGTATCACACTGCTTCTTGAAAATGTACTGTGTTACTTCTGGAAAATGTATTCCAAGTCAAACATGAGATTCCACGTACTTTTCCATAAGATTATTTCTTGATATTTCTCATGGTAGCAACTGTATATTTCTAGGACTTAATTCCTAAATGTTCTTTTTCAGATTAGTCATCCTACTACCTCACTCATGAGCCAACTAAGTGGAGAGAAAACTGAATTTAATTATGATAGATTAGTATTATCTTAGATAGTGTTATCGGTAGTTATTGCACTACTGATCTCTAATTATCTAGAGATCAGTAGATATCTAAAATTTTAAAATGTTTCAATACATTATCTCTGAACTGCAAGATTTTAAAATTTTAGATATACTAAGAAAGGAAAATATAAAAGCAACCTGCATAGGTTAAGTTTTTTTCAAAGCATGCAGTTTAAAACTGAAATAGGTAACAATGGAAGAAAAACAGTTCTTAAAAGACAAAGAGAAGTCACTGCCTTCATGAACATGTAACAAACACATTCACTCTGAAAGTGCCACAGAACTGCAATTAGGTCATGTGAAGCATTTCAATTCATTGCTCAGTCCCAAGTGGGCATTAGCTCTCTTCTTTAGGAAGGATTAAAATGAAGGTGCCTTTCTCTTTCCTGCTGCAAAGATAAACGCTTCTATTTTCAGATGAAATACAAACTAGCAATAACCTTCAAAGAAGTCAGTACTGATACAAAGAAAACGGAAACTAAATTAAAAAGAACGAAGGAACAAAAGTACCTTTTCTTTGTCAGTGCACAGCACTACTTCCACAAGACTACTCAAGAAATGAGAAACAGCCGAACACACAAAGTTTACTATTTTGATTCAGGTAAAAAATGACAGGTATTTCCAAAAACTACTTCACCAGGAATTTGACATAAAGCAATTACAAAAGAAGTATTTGTTTTTGTTATTTTTTTCACATGAAATAGCTCCCATCAACTATATAGGTGAAACACATTCATTTAAAAAGGGTGGTGGGGGAGAGAGAGGAAGGAAGGAAGAAAGGGAAGAATGAAGGAAAGAGAGAGAGGGAAGGAGAAAAGAAGGGAGGGAGAAAGAAGCCAGTGAAGGCAATGTCCAACATGTGGGTTCCCTGCCAGTCAAGAACCTTGGGCCTTTCTGAGTTACAGACTGGGGAAGGGAGGATTCTTAAAAAGGGCTTTAATGGCAGTGTACTGATCACTTTTTATTTCATTAACTTAGATGCAGACATATATTTCTACTTGTACAGAAGTCTAATTCTCACAGGTTTTCCTGTTCTTTCCTTAGAGAGCTTTTTAATTGAACTCTTCCCAGCCATCACTTTTTTTATTTCTTTAGAAGGAGTTATTATTCTGTGAAATTGTGTGATAATTTACTTCTTAAACTGACATGTACGCATCTTTTTCCCTTGCTAGAATATAAAAATGCGAGAGGGCAGGTGCTTATCTTTGCTCCTCACTGCTTCCTATGTACACTAAGAACAGTGTCTGGAAGAACACTCAAGAGTTCTATTGAAGGGCTGGGGATATAGCTCAGTGGTGTGCCTGCCTGGCAAGCACCAAGTCCTGAGTTCAATTCCCAGTACCAAAAAAAAAAAAAAAGAGTTCTGTTGAATGATGGAGGTGAACTAGTAAACTAATCATTTGGAAGAAAGAAAAAAATTAAGATGTGTTAAGAAGATACAGGATGTATCTCTCTGAAAGTGCCAGAGATCATGTGCTGTACTCTCCAGATCACTAACTGACCCAAAGACTTAGCTTAGGCTGTAAAGATAAAAATATCTAAACTGCTTAAATGTTCATTAATAAATAAATGGTTAAAAGGTGTAGATTATATATTATGACTTCAGGAAGATGTTTACCAAACATTATTAAATTGAAAAGGTATCTTGTAGAACTCAGTGTATGACATGATGACTTTTCCATTAAAAATGCAACAGATACATGATTGCCAAGGTCTGATGGAATAAGAAACTAATCGGTCCCTTTCCTCAACTGCCACCAAGGGTTTCGATTCTTCTGAAGGAACTAAGCCACGATGAGGCCCTCACCACATCTGCAGGGACCAGCACCATGCCCAGCTGCCCGCACCTTGGCCTCCCTCTCCAAGCTTGCCTGCATCCTGCAGGACGATGAGGTCACCTTCACGGAGGATAAGATCAACACCCTCATTAAGGTGGTTAAAATCAGTGTAGAATCTTTTTGGTTTTTTTGCAAAGGCCCTGGCCAGCGTCAACATTGGGAGCCGTCTGCAGTGTAGGGGCTGGTGGACCTGCCCAGGCAGCTGGTGCTGCACATGCGGAGACCCTGGCCCCTCCGATGCTGCTGCCCCAGCTAAGAAGAAGAAAATGAAAGCAGAGAAAGAAGAATCTGAGGAGTCTGGTGATGACACAGGCTTGGTCTTAAATTCAGTAAATAGATCTATAAAATAAAGTAAATACAGAAAATAAAAAAGGTAAAGAAATATAAATTTTAATTCCAAGAAATTCAGGCGTTTTGGTCACTGTAGGGAATATAAAAGCTCAAAAACTGTTAGGAATTCATGGAAAAATAATATGAAGTAGATAATACACATGAAAACCAATAGTTGTATAATTTCTTTCAGAATCAACACTGATCAGGAATCAAAATCATTTTGGGAGGAAAAAATGTATTTTGTTATAATTTCTTTAAAAAAATCTATGAATACTTTGTTCAAGCAGTGTGCTAGTCACTGAAAATACTCTGTTGGAAAAGGCAGATGTGGCTCTACAGTTAATGGAGCTGACAGTCTAATAGGAGAGGAAAGCAATAAACAAATACATTAACAAAATAATTCAAAATAATTACAGCACATGATAAAAATGAGAACTGGGGGTACAGTTCAGTGATAAAACATGTGCTTAGCATGCACAAAGTGTTGTGTTCAAAAAACAAACAACGAAAAAGAAGAAGAAAAAAAGATGGACCAGTGAGATGATGGCTGTTAGCTGGTTTGACTTAATCATCCCACATTGTATACATATACCACAACACCATTTTTAAGTCCTAAGTGTATACAATTTTGATCTGTAAATCAAAAATAATAGGAATGACTTAAAAAGAATCATGGGTGTGGCAGCACACACATGAAATCCCAGCAGTTTGGGAGGCTGAGGTTTGAGGGTTGCAAGTTCAAACCTTGCCTGGGGAACTTAGAGAGACTCTGTCACGAAATGGGGCTAGGGATGCAGTTCATTGTGAAGCTCCTGGGTTCAATTTCCAATACTGGGGAAAAAAAAGATAGAATTAAAAAAAATGACATAAAAAGATATTATATAAATTACATAAAAATACATACATTACATACATTACATACATTACATAAAAAGATACATTACATACATTACATAAATGACATAAAAAGATATTATATAAAGAATAATGGAAGGATTTTAGATGAGATCAGGTGCATTCAGGGTGATAAGGCCATAGACTGGGAGGATTTTAGAAAGGACAACCCAAAATTGTCTCTGAGCCTAAAGAAAAATCAATGGGAGAAGATTTTGAACTCAGGAACCAGTATAAATGTCTTGGTATAATCTAAGTATTATGATTTGAATAAAGTGTGCAGGAAAAAAAGTTTTAAGATGATGCTGGAGAGGCAGGTAGTAGTCAGATCACATGAGCAAATAGTCTGGATTTTATTCTAAGCACAATGAAAAGCCACTTCTTTAACAGTGTGGGCAATTTAAATGTGTCCCCCAAAGGTTATGTGGGGGAAGCTTGGTCCTCATTGTGGTGATGATGGTGTGGAACCTCTAAGAGGTAGAGCTTAGTGGGAGCTCAGTAGATCAATTAGAGAATGTCCAAAGAAGGGACCATGAGATCCCAATTTCCCATTGGCTTCCTGTGTTAGGATACTGCTTTGTGTACATCTGCCACTATCTGTCATGGAGCCTTCTACAGTGCGTGCTGATTGGATTTTCAGCCTCTAAAACTACAAAACTTAAAAAGTTAGCTTACCTCAGGTATTTCGTTATAGTAACAGAAAATGTACAATACAATCACTAACTGATTTAAATGATATGATGTAATTTAACTTTAAAAATATGACTCTGGGGGCTGGGGATTTAGCTCAGCGGCATAGCGCCTGCCTGGCAAGCACAAGGTCATGAGTTCGAGTCCTAGTACTGGAAAAAAACCACAAAAAACAAACTCTGATTTCTGTGTACAAAATGGACTCCAAAAGGACCTCAATGGAAGGGAGGAGGTCAATAAGGAAACTATGACAGTAACTCAGATGAAAGTGAGCATGGTGACAGCCTGAAGGGTAGGAGTAGAGACTGGGAAGGATAAAGGATTTAGGTTATGGTTGTGTAGTAAAATTAACAGGATTCCCTAACTGTTTAGATGTTATGGTTGAGAAGATAAGTCACAAAGGGCTCTCACATTTACACTGAAGGAGCTATGTAGATAGAAGTAATGTTCAGTGAGACAGAGAAACCAAAAGGGAGTATTGTCCCCGAAGCTAAGGAAGTGTTTCATTAAGGAAGGTGTGGTCAGCGGGTTGAAGTGCTGCTGAGGAATTCTAGATGGGGAAAGAAAAGTACCTACTGCACTGGCAAACACATGATTCCATGAGAAATGCAGTTCCACCACAGCAGAAGGGAAGAAAGTCAGAATGCAGTGAAGCATGAACAAAAAGTAACGAATTTGGTATTTATAGATGACTCTTACATTATGTTTCACTCATGAAGATGACAGATAGGGGGCTGCAACAAAAGGGGGCTGGAAGTGGTGGAGAGCGGTCAGTTTGCTTTATGCTCTGCTTTCCTGATGACATTTACTAAAGCACGTTTGTTGATGAGAGCAATGTGGCAGAGAGAGAGAGACTGAATGGGAAGAGCGGTGCTTTGGGGGCACAGAGTGGATAGGACTTTCCGTTAGCATCTCTCTTCTTGTAAGTAAAGATATTCACATGTGTCGGAGAAAAGCCCCCTACCCTCTAGGTTTTCTGGATGCATTTTTATACCTATTGCTATGAAGATGATAGGATATTCAGCATATTGCAAAGATGACCACGCAGAGTTGAGTTTAAGGGAAAACACATAAATTATAATCTAAAATCTAAAATTATTACATACAATTTTTGAGTTAAAAAATGTTTTACCTCCCGTTTGTCTAATGCAGCATATTCAGCTTCTATTTCTTCAGCCTCGGGATCCCGTGAAAAAACCATCTGAGATTCCAGATTGAGGGCCAAATCTTTGTGGTGTTGTTTTTCAGCACAATCACAAGGAGTATCTTTATTTTCATTCTCAGCAAACAAGTCCCCTCCATGCTTCACTAAGAGCTAAAAGAGATTTTTAAAAAAATTAAAACCATAGATTTACATGACAAGTTATTTCATGGTACACTTTTAAAAATTAAACGCACAAAAGAACTGACATCACAAAAATGCAACTATGTATTTGAAATATAATAAATAGTATTTAGGAGCAGTACCTTCTGATTTTTAAGATTAGAAATTCTTGCTTTGAGTAATTAGTCCCTTTTATTAAACAATAAAAATAACAATTCTTAAACTTTAAAAAACATTTTATCCAGCCCCCAAAATTCTAAAGGATAAAAACAGTTATAGTTATTAAGTACCTTAACTTTAAATTTTTTTGTTTTTTGTTTTTTTCCAGTACCGGGAATTGAACTCATGACCTTGCACTTGCCAGGCAGGTGCTGTGCTGCTGAGCTAAATTCCCAGTCCCATTAAAATTTCTTTCAATAATTTCTATAAATCTGTCTTAAATAAGACAACACTGCTGATGCTATCACCTTAACCAGAAATACTCAGATGTACTGACATGGAGATGAAAGTTTTCATTTGATTCATTCATCATCCAACAATGAAATGAAACTGCATAAGCAAGTCAGAGGCAAAGCTGTTTATAATTATTTCTCAAAATAAGTGATGGGAACAGTTATTGATAAACAAGCTGGGAAGACATTTTATCATACACCCTCTTTTTGGCCTACAGAAATCTCTTTAGCTGATGGCACGCTGGGTGTGGTGGCGTACGCCTGTAATCCCAGCACTCGGGAGGCTGAGGCAGGAGGATCGCTGTGAGTTTGAGGCTAGCCCAGGCTACGCAGTGAGTTCAAAGGCCAGTATGAACTACATACGGAGACCCTGTCTCAAACAAAAACAAAAAAACAAAAACAGAAGTTAAGGTACTTGACCAAAGTTACCCAGCTAGTAAGCAGTGGAAATGAATTCAGATATAAATTTTGCTATGTCTGGATACTGAACTGACTGATAGTATAGGTTCACCACACGAACTGCAGAATGAATCCTAGGTTGATCCTGAAGTTCTGCACAGGCTCTCTTTTATTATCTAATGTGAATACATTTTAGAGGTTTGCATTTTGTATAGAGTTCATCAAAATGGGAAGTTTTTTTTTCAGTTTCTTCCAAATAATCTTATTCATCTCCTTGCAATTGGAATTTTTATGGTTACCTCATAATCATCCCAGAGAGCTGAGAAAATAAGGGACTTAAACAATGTCAGGTCTGGAAGCCACTGACTAACTTGACAAGTCCACTGATCTGACTTCAGCTTCTTGTTTCAGGTCCAGGGTATCTCTCAGAGCTAAAATGGTTTATTTTTAAACTATAAAAATAATTAGGAAAATGAGGAATATGAAATATAGACTTGTGGTTATAAAACTTAATTAAAATATCTTCTGGCTCTTTAAAAAAAATATTTGCCAAAGACTGTTCTAGTTACTGTTACAGCCACTCCTCGTGTTTGAGGACAAGGTCATATCAACTGCTGTTTTCCACCTGGAACTTTTGTAGTCAAAGTGTGGTTTGGGGACCAGAAGTAGTGGCACATAGATATTTGCTAGGACTGCAGAATCTCAAGCTCACCACCTAACTCCCTCCTACCCCAGGTCTCTGAATCAGAATTTCATTCTGATTTCTAGGAAATTTTTATGCAGAGACAAAACAGGGATCCTAGAGAACAACCAGTACGGCTGTGAAAATTGATTTATTTACATTACCTAGTCTATTCAATACCAAGGACTTATAGCTAAGTTCACAGATTTCTATCTACAAGCAAAATCTATTACTATTTTATGAAAAGCAAAGAAAACAACATTTACGAAGTTGTGCTCTACCACAATCTCAGAAAGCAGAACCATCTTAAAAAGATGTGCCAGAGTATAGACTCCATTTACTGGGGAGTTAAAAAGATGTTTCTATGCAAAGGGATGTAGTAAACATCACTGTTGAGAGTTATTGCTGACCACTGTTAGAATGACACTGATGGGTAATCTATTTTTGTAAGGAGCCCCCAAATAAGTTTGATTGGAGTGGGTGACGGAAACACAAACACCTGTCTTTCGTTATTGCAACTGAAATCTGAGCAGAACCTCGTAATCAGTGATGCAACGAAGGGTTAGTATTTAATGCATTTGTCTTCGTGATGAAAATTTGCTTGTCATGCCATCTTTGGTATAAAAACTACATTAACAGCCACACTGTCTGACATTAAATGATAATGTACTAAAAAGTACTTCAAGGGGCTGGGGATTTAGCTCAGCAGCAAAGCGCCTGCCTGGCAAGTGCAAGGTCATAAGTTCGATTCCTGATACCGGAAGGAAAAAAAAAAATCAAAAAGTACTTCAATTTGCTGTCCTATGGGGCAGAAGTTCGAGAAAACCAGTAGGTGAAAAATGTGAAATTCCTACTGCATAAAATCAACTGCTTTGCTGTGATATTATAGGAAGTTTTATCTGGTTCCAAAGAGGCACTTTCGAAATGCTCCAACCAAAGCATCCCAACTATCATTTTCCTTACTCTCAAATAAGCTAAGAAAGACTTGAATAGGAGTGAGTATTGTTTGCCAATGTGGTTTTTAGCCTATCTCAAACACTTGGTGGTACCTAAAATGTTCTTCCTAAATACACACATAAAATATCACTATCTCAACACATCTGTTCTATTCTGCTGCTCTTTCCATTCACAATTCTGGAGGAAGGGGGGATAAACCCACAGTACTCAGACAAATCCTGTCTCACCCTTCTGATCCATAATCTAAGTGGCTGGTGACTCAGGACAAATCACTTCACTGCTGTAAGTCTCAGTTTATGCAGTTCCATCTGTAAAATGAAGCTTATACACTTTTGAGAAAAGGTGCAGAATAAGGTAATTCCTAATGTTTGTTCTAAGATTACTACTTCATTATCTGTATGGTTCTTTAGCACTGAACAAGCAGTTATGGACACCTGGTGTGCAGTAGGTTATACTTTCAAGGTCTATGTCATCACAGTATGATGTTGACACAAGGGCAAAAACACCTAACAATGTATTTCTCAGAAGGCATTCTATAATTAACACACAGCTATACTTTTTCCTTCTCAAGCATCTTCTTCAAATTGGTGACAGATACACACTGTCACTCTACTTCCTTAGCAAATGACAAAGTTATTTCCAGCAGTCAAACTTGTACCCTATTTTATGGAAATAGTATTCCCAAAAGTCACTGATCCCTCTGAACTTTCAAATTATCAAACTTTCTCAGCCTTCCAATTCTTTTCTTTTTTTGCAACATGTCACACAACTGAATACCCTCTCTCTTTCAAACTTCTTTCTTGGTATCCTTGACATTGTATTACTGTGGCCCTCTTCTGTACTTTTCTTATTGTCTCAAGAGGCACCACTTTTTGTTCTACTTCTTGATACTGACACTGTAATTGGTAATCTATAACCTAAAGTCTTTTGTGGATCATGCATATACATATTATCTTGCTGCTTCTTTTTTTTTTATCTTAAAGAAAATAAATTTAGAAAAAAAATTAAAAATGATACAGAATTTCAAAACAAGGTAGTAGGAAACCAACAATGGTGGTTATATTGCATATATTGTTATCTTCAAAGTCATTGTTCAGATTACTAGAAATAAGCATGTAAAAATGGGTCAAAAAATTTAGCATTAACTGTTCCTCTCAATAAACCAACAGAGCCTGGGAAGGTGAGTGGCGGGGAGTGTTGGCCTTTGGGCTGGACCCTAGCAGTACAGGTGCCCAGGAGGCGGGCTGCCTGCACCCAGGAAGTCACCTGGCGGCCCTTAGGCCGGCTGCCACTGCACTATTGAGAACTATCATGGCACAGAGAAACAATGACACAATTGGCCTGCCATGCACCAGCCGCGGAGGCCTGCCTGGAGAAGTGCGTGAATCATCCAGACATGGAGAAGCCCCTGGGAATACATGCCACACAACGGGTCGCTCTTAACACTGCTGTTGAGAACCAGAAAGGTCCAGAGTCAGCCGAGGAGCAGCTGCTGAACAAGGACTAGGTGAACATGAGAATACAGACTACACCTGAAGACTCAGAGGTCTAGTTGACAAGAGTCATGAGAGTCATTCAGAAGCTGGAAACAAGGAGGACCTTGCGCAATACCTGGGGAGACCCACTGGAAGCCATTCTTCCCCTGACAGTACAGGCTGCGGTGGAGGAACATGTGGAGCTCCGGAGAGGTCTGCACCAAGATTCCTGCTGCCTGTGCTGACGCTTGGGGAGAGGACACTAAGTGGTTGTGGGGTCCCAGTGTGCTGGGAGGCTGGAGAGAAAAAGCTACAAAAAATGGCTTTTGCCCCAGATGGCTCACTTGAGACATTAGTAAGAATTGCCTCCTCAGTATTCCATAGCTGTGATGAGGAGGCAGCCATGGAGAGAAAACAGAGACTGAGAAAAAGCAGCTGCTTTTGCTGTTAACACTAAGAGAAACAGACCCTAAGTCTGATTCTCAGGGCCCCAAGAAGAACTTGACGACTTCGTTCACCTGCTACCACTGTTAAAAGCCAAGCCACCTCAAGAGGAACTGCCCTAAGAATCCCCCTGGGCCATGCCCTGAACGCAAAGGTGACCACTGGAGATCGGTCTGCCCTCTGAAATGGAAGCCTCAGAGCTCAGACCCATCCTACAAGTTAGTCTAACAGGAATGAGGGGGCCTGGGGCATACTCTGCCTTCTCCTTCTGGCCAGACTGTCATCTCCACGGAGAAGCCCTGGGTAATCATGACTGTAGAGGAAAAAGAAAACAGCCTGTTACTAAACACAGGTGCGAGTCTCTCAGTCCTTCTTTTCAATCCTGGCCTTCCTTCCAGCTGTCACACCTCAGTGAAAGGAGTCACTGGTGAAGAGGTAATACACTATTTTTCACAATCCTTAGGCTGTACCTACTTGTTAGATCTTTCTTGCATATCTCTGTCTTCCTGAGAAACCACTTTGAAGATACCACCATGTATTTACAGCAGCCATTGATATTTTCCTGCTAATCTGTCCATAACTCTGTAATGTTTGTATTGTTCCTGTGCTATTTCGTAAATGGATATGTATTACTATGTGTTTCCTACAACAACCATTGAGGACAGTCAATGAATATTCTATGGGTCACTCATGTATAGCTCTATTTATTTTCTTTAGAAGCCACTTTGAATATACCAAAGTATAGTACAACAATCATTGATAACAACCTACCACTTTTGTCTGTAATTCACTATCATTTGTCTATTTGTTTTCTTGAGAAACTATCTTATAGGTAACAGTATGTATAACAACAACCATTGATAATTTCCTTTCGGTAAACCCCCCTATTACTATGTTATCCTTCTTTTACTCTTTAAAATTAAAAAAAAAAAAACCAATAGAAATTAATAGTACAATTATCTTAGCTATCTTGTGTGTATATATATATATTTCCCCCTGCATTCTTTTCTACTTTCCCTAGCCATTTATTTCCCTTTCACAATGTCTACTGTACCTTTTGCATTTTATTTACTCTGAGTTTCTTAAACTAGGGAGACAATATGATGCTATACACGTGGCTCCGATTTATTTCATTTGTGAGTATGGTCACTAGCTCCATCCATTTACCTATAAAAGTCTTGAGTTTATCTTTCTTAGAGGTGAGTAATACTCCAGTGTATAAAAATACCACATTGTTTTATCCATTCCTCAACTGATGGACATTTGGGTTGTTTCCAAGATTTAGCTATGACAAATTATGTTGCTATAAACATGGTGCACATGCATCGCAGTAGTATGATGTTTGCAATTATTCTGGGAAAATACCCAGAAGAGGAATATCTGGGTTAAATGGGACCTCCAATCCTAGTTTTTTGAGGAATCTCCACACTGACTGTACCAGTCTGCACTCCCACCAACAGTAGAGAAGGGTTCCCTTTTCCCCAACATTACATTGCTCTATGTTGTCAATTCTGTAGAGGACATTCAATTTCTTTTTTTTTTTTTTTTGTCTTTTCTTGTCTTTTTTGAGACAGAGTCTCACTATGCAGTTCAGGCTGGCCTTGAGATCACTTTGTAGCCCAGGCTGGTCTTGAACTTGCAAGGATCCTGCTGCGTCAGCCTCCCAAGTGCTGGGATTACAGGCGTGCACCAGCACACCCGGCCTTCAATTTCAAATTTATCTTTATTTCCACTTTATGGAACAAAATTTTAAAAAAATTTAAAAAAAATTTTTAAGAAAAAAAAGTAAAAACATTTCAAAACAGGAGAGTAACAATGGTTAATACATTGAGTATTGTTATCTTTAAATTAATTACTCAGAGTAATTAAGAAACAGGCATTTAATTGTCCAAACAATGATAGCACAATTCATTCTTTTCAATGAACAAAGAGAAATTAGTAGTGTAACTATCTTAACAATCTTATATATATATTTGCTTTTCCTTTCTCCTTGCCATCCCAGTTTCTCTTTCTTTTTGAACAGTTTCTTCCCAGTTTACAATATTGTACATTTTGTACCTTATTTACTCGTTCAGCTTCTCACACTAGGGAGACAATAAGAGGTTTACATGTGTGAGTCTGGTTTATTTCACTTATGAGTACAGTCTCAAGTTGCATCCATTTACCTAAAAAGTCTCAGTTTATCCTTTTTTATGGCTGAGTAGTAATGCCTTGTATAAAAAGACCACATCTTTTTTACATTATCATTTTTTTTTGGTACCAGAAATTGAACTCACAACCTTGCCCTTGCTAGGCAGGCACCATGCCGCTGAGCTATATCCCTGGCAGACCACATCTTTTTATTCATCCCTCAGTTGGTAAGTATTTGGCTTGTTTCCAAGATTTAGCTATTACAAATTGTGCTGCTATAAACATGAGTACACATACATACATTGTGGTGGTTCGATGTTTTTAATGCTTCTGGGAAGATACCCAGAAGGGGAATAGCTGTGCCGAATGGGATCTCTAATGCTAGTTTTTTGAGGAATCTCCACGCTGATTTCAACAGTGGTTGCACCAGTCTACATCAGTGGAGAAGGGTTCCTTTCCCCCCACAGCTCCTCCAGTATTTGTTGGTTGATTTCTTGATAGTAGCCATTCTTTCCAAGGTGAGATGGAATCTCAGTGTTGTTTTAATTTGCATATTTCAAATGACCAGTGGTGTTGAACACTTTTTATGTATTTATTTGCTGTTTGTACTTCTTCATCTGAGAAGTATGTATTCATCTCAGAGGCCTATTTTTGGATTGGGTCTTTAAATTTGGGAGGTTTGACTTGAGTTCTTTTTATGTTCTCAATAGTAATGCTTTGTCTGAGTAACAGGTGGAAAACATTTTTTTCTCACATCGTGGGTTCTCTTTACCCTGTTGGTGGTTTCTCTTGCTGGGCAAAAGCTTTTTAATAAGAGGAGATCACCGTTGTTGATTCTTTGTGATAATTCCTATGTGATCAGGGTTATATTCATAAAGTCTTTACCTACACTGGTATCTTTAAGAGTTTTACCTAGTCTATCTTCCAGCAGATTTAATGTTTCTGTTTTACTATTTAGGTCTTTGATCCATTTTGAATTTAGTTTAGTGGATGGTGAAAGATATGGGTCCAATTTTATTCTTCAGCATGTACAGAGTCAGTTTTTCTTACACCATTTATTAAAGAGGCTACTTTTCTTCCAGTGAATGTGTTTGGCACCTCTGTTAAAGATAAGGTGCCTGAGTATGTCTGGAGGTGCTTTTGCATCTTCTAATCTGTTCTATGGATCTTTGGGTCTTTTTCTGCCAGAACCATGCTACTTTTATCACAGTAGCTTTATAATATAATTTCAAGTCAGGGATCACGATGCCCCCTGCCTTGCTTTCGTTGCCCAGAACTGCCTTTGCTATTCTAGGTCTCTTCTGGTTCCAAATGAATTTTACAATTGTTTTTTCTAATTCTGAGAGATATGCGGTCAGAATTTTGATCAGAATTTCATTAAATCTGTATAACAGTTTTGGAAGTATGGCCATTTTCACTATATTCATTCATCCCACCAAAGAGCAAGGAATATCTGTCAATTTTCTGATATCAACTTCAATTTCCATTTTCAGAGTAGTGTAGTATTCAATGTAGAGATCTTTTACATCCTTCGTGAGACTGATTGCTAGGGATTTCATATTTTTGGATGCTATTGTGAAAGATGTAGTTTCCTAATTTCTCTCAGTGAGTCTGTTCTATTCAGTTTGTTCAGGAGGGCGCTATTTAATTTCCATGTGTTTATGAATTTTTTGAGGTTTCTTTTGCCGCTGATTTCTACTTTCATGCACTGATAAAATGCATGGGATGATTTTAATTCCTTTGCATTTACTTAAGCATGTTCTATGAGAGAGTATGTGGTCTATTTTGTAGAATGTCTTGTGTGCTGAGAAGAATGTGTATTCTGATGATGTGGGATGGATTACTCTAGAGATACCTACTAAGTCCATTTGTTCAAAAGTTTGGTTCACTTCTGAGATTTCCTTGTTGGCATTTTGTCTATTTAATCTAATTGTGAGAGTGGGGTATTGAGGTCTCCCAATACAAATGTATTAGTGCTTATTTGATCTTTCCTGTCTGTCTGCAAATTGAATAGCTACTCCTGCTTTTTCCTGAGTTCCTATCACATGGAATATTGTTTTCCATTCTTTAACTTTCAGTCTATGAATGTTTTTGAAGTAAATGTGTTTCTTATATGTAATTTCTTGTTGGATACTGCTTTTTGATCCATTCTGCCAGCCTGTCTTTTGACTGGTAAATTGAGACCATTAACATTGATGGTTACATATGATATATATTAAGTTAGACTTGCCATGTTATTTTTCTGTTGTTGACTTCCACCCCTCTATTTGTTTGTCTTGCCTGGTGGATTGCTTCTGTTGGGGTTCATGGAATTGTAATACTTGTCATCTCTTTCTAGAATGCCCTTCAAAACATTTTGTTGTGCTGGTTTGGTGGTCACAAATTTTCTCACATGTTCTTTGTCATGGAAGCATTTTATTTATCCATCAGTTTTGAAAGGTAGTTTTGCAGGGTACATCAATCTGAGTTTAAGGTTGTTTTCTTTTACAGCTTGAAATACTTCACTCCAAGTTCTTTTTGATTTGAGGGTTTGTGCTGAGAAGTCAGCTGTGATTCTGACGAGCTTTCCTTTATATATGATTGGTTTCTTTTCCGTAACAGCTTTTAGAATTGTATTCCTGTGTTGAATTCCTGGAATGTTGATTATGATATGCCTGGCTGTAGATGTTTTTTTGATTGTGGCTAACTGGCCTTCTACATGCCTCACTTACTGTATGTCAAACTGTTTTTCCCTACCAGGGAAGTTTTCTGCCATGACATCTGTGAATAGTTTTACTTAATAACATTTGTGTTATCTCCTGCTTCTTCACTGAATCCAATCTTAAGTTATTTTGCTTCATCTAGCAGCTTTGATTCATTTCTCATGGATAAATCACTAGCATGACTGATTTCTCATGGTCCCATGCTATTTTAAAGAAATCTTTCTTCTCATGATCAAAAGCCTGTCTTCTATATCTGAGATCCTGTCCTCTCATTGGTTTAATCTGCTGTGGGTATTTCAACAGAATATTTATTCTCCTGGATATCTGTTTGAATTTGCCTTATAGATTCCATTGCTTTCCCATGCTGAACATTCATGGCTTCCATAATTTTGTTAAGCTCCTCTATTTTTTTCCCAGTATCTGCTCTAGAGTCACTAAGCATAGTGTTCATTGTGGACTCCATCTCTGTCATTATCTAGAAATTATTTCTGATTTGAGATTTTCTAGAGCCTCATTTACTTGTTTTGTTGTTACTACTTCAGAGAGGCCAGGTGGGTGACTTTTGGATTTTCTCACCTCTTTGCCCACTGGGTTTGCTTTTAGTGAAGTAGGTATCTGGGGCTGCATCTTAGTTTTAAGTGTCATTTCATTTTCTTTTCTTTTTCTTTTTAATTTAATTCCTGGGGTGATGCTTTGTAAATTGCCTATGGTGGGTTGCTTTATTGCTAGTATTTAGAACCCTTAGGAAATGACTACTCCAAGGTATCTTGCAGATGTAGCTCGTTTTTGGATTTTAGTCTGTTGGAAGATCCTACCTCTTCAATTTGTTGGGCATGAGAAGCTGCTGCCTGCTTGGCTTAACCCCTGGTTGTCTGGCACTGTGCCACAGTATTTTCTATGACCCTTAGTCAAACTCAGTCTTGGAATACTAGGAAGGACAGCTGTTGAGAACAGTTATGTAACTTTTGGCTAAAGTGGTACCATCAGCAATAATAACAGCATCAAACATAGACTACAAAATGACAAACTTGGTTACCAGTAATTTGCCTTTAACCATATGAACTAGATTTAATGGTTATACAACAAAATCTGACACAAACCAGAAAAGTATATGTCGTATATAAACCTTTAATATGTCAATTTTTCCCTCAGGGGTTAAAATTTAAAAGGGGCTAGGGAGAAAACAGAGAAGTAGATGAAGAGAAAGAGATTAGAAGTAAGGCTGGAGGACAAAGGGGGATCACACTAACTTTGGGAAACTAATGTAGGAGACTGGAGGGAGGGACAGAAAAAAGATATAAAGAACAGAATAGAACCACATCTAAAAGAGGCTAGAAGCATGTTCACACATATAAAAATAGACAAACAATGAAGGAGAGAAGAAAAAACCCCCAAAACAAGAACACAAAAACAAGAACAACAAAGGAAACAAGGGAAAGAGAAAAAGGGAAAAAATCCACTTCCAGGTTTGTCTCTGCTGTCAGTGGTAGACAATGTGTTGTGAGAGTGTCCAGATCTGTGTTGATTTATCCCAGCAAGCCAGCAGTAGCTGTTTGGTGGGGTAGTGGATAATCTCCGTAATCCTGCATCTTCTGGCCAAGACTAGACTAATTTGGCCTGCAGCTGTCAGCACACCTTCTGTGGGACTGAGATCAGCTGGGAGCCACTAGATGGAACCCGCAGCTGCTCTGAGTTCTCAGCTCAGCCGGCTCCTCTTCAAAATGGCTTCTGGCCAGTCGTTCCCTTGAAGAGGATGACTGAGTCCCCAGTACTCACCGCCAGCTAGTGTAGCCCTTCACATCCACTGCTCCCCTCCACTGCTGCATCTCTCCATGAAGGCCTCTGGGGTCGCCAGCACTCACCATGTGTCCGCAGGTCTGAATCGCTCCTCTTACACAGTCAGTCCTCTCTCAGGGAGAAAGCACCTGTTTCTTATTAGTTCAAGTTTCTCTCTTTACTGTCTCTGTAGGTTTCAATTCCTGCTTCAGATCCTTCCTGGGTCCAGGGGCACTCACTTCTTTTGTTCTCATCTTCCTCGCCTTGCTATATTCCAGCCTCTGGATGGCAATTCTTAGAGAGACTCTTTTTCTGCTGCTTATCACTCCACCATCTTGGTCTTCATCATAACATTTTAAAGTCTGCATCCCTTTTCAACTTTTTTTTTCTCTTGCTTTCTTATGTCACCAAATACAACCAGTTCTTCATAAAGTCCCTTATACCTGCCTCATTCTTCCCATCACTAATATTACCATACAAATCCAGACTATTTATCAGCTCATTCTAGAATCCGTATAATAATCTAACTCCTGTCACTCCTTCTAGTATATTGTTTCTCAATCTGGGCTAGCTATGGTTAGAACCACTGGTCCCACACGAAGTTTGCAAACTATGTAAGAATCATCTGGATAACTCAGTAGTAATAGGTGGATCAAGGGTAGCAAACATAAAAATGTGTGCAAAATTTTTATGAGTATTCCAATGAAGGTAGCCCACAGAATATGCTCTAAACTAGGGCTTCTCAATCTTTAAGGTGCATATGATTCAGATAGGGCCTGAGTTTCTGTACTTCCAACAAGTTTCTAGGTGATTAATATCAGTACTAGTTTGATGATCATTCTTTGACTAAAAGCAGAAGTGCTGCCTAGAAACAATCTATTAAACTGAAGTCTAGATTTCAAACTCCAGGTTAATCTTACTCTATTTGATTCTATACTGCTACTTCTCCAATCAAAAAATGTTGAATACCTCATTTTTCAGTAAAAGAGAGTACAAACTGTTGGTCCTGGCATTTAGTAGTTTTTATTTGGTATGGCCTCTATCTTCTTTTTGTTTATTGTTCCTCCACAAACTACTTCGATCTGCATATGCTTGAGACCTAGACCAGTGACTCTTAAACTCTCTATGCAAAAGAATCAAGACAAGAACTTGCCAAAACATTTCTATAATCTACTCTTAGAGTTTTTGTTTGGAATCTGGAGGTGTGGGTGAGGGGCAATAATTTGTATTTATAACAAGTTTGCAGGAGTCACTGAGACAGCAGGTCTGAGTAGCAACATTTTGAGTAGCCTCCTCCAAATATGTAAATTGAATCTTATTCACTCAATATCCTTTCAGGTATGTGTAATCAAAGTCTTTAACAGTTGTTATCTTAATATATCCCTTTGTATATCGTAGTATTTGGAAAAATTTTTTGGTTAAAAACTAGAAAACTCAGGCTTGGGAAGTCAGTTGCTGAGCTGGAACTACCATTTCCTGTATTGTTTAGTTTTAAAATTTCAGGGGTCAAAAATACAATATAATAAGGTAAATGTCAGTCTGATCTGTGAATGGTTTTTATGGCTTTTTTAATGAAGTGTGGAATGCTCTGATAACTGTCACATTGTCAGCAAGGCTCTGCAGTTGTAAAAGAAAAAGTGTGACATCACTTCTGATATTCTAGTGACCTCTATTTGATGTGACATTACTTGCAGCTCTGAATAAGGAAGGAATTCAAAGGAAATATATAGCACTTATTTTTAAAAGACAAATTCTTTTCACCAAGAATGAAGCACCACTCCAAAACTAAAACTTCTGTCATATCCACCATTTACTTGGTATTATAGGTTAAGCATAGCTAGAAATAAAATGCAGCCTAATGATTAGGTTTGTTCTAGGGAACTTAGAAGAGGAGAAATATATCTGGAATTTTTATTGGATCATACTATACCTAACCCATTATCTCTCTACAAACTTCTTTCCTGTGAAGAGTGATCAAAACATGCATTAAATGTTTAAATAATAGTAATTGACCCACTGCCATCAATGTCCCTTAAAAAGTCCTCCCCCTCACTTCAAACACACTTATCCCATCATTCTTGGCACTTTCTGAAGCAGTTCTAGAATTCCTCTTTCATGAGTGTCTTCACAAGGTGTGATAACAAATACAGTGAATGTTACTACTGAGTGCCATCCAATGGAAAGCAAGCTTATAAAAAACTTTATGGTGTGTCTTCATCCACCTTCTTCATGGGAT
This sequence comes from Chinchilla lanigera, assembly GCF_000276665.1. Taxonomy (NCBI): domain Eukaryota; kingdom Metazoa; phylum Chordata; class Mammalia; order Rodentia; family Chinchillidae; genus Chinchilla; species Chinchilla lanigera. The sequence continues at coordinate 9,270,768 of NW_004955432.1, read as the reverse complement.
GTGACACTATAGTACTTTTGGCTCTTCCCAAAAATCAAAATGACCATGAAAGTTAAACAGTTTCAATTGATTGAGGACATAGAGGCAGCTGCAACATCACAACTAAATAGAAACTTCACAAAACAGCATTTCCAGAACTGCTTCAGCAAGCGGCAGGGACAATGGCACAAGTGTGTTTTAAGTGAGGGAATTTTGAGGGAGATACATGTCTCTACTGTAATCATTTATTTAAAAACTTAATATATTTTTCATTTTTAAAATTTGTACATGTTTACATTCACTGTAGGGAGTAGATATATGTAACTCAACACATCCTAATTCATTTTATTCCCATTCTTTTCCCCTCGTCTCTAGATCCTTTTCCCCCATTTTCTTTTCTTTTTTTTTATTAGTTCATGTTTGTGACACCTAATGATTATTCATTTTGGGTAATTTGTATATGTACATAACATACCTTAATTCTTTTTACATTCTCTCCCCTACCTGTATCTCCTGGTCCCCTCCCATATGCATAAGATCTATGTCCCTGTTTCCTTTTATCTTTTATTTTTTTTTCTTTTTATTTAATTTTTTTATCTTTTATTTTGGTTTACTTTATTTATGCTTTGGATTTCTCATGACAGAAAGCATACTGTATTTAAGCTTGTGTCATTTATTTCACTTATTTTTTCAAGTTGCATGCATTTTACTACACGACTCAAATTTATTCTTCTTTATAGCCAAGTATTCCATTATGTGTAGGTACCACATTTTCTTCACCCTTACGTCTGCTGATGGACATACAGGCTGCTTCCAACATTTAGCTATTATGAATTGTGCTGCTGTAACTCTATAATATGGTAACTTTACTCTTATGGGAAGATGCCTAGAAGGGGAAAATTTGGTACAATGTAATTGCAAAACTAGTTTTAGTTTTTGAGGAAACTCCATACTAATTTCTGTAATGGCTGTACTAGTCTACATTTTCACCAGCAATGTAAGAGGAGGGTTCCTTTTTCCATACAGCCTCACCAGCATTTACTATTTTAGCTCTTGATGATTAACATTTTTTCTGGAGTAAGGTAAAATCTCAGTGTTGTTTTAATTTGCATTTTCTAATGACCAGTGATGTTGAACATTTTTTCATGTACTTACTGGTTCTTTTGTATTTTTTTCTTTTCAAAAGTGCCTATTCATTTCAGTTGCCCAGTTTTTGAATGGGTCTTTTATTTTGGGGGTCTAATTCTTTTTGAGTTCTCTATTTATTCTTTGCCTGAGGTGTTGCTAGCAAAAATTTTTTCCCATTCTGTAGGCAGTCTCTTTACTCTGAAGATGCCTTTGTTGTGCAGAAGCTTTTTAATTTGATATAACCACATTTGCTGATTCTTGATGTTATTTTTTGTGCCACTGGAGTTCTTTTCAGAAAGTCCTTGCTTACGTCTATGATTTCAAGAGTTTTGCCTATTTTATCTTCTACCAGATAAGGTGTTTCCATTTTAACATTTAATCCATTTTTATTTTAGTTTAGTACATGGTAACTCAGTCTTCTGCATGTAGGTACCAATTTTCCCTGCACCATTTATGAAAGAGGCTATCTTTCCTACAGTGTATGTTTTTTGGCCCCTTTGTCAAAGATCAAATAGCTGAATGTTCCTGGAATTGTTTTTGTTTCCTCTATTTTGTTTCACTAATCCACATGTCTGTTTTTGTGACAATTCCATTTTGTGTTTATCACTGTAGCTTTCTGGGTATAACTTGAAGTTCGGAACTGTGATGCATCCAGTATTGCTCCTACTGCCCAAGATTGTTTTTGCTATTTTACATCTCTTTTTGTTCTATATGTTTTAGGTTTGTTTTTTCTAGTTCTTTTAGGAATGCTATTGGTATTCTGATTGGGAATAGGTTAAATTGTGTATCAGACTTGTTCTGCTTAGCCAAGAACAGTGGATACTTTTCCATTTTCCAGTATTCATTTGAATTCCATTTTCAGAGTTCTATAGTTTCCACTGTACAGGTTTTTCCCTTCTTTGGTTAATTCCTAAGTATTCAATTTTTTTGGATGATACTGAGAATAGTATTGTTATGCTAATTTCTTTCTCTGTTGAGTTCACTGTTGGTACAGAAACACTATTCATTTTTGTGTTAATTTTTGTATCCTGCTACTTTGCTGAATTTGGTTATTAATTCCAGAAGTCTTTTGGTGGAATTTTTTAGGTCTTCTATGTAGAGAATAATTTGGTTTCTTCCTTTACTGTATTTATTACTTTTATCCCTTTATCTTATTTGATTGCTCTAGCCAATGTTTCAAGTAGTATATGAACAAGAGAGCTGACAGTGGGCATCCTTATTTTGTTCTTGATTTTAGAAGAAACTTTTTCAGCTTTTCCCCATTAATATGTTGGCTGCTGGGTTGTCAAAAATGACCTTCATATGTTATGGTCCATCAAGAGCTATTTTTGTCAGGTTTTTTTTTTTTTTTTTAATTCATGAATGGGTATTGGATTTTTAAAAAGGTTTTTCTGCATCTATTTATATGGTCATGTGGTTTTTGTCTTTGGTACTGTTTGAATAGTGCATTACATCTATTGATTTGTACATTGAGTCTTTGTATCGGTGAGATGAAACCTACTTGGTCACGATGTATGATCCTTCTGATGATTTGTTGCGTTCTATTTAACACTATCTCACTGGGGATTTTTTGCATCTGTGTTTACTAAGGAAACTGGCCTGCAATTTTCCTTTTTATTTGGGTCTTTCTTTAGTTTTGGAATTAGAGTAATGCTTGCTTCCTGGGATGAGTTTCAAAGCACACATTCCTTTTCAATTTTATTGAAGAGTCTGAGGAATACAGGTGTTATAATCTCCTCCAAGTTTTTGTAGAATTTAGCAGTGAATCCATCAGGTCCTGAGTATTCCTTAGTTGGTAAGCTTTTTAAATTACTGCTTCAATTTCACTGTTACTAGATTTTTCAGAATTTTTCTCCTGTTGTTTCAGTTTTGGTAACCGACATGTATCTAGGAACCTGTCCATTTCTTGAAGGTTTTCCAATTTGTTGGAGTGTAATTTTTTATACTAATTACTAGTGATCTTATGGATTTGGGTGGTGTTTGTTGTGATTTTGCCTTTTTCACTACTAATTACCTGCTGAGAGTCTTGTCTGTCCTTCTCTGGCTAAGGGTTTACATACTGTGTTACTGTCTCAAAGAACCAGCTCTTTGATTTGTTGATTCTTTTGCAATGGTAATTTCCACTCTGATCTTTATGATTTCCCTTCACTAACTAGGGTTTGGTTTGGATTGTTTTTCAAGTATCTTGATGCTCATCATAAAGTTATTTATTTGATCTTGCTCTGTTTTTCTAATATGAGCATGGACTATAATACAATCCTCTTACGGTTGCTTTTATTGTGTTCCATGGGTTCTGATGTACTGTACTGGCATTTTTGTTTGATTCCACAAATTGTTTACTTTCTTCCTTGATATCTTCTGTGACCCACTGAGTATCAGCAGTGTTATTAACTTTCCAAGTGTTTATAAATTTTCTGTGGTTTCTTCTGTGATTGATTTCTAGTTTTAATGCACAATGATCTGATATTATACATGGAATTGATTTTGATTCTTTGTATTTCTTTAAAAGCCTCTGGAGACTAACATTTTAGAGAAAGCTTCTTGTGCTGCTGAAAGGATAGATATCTATGAAGTGCATTTTTCCAGGGTATGGTGTGGCTCTAATATTTCTTTGTGGATTTCTGGGGTGTTGTGGTCATTGGGGTCTTTGGGGTATTGTGGTCATTGACTATAATTTTGCTGTTTTTTGTTTGATCTTTTTGTCCAGTAGTATTTGTTTCATGAAGTTATATGCACCAATATTCAGTGCATGAATGTTTATAATTGTTATCTTTTCCTAGTGGATTGTTCACTTAAATGATATGTGGTGACCTTCTCTCTTCTTTTATTTTTAAATTTATTTATTTATTTATTTATTTTGGTCTTTTTGAGACTGAGTCTCACTATGCAGTTCATGTTGGCTTTGAGCTCACTTTGTAGGCCAGGCTGGTCTCAAACTCACAAGGATCATCCTGCCTCAGCCTCAGGCGAGTGCTGGGATTACAGGTATATGCCACTACACCCAGCTCTTTTATTTATTTACTTATTTGTCTTTTTCTTTCCCTCTTCTGATCATTTTTAACTTCAAGTTTACTTTGTCTGAGAATAAGACTGCTACTCATGCTTGCTTTCCTGGTACATAAAATATTGTTTTCCATCCTTTGGGTTTAATCGATTAATTTCTTTTTGGATTAGATGACTTTCATGAATGCAACATATTGATATATTTTTTGGGACCCAGCCTGCCAATATGTATCTTTAACTGGAGCTAATGCTATTTACATTATCATTGAAAGGTATGATTCATTACTGTCATTGTGTTCTGTTTTTGCTGATGATTCCTTTGTTTTTCCATTTTTGTTTAACTACTTGCCTTGCTTGATGTATTTATTCTATCTGATTTTTTGGCTTTGTTGGGTTTTTTCTCTGTCTAGAATATTGCTGCTCTGATCTTTATGGTTTCCCTTCATTAACTAGGGTATTTTCTGGAGAGCTTGTTTGGTGTTCGTGTATCTTTTAAGGTGTTCTTTCTCAATGAATGTCCTTATGTCTCCAAGTTTGAAAGACAGTTTTGCAGGATATGTTAGTCTGGGTTGGAATAAGCTTGCTTTTATGGCTTAAAACACTTTCATTGCCAACTCTTAAAGTTGTTGAGATATCTATTGTGATCCTGACGGATTTACATTTATATATGAGATTTTGCTTTTCTCTGAAAACTTTTAAGATTCTGTCTTTGTGTTGGACATCTGGGGTTTTTAAGTGAGGTGTGTTGTGGGGTGTTTTAGTTTTCATCATAGTTGATGTTCTGTACACACACACACCACACATATGTACTATTTTTTTCTTGGTGCTTGGGGTTGCTATCGAATAGAGTACAAAGCAAGTGTCACTGGTGTATGCATCTCTTTAGTTAGAACCTATTTTCCAGTGACTTGTTCATGACTATATTTGTCCAGGAATACCGTTCAAGCATAAAGCTTTTCAGTTTAATTAGGTTGGAGCCTATCATTATTTGTAAAGAGAGAATTTATTGGTTATATCAACGTAAACAGACCTGAGCATACATCACTCACATAGATTAAAACTTCCTGTGATAATTCCACCCTTTTGTCAATACTCCTTGAAGACTATATTGTACTGGAAGATATGAGGTTTTGGCACATGGAGAAGTGGAAAGGGAAGGGGATATGTTAATGGGAAGAGAGGAAGATAAAAGGTATATTAATAAGTTAAAAAAAAAAAAAGGAAGTCAGACTGTTGGAATTCTTTCATACTTTGGGTAAAATGTTGTGCAGAAGGGGTTTGGGAGAAGAGTACGTATGCAGATGGGCGGCAATGTAGTTAAAGATTTGGGGAGACTGAGATTACTGGTGCCTAATTTTTTTTTTTTTGGTAATTTTGTTTGGTTACTCTAAGCCCAATTTTGTTAAGGATTACCCTAATATGCCCCTAAATAGTACTGTTTAATTTATAGCACTAGTTCATATTTATTCTCTAATGCACTTACACAAATACTGAAGGGTAAAGAAGGACTTTGAATATGGGGGGAGTGAAGCATACAAGGGAAGAGGGGGAGCAAGTGAAACAGGAAACCCTTGAACAAAGTAGTACGATCACACAATACCAATAGGAAAGAACCAAAAGAGTAGGAAAAATGAAAAGAGAGAACGGAAACCATGAGAACCAACCAGAATTGTACAAAGCTAACAAATTAGCAAGGTTAAAATAACCACAATTGACACAAGAATCATAGAATAAAAATAAAAACTTTTGCACAGCTGTTACAGCAGGAACTCAGTTCTTCCACACCGCTCCCTGCTTTGCAGACAGCTGCCTGTCCAAAGCCTTGGGGCTGTTGCCTCCTCCCAGTTCATGCTCTGGTTTTGAGTTCTAGGCACATGCTCCATGTGGACCTGTGGATCTGACTGTCTTGACTGATTTGGAGGGTAAATATTGCAAATTTCTCCAGTTTTTTTCTTGCCTATTATGTGGCCCAAATCTGCTAACCCAGGTTCTGACTGCTGCTGTTTGTTTCAGCTCCACCTACAGGAATCACAAGATGGTACTCTCTCTCTCCTGGCTCTTGGGTGTAACGCTGTCACAGAATTGATTTCTGATTTTGTCACCGAACCGAGATTCACTTCCTTCTGCTCTTTTCTGCTACTGTCCTCTCCTTCCAAGGAAGGTGGCTGACACTCATGGATAGAGTGCTCAATGCTCCATGTGCTGTGCTCCCATTGTATGTAGGAGAAATAGGTGGCTTGTTATTATTAAAATTGTCTGTGTTGGGGGAATCTTCTCTCCCAGGATCTTGCCTCCCACTGGCTCTGGGGACAGAGTGCTGGCATATAGCTATGAAACGGTTCCCCTTTCTGTTTTTGGTTTGAGTCCCTAGGCTGGAGCTGTTCAGCTTTGTGTGTCCAGTGGGAAAGACAGCTTGACTGTGGGCTTATTTAACAACCCTGCCTGTCTTTGAGGGGCTGCCTTGCTCTCTCCCTTGGTATGGCTCTTTCCCAAGATGTCGTGGGGGCTCAGTATCACGTTCTGTGTGCACACTAGTTTCCTCTCTCTAAACTATGGATGTTAGTCTAGGTGGACTGTCTTTTCCTTGACTGTCCTGTATCAGACTTTATCTTTTGCCCTCGCCTCACAGAACTCGCTTTTCTTCAGCACCAAGTTGGAGGTACCCACTTGCTACAGGTATTCCCTGGCTTTTGTGAACATACAATTTCTCCATTCTGTATACTTTTCAAGCACACCTCATATTCCAAGATAGGAAACAAAGACGTCCAGAAATTGAGGGAAAACGTTTATTATTTATAATAGTAAATTTGAAAGTTGTATGTTTTAATGAAGTTTTGTTTTTGTGTGCAGGGTACTTGTATGTAATATTTTTAAGTCTTGTGTATAAGTAAAATACATAGGACTTGGTATATATTGATAATGCTATTTTACACATTTAAAATAAGTTCTTAAAATATGAACTCATTTTCGCTTTCCTTTATCAGTTGTTCACATTATGCAAAGGTCTATTGCAAACTAAGGACTATGACCAAATCCAGTCTTGCTACCTGGTTTGGAATAGCCCAGGAACTAAAAATAGCTTTTATATGTTTAAATTGTTAAAAAAAAAAAAAGAATATTTTTTGACATGTGAAAGTTGTAAGAAATTAAAATGACAATGTCCATTAAATAAGGATTATTGCAATACTGCTATGTTCCCTTATGTATGTATTGTCAATAGCTGCTTTCTGGCTACAAAGGCAGAGCTTCCTGATACATTTATCATGTAGTCATTCTCAGAAAAAAGGTAATTAACCCCTGAGTAATTCTTTATTACATAAAAAATTACAATTAAAGGAGCTTTTCTTATACTTTATCTTGTTTTTTTTTTTTTTAAGAGTCTCACTATGTAAGTCAGGCTGGCCTTAAACCCAGTATGTAGCCCAAGCTGGCCTCAAACATGTGGTGATCGTCCTGCCTCAGCCTCCCAAGTGCTGTGATTACAAGTGTGCACCATCTTATAGTTTACCTTTAATAAATGTTTATCATAGGAGCACTTCTAATTTTCAAACAAGACTATAGGGTCTTTGAACTTTTTCTTATAATTTGGAATAATTAGTATTTGTGAAATTCTACATTGTCTTGCTTTAAAGTCTAAAAAAATGCTCTGAAGTGAAGATCTGACATAAAGCACTTGATATGTACAGAGTAGGACACAGATGAAAAAGGGACTGGCTAAAAGAGACAAGGAAGAGTTTTACTTTGCCAGTGAGTGGTATTAGTTTGATGCAATTAAAAATAAGACAGAAAGAATAGTCTAAAATAAGTCCAGGTGTCAAGACAGGGTATAGGGAGAATAACATCATTAATAGAAACAAGATAATCAGGAGAAACTACTTTCACACTTTGTTTTTTAACCTTCACTCTTAAAGGGTCCCAGAACTCTAGGTTTATGGAGTTTTAAGTTTATGTTGTGCTTTTGTGTGTGCACGGGTACTTATTATAGAACACAATTATAAGAAGGATCTGCTGGGCATGGTGGTGCACACCTGTAATCCCAGCACCTGGGGGGCTAAAGCAGAAGGACTGACAAGCATTTGACAGGAGCCTGGGCTACATAGTGAATTCAAGGCCAGTCTGAACCATAAACAATGAGACTCTGTCTCCAAAACAATAAACAAACACCCTGCAACACTACTGGGAGAAAAGAAATGCTTGATTTCTATGGTAAAAATAATGAGCTACAGGAAACTATCTGTTTAAATCTCTAAATGAACACATGAAAACTGTCAATATCTTCATCAATTCTACTCTTAAAAAACATTAGGAAGAAAACATTTTCCACAGGCAAAGAAGATTATGTTTCCATAAATATAAGTCCTTCAGAGTTAAAAGCCAGGTTGGTCTTAACCTTGGAGGAAAAAAATAATCTTAAAAGCTAAAAATGGCATATATTTTAAGGTAATCACAGACTGATAAAAAAACTAGCTATAAAAAGAGTCTTTGGGATAATTCTGAGATTATTTCTCCCAACCATCCAAGAGGTTGAATGAGTCATGCAAAGTCTCCAAGTTAGTCACAGAGAAGACCTAGACACCACTGCTCTTTCTACCATAAAATGGTCTCTTGATTTTAGGAAAAATTAGTAAATACCTCACATCTTTATATTATGTTTTATACCAATGAACACTATGAAAACTGGAAAGCACAATACAGGTATTAGTTATTACCACTATCATTCTTGAGGCTAAAGACTAAAAACAACCAGGCAGAGAAATAAATTTAGAAAAATATACTTAAATTACTTAGTACTCTAATTTTTATAAGTAGAATCTAAACCTTTCTAGTTCATCAAAGTAGTACGACATTACCTAAAGATAGTGGAAAACTAATATTCTAAGCTCTACCAGCATGTAGTGAATTATATACTGCAATATGTTTATTTCATGAAGTTATACTAGAAAACACAATGAGGCTTCTGAGGATCAGTTAATTTATGCTTCTCAAGGAAACTTTTTCAGTTTAATTAATATAAGGGCTTAAGGCTGAGCAAGAGTATAGTCAGACAAAAGACTTTAAAGATCAGCTTCATATAGGTAATATGTTATGCTGAAATTTGTCCATGAATACCAGAATAAATGTAAGATATGTATTCATAGAGCTCTACTGGGATGTTTTCCATGAAGTCAAAGTGTTGTTCTGAATATAGGAAAATGAAAACACTCATCAAATGGTATGGCTTATATAACATCATATGCTTGACAGATAACGCAGTGCATGTACGTACATACACACACACACACACACACACACACACACACACACCCCTCACAAAAATCATTAAGCCTTGCAGATAGCACAGAATAAACACAGCATTAAGTTCCTTCACTGACTGAACAAAATAATGTTAGTAAAAACATCACACTTGATTTTTTCAACAATTTAACAAGCAGATTATTATAAATATACTTCAGAATCGACAACTACCAAAGCAATGCTTTTTGAGAAATTCTTGAAAAAAGACTATTAAAGCAGCAATTTAAAAGCATCATTACCCCCCTCAAAATAAATTATTTCCTGCTCTAACCCTCTTGAGAAATATGATGCAGTCCCATCAATAATGGTGAGTCACTAAAGCAGGAAATCTACAGGAGGTGAACACAGAACAATATCCAGAAAGTCTTCTATAAAAAGCTTCAGGAATTGTGCTACTAGTCCTCTACCACAAATCCTAGGACATTCTTCCTTCTACACTGAGTCGGTGTTAGGAAGCAGTACTTGAAAAAGTAGCTCAGGTTACTGACTGCCACTACTAGTAGAAAAATGGTAACACAGAAATAAAATATAAAGTGACAGATTCTAAAGATTAGCAAGTACACAGTAAGCAGAGTAAGCAAAATCCAAGATCACAAGAAGTCCAGCATAAAAAGAATGGATACTTCAGATATACTAAAGAAATGATTTAAGAAAATATATTCATATTTTGATACATTGGTCAATTTAAAGTATAACATTCAATAAACATTAAATTTTTACAGACCTGTATTTTAATCTCATTAAAATCATTGCTTTTCCAATAAAGATACACAATTTTAAAAATGAAAATACTCTGTGATCTAATCTTAAAAGGTCCCTACTCACAGTCAAATGTATTTATACAAAAGAACTTCTATGAGCTATATATGGATTGATATGAATGTTGATAGCTGAGAAATATCTGTTCTGTTGTATGTATAGTAGGGGTAATATTAAATATTGTATGATTTCTGAGCTAAGATTCCATGTTACATGAATGACTATATCTAAGCCTGTTAAGATTTTTTATATAGTTATATATAAAATATGTACTAAAAATTCAAATGTAATACAGTATGCATTCAAGTATACTTTAGTGCAGACTGAACAGAAAAAAAACCCCACATTTTAAAATTACAAGAATTAAAGATTTCAGTAAATGCAGTCATGAATATCTACCCATGGCTTTGTGAACTGACCAATTGTACAAAATATATTATAGGCCCCAACTGTCAAGATTTGCCATATGCAACATGAATAAATTGTATATAATAAAATCAACAAAAAGTACAATGTATCTCTACTAAAATTATTACTTGTAATAAGACAGTGCTTAATTGGTGACTGTCATTCAAGAAGAGGTTGCAAAGTTTTAATTGCTCTCACTTCCACTTTATTTCAAAGTTGACTGTAACTGTAGGGTTTTTCCTATCTAAACCTGCTAACTTCATTTCAAAAGAGTCCTGATTTTTTTTAGAATGAAAAAAGGAACAAAAATGGCTAGTTAAGATATTGTTAAGACCAGCAAAACAAATACTGATTATTACCTATTACCAAGACACAAATTTTACAATGCAGAATATTAGAAAAGTTGTACCTCTACACAGGCTTTCATCCCTGAGGCAGCAGCATAGTGAAGGGGTGTGTTTTTTTTGTTATCAACAGCATCAATAGCTGCTCTCTCATATTCACCCTGGTCAAGTTTTGCTCCTTTCCATCTTAAGATCATCTGCAGACAATCTGCTCTTCTGAAATCATCTTCTACAGGGCGTGCTAAGCGAGGATGAAGGGCTCCTTCTGATATCATAATCTGAGGTCCCATACACAACAAATGCATAGATGTTTCATTGTGCACATTCCGTTTATTTGGATTTCCATCTCTACCAAAAAGAAATGTCCTAAAATGGAAAGGAAGGATGAAAACCACTTTTTTTTGCCGGAAATACACAGAAGACAAATTTAAAAGATAAGCTCTACTTCAAAGCTGAAAATCCAATTCCTAGTAAGTGTTTAGGACAGTGATGATAGTTAATAATTAAGTATTATATAATTGAAATTTGTGTCAAGAACAGATCTTGAGTATTTTTACCATACACAAAAAAGTAACAAAACAAGGTGGTGGACATACACATTAACTTGATTTTATATCAAAGCATCACATTGTGCACCTTGAAATACATACAATTTTGGTCAATTATACCCCAATAAAACTGAAAAAAATAATTTGTGGTTCCCTCTACACTACATTTCCAAAGACAAAAGAATCCATAAATTAAGTGTTAGATTTATTTTTAGGAAAGGAGAGCAACAAGGTAATTTCTACTTTTAGTACAGTACATTGAAAGTCTTAATAAAGAACTGATGAGTCAATGTTCTTCAAACAATTAAGGAAAAAAACATCTGAGACTTGGAGGCTGAAGTTTTAAAATAAAGTAAAAGTTAAGTATAAAGTATACAGTCAAATCATAAAAATAATCCAAACTGGTACTATAAGACAATGTATAATCACCTTTTTAATAGGTATTCAAATACTCAATAGAATAATAATATGATAGGGACAGACAGATATATTTCTGGCTTAAAGGAAGCAAAAATGTTAACTAGATGAGCAAACCTTAAACTTGTTGGTCATTAGACCCTTTTATAATTTAAAAAATTACTGCTGGTTACTAAGAGCTTTGGAGTATTTATATTTTATAAAATGTGCAAATAAAATAATCAACAGATAAACCTGAGCAGAGATTGAGACTCTGCTTTTGAACTTGAGGAGAATCATTCTTATTTTCACAATGTGCCCATTTCCAAAAACAACATTTTCAAGTCTACTTTTAACTGCTATACTTAGGTACTGGTTTATGTGTGTGACAGTCAGAGCCAAAGTCCACAACACACCAAGCAGCTGGGCTAGTTATCTATGTTCTGTATCAACTTACACTTTAATATTTGACTGTGGGAGAGAAAAACAATGAACATCCCGAGATACCTGAAGGAGCAACATTAGAAAGAGGAACTCTGAAGTCAGCAACTTCTAATTCAAAGCTCTTATGCTAGAATCTCAGGCAGGAGTACGCAGATGGGAAACACCCTCCCCGTTTCCACTGCAACTGGTGTTGGAACTAGACATTGAATCCAGAGAAAGTGCTCTATCACTGAGCTATAGTCACCTTTTTTTTTGTTTTAAACTTTGAGACATAGTTTCATTAGGTTGCCCAAGTTGGCCTGAAACTTACCATCTTCCTGCCTCAGCTTTATGAATAACTAGGACAGCCCTGCTACAATGAACTTTTTGTACTCTGTTAGGTTAAAATTCATTGGCCTAGCCTATACTTTCTGAACAAATCTTTTACCTATGCATAGTATTTTTTAAATCACACAGTGATCTCCTGAAAAATACTGATTCATTAAGTTATACAGACCTTCTAGATGTTGGCACATCTCATTATATAACACAAACTACAAACTTACATTAGTTTATATCACCATCAATCTCATCAGAAAAGTAAGTACTGGAAAGTTGTCAAGTTGAAGATAGTGATACAAGTTTTCCAAACTTGTAACATGCTTGAACACTCAAAATTTATCATTAACAACAAATATAGCAGTTGTTTCCCTTCAAGTGGGACTCCATCATTCTCAGTAAGATGCCAGCCAAGTACTCAAGTCTGAATAACCATTGTTTTTACAGTTGTTGCTGGATATAAAGTAGTGTTTGATAAAGAAGTAGTTGAACTCACAACTCAAATATCACAAGTGCTTCTCTGAGTTATAATACCTTGCGCTATGCAGCAGCGCTTTACATAATTCCTAGATGTCACACAGAATATTAAAAAGATGGAGATCATATTAATATTAAGTTAATTAACATTAAAAGGATGGAGATTAATTAAAATTAGTAATTTTCCTATTTCATAGAAGATATTTTTAAGTAAACTTTCTTTTTTTAACCACAGGTGCCTACAGTGATGAATACAGAATAGTTTGTTGTGACAGTTTTAACTGTTTTTTGTACTATTAGGACACATGCCAACATAGTTAAAAGGTAAACCACATCTTAGCATTAATAAAAATAGTTTTGACCTCACACTGAAATAGTCTTGGGATCTAGGAATCCTCAAAACACATTTTAAGAATCACCAGACTAAATGGTTTTCTTTTTGTATGAATGAGTGGTAAGTTGGATTGGTAACATTTCTTTTTCTTTTCACATAATTTTCTTATTAATAAACACTTTCAGAACATAATGACCATGTTTGTCTTGGGGAGTTTGTACATGTACATAACATACCTTAATTCTTTTTTCCCCCTCTCCCACCCCTCCCAAATCTCTTCTAACTCTTGTTCACCTTCCCATTTGAAAAACCTCCATTTCCATTTTTAGTTTAGCTCTTTTTTAAAAATTCCTTTTCCCTTCCTTCCTCTTATCCCTGCATCTCATTTTCCTTCCCACTTGAGAAAGATCTCCCTACTTCCTATTTATCTCCATCCTTTATTTTGTTCTTTATATTTTGGGTTTCTCATAGAAGAGAAACCATGTGATATTTTACCTTGTATTCTGATTGATTTCAATTAACATAGTCTCAAGATGCATCCATTTACCTACAAATGCCTCATTTATTCTCCTTTATGGCAGAACACTACTCCACTGTGTATAAATACATTTTCTTTATCCATTCGTCTACTGATGGACATATGGGCTGTTCCTAAGATTTAGCTATTGTAAATTGTGATGCTGTAAACATGGGTATACATGTATCACTCACTGTATGCACGGGCATGCATGAATCACTGTAATATGCTGACTTTAGCTCTTTGGGGAAGATTCCTTGAAGGGATACAAGCTGGGTTGAATGGAATTTTTAGTTTTAGTGTTTTGCGGAACTTCCTAGTGGTTGTACTAGTTTACATTCCTACCAACAATGCAGAAGTGTTCTTTTCTCCCCCCCAGTCTTAGCAGCACTTGTTATTGGTTGATTTCTTGATGACATCCCATTTCTTACTGGAGTAAGACATTATCTCAGTGTGGTTTTAATTTGTATTTCTCTAATGGCCAGTGATACTGAACAGTTTTTCAGTAACACTTGTTTTTCTTTCTTTCTTTTGAGACAGGGTTTTGCTATGATGCCCAGGCTGGTCCTGAATCATAAACTTAAGAGATTCCTCTACTTCACCCTCCTCAATAGCTGGGACTACAGGCATGTACCATGACCCCTGGATCTAAATGATTTTATTATATAATATTTTCCAATTTGTAAAGTATATTTGTAAGTTATACTACAAATGTAGCATTTAAATACATTTTATGTTCTATTCTAAACAAAGTTTTAATTAATCATATGATCTGATGGAGTATTCAATATTAAAGGCTAAATCAACAATTTTATAATTTCACTAATATTAAAAAAACCAAAAAGGTCCTACTAAGATGCTTTAATACATTAATCAACCTTTAATAAGTTAATCAACCAACAGTGTACTGAGATCAATACTAAATGTCTAGTACTATATTATGATATCAACAATCTAATGGAGGAGAAGAGTTTAACAATGAAAGTATGGTTTTAAGTGTAAGCGGTGGGAATTTTGGAGAACACAAAGTGTACTTCAGGTCCAAGTACTTGGGAATGAATTTATAAATAAGGTAGAAACCAAGTTAGGACTGAAAGGACAGGTAATTAGAAAAGAAAGAAGACATTTGAAAATCAAAGAACAGGAACAACAGGAACAGGAAGTATAAATTCCTAAAAGTGGGGAAAGCAGAAAAGAAGTAAAACAATCTGACTGCCAGGATAATGTAGGGAAGTAATGGAAGATTAGGCCAGAACAGACTGGCAAAAAGAAAAAATTATGGGCCAGCTATTTTTATTGGAAGCAGTCAGTTGATAGAGAGCGAACTAAATTTATAAAAGAGTATACTAAGTTGGGGGGGAATGGGAATAAAAAGAATAAATAAAAAAAACCCAAAAGACAAGATTTAGTGAACTCAGCAGGTTTGGTTAAGTAAAAGACTAAGTTAAAAGATGATTTGCACGTAGGATTCAGGTGCAAAAAAGAATAAAGATCATTAACAGTATATTATACATTAGACATAATATACACATCATAATATATACACCATAACATTAATGCTATAAGGTGTTTGAGATAAATATCCATTTTACAGATAGGGAAACCAAAGTTGAGAGTGACTAGAAGTAATGTGCCTTGCTAATAAGTAGCTGAGGCAGCCATGACACATCAGTTGATCTGTGTGTGATAAGGTAAGAGTCTTTGTTTAAGAGCTCCAAGCCTGCAGTCATATACCTGGGCAACTAGCTTTGCCACTCACAAGCTATGAGCATTCTGACAAGTTACTCACCCTTATGGTACTTCAGTTTCCTCACCTGTAAGACACAGACAATAAACTACCTCACAGAACTGTAATGAGGATTAACTGAGATAATACATGTAGTGCATCAGAAAATAATAAACCTTCAGTACATATTTGCCATTATTATATTACATTGTTATACGAGCAAAATACATCACTGTCCTTAATACAAGGACCCAGTTTGGGGTATAAAAATAGAAAATTTCAAATTAGCTAAATTGTAGATGATTTCTGAACTGGTATCGAAAAAGATAAATGATAATTAAAAATAAATGCAAAAATGAGGTAACAGCAATATCCTTTTTTTATTTTTTTGAGACAGGATCTTGCTATACAGTTCAGGCTGGCCTTGAGCTCACTTTGTAGCCCAGGCTGGTCTTGAACTTGCAACAATCGTCCTGCCTCAGTCTCCCTAGTGCTGGGATTACAGGCGTGCAACATTATGCCTGGCTAGCAGTATCTATATAAGTCAAAATATACTTGATATATTTTGGACCTAGATGACCTAAATTATTTACGAAATTTTTTTACATGCACAAAGACTTCTCATAGCCTGGCTGTGGTATTGCACACCTGGAATCTCAGCTCTTGGGAGGCTGAGGCAGGAGGATCACTGTGAGTTCAAGGCCAGCCTGGGCTACATAGTGAGTTGAAGGCTAGCCTGAACTACATAACAAGATCCTGTCTCAAAAAAACGAAAAACAAATACTGCTCATAAAGATATTTCCTTGTATAATGGTTTTATAAAACGTCTATTTACTCTATCTAAGATACTATGCTAGATACTAGAAATACAAAGAATCTTTAAAAAGTTATTATACAGGAAAACAGAGGGAAGGCATATTAACATAAAATACAATGAGGTAGTATATAGCAAGTAAGTGACGCTAATAAAAAAAGAGTCACAGAAGTTTAAAAATATTGAGGTTCTCATGGGTTGTGACAGTCTAAGGAGACAGATATAGCATGTACAGGACCTTAAAGAACGTGCAACATTTAGATAGAGAGAGAAGGGGAAGGAACAAGGACAGAGAATACTCCTGACACAGACAACAGCATGGACAAGCAAACAGAATACTCAGCCCACATATTCTGGGGGTTCCAGAAGGAGCAGCGAAATATGAACAATGCACACTGAGAAGAAATATTAAAAAGTTTAAAAGGTTTTTTGTCAAGTTCTAAAGAGCTTTCAATACTGATTTAAGTATTATACTTCAGTGTATAAATCAAGAAGTAGTTCTCTTTTAGCATCAGACTTTCATAACTATATAACCAACTTTTAAAAAGTGAGATCTGTTTAAAACTACTGTTCTATTGTTCTTTGTTCCTTTCATTTTGCCGTTAGATCTTTTCAGCTGCACTTGCTAGCACAGTCCTGTAATCCCAGCACTCTGAGGGGCTGAGGCAGGAGAGTAGCAAGTTTAAATCCAGCCTGAGAATTAAGCAATTAAGCAAGACTGTGTCTCAGAATAAAAAAGTAAAAAGGGCTGGGGATGTTGCTTAGTGTGAAGGCCCAAGTTCAATCCCCAAGACCACAAAAGAAAGAAACAGAGGGAGAAGGAGAAGGAGAGGAAGAGAGGAGAGAAACTTTGTAAATAATTGGACCTACGACAAGAAAAAACCTGATCATAAATAGACAAGGCAAAAACACCTATTTTTCAAGTTAAAATAGCTAGTTGGAGTTTAGAATTTTTCTTTCGGCACCATTCCCTACAATTTTGGGAGTAATTTTTACAACTAAAATATAAATTAAATACTAGTATTTGGTAAATTAAACACTGTATCTGACACTTTGAAACATATCACAGCTTCAAGTATGTTTACAGAAGAAAGAACTTGTGATATTAAAGGCTTTGGTCTAATTTGGGCACAGTACAGATAATCACACTAAATCATAAAGATCACAGCAAATTTTTAACACGAAAAATAATTTATTCAGTTTTATAAAGTTTAGCTCATTACAACACCATATGACATACACATGTCTATTTTCAAGGACCACAGTTGTCTTCCCTTTCACCAACTTGGTACCAAATGGTTTAAAGCAATACTTACCCTAATATTCTATTCATTCCATGTCTAGCAGCATAGTGTAATGGAGTATTGTGCTGGTAGGGTTCCCCATAAGATGTATTTGGATCAAGGGATTCTTTTAGCTGAGGGTTATTTTCGTATATTTGGCAAGCCAGGTTTTCGTCACCATTGATGAGTGCTTTTCGGAATTTGGTAGTTGTATTTCCCATGTTTCCTTTCTGGTAAGCAGCCGCACCTTTTGCTTTCCTCCTTCAGCCACTTCTTGAATGCTTCTGCAGCATGTTGCACATTCTAATGAAAGAAAACTTATTTAAATTAGATTGGGAAACAGTAATTATGAAGCCTATCATAAAGAAACAATGCAGGGGAGAAATGCTACACTTTATCAATTTCTTAGCCAAATAAACCTCCCATTTTTATTTTTTATTTTAAAGAGAAAAACACTAAAAATTTCAAAACAACAGAAGGAAAGTAACAATAGTTAATACACTGCATATTGTTATCTTTAAATTCATTACTCAGAGTACAAGATATAGGCATTTAATTGTCCAAACAATATTAGTACAAACCCTTTTCAATGAACTAAGAGAAATTTAGTGTAACTATTTTAACTATTGTGTGTGTGTGTGTGTGTGTCTTTTCTCTTCCTCCTTTTCTACATTCCTTCATCCTACTTTCTCTTTCCTTTTGAATAGTTTCTTCCCTAGTGTGAGAAGCTGAGAGTAACAAGATCCAAAATGTACAATAGATACTGTAAAATCAATATTGTAAAATCAGTATCTATTGTACATTTTTCATCTTGTTACTCTCTCAGTTTCTCACACTAGGGAAACAATACAATGTTTACACATGTGAGTCTGGTTTCTTTCACTTATCAGTATGGTCTTGAGTTGCATCCATTTACCTATAGAAGTCTCCAGTTTATCCTTCTTTATGACTGTGTAGTACTTCATTGTACATGAAGACCACATCCTTTATATCCATTTCTCAGTGGATGCACACTTGGGTGGTTTACAAGATCTAGCTATTGCAAATTGTGCTGCTATAAACATGGGTGCACATATATTGCTGTTGTACTATGTCTTTAATGCTTCTGGGAAGATATCTAGAAGGGGAATAGCTGGGTCGAATGGGACCTCTAATCCTAGTTTTTGAGGAATCGCCACACTGATTTCGACAGTGGTTGCACCCGTCTACACTCCCACCAACAGTGGGGAAGGGTTCCTTTTTCCCCACAGCCCCTCCAGCATTTGTTATTGGTTGATTTCTTGATGATAGCCATTCTTACTGGGGTGAGATGGAATCTCAGTGTTGTTTTAATCTGCATCTTTCAAATGACCAATGATATTGAGCATTTTTTTCAAACATTTATTTGCTGTTTGTATTTTTTCATCTGAGAAGTGTATGTTCATCTCAGAGGGCCATTTTGGATTGGGTCTTTAAGTTTGGGAGGTCTGATATTTTTTAGTTCTTTATATGTTCTCAATAGTAATACTTTTTCTGAGGAACAGCTGGAAAACATTTTTTCCCATATTGTGGGTTGCCTCTTCACTCTGTTGGTGGCTTCTCTTACTATGCAAACAGTTTTTAATAAAATGTGATCCCCATTGTTGATTCTTTGTGATAATTCCTATGTGATGAGGGTTTTATTCATAAAGTCTTTGCCTACACCAATGTCTTTAAGAGTTTTACCTATTCCGTTTTTCAGAAGATTTAATGTTTGTGTTTTAATATTTTGATCTTTGATCCATTTCAAATTTGTTTAGGGTATGGTGAAAGATATGGGTCCAAGTTTAATCTTTGGCATGTACAGAGACATTTTTTCCAGCACTGTTTATTAAAGAGGCTATCTTTCTTCTAGTGAATGTGTTTGGCATCTCTGTCAAAGATAAGGTGGCTGAGTATGTCTGGAGGTTTTTCTGTATCTTCTAAACTGTTCCATTGATCTTCAGGTCTGTTTATTTGCCAGTACCATACTGTTTTTATCACAGCAGTTTTATAGTACAATTTCAGGTCAGGGATTGTGATGCCCCCTCTATCTTGCCTTTATAGCCCAGAATTGCCTTTGCTGTTCTATAAACCTCTGATTTTTTTTTTTTGTATCGGGAATCAAACTCGTGACCTCAGGCTTGCAAGGCAAGTGCTTATGCCATTGAGCTATATCCTCGGCACTAAATCTCTGATTTTTAACACTGCCAAAATTAACTTCTGTAAGTTAAACTGTAACATTTTCCCACAGAGACTGTTAAGGTTTTACAGGCTGTATTTTGTACTATCAAGTTATATATATATATATATATATATACATGTGTGTGTATATATATATATGTATATGTATATATGATTTCCCTTTCCTCTTTATGCAGGTAATTACCCAGCCTGTTTTATAGTTAAATACACTTAAATTTCTAATCTAATTATACATAAATCATACTCAGCTAATCTGCATGATAGTAAAAAACAGTAAATTTTTCAAGTCTGAGACGAGGCCTTAAAATTAGAGTAAAAGAAAAATGAAAATACTGACTACTGAAAAGGACACCAGAAGAAAGTTTTTTACATGCAAATATATTGGATCGTGCCACTCACTGATACCCAGATAATCATGACAAACTGAAAAAACTGTTCATACATAGAGGAAAGGAGGAAGTGATTATTCTGCATTTTAAGATCATTAAATTTATTTCCTCTACTATAGAGAATTCAAAACAAAGCTAAAAACAAATACTTTTGATTGAATACTACGTTTGAAAAGAAATTATGATAAAGATAACATCAGCACGTACTGCTGAGGCAACGTGAGGTGGGTGGGGAAGGTCAAAAATCCTCAAGTTTCCATCTGTTCATCGAGGAAAATGACTGTCAGAATAGCTATAAGGATTGTAAGAACAACTTTATATTAAAGTAGCTATAGCTGGGTGTGGTAGTGCACACCTGTAATTCCAGCACTCAGGAGGCTGAGGCAGGAGGATAGCTCGAGACCAGCTACAAAGTGAGCTCAAGGCCATTCTGAACTTCATAGCAAGACCCTGTCTCAAAGACAATAAATAAATAAATAAATAAAAATAAAGTAGTATAGTCCTTGGTTAATATATTCAATAAATGCTAGTTTTGGTCTATTACATTAAGTGTTGTTTCTGAATATGTTACTGATTTATGAATTATAGTTTGAATATTCCCCTAAAGATTCACGAGTTTAAGGCTTAGTGTCCAACCTGTGGCACTAGTGAAACCTTTTAAGATGTGGGGCCTGGTGGGAGAAGTTAGGTCACTGGGGCACATTCTTAAAGAGGACACTGCAACCACAATGCATTCCTCATTTTCTTTTTGTTTCCTCACAGGCTTGATGTAAGCAGGCCTATTCAGCCACACACTCTCCCCATGATGTACTGTTTACCACAGGCCCAAAACAACAGGGTCTCATACCATGGACTGAAACCTTTGAAATTATTAGCTAAAATAAACTTTCTTCCTTTTAATTTAACTATCTAGTATTTTGGCACAGTAACAGAAAGCTAACACAATGATCAAATTAAGTGACAAGGAGCTGTATAATAAAAGCAGGTATAATGCACTATCCAAGAATTAGTGAGTATGCACGGAACTCAGGGTCACTAGCATGGAATGAACAGGGGATTAAACTGAAAAAAGGTTGGGAAAGATAAGAATTTACAGTTTAATGTGAAACAATAGTTAAAGGCTTTTACACAGGGTAGGGACTTAATTATTTATGCTTTAGAAACTTAACATTTTTTTTTTTTTTTTTTTTTTTTTTTTTTTTTTTCTTTGGTACCGGGAACCGAACTCACGACCTTGCACTT
>NW_004955432.1:9234190-9249062 GCF_000276665.1 Chinchilla lanigera | reverse complement strand
TTTTTTTGGTTTTTTCTCTGGTACCGGGAACCGAACTCACGACCTTGCGCTTGCCAGGCAGGCGCTTTTGCCGCTGAGCTAAATCCCCAGCCCCTAGAAACTTAACATTACTACTGTAGTTGGCCCTGGTGGTACATGCCTATAATCCCAGCACTCTAGGAGGTGAAGGCAGAAGGATCTTGAGTTGAACCCAGCCTGGGCAACTCAGAGACTTAGTGAAACCTTATCTCTAAGGAAAAAATGGGCTGGGGATGCAGTTTAGTGTGAAGGCCCTTGGTTCAATTTCTAGTGCAAGGGAAAAAAAATTATTATGAAAATATAAAAATTACAACGCAAGAAGGAAAATTTAAGAGACAGAGAATATGAGTCTATCATGTTACCTAACTACTTTAGTGGCAGACTGGACACTCATGCTGTTTAACACAACTGTAGTACCAATCTCAAAAGAATATAATTTAAAGGATGGAAAACGAGTTATCTTTCTAAATATGCTATAAAATAACAGTTCTCAATCATGGCTTTATATCCTTAAAACCTGGAGAACTTCAACATTCTATTGGCCAACCTATATCCCAAACTAAGTAAATCAGTTTATAGGGGTCCCACTCAGGCACTGGTTTTTAAGCTCCTTGGGTGATTTCAATATGCAGACACCACTGTGTAAGAAGTGGCTTCTTCCAGTTAAATGTCACAGTATGACATCTCCCTTGTCTATTTAGAGATAGGTGTTATCTACTTCTTACAGCCGTAGATTCTCTGGCCCACAACTATATTTAATAAGGTCACCAACTGGGTCTTTTATGGATTCTTTGATACTGATTTTTAAATTTTTAATCTACAACTATATATAGACAGTAACATAGTTTGAAAAGGTAAGTGAAAAGAACTAAAACAACCCTAATCTATTCCTTAAAAGATAATCACTGTTGGCATTTTGATAAATAACCACCCTTTTTAATGTATTTCTTTCTCTCCTCACTGGATCATGCTACATATTGTTAAGATTTTTATTTAATTTTTCAGAGGGTTGTTGAATTTTTAGCCTGAAGTATTACTTCTTTATTGTCTCATCTTAAATTAGAAGAGTCAATCTTTCCCTCCTATACTCTTTACTTTTCACAATATACTCTGGACATGGAATTTTTTGGAAGGGACAGCCTGGATCTCACTTTATTCTTCTGTTTTTCATAGAACCTAGGAGTCATGTGTTCACTCTCAGTGAAATAATTTGTGTTTTGAGGTGCAGCTCTAAGTATTTAAGTTTTTTTGTTTTCTTTTGTTTTTTGAGACAGGGTCTTGCTATGTAGTTCAGGCTAGCCTTCAACTCACTAAGATCCTCCTGCCTCCACCTCCCAAGTGCTGGGATTACAGGCGGATGTCACCATGCCAGGCTGTAAGTACTTAAGTGTTTATTACTCTTAAGATTACTTAGTTTATTGCATATTTTTACCTACACAAATACAAAGGGTATCATGTGTATTTTGAAAGGTCTTGCCTATGAATTTAGAAACTTTCAGTTATTTTGGTTTTATCTTCCCTGACAGTGCAGCTTTAAGTACTTTCAGAGTTGTCATTCAGATTAATAAATAATATTTTTAAAAAACTTTACATTATAGTATTACTTCAGTGAAATGTTCCATAAGAAAAATAATTTATATCTTAGATGTAAAACAAGAAATGAGAAAGCAATGTATCTTGAGGTAGTTATTTAAAGTAACAAGATACTTTGAAAAGAATCAATAATACTCTGTTCATTAATTATTACTGTTACTCATATTTAAAAGTATAATGGAATCTAGAGGCTTTCCTGTGGCTTGCAGTTATTTTCAATTCTGCTTCATTTTAAAAAATCTGACCCATACGCCTGAAAGTCACCAGGAAATACATCATTTAAGTCATAGTTCCACTCCCCTCAGATTTATCCTCACGTCTTCCCCAGAAATTTTTCAGATGTATCCTTTTACTTTCATAGCCAAAGTTATTATTGCCCAGTGTTTATTCACCCTTTGAGTCAAAATCCTTACGTGATATTTCTCCATATAATATGTAATATTACATATAGAACTACTGTACTGATTTTATATGTTCTTTTGGGGGGTGCTATTACAAATGGTACTTAAAAACCAAATTTTAACTGTTCATTTCTACCACAGATATAGTTTTTTTTTTTTTTTTTTTTTTTAGACAGGGTCTCACTATGCAGTTTAGGCTGGTCTTGAACTCACTTTTTAGCCCACGCTGGCCTCAAACTAGCACGAATCCTCCTGCCTCAGCCTCCCGAGTGCTGGGACTATAGGCATGTGCCACCACACCTGGCTCTCTAGCACACATATATAGAAATATAATTGTATTTGCATGTTTACCTTATTTTGTTAACCTGCTAAATGCACTTATTAGTTCTAGAAGTAAAGAAGAAAAAATTTTTGTAACTTGAAAGTAAATTCACATCATCTATACATAAGACCGTTTATTCCTTTTAACTCTGCATCTGTATTTCTTTTTTCTTGCCTTTTTGAATGGATTTAAAAATTAGTGGCCAGAAATGTGAGGATAAACAGGTTACCTGCATATACTCCAACCACCTTCACAAAGATATTATTATAAAATGTACAGCAGTGTACAGGAAAGACACCAACTTTCTTAGAAAGACACTGTACAGCAGTGTACAGGAAAGACACCAACTTAAACCTGCAACACACTGATCTCACATACCCTGACTTGATGCAGTAAAAAAGGCACCTAAGTTCTGTAGCATTCTTATGTAAAAAATGTGTATCATCAATCTAAATTGAAGAAATACTTGAGAAACTCAAATTGAGAGACATTCTGCAAATTAACCAGGCAGTAACTCTTCGAAAGTGATGATGATGAAAGACAAAAAGAGTATGGGAGTTCACAGGTTAGTGGAATCTAAGAAGACATGACGAGTATATGCCATGTGAGATCCTAAATGTGATTCTAAAATGGAAAAAATGTTAGGTGTGGGGGCACACACCTACAATCCCAGCACTCGAGAGGCTGAGGCAGGAGGATCTTTGTAAATGAGAACTTGTCTCAACAACAACAAAAAACCAACAATAAAATGGAAAACTGGTAAAATCCAAATAAAATATATACCGTTGTTCCCTAGTATCATCAGAGGATTGGCTCCAGAACCCTCTATGGATACCAAAATTAATGAGTGCTCAAATCCCTTCTACAAAATGGCACAATATTTGCATTATAACCTGTGCATACTCTCCATAAACCTTTCTTTAAATCATTTCTAGATTCCTTCTGTCTTGGTTACTTTACTCTCATTGCTGAGCCAAAATACCCAATGCCCAGAATTAAGGGAGAAAAGGTTTATTTAGCTCACATTTTGTGGAGGTTTCAGTCCATACTCGGCTGGCTCCAAGGCAGGGTGGCACATGGCAGAGGGCAACAGTTCATGGCAGTGGAAGACAGCAAAGCAGCAAGAGAAAAAGGAAGGAGCAGCAGACAGCAAGCCTCTTTCCCTACCTTACATTTTATTTTATTTTATTTTATTTTTTGGTTTTTCTCCGGTACCGGGAACCGAACTCACGACCTTGCGCATGCCAGGCAGGCGCTTTTTGCCGCTGAGCTAAATCCCCAGCCCCCCTACCTTACACTGTATGCAAACTACTTGCCCCAGGGCAAGTGTAGCACTCACACTCATAATCCCAGCATTGGACCATGGATCAATTATAAACCCTAGAAGCCCGCCCCATGATTGCATGAGGCTTTGGGGGGACATCTACATACAAACCATAATAACTTCTAATACCTAACACAATATAAATGTTACATGGTTTTTATACTAACTATAAAGCCTATATATATTCAGTACAGAGCAACTGTTTTCAAGTATTTTTGATCCACCATTGGTTGAAACTACAGAGACAGAACCCACAGATACAGTCAACTGTAGTTAACAGTACTGTACTAATGCTAATTTTTCATTTTTCATAAGTGAGCTATGGTTATGCAAAATGTCAACATTAAGGGAAACTAAGTGAAAGGTAAACAGGAACTCACTTTACCATCTGTGCAACTTGTCCCAACATTTCAAATTACTTAAAAATTTAAAAAACACTGGGGATATAGTTCAGTGGTACAAGAACCTGCTTGGCAAGCGCAAGGTCCTGAGTTTGATTCCCGGTACCGAGAAGAAAAAAAAAAACTAACAAAAATTTAAAAAAATTACAGGCCCTACATTAGGAACAGACTATAAAAAGGAGCAGACAGAAAAAGGAAGACCAATCTGGAGATTACTAAGGTAATTCAGGCAAAAGATGATAGTGTCTTAAAGCAGGACACTGATTTGAGATGTTGAGAAGTATTTGGAATCTGGTTATATCTTAAACAGTATTTACTTAGAAACAATGCAGAAATACAACATGGGCTACTCATAGGTAAAACAAAATAAAATAACAAATGGAATTAAAAAGGTCAATTATGTGAATTCATAAATCCTTGTAGGACCATCCGTCCACTGCAAAACAAAGGCTACTCCAAGAAAAAAATCAATGCTCTTCACTAGTACTTTTGGTACCAAAAATCTAATCTCTTTGCAATTTCTTAACCTAGGGTATTAAATTGTGCCATAATTCAATGTCCTCTGACTCCTCTGGGCTAGATTCTTGATGGTTAAGAAGAGACAAAGGAAAATGAAAGGAAAAAAGGTTACAAAAAGCTACCTAAATCTGATCTGTACCCTTTCTGCTAAAAAGTACACACCCTACTATTCAGGTCCAACATTAAACCATCTCATTTGGAGGAGAACAAAGAAAAAGGTACATTTTGTCGTTTCCTGAAGCCTAGGGTATAGACTCAGCATTAGTGATACCTGGGTTTAGGACTAAGTATGCAGAAGGGAAAGCAGTACTTACTGTACTTTTTACAAAATCTTTAGGCTTCCTACAGGTGGTAGGGTAAAGGCAAACTCTTAGGAAGTATGTAACTGTGCCTATATAAAAGTGTTTTTTGAGAACAATTAGTTTACCTGAGGCTGAGGATTTGCGTAGGGAATAAGCAGACGTAAAGCTGTATAGCTAACTAAGGCTGAAACCTTGGCTTCTTATACTAAAAGTCTGGCTTTAGCTTTAACTTTTTCAACTCAATTCAGACAGAGCTAGGCTAAAATTGGCAAGTCTTTGCTGGGCAGGGGCCTCACATCTATAATCCCAGCACCTGGGTAGCTGAGGCAGGAGGACTGTCACAATCTCTTGGGCTACAAAGCACAGTAAGTTCAAGGCCAGCCTGAACTACAAAGCAAGAACCGGTCTCAAAATATAAATAAATAGCAAGTTGAGGGCAACCTTAGTTTTCTCATCTAGAAATTAATATTCACTTCAGAAGGCCATTTTAAAGAATTGGATAATCTATATAAAATCAAATAATTTATATGAAATAATTGATAAATATACCCTCTCTTCTACTTAAAACTATAAAGTTTACCTGTGTAAGACAAATAAACCTCAGACTTCTCAATATAAACACTGTCTATAGCATACAAATTATTGATTCATAAAATTATAGGACTACATCTAAATCTTTCCAGTTGTATTCCCAGATTTAACCTTAAAAGTTCTTAACATTCACGGCTTATTGGAAGTAAATGACTACTTTATATACTGTATACTTAAAAACTCTGGGTTTTTTTTGAGACAGGGTCTTTCTATAGAGTTCAGACTGGCCTTGAGCTCACTTTGTAGGCAAGGCTGGTCTCGAACACACAACGATCCTCCTGCCTCAGCCTCCCGAGTGCTGGGATTACAGGCGTGTGCCACCAAGCCTGGCTAAAAACTGTGTGTTCAATTTGGCCATGAAACGGTGACTAAAGTTCTTTATTAAAAATATTTGGTGCCTTGGGCCAGGGATATAGCTCAGTGGCACAGTACCTGCCTGGCAAGCACAAGGTCCTGAGTTCAATTTTCATTTGGGGAAGGGATTTGGTGCCTCATATTTACTTCCTAATTCTACCATAAATTACTTTTCTGTATCTCAATTTCCTCATTGGTAAAATGGGGAGAAGGATGCTAGTCAGAATTTTCATGACTACATGGGCAAAGTACTTATTACAGTTGCTGGCACATAGTAGGCACTCAAAACTTTTATCTCTCTTATCACAGTTTTTATGCAATTGGCAAAAAGTCAGTTGCTGCCTTCGAAGAACCTGTTATTTTAAACCTTAAGGAAAACATCAACTGTACTTTTATATTAAAAATGATATATAATGATAGACAACTGAAGTCTTTTATTAGGGTATCTGTATCTGACTAGCAAATTAAAATCTACATATTTTGGATGCACCTTGAGACTGCTCTCTTAAGTTAAATAAACTGGATACACATGTATGAATACTGCACTGTTTCTCTGGTGTGAGAAACCAAAAATATAAATAAGGATCAAAATATTTAACAGATACTGTGAAATAGGAAGAAAATGTTCAAATGTGGACGGAAACTAGGGAGGGAGAAGGAGGCAAGGAAAGAAGTGAAAAAATATGAGGAAAGAAAGAAAAAAATGGAAACAAAGCTTTTGTAAATAAGGATGGGAAGAGGAGTCAAAGGGAAGAGAGGGAAATGGGAAATAAAAAGAATCAAGTCATATCATATACAGGTACAAATTCTCTATGATGAATGTGATCATTATATACACCTAAAATGTACCAATACATTTCATTAATTTAAAAATCTATGTATTTTTCCAACCATATTCTGAACAAAAGTTAATTCCATTATTTTTCTAGGTAACTGGCCCTATTACCAAGTCTTTCCTGTGTAACTGCACTGAAAAATATTAAGTAAAACGGACATAGGATTGGGAAGTATGAAGCTAAGAGCAGGGGACAGACCTTGCACTGGGACAATATGAAACACAACACATACGTGCACACATGCACACACATACACACAAACCTTTGAGAGTGAGTAAAGAGGTCTTAATCTGTAATGCTGCTAAAAATGGTGGTTTAAGAGATTTAGAGTTTAGCTTGCCAATCTGTATATTAAGTTAGTGTCAAATGTGGTTTCACAGGTCATGAAAACCCAGTCTACAGAAAAACTTTTTAATGTCAGAGCATGGTGAAAATGACCTGAGCTGAGAAAATCATTTAATAGCAAAAGTAACTTTCACGTAATACGCAGTCCAGAATTAAAATTCACTTTGCTGTTATTCCACCATCTTAATATGGAAGCACTAAAAAAATGGCTATATAAACACAAAAATATTACACTAGTAATAAAGAAACTGATGAGGTTAATTGCCTCAAGTTTCTCACTAGGCAAGAGATAATCCAATGTATTCTGGCCTCCTCTGGATACCTTTTAGTATATATAGCTTTCACCACGTGGTAAAAGATGTTGCACTTAGAAAAGAAAGAAATCATAATACTGTAGCTGCAAAAGGCAGCAGCTGACTGCTGCTTTTTGCCAAACTGGCAAACAAACACTGAAAATAGCTAGCATAAGGTCAACAAGTCGAAAACTGCAAAAACCTGGGAAATAACTACCACATAAAACAACAATCTTTTCTATTTCCTGTTAAAACATAATTACCTCTACTGATCAAGCTCTTCACATAAATAAAATTTTCAGAGAGCTGAAATTTTTCTCCCTCATCAACTATTTTTCAAACTTTGAATTCAGAATTTCATACAATGCTGCAGAATAAACATTTCAGGCTCTAGTGCTGTGGTGTTGTTAGTAAACAGTTAATTTCAGCAGCTTTGGCATCTCTGACTATTCATTCTTTCCTAATTTTGAATTCTATATTGTCCTTATTTCAAAAATATAAGTAAAAATGTTAAAGTGTTTATTTTGGGATCAGGGAAGTCAAGGTCTCAAAACGGATACATTTTAAACAAAGAAAAATTAACCTTCAAAAAGCAGACCTCTAGCCTTTCCCTAAAGTTAATAATATATTCAATTTTAGAAAAATAAAAAAATTCATACTATATAAATACATCCACAGTTAAATATTGTTTTTGAAAAGCAATCATTAATTTTTAATATTTTAAGCAATATTAAATGCTTGAAATTTTAAAAAGTGAATTTTAATTGGGAATTTTTCTTTAATTATTATGTACATACCAAATTAGTACAAGTTTGCAAAATAAAAGAGTGGCCAGGGATATAGCTCAGTGGCACAGTGCCTGCCTGGAAAGCACAAGGTCCTGAGTTCTATTCCCAAAGGAAAAAAAAAAAAAGTGGCAAAATAAAAGAGTGATTCTCTTTCTCAACCAACTACAATGAGCAAATACAGAGTTGCTACAATAAGAAATTGTTTAGATTATCTTCATTGGAAAATATCTCATTTCACCAATCACCCTCTACTGCTTTAAAGTCATCAATTCTTTTTAGCTTTGCTATCCTACATTGTAAGGTACTTTTAAATGTAATATCATGGGAAGAAATCTAAAAAATAAAACTATTTCACTTCTAAGGTCATTTTTTCTTATTCATTGTCCTAAGATAAATTAAGTTTATTCACTATACAATTTCAGCCTTTGTCTGAGGGCATTCCACTATGTTATAAAAGTATTAACAGAACAGCTATGCTCGAGACAGCTAACCTTAGGAAGGTCAGCTTGCAAGGCCACTACTAGTGTCTGGGAACTTGGATTTCAGACTTCCCATCTCTCCCTGACTGAAGTGATTAGTGCTGCTACACTGTACAACACGGTGTGTGCTAAACACCTACATTTCTTCTCACAACTGGAATTTTGGTACATGCTACAGAGAAGGTGTCTATATGACCAGCCTTCAGTAAAAAACCATAGACACTGAGTCTCTAGGGAACTTCCTTGGTAGACGACATTATCAGATTGCATTACGAGAATTCAGTGATGGAAAAATTAAGCATGCTTTCAATGACTTCATAATGAGAAGAGGCTTGGAAGTTTGTCCCTGTTCTCTTCTGTGCCTTACTCCATGTATTTCCCTTTGCTGATTTTAGTTTAAATCCTTTTGCTGCAATAAATTGTAACTGTGCATACAATTATATGGTGGATCCTCGGAGTCCTAAAGACAATCACTGAATTTGGGAGTGGTCTTTTGTGGACTGCAAAACAGTGGTCTTAGAAGTAGGATACACCAGACCATTTCACTAAAATATGGTGAAAGCATTGGCTAGACAAAGAAAGAATGAAGGTGAAATACCATAAACCTTCAATGCTTGTATAATTATGCAATAATGCACACTGTGAAACACAGGCAACATGCTTTGTTATGAAAGTGTCTTAGTTACTTTTCTCTCATTATTCAGACAAAATAACCAATACTCAAAGTTAAAGAAGGAAAGGTTTATTTAGCTCACAGTTTGTGGAGGGTTCAGTCCATAACTGGCTGCCTCCAAGGAAAGGTGGCAATTGGGAGAAGGGCAATCTTTCATGGTAGTGGAAGACAGCAAAAGCAAGATGAGACGAGGAAGAACAAGCTTTTTTCAGTCCCTTGTATTATATGCAGGCTACCCGCCCTAGGGTGGTGTAGCACTCACCCTCTTAATCCCAGCATTAGACCACAAATCAATCAAAAACTCTAGATTCAGCCCCCTCTGGAAAGCCTGCTCCCCATGACTGTATGAGGTTTTAGGGGGACATGCAGACACAACCCATAACAGACAGATAAAGTTGCCTAAGAAATCTGAAAATGATAGCTCTGATACCAGGGTTACTGGGTGGCTAATATCCTAGCTCATATGGCTACACCAACTAAAGTTGGGGAGGGTAGAAGTACATCTGGGTGATGTCTTTGGTTTTTTTCTTTCAAACAGGGTCCAAATATTCCCAAAGGTGCAGTTCGGGTGGGCCCAAAATGTTACAAGTTTACATTTGTCCTCTTTCAAGTGATTAAGCCATTTCCAAGACTAAATTAAAGCTTTAGACAAATGATGAGGGCAAAAGCAATGTGGAAAAAGAACTTCCAATAGTTCTTCAGTTTAGATGCTACTGTATTAATTACATCCCCTTTGCATTCTAGCCAGAACATATACCAAGCCCCGTTACTCTTCATTCCCAGAGCTGTAATGCAAGTCTATACGTGCAAAATTTACCACTTGGGATTCAACATATTCTTAATGATAAAAAGGGAAATTTTCACAAAATTGTTTTGTATTTTGTGGTTTTTACATCTCAATATATAACAACATATGTAAAATGTTATACGCTTATAATTTCATAAATGCTACAAGGCTAAGCCTCATCATGAAAAGCTGAAGGAAAAAATGTTAATGAGAGAAAACTCTGTGCTGCTAGTGATCAGATTGAAATTTTAAATTTAAGTATTAGAAAAAGAGTAAGTCCTTATAACTAACAACTTTTCCCTATTGGAGGCTCTGAAAAAAAAATAAAAATAAGAAAAGAGAGAGAGAGACAAAATAAATAAAATGAGAGACAATCTCTAGTAAGTAGATTCACTTTGGGAAGTTTTTAAAAAACAAGCTTTCAACTGCTAATGAGCTCTTATGAAATCAGATGTCTGACCCTTAAATGCCGATTTTTCAGCCTTTTTAATGCACTTCATATTTTCAAGTGCATTAATTTAGACTCTAGATTGATAAAGATTAAAAAGAGCTTTAGAAAGCCTTGCTTGTCACTTCAACTGGAAACATGCCTGCCTGGTCTTGCAATCTCTGCTTTGCTGCTGCTAAAGACTAGCTGCCAATTTTGCTGGAATTCTGAGTTCACACATTCTAATTGCCTAGACCTGATTCTAAGCTAAAACCTGATTCTGTCTGATATGGGCAGTTTCAGTCCCAGCATGAACTCTGCCAAACTGAAAATAGGCACAGGCTCAATGAGCAGAACTCAGACTCTGGGACTGCTGCAGATTTAGGACACTCCTCTGTGGGCCTTAAACTATGAAAAACATCAATGGATGCCAGCTGGATTGTCTGGGTCACATCCAAATACCCACAGGAAAGAGCTTATTCTCTCATGCGACAATCTGAAATTGGGCTCTTAATCAACTCTACATTTATGAGGCAGTGGCTAACTGATTCCTAACTTGTGATTCTTTCCCAAAAGGGCAAGCTGAGGGAGGGCACATCACAGAGTATGATCCTTCCACCTACTCTTCTGAACTCCCTTTATGGGATGCTTCACTATTACTAACATGTGTTCAAGTATCCAGATTAGCAGCCATGCACAAGAACGGACCCATACCCCGACTCTACTTCCCTCTCATATATACCTTAGTGAAGCAGTTTAATTAAGTGCAACTTTCTCCCCAAAAGGGACTGCTTTTTTCCTATGCTGCTAACCAGATACTCGGTCAGAAAAAGTGAGAGGGAAAATTATGTAAATCCATTATGGAAAGTTTTGAAAATTCAGTTGTTCATCCTGACTAATTTCTGAATATACTCTATGTTTTGTCAATCAAATACAGAAATATAAATAAAAAATAAATTTAAAAAATATATATGGGGTGCTGGGATTAAAAGAAACTCAGGGCCTTGTATATACTAGGAGGCACTCTGCCACTGAGTTACAACCTAAGCCCTAATTCCCTTTTCTCATTTAAATTAAAGATCATTTCACAATCAAGCTTACCTGATGACAGCCATACTCTTCTACTGTTAAGTAATTACAGCCCTCAAACCAAACTGGTTGAGAATCTGGGAATATTTTATTACATTCCTGTCCCTCAATTCTACTTCCACTGATTCAATCTATGAAACACAGCTTTAAAAAAATACTATTACAAAAGAAATTTCAGAAGTAAAATAAATCTATTTCTAAAAATATTTTATTTTTATTACTACATAAAGATGTCATTATCATGGGGAGGTGGTACATGTACGTAACACATCTTAATTCTTTCTATGTCCCTCAATCTCCTCTCCCTCTGTCTCTTGGTCCCCTTCCCATTTGCAAAAGTTCTCTGTGTTTAAATTCAAACATTAAGAAGAAAAGGGAAAACACTGTGACCTGGAAAATATTATGGCCCATTGCCATGTCTGCAAAAGTATCTCCTTGTGATGACTAATTTATACTTCAGAGTACTGCATCCTATCATAAGCTGTTCTTATAATAAAAGGTATTTCTCTTTTAAAGCCCTTCTATTGAACAAAAACTTAATACAAGGTAAAGAAGGAAGAGAAGCAAGCTCAAAGGAAATACCCATAATCCACAGGGGCAATGTTGTTATTCTGTCAAAGAAATGGATTTAATAGTTAAGACATTTTCAAATAATTTTCAATATGATAACTTTGTAACTTTCATTTTTAATTTACTAATTGTGCAAAAAGACAACCAGACTCCTTTTAAGATCAAGGTTCTACAAATGCTTTCTTCCATTACATTTTTATTTATACAGCAACTGTTAAGAGCAAACTAATTTTTTCTAGAGAAATTCTCTTCTATCACTACCATGAGACAGTTTTGTAGGCCTGGCTCCACTCCAGGGGTGGAGAAATTCAATGGAGAAAAGATAGTATTTTCCACAAATGCTGAAACAACTAGAAATCCATGAGTAAAGAAAGTCACTTCCTTGGGCTGAGAATACAGTGCATATCATGGGTAAGGACCACAAACAAGCAAACAAACAGAAATTCCCTCCTTGATCTACCTTCTCAGGACCACGCTTAGCTCATAAGTAGAATATTAGTACATAGAGTGAGTTCCTTCATTATCTCATAGTCAAGCTTATAAATTATCTTGTCCTTGAATTGCTTCTTCCTGTTACAGTGAAAGTATATTCTTTCCAAAGCAAACTCATGTGTTCTATTTAGGCTATGAATCCTTTTCAGAAATTATGCTCTTTTATTTACTTTATCCTATTCTTATACCACCAAATTCCCTACAATCCAGAATATGATCTGACCTAAATCATCAATCAGTTCTATTATTTCTGCCTTTAAAAATCTCATCCCTTAAAAAATAATCTCAATAAATGCTTGCTCAACTGCATATCCACATACAAAAAGGAGTAATTTCCTACCCTACTTCACACCAAGTCAATTTCCAGATAAACTGCCGAGCTACATGTGAAAGGTAAAACAATAATACTTCTGGAAAAAAATATTGAAGACCAGATTTTTATGATCACAGGGTAAGAAAACTTACACAATTCCTCAGAGATACTCAGAAGTGTACATATTAATTAGGAAGGCAGAAGACAACTCTTGTACAAAGTATATACAAGTACAAATTGGTATACTCCTTTGGAAAATTGTTTGCCATTACCTAGCAAAGTTGAGCATATAAATGCATATCCTGCCATTTGACAATTTCACTCCTAGGTATATATCCCAAGACATGTATGTTTATCAAAAGACAGATACAAGAATGTTCATAGTGGCATTATTTCTAATAGTCAAAATCTGGACACAGCCCAAATAATCCAGCAAGACTATAATGGATAAATTGTGGTATACTTACTAACTGAAATACTATGCACTAATAAAGGGTAGTAACTATAACTACATGCAATAATATGGAGAAATACACTTTAGTGAAGGATGTCAGACAAAATTAGCAATATACTGTATGATTCAATTTATATATTGACCCAAAAAAGGCAAAGCTATGTTGTTGAAGTTCCAATATGGTTAGCTTTGGGAGGTGAAAATTTGCATAAGGGATTCAAGAAGGATGTTTCTGGGGTACTGGTTATGTTCTATATTTAGATCTGGGTACCTCTCTATAAAAATATTGCACGCACACACACACACACACACACACACTCCCAACTTCAAAACTTTTGACTCCTATTCTAAAATCCAGCTTCCTGTACTAATGCCTGGTTGACATAATTATTTCAAGTGACATGTCCTCTTGATCTTCTCTGTAATCTGAATTTCACACATCTCATAACTGACATTACCACCTAGTTGCTCCAGCCAATAACAAAGGAAATTATCCTTGAATCCTCTTTTATATTAAAGCCAAGAGTAAGCATTGTAGGTCCACTCTGAAAAACAAACAACAACACATATATTTATATATAAAATCTCACCACGTCTTTGATGATCCCAGCTCTGGCAACTTCAACTCAACAATTTCAACAGCACCCCACTTGGTTTGTCCAGTCATATTTTTGCTCTTTCACCTCTACACTTTATGTTCTACACAGCAGCAAGAGTTATTTGGTTTTGGTTTTTAACATAATTCAATGGCTTGAAGCTGCAATTGGTGTAGCATCCCATTCCCTTCAAACCCTTGCTCAGTATGCTCTAAGCCATACTGGCCACCTTTTCTGCACCTTGAATATTCTCTCTCACTCTCTTTCCTTTTCTTCACCTTGAATATTTTATCTCCCTCTTTCCTTCCTTTTTTTCTATTGGTTTTTGTCGTTTTGTTTAAACCTTAGATCCTTTGTACTTCCTTCTGCCTAAAACACACTTAGTTAGCATTACTCCCTCTCCCATCCTTCTTAGGTTTCAACATCTCATCCTTCCATTTTGTCTTAAAAATGTCCTCAAAGATTTTTCTTCAAATACCTATGTAAATGTCTTCCCTCCTGCCCTCACATTATTATCACTTAATCTCTACAGCCCTTCAAATCATTTGCTATTTGATTTATTTACATGTTTAGTGTTTGTCTACCTCACAGAATTATAAAATTCCCAAGGGCAGAGGCTTTGATTATTTCATTCACTGGTATAAAGCTAACACTTAGTATTTTGGCACATTAAAAATATTTAATAAATATTTAAGTGGCTCCCGGAGGGTGGGCCCCCAGCGCACGGGGAGCCTCGGGCGGGGAGCGCCGGTTTTTTTGGGTCTTTGGACCGGCGACTCACTCCCGGCCTCGTGGTTCCCTGGAAGGAGGGCTTCCGGCGCACAGGGAGCTGCGGGTGGGGAGCGCCAGCCTTCTGGCTGGCTAGCTTCCTGCCTGCTGGCTCCCGAAGGGTGGGCCCCCAGCGC
>NW_004955432.1:9165766-9232489 GCF_000276665.1 Chinchilla lanigera | reverse complement strand
AAAAAAATGAAAGATTCATCCCTGAAAGTATTCCCTTCCTCCTTGAATTTTTACCACTGTTAAAACATTAATTTATTTCATGTCTATAAGCTGTTTTTTCCCAAAATTGTTCCAAATTTCTTTATTTTTAAAGGGTGTAACATGTAATACAAATCCTCCTCCCTTAATGTTTTCCCTTTGTCTCTCTTCCGGTGGCCTGACATTTGCTTCTAAAAATTCAGAACCTAGCCGTTTTGTCACTAAAGCAGATGTTCTCGTGGTTAATTGTATAATGGAATATTATGAAGTTGCTAAAGCATATCTAAAAATTTGCACGCACACTGTCTAAAAGAATGTTTTATTTGTCTAAATTGTACATCATACGTAAGAACAATTTTTTAATTCTTTGTATTTCCTACACATAAGTATTTTCCAAATCCGAAGTTAAGAAGCAGAAAATACAGAAACCAGTTATAATATTAAAAATATACTTGCCAAGTATTTTCTGAAAGGTATGTTCACTGTTTTCATGAGCAACAAAATAGCTGACTATAATAAGCAGCAATCTATATGTATACTTAATTGATCAATCTATCTTCTATGTGCATGCAGTTAATGCTACCTAGGTCTAAAGGCAAAAAATTCCAAAAGAGAGGTCTCTTTTAAATCATATTCTAAATAACAGGTGGTCAGAACCACCTCATTGTTCTCACCTCATTAGTCTTTTTCTCTGCTCCAATAATGTTGCCTACATGATGTAGGTTAATCTTCCTATGATCATGCCATTTTGCTTTTTTACCCTCTCCATAAATTAAGGTTTGGAATTATAATTCATTTCACCCGTGTTTTAGATCTCCCCCCTATCCAGGCTTTCTCCATCAGAGTTCCTCATCAAAAGCAATAAACGTAATTACTTGAGTATTTCTTAAATCTTAAATGACAGTTCCTATCATTCTAGAGACATTGGTGAGGAATAAATTCATTTCATACAATAGATAACAGCAATATCAGCAGCACCTGGAACTTGTTAGAAATGAAAACTCTCACACCCCACCCATCTATATTAGAAACTTTGGAGGTGGAGCACAGCAATCTGTGTATTAACAAGACTTACAGATGATTCTGATATATGCTACCCTTTAAGAACTTTTGGCATAGAGCATTAAGGTTTAATTTTGTCAAGGAATGTCAGACAAAAAAGGCTACTAGACTATAAAATCCAATAGCTGCAATCTTACTATTTTTCATTTTCTCTTGCATTATGCATCTGACATTTAATCCACATTCAGAGTTTTTGAGTAGTTAAAAAATCAGAAGTACCCCCTCCCTGAGTTTTCCTGTTTTTCATTTGATGACATCAAATTATTACTTCAATCTTTATCCTTCCTTCCTGGTCCTCCCTATTTTTTTATTTAAGACAGGGTCTTGCTATGTAGTTCAGGCTGATGTTGAACTCACTATGTAACCCAGGCTGGCCTCAAAATAGGAGTGATCCTCCTGCTTCAGCCTCCCAAGTGCTGATATTACAGGAATGTGTCATTGTGCCTGACCCCTCGTCTTTCTATTTTACAGAAAAAATAATCAATGCTTCTCCAATTAGAATATGATAACTTTTAAAATAATTCTGTGGATGTCATGTCAAATCACATTTCAGATACAGATAAAATGTAGCCACATTGGTCATGTTGCGAGTCCAGCCTTATACAGAAGTAGAGATATAATAAAATTATCACCAACTGTATATTTATCTGGCTGAAGTCGAAATAGCTAGTATAACCTATTTTTACAACTGATTTCTGGAAATAAAAAGAAATATATCATCAAAACTCCACCAATGTTTTATTTATTTATTAGCAATAATGCATGGCCTTTTCTCATTCTTTGTTTTATATGCCCTTTCATCATTCCTTGCTCTGTGTATAAAATATGGAAAGAAGAATCTTAACATTAAGAAGAGTGTTATCCAGCTATCTAATGACATGGTATGTTGTCCACACTGTCCTATTTAGCTCACTGTTAAAGTTTCCCAGAGCCGGACGTACACACCTGTAATCCCAGCACTTGGGAGGCCGAGGAAGGAGGATCATTGCAAGTTTGAGGCCAGCCTGGGCTACAAAGTGAGCTTGAGGCCAGCCTGAACCGCATAACGAGACCCTGTCTCAAAAAGACGCGCGAGCGCGCGCGCACACACACACACACACACACACACACACACAGAGTTTCCCAAAAACTATTCTCAAGACTATTCACAATAACTGCAATAATTGCAATTCATTTATGCAATGTGGTAATTTTTCTGACCAACAATCCAGGTTATATGCCATCCAGTACAGAGAGTACCTGAAGAAAATGATTGGAGTTTGTTGATACTTTGTGCCTCAAGCTAAAAACCACTTTAATTGTACTCTACTTCCTACAGGTTCTGAGGTAAACTAGTACAAGGAACATACAGATAATGGTCAAGCAGAAACACGTACAATGGAAGGTACTGTAGAATATATGGAAAGAATATAAGCTTAAGGTATTTTGGGTTCAAGTTTTAATTCCAGCCCTTATTTGCCTTCATTTTACAAGACAGTGTGGTCACTTTCTGGTCATTTTCTTCTCTGCTGGGACAAAGTATCCGGCACCCATAACTTAAGGGAGGAGAGATTTATTTTGGCTCACATTTCAGTCTGTAGCTGGCTGACTCCAAGGCAGGTCAGCATGGCAGAGGGAGTGGGGACAGAAGTACGGAGAGTCAAGGGAAGGGCAGGGAAATATAACCTTCCAGGTGACATCCAAAGTGACCCTCCTCTTCTCACCAGGCCCACCTCCTAACAGCAAGCCAGCTATAAACCTCTATAATCCAATCGCCTTCCAAAGGTCCCACCTATAAGAGGCATTAGGGAGTTATCTACTTACAAACCATAATAACTAGTGTATCACAACATATTGTTGATATCTAGTTCTCATTTTAAAATGTAAACTTAAGAACAGGAACTATGTCATATACATCTCTGTAGTTACCTACATTTTGTTTGCAGATATTCAATAAATTTTACTTAACTAGTACTAGATTTTAGTATTACAGACAAATGTCTACAATGGTGATGGAGAGCCTTTTAGAGCGCTCAGTGATAGAAACAGCATGGTGTGGCACCCCTGTCACAGGTTCAACACTACTGTTCTACACATTCTAGACCTTAGTCCCAACTCTATTTTCCCTATGACAACCTAATTATAAAAGACAAATTTCATCTTGTCCAATTTTGTCTCAAAATCTTCCAAAGACTCCCAGGCCTAAAAACAATTTTCTACTCAAACAAGACCACCTTTTTTTTTGAGACAGAGTCTTGCTCTGTAGCCCAAGTTGGCCTTAAACAAGCTTATATGTAGCCCAGGCTGGCCTTGAACTCATGGCAATCCTCCTGCCTCAGCCTCCCGAGTGCTGAGATTACAGAAATACAGCACCACACCTGATTCCAGACCACCATTTATTTCTTAATAGCCTATCTTTATAACTCAGTCTTACCACTAAACAACTAAAGCTCTTCCCCAATAGGCAAACTCTTACAGGTTGTTCAGGTCTCAGTTTAAAAGCCGTTTCTCTATCAAGTTTCCTGATGATAGCTTCTCAACCACACTAAGTTACATGTTCTGCCTCGCTAACTTAACAGTACAGTCAACTTACCATCTAAAACTATAATGAGGGGCTGGGGATTTAGCTCAGCGGCACAGCACCTCCCTGGCAAGCGCAAGGTCATGAGTTTGATTCTCGGTACCAGAAAAAAACAAAACAAAATAAAACAAAACATAAAACTACAATGAAATATGTATCTGCTTCCCTACTTCTGTGGAAAACTCCTTGAGGACAAGGATCATAGCAATATTAAGTTAACCAGGGTTTATCACAGTGATTGATACATAGAATACTTTTAATGAACACAAAGATAAAGTCTTGTGTTCTAAACATTAGTTTCAAATCTGAGATTAATCATATTTATCTTCCCACCTAGTTAACTGTGGAAACAGAAACTTTTTAAAAACATGGTAGCCCAACAGGATAAAGGAAAAAATTTCTGGGGTCTTATTCTGTAGACACATTTATCATGACACAGAAAGAAAATCAGCGTTACTTTTTTTCAAAGAGCATAACAAATATTTCACAATATTTCTGGGGGCCTCCTTTGTTTTGGCTGCAACCCCAGAGATTAGCTGCCAAACTAGGTAAGATCCCAGGCTGAAACAAGCAGAGGCCTGGATTATGAAAGAAGAAATAGGAAGTAGCTGCCACAGCCCAGCATGTCATCCCAGGACCACAAGGTCACAGCCTTGGATGACTAAGACAGCACTGTGGAGCCACCACAGAGCCCTGGACTGTCTACTTCTAATTTCTTATCACTTCAGGAAGATAACCCCCTGACTTATTTGTTTTTGCAGCTGCAGGATGGAACCCAGGACTTCATGCATGCTAGGCAAATGCTCCACCAAAGGGAGTCACACTTCCCTTTTGTCTTGATGTGTTGCTCAGGCTGGTCTTAACCTCCTGACCTAGTGATCATCCTGCCTCAGCATCAAGAGTAGCTGGGAGTAACGGTACACATCACCATGCCCAGATCCCCCCTAGTTTGCCTTCATAACTCACTGTTTTATTTCTGTGGCAAATGAACATCAAACCTTTGATGGCAAAGTCAATAAAGTTAGAAGAAAATTTGGGAAAAAGTTTGTATAACCAAGATAAGAAAGATATTCTCAAGACAGGAATATTAGAAGTAACAGAAAAAGTAGGCATAAATGATTACATGAAATGCCCCTCCAATAAATTTATGGTAAACAATACCATAAACTAAGACAAAAACCAAAGACTGACAAGGCACGTTTTAAAGTAAGAATTATATCTATAATAAATATATCAAAAAGCATCACAAATTGACAATGGTACAATAATCCAATAGGAAAAAAAAAATGAAGAAAGATATAAATGAGCAATTCACAGAAGTAAAATCAAACTGACCAATAAATATATCTAAAGATAGATGTTTAGCCTCCTAAGTACTTAGGGAAATGAATCAAGCATCATAAGGAAGATTTACTTTACATTTTGTGGTCAAAGAAAAGCATTCAGTAACTGCATTTGTGGGGGAATCAGTTACTCTCAGACATTAAGGGTGACAGGATTGGGTCAGTATCTCTGGAAAATAATCTGGCAGTAAGTATTAAAATTAAATCAGTGTACAAAGACATTTATTGCAATATAGTATTCATAATACAAGAGTAGATTACTAGATGTCTAAAGGAACAGTTTATTGCTGCAGAACAAATCACCCCAAACTTAAGAGTCTCAAAACAACATGTTACTCCTCACAACTCTAAGTTTCTCTGTGGTTTTCATCTCTAATTTCTCGGCAGGTGCATTCAGCAAAAGGGTCAGCTGAGCTAGTAGGTCTAGGATAACTCACTTTAATGTCAGTTGAGACATATGAGTTCTCCTATAAGGGTCCTCTTATCCTCCTACAGGCTACACTGGGCTGCTTGCTGGCAATTGTTGGAAAGCACTTTTTGAAGCCTTTTAAGGATTTGGCTCCAGAACTCACATCACTTCTGATGAAGACTACTATGAAGCAGACCTAAGCAAGACTTTACCAACTGCTCTTCATGTTCACTTGTGAATCTGTTCAAGGCCTAGGCTCCTTGTCTGGAAATGGCAGACTCATAGTAAGTGAACCTCTGTCAGTCACTAAATCCCTCTATAACCTGTAGTGGTGATGAAGCAGGAAAACCTCAAAGGATAAGACAAGATCACAGCCAAGAACACCTGGATCCATCTTAACTAGATAAAGACTATAGCCTCAGGCATATCACTCCTGGATGGATTAACTTAATACCTTACTTGGAAAAGTCCTTGAGTGATTCCATCCTTCTTGAGTACTCCCCACCCTTCTGATAACCAAATAAATACAGGCCACCAGAGAAGGTCTTGGTTTTAGTCCCAAAAGAATCTCAAAGTCTGTGAGGGCTCTGATCCTCCTGGAGCCCTGAAATCATTCCATTTGCCTCTTTTTATTTAGCCTTCGCTGTACACTTGTTTGGGAGATTGTGGACCTGATCAGCCCGCAATAACTCAGGGATATTATTAACCCGGTAACTTCCACTATATTTAATGGTCAAAATCACAAGGTCAGCCAAGACTTAAGAAATAGAAAAACAGATTCTACTTCTCAATGGTGGAAGCAGCAAAGACATATTGCAAAAAGGAATACACAACAGGATGGGATAAATTTACAATCATCAAACATTCTACCACACGTATTAGGAATGTGTGTATTTGTGGAGATTTTTATATCTTCTCTCTCACATACACTGAAATGACTATATAAATTGTTAAAAAGAATGAAGTGTTGCTTTTCGCTCTCATGTGGCAAATATTTCAAGATGTGTTAAGTAAAAACAAGCAAAAATCAAGGGCAGAACACAACATGATGCCATTTGAAGGTGCTGGATGGGGGTCATGTACGTATTTAATCATATATATACTGTGTGTGTGTGCGCGCGCAAACCTTTGCAACATATTTAACTATTAACTATGTTTGGGAGATGTAAAGAAGTCAGCATGCTGGCTGAGGATGCAAGGGAAGTGAAGCCATGTTAGGAGGTCTAACAGAGGAGTCACCCAATCAGCCTATAGGTGAACAATGGGTGTTGTGTGAGGATAGGAAGTTGCCCTGAGTTGTGCACCCAGAGAGTGGTTATGAATTCACAAAGAGGTCAACAGGCCCAGGAGTCAATGACTCGGGTGGTAAGGGCACATGCAGACAGATGATCTACATGGTAGGGAGTATGGTAACACAATAGGGCAAATTACTAAAACAAACAAAAACAGTGCAAATGATTAATAATGATTTATCTATTAAGGCTAATGCCAAGTGAAGATTTTTACTGCCACAGAAAAAATATGGGGGAAAGCAAAAAAGAATCCTGGGTATTGAACTGATATGGAAATTTTAAAAACCAACGAGATTTTATATATACACAGTGTAGAAATATTTACACATATATACGAGGGTATATATTATGTATGTATGTGTACATACACCATACATCTATATCCTAATTCTGTCCATTGAGAGGTCTTAGAAACAATGGTACCCCAATAGCAATGAGCAAAGTAAGTCCCCAAATCTTTGATTTTAAATATCATGTTTTACAAAGGCAAAAACAGGGCTCCTTGGAGGGACAGAGCAAGTAAAGCACAAGATGAACCACGAACAGCTTGTTCTGCTAGAAAGTCCTAAGAAAATGTACAGTAAGTTAGGCTCATGATAACAGGCACAGAAGCCAGCTTGAAGGGGCTCTCCTTGAGTAAACTGGGATAATTTAAACAGACAGTAATAGGAACAAATCACTACACATTGAATAAAATAAAAATCTGGGTCATTAGTGATGTAATCAATAAATGGGGGGCTACCTTATAAATAAAATACCATTAACACATATAGAAGTAATACTGGAAATAAACACCATTTGCCAATCATCATAAAAGTGGTTAATTAAAATAGCAGTCATCCATGATACCCACTAAGGCTAGTAAGTAGAAACAGGAAACCCGCAGTTTTGGAATATATCCCACAACCACTAATTACACAAAGACACAAATATGACCATGTTAACATTACTGCAAGTGACATGGTTTGATATTGTATGCCTCCAGATGCAATGTATTTAGAGGGGTACACCACCATTTCTGTGATACTTCTGCCAAGAAAGCATCACCCCACTGGGTCATAAGGATATAGTACACAGAGGTAGGAT
Source organism: Chinchilla lanigera (assembly GCF_000276665.1). Classification (NCBI taxonomy): domain Eukaryota; kingdom Metazoa; phylum Chordata; class Mammalia; order Rodentia; family Chinchillidae; genus Chinchilla; species Chinchilla lanigera. The sequence goes on along the minus strand of NW_004955432.1, from coordinate 9,224,719 downwards.
GGGGGTCATCCTATAAAATGCAGTTTGTCCTTTACAAAACTGCCAAGGACAGAAACGATATAGAAAACAGGCTGAAGAAGTCTAAAAAGATATTAAAACTAAATATGTATTGTTAGAGGCCTGCATAATATAGTGCCTTGTTTTTAAGAGACACTGCAGTATTTAATTAAGGGTGACAGGATAGCATGTCTACAATTTGTTCAAAAGGTTTAGGGAAAGACTGATAATGAGTACCTGTATGTATGGAGAAAGATGGCAAACAACAGAAATACAGCAAAATATTAATAATGAGAAAAATCTAGGTGAAGGGCACACAGCTCTTTGTACTGTTCTGGCATTCCTTAAGTTTGAAATTATTTCAAAATGTCTTTTTAAAAACCTAAAATAAAGATGGGATATGGAACATTTAGCACTAGAGTAAATGTGAGTCAGCTACTGTCTTAGGCCAGGATACAGAATGAAAATTCTGCCTTAATATGTTTGTTTACATATATTCCTTTACCCTACTCTGAGTAGATGCACTGACAATGGTTTAATGCCTGCTTGGAAAACTAAGCGCATCTCAATGTTTTACAAACTTTCTCTTCATGGATTTTAAATGTGCATTTACAGCTCAATGAGGAAAAGAATCAACTTCATCTTTGTAGTCCCACCACCTAATACATATAATATTTAGTCAATGTTATCTCCTTCAATAGGAACTCTACCCTATCATTGTGCCAATCAAAAATAAAGGTACTTGGGCAATATCAAGTGTTTTGCTACACCAAAAGGGAAGATCTATGTCAAGTTAAAACGTGTATGTCAAACTAAGAATAGAAGATCAACTAATACCTTTCTCAAGAACCTGAGAAGTATTACTTATTGGTTCTATAGTCCTAAAGACAGGAGAGTAACTAGTAGTAAAAGGCATTGGCCTAAAAAATGGCAAACTGTTGACAATTTTGGTTAAAAAAAATAGAATAAAATGTTTAAAATACATATGAAGGGGCTGGGGATTTAGCTCAGCGGCACAGCACCTGCCTGGCAAGCGCGAGGTCGTGAGTTCAATACCCAGTACCGGAAAAAGCCCAAAATAAAGAAATAAATAAATAAAAAATAAAATATATATGAAATTTGGAAAAAAGAGCTGACAGTGGGAGACCATGTTAAAGAAAAACGTGAAAGGTGTGAAAGAATTAAGTTGAAGTGTATCAAATTGCTGGTAAGTCACATCCCCTAATAATAACATAGGAAAAAAATTAATACTATAAGACAGTATGGTTTTTAAATGGTGACAAAATATTTGTAGGACTACTTTAAAAATGAAACAATGTATGTAAAACAGCACAGTTGGCACAAATTAAGTACTCTATAAATGTCACTTATTTTTATAGAAAGGATGCAAAACAACACTGTAATAAAGTCGTGTCTTAATCTTTTTTTTTTTTTTTTTTTTTTGGTTTTTCTCCGGTACCGGGAACCGAACTCACGACCTTGCGCCTGCCAGGCAGGCGCTTTTGCCGCTGAGCTAAATCCCCAGCCCCAGTCGTGTCTTAATCTATATGAGGAGTCTAAGGCAGACAGAATCACATCAAATATCTAGAACGGTAAAATTAAATGAGAAACAGAATCTTGACACATTCAGCCTTGCAGATTCAAAATATAACACTGAGTTTCACACACATAGTAGATGTTCAATAAAGGTTTATTGGAATGAAGTGTGCATGAAAGTTATCTGGAAAAGAAGATAAAAATAAGGCCATCTGAGATTGTCTGAAGGATAAACTGAGAGTCCAAAATTACTGTTCCCTAAGCAAGTCACATTGAGAAAAGGACTTTTAGAATAGTTTTAAAAGTCCTTTTAGAAAAGGACTTTTAAAATACTCAAGCACTTTTAGAACAAAACACAAAGACTCCTTTCGGGCTGATCTCTAATAATGACTGAAAACACTCTCAAATCATTTTTGTCAAATGTGTTGTATGCAGAGTGTAATATCTGAAAAAACATTTTACAAGTTAACCTAAAAAATGTATACATCTTCAGGGGTGAGGGTGGGATTATCCAAGTATTGAGGAACTTTTTCTACTTTGCACTCAGGGAAAACCAGGTACACTTAATTCAGTTCTTCCATCTACTATATGTAAATATTTAAAAATTATCTCGAACTTTTACCTACAAGTAAGCTGTAAATCTACATATTTCACTTTCCAAGTTTGAGTATACACCCATAGAAGGAAGAGGAAAGAACACCAACTCTCAGAAGTGGGCAGTGCTACAGAAGTGTAAAACTTACTTTGCTGTCCCAGAAGCTACTTGTTACAGCCTTGTTTATGACACAGTCTGGTATCAGACTCTTTTTCATAGTATAAACTCAGAACGCTCAGAGCCATGGGTGAGGAAACAAGCAAATATGAAAATATTATCTTATGTTTCTCATCCTACCCTGAAGAGGAATCAAAATTTTTTTAAAGGTTTCTCCCAAGTTATTGTCATCACCTCACTACAATACTATCCTTATTTGGAAACTGATAAATTTTACAGAATACAAAAGCCATCCCCTGAATAATACACGCAACTCTGTCCCAGCACTTGGCGTCTGTACCAAATAAAGTATATTTCAAGAGAGATAGATGAAGCTACGTCTCCTCAACCTACTTCAAACTAAAATCTGTGAAGGATAAATTACAAATCAAATAAACAGTCAAAGTAAACTACTGAAAGGAGGAGTTTATTTGGGGGGAGACATTGAGTACACTTAATTTAACAAAATAACTACGTTTTTCAAGAAAACCAAATCACAGAAGCTACCAGACTGCATCACAGAGCAGTATACAGAACAGTAACAATGAATTTGCAATGTACAGAGTATGATGATTTTTTTGGGGGGGGGTTGGGTTTTTAGGATTTTTTTCCCGGTACCGGGAATCGAACTCACGACCTTGGGCTTGCCAGGCAGGTGCTGTGCCGCTGAGCTAAACCCCCAGCCCCAGCATGATGATTCTTAAATTATCATTTGCTTTCTATGGTGCCTTGAAAAGTAGTATGTGCCTGGAATCACATGAGAGCTACTGTCCAATTACTGATGGCATTAAAATTGTATTTTAATTTAATTTCTGGAAAGATCTCCAATAGCTTAGGAAGTAAACCGAATTTTAATGAGAAAAACAATCTCGTAAAAAAAATCTGAAAATATACATTAAAGACATTCGGTTTTTTTAAACTAAGAAGCAAGGAGCTGATAGGCACCAAGATGTGTAACATTTGTTTCTGGTTGACACATATTAGTAAAAGAGGCTTTTGTGACATGAATGACTGAAGTGAGTTTATAAAATACAATGTGACATGATCTTCAAAAAATCACCTTAATGCTAAGAATTTTTTTTAACCACTTATACGTCTCCACTAAAAAGCTTCCCGCACAATGGTTTTCAAACCAGACACACACATTCACACTTGTAAATTAAGAGTCAATCAAAACATTAAACATTAGCCAAAGGTATCCAAAACCCCATTTGAAACATCAGACTTGTTTTCACATTCGTTTCTCAGATCTACTAGTAAAGATCTTCTGGAATGGGTCTTCGTGTCAATACAAGATTGTTCGCATGCTACTCGAGTCTAATGTAAAAAACCTCCACAGAAGATGCTTAATTACAGCTCTAGCTCCAATTTCCTCCGACTCAAACAGCAACGCAGAGAAAACACTTCATACACATAGTTAGGAAGGGAGAGGAAGGAGGGTAAAGGCGGGGGGCGTCCCTATTGTTTTGGTGGCAGCAGAAGCAAAAAACAGGTTCACTGGAGCATCCGCACCTGTCCCCACCCACCGCCGCCCGGCAGAGCACCTTCCCCTCCGGCTGGCTCCAGGCTCCGGTCCCGAGGCCAGCAGAACCCGAGGCTTTCCTCACGGAAGAGACCCGCGGGGAGGACGGCAGGAAAAGACGGAGGGAGAGCACGAATCCTTTAAGGACAGGGCGGCAAGGCGCTGCATCCAGATGGGGAGGATGGGACGCGCCCCGGAAAGGGAGGCTGGCCAATCCGCCGGGAGGAAAGCCCCCCGGGGCAGCCGGAGGATGCTGCCCGTCCGGGCGTGGGGACGGACGGACAGTGCCCACGGAGGAGGGCGAGGCACCCGCTCGGCCAGCTCGGAACGCGGGAGCCCGCAGCGGGCCGAGCGCGCCTCGCACACACCCGACCGCGCAGCTCAGACTTACGGTTACTTCTCGGGCCGCGGGGGAGGGCGAGGAGGACCCGCAGGTCTGCAGTTCTGCCTCCGCCGCGGAGCCGGCGACCTCGGGGACCCTGCCCGCCCCACCCACCCGGACGGGCGCCCCCTCCTCGTCGCCTCCGCGGCGCCCGCCGGGCGGAGGCTGCTGGGGCTGAGCGCGCACTGGAGGCCCGCAGGAAGCGCTGCGTGAGCCCGCGACGCCGCGGCGAGGCTCAGGCCGGGCGGGCGCCCCCCATCCCTCTCGGCCGCCGCGCCGCCTCTCGGGGGAGGGGACGAGGGGGCGGTGGCTCTTGCCTCCGCCTCGCGGTCAAGTCCGGCTCATGCCGGCGCCTCGCGCGCGCGCGCAGCCCCAGCCTCCCTCCTCCAGGCTTCGGCCTCCTGCCCTGCCGCGGGCGCTCCCGCCGCTGCCACAGCGGTCCCCCGGCCGCCCGCCGCCGGCTCCACAGAGCCTGTAGCCCCGGCGAGCAACAGCAGGAACAGAGACAGCGCCTCAGCCGCCGACCCGGAAGCTGTTCCGCCGCCAACCGCGCGGCGCCGAGGGGTGCCCCCCGGAAGTGGTTTCCTCGCCCGCGTAGCGGCGGGAGAGAAAGCTGAGGCCTTTGGAGACCTGGAAGCCCGTACTTTCTGGACACCGGGAAGAGCAAACGATGCTCAGTGGCGAGGAAAAGGAAGGACAATAAAGAGCCGATGCGCCGGAGGTTCTCCAGCTGCAGAAAACCGAGCTGTCGGGGTGAGGAGCGCCGCGGGCCGCGCCGGGCGGCGTCTGGTGGCGGTCAGGGTCTTCCTGCCGCAGGAAGTTGGGCCGAGCCGCGCTGCCTGGAGCCGGGAAGGAGGAGGGGCGGAACGGTGACGGTCCCCCGCCGCCAGGTGACCCGCCCCGTCCGGGAGGTGAATGTAGCGGCCCGCGGGACGTCGGCCGCCCGCCCGGGGGAGACCGCTGGATTTCCTTCGCGGAGAAGAGGAGAAGCGAGCTCCAGACGCGCGCGCGAGCGAAGCTGGGGTGGGAGACCGAGTGATCTCCACGTCTGGTTTCTCCAGGCAAGACATTTCTTTGTTAAAAGTGCTTACGGAGAACTCGCAGTCACCTTTGGGGTGGAAACTCTTTGGGCAAAGCCACTTGCAGATTTCCCGTGAGGGGGCAGTGGGGGGCGGCGGCGGAGGAAAACCTCCGAGGCAGAGTGTTTTGGGTTGTCAGTGTGGGAAAAGCGATTCACAGCTTGTCAGCTAGCTCACTGCTTCCTTCACTACCTTTCTCCCACGTTTAGGCTTTTCTGCTTGCTTTCTTTGCCTTTTTTGCATGGTATGGTTTTTTTTTTTGAGCTTCACCAGAAGTCTTTACCTGCCCTAACTCTGGATCTGAGTTTCATAGCTTGGCCGCTGTCTCGGAGAGCGGACGTCTTCACACTTCTCAAGCGGACTGACACGCTGCGGGGGTTACCCTGCCCATGGGCACCAACTGGCAGGTGCGCCAACTCGCAGGTGCACACGTCCTCTGCCCACCCCTTTCCTAGGGAAATGGCCGTATGTGTTTTCAAACGATCTGTTATGTACCACCCCCGATTGAGGACCATTTCCACCACTGTATTTACAAGGGCTTATTAGATTCCTGTAGCAATATATCACCATATGGAGCGTTTTCCCTAGTAAGCCGTTTAACAGACTTGCCCCATTCTTCCAGTACTTAGTCCCCAAGACTCTATTAGAAACGCATTCTTGACATTCAAACGGTAGTTATACCTTTCTATTATTTTTAGCTTGTTACTTTTTTTCATTTGTGATTGCCATAACAGCTTTGCCTTCCTATCGTAGTACTTTTTGATACTTTCTGTGATTTCAGCTTTTGCTTCTGTCTTTAATGTCACTGGGGGAATACATATTTAAAATAGGCAAGTAGCAGTATTTCTTGAAAATAAATTTTATTCTTTTAGGGATAAGGACACATTAGATTTTTAAATTTTTTTTAAATTTTTTTATTTTCTTGTTTTTTTCCAGTACCAGGAATCGAACTCCGGACCTTGCGCTTGCCAGGCAGGCACTGTGCCGCTGAGCTAAATCTCCAGCCCCTAAGATTAGATTAAAAAAAAAAAAATACTATAAATGATTAGTATTAACAATGCACTTTGCTTGTAGATGTTTTCCTATTGTGCGTTGACCAGGATAGGAAAATTAACAATTACTTGATTTCTCATTTTAGATGCTTAATAGAAAGAATTATGCCCGTAATTGTGCCATGTATGGTACACAGTGTCTCCACAATACACTATCCTTTTCCTGGGCTTGTGGTCTATCAGGGGGTGGTCAGACATATCTTTATTATTATTTTTTGTTTTGTTTTTTTTTTTCCGGTACCGGGAACTGAGCTCACGACCTTGCGCTTGCCAGGCAGGCGCTTTGCCGCTGAGCTAAATCCCCAGCCCCAGAGACATATCTTAATTTGTAGAGTTTTATTACTTTTAAGTAAATATTAATCTGAGATGAAAAGTAGTTGCTGAGTAGAAATTTAGAAGAGAAAAAAAGCCTCACCCCTTTCACATGGTGTACAAAGCTTGGTTGCATGGAATGATTTTCAGTAATAATCATATGAAAAAAATTCCATGAGTTATGGGATGAAAAGGAATGATATGTTTTCCGAATATTAAAATGAAACACCGTTATACTCCTGATTCACTAGCCTTTCAAGTGAAATATCTACATTTTTAAAAATTTTATTTTAAGCAGAAAAAAGACCCAAAATGTCATAACAAGTAAATGGGAGAGTAACAATGATTAATACATTGCATATTCTTCTCTTTAAATTAGTTGCTCAGTGTACGAGATACAGGCATTTAATTGTCCAAAGAATATTGGCAGAAGCCTTTCTTTTCAATTAACTGAGAGAAATTATTAGTATAACTATCTTAACTATCATGTGTGTATATATATTTGTTGTTGTTTTTTTTTTTTTTTTTGCTTTTCCCGTCTTTCATTTCTCCTTTCCCCCATCCTAGTTTCTCTTTCCTTTTGAATAGTTTCTTCTCACTTATCTGTTGTACATTTTGAATCTTATTTACTCTCCCAGCTTCTCACACTAGGGAAACAATATGGTCTGTGAGTCTGGTTTATTTCACTTATGAGTATGGTTTCAAGTTGCATCCATTTACCTATAAAAGCCTCCAGTTTATCCTTCTTTATGAAGGATAACTATTTTATGAAAGAGTACTACAATGAGTAGTACTCCATTATATACAAAGACCACATCTTTTTTATCCATTCCTTGATTGATGGGCATTTGGGTGATTTCCAAGATCTAGCTATTACAGATTGTGCTGCTATAAATACGGATGTACAAATATTGCTGTGGTACGATATCTTTAATGCTTCTGGGAAGATACCCAGAAGGGAAATACCTGGGTTAAATTGGACTTCTAGTCCTAGTTTTCTGAGGATTCTCCCCACTAATTTCCACAGTGGTTGCACCAGTCTACACTCCCACCAACAGTGGGGAAGCATTCCTTTTTCCCCACCCCGTCTCCAGCATTTGTTATTTACTAATTTGATGATAACCATTCTTACTGGGGTAAGGTAGAATCTCAGTGTTGTTTTAATTTGCATCTTTCAAATGACCAGTGAGGTTGAACATTTTTTCATATATTTATTTGCTGTTTGTATTTCTTCATCTGAGAAGTGTGTGTTCATCTCAGAGGCCCATTTTTGCATTGGGTCTTTAAATTTGGGAGGTCTGATGTTTTTGAATTCTTTATATGTTCCCAATAGTAATCCTTTGAGGAACAGCTACTAAATACTTTCCTGCATTGTGGATGCTGTCTTTTCACGCTGTTAGTGGTTTCTCTTGCTGCACAAAAGCTTTTTAATAAGATGAGATCCCAGTTTTTGATTCTTTGTGATAGTTCCTGTGTGGTAGGGGTTTTATTCATAATGTCTTCAAGAGTTTTACCTATTTTATTTTCCAGCAGATTTAATGTTTCTATTTTAATATTTAGATCTTTGATCCATTTTGAATTTAGTTTAGTGCGTGGTGAAAGGTACGGGTCCAGTTTCAATCCTTCTCATGTTCAGAGCCAATTTTTCCGGCACCGTTTATTAAAAAGGCTACCTTCTTTCATGTGAATGTGTTTGGCACCTTTGTCAAAGATAAGGTGGCTGAGTATGTCTGGAGTTGTTTCTGCATCTTCTAATCTGTTCTATTGATCTTTGAGTCTTTGTTTGTTTTGCCAGTTCCATGCTGTTTTTGTCACAGTAGCTTTATAGTATAATTTCTAGTCAGGGATCATTATGCCCTCTGCCTTGCGTTTGTTGCCAGAATTGCCTTTGCTATTCTAGGTCTCTTCTGGTTCCAAGTGAATTTTACAATTGTTTTCTCTATGTCTGTGAGATATGCTGTTGGAATTTTGATCAGAATTGTATAAAATCTGTATAACAGTTTTGGAAGTATGACTATTTTTGCTGTTTTGATTCTTTCTACCTGAGAGCAAGGGATATCTTTCCATTTCCTGATATCCTCTTCAATCTCCTTTTTCAGAATACTATAGTTTTCAATGTAGAGGTCTTTTACATCTTTCATTAGATTGATTGCTAGGAATTTTCATGTTTTTGAATGCTATTGTGAAAGGTGTTATTTCCCTAGTTTCTCTCAGTGAGTTTGTTATTCGTGTATGGGAAGGCTATTGATTTTTTTTTAAAGAGAATTTTAAAAAAACTATACATAATTTCAAAACAAGATGACAGGAAATGAACAGTAGTTGTTATATTGCATGTTTTATCTTCAAAATAGTTGTTCAGATTACTGGATATAGGCATGCAAAGTTGATCAAACAATTAGGCATTAACTGTTCCTTTCAATAAACCGATAGAAATTAGTAGTACAATTATCTTAGCTATCTTGTATATATATATTTTTTTCTCCTTTTTCTTTTTTTCTTTTCTCTTTTCCCCCATCCAAGTTGTTCTTTCCTTTTGAGCAGTTTCTTTCCCTTTCACTATATCTGTTGTACCTGTCAGATTTTATTTATTCTTTCAGTGTCTTATACTAGGGAGACAATATGATGTTTACACATGGGAGTCTGATTTATTTCACTTATGAATATGGTCTCTAACTGCATTCATTTACCTGTAAAAGCCTCAAGTTTATCTTTCTTTATAGCTGAGTAATAACTCCATTGTATACAAATACCACATCTTTTTTATCCAACTGATGGGCATGTGGGTTTTTCCAAGATTTACTATGACAAATTGTGCTGCTATAAACATGGGTGCACATATATCACTGTGCTGTGATGTTGTCGATTCTTCTGGACAGATTCCCAGAAGGGGAATAGCTGGGTCAAATGGGACCTGTAATCCTAGTTTTCTGAGGAATCTCCACACTGATTTCCACAGTGGTTGTACCAGTCTACACTCCCACCAACAATAAGGAAGTGTTCCTTTTTCCCCACAGCCTTTCCAGCATTTGTTCTTGGTTGATTTCTTGATGATAGCCATTCTTTCTGGGGTGAGATAGAATCTCAGTGTTGTTCTGATTTGCATCTTTTGAATGACCAGTGATGTTGAACATTTTTTCATATATTTGTATTTCTTCATCTGAGAAGTGTGTATTTACCTCACATGCCCATGTTTGAATGGGTCTTTAAATTTTGGGGGCCTTATTTTTTTTAATTCTTTATGTCTAGATAGAAGTCCTTTGTCTGAGGAACATATGGCTAAAATTTTTTCCCAATTTGTGGGCTTTCTTTTTACTCTGTTGGTGATTTCTTTTGATGTGCTAAAACTTTTCAATAAGGGGAAATCCCAGTTGTTGATTCTTTGAAGTATTTCCCATGCAGTTTGGTTTTTGTTCATGAACTCTCTGCCTATACCTGCGTATTCGAGATTTCTACCTACTTTCTGTTCCAGTAGATGTAGTGTTTCTTTTTTAATATTTAGATCTTTGATCCATTTTGACTTTACTTTAGTGCATGGTTATAGGCATGGGTCTAGTTTTAGTCTTTGGCATGTGGAAAGCCAGTTTTTCCAGCACCATTTATTAAAGAGGCTATCTTTCTTACAGTGAACGTGTTTGGCCCCTTTGTCAAAAATAAGGTGGCTGAGTGTATTTGTAGTTTTATCTGCATCTTCAGATATGTTCCAACAGTCCTCAGGTCTGTTTTCCTGTCAGTACCACAGTAGCTTTGTAGTATAACTTCAGGTCAGGGATTGTGATGCCTCCTGCCTTAATATTCACAAATCAATAAATGTAATACACCGTATCAACAGAGCCAAAGACAAAAATCACATGTTCATCTCAACAGATGCAGAAAATCTTTTGATAAAGTCCTAACACTCATTCACCATAAAAACCCTACAGAAAATTGGCATAGATGTTCCACCTCAATCTGATAGAAGCCATCTATGACAAATGAACAGCCAACATACTAAATGGACAAAAGCTGTGCTTTAAAATCAGGAACAAGGCAAAGATTTTCAGTATCACCACTCCTGTTCAACATAGTTCTGGAAACATTAGCCAGAGCTATTAGGCAAGAGAGAGAAATAAAAGGGAAAAGGATAGGAAAGGAAGAAGTTAAATTGTCATTGTTTGCAGATGACGTTACTGTACATAGAAGACCCCAAAAACTCCACCAAAAGACTTCTAGATTTAATAACCAAATTCAGTAGCGTAGCTGGATACAAGGTAACACTCAAAAATCAATAGCATTCCTCTACACAAACAACAAACTCACTGAGAGTAAAATTAGGAAAACCACACCCTTCACAACAGCACCTAAAGGCTGCGGATGCAGCTCAGTGGCACAGCACCTGCCTGGCAAGTGTGAGGTTGTGAGTTCAATTTCCAGTACCCAAAAAAAAAAAAGCATCCCCCAAAATGAAATACTTTGGAATCAGTCTAACAAAGGGAGTCAGAGATCTATATAGTGAAAATTACAGCACTCTGAAAAAAGAGATACAACAGGATTTCAGAAAATGGAAAGATATTCCTTGCTCGTGGATAGGAAGAATGAACATTGTGAAATGGCCATATTCCCAAATCTGTTATACAGATTTAATGCAATCCTGATCAAAATACCATTAGTATACCTCACAGATCTAGAGAAAATGTTCTTAAAATTCATCTGGAACAAGAAGAGACATAGAATAGCAAAAGTAATCCTGGGCAAGGCTATTGATGTTTGACTGTTGAGTTTGTATCCAGCTACTACTGAATTTGGTTATTAAATGTAGCAGTTTTAAAACTAAAAATAAAATAAAATAAATGTAGCCATTTTTTAGTGAAGTGTTTGAGGTCGTCTGTGTAGAATTATCATGTCATCCGCAAATAATGATAGCTCAAATTCTTCCATTCGTATTGTTACTCTTTTTATTTCTTACTTGTATCTAATTACTCTGGCTAAAGTTTCCATGACATGTTGAATAAGAGTGGAGACAGTGGACATCCTTGTCTTGTTCCTGATTTTAGAGTAAAAGCTTTCGGTTTTTGTCCATTCAGTATGGTGTTGGCTGTTGGTTTGTCATAGATGGTTTTTATCAGATTGAGATGAAGACCATCTATTCCAATTTTCTATAGGATTTTTATCATGAATGGGTGTGTTGGACTTTGTAAAAAAGCTTTTCTGCATCTGTTGAGATGATCATATGGTTTATGTCCTTGGCTCTATTAATATGATGTAGTAGGTTTATTGATTCACATATGTTGAACAATCACTGCATACTTGGGATGAATCCCACTTAGTCATGGTGTATAATCTTCTTGATGATTTGTTGCATTCTGTTTGCCAGTATCTTATTGAGAATATTTGCATCTATGTTCATGAGGGAGATTGGCCTGTAGTTCTCTTTCTTAGTTGGGGCCCTTCTCTTTTTTTGGTATCAGGGTAATGCTTATTTCTGGGAATGCATTTGGGAATACTGTTTTCCTTTCAATTTTGTTAAAGTTTTTGAGAAGTAGTGGTAGTTGGTCTTCTCTAAATTTCTTGTAGAATTCAGCAGTGAATCTGTCAGGGCCTGGGCTTTTCTTTGTTGGTAGATTTTTAATTACATCTTTGATTTCATTGATAGTGGTTTATTTAGGATTTTTATATCTTCTTGATTTGGCTTTGGTAATTCATATGTATCTAGCAATTTGTCCATTTCTTGTGCATTTTCTGTCTTACTAGAACACAAGTTCTCAAAGTAAATATAGATGATCTTCTGGATTTCTACAAGGTCTGTTGTGATTTTACCCTTTTCATTCCTAATTGTGTGGATCTGAGTCTTTTCTTTCCTTTTTTTGATAAGGTTAGCTAAGGGTTTGTCGATTTTATTTAATCTTTCAAAGAACCAACTTGTCAGTTCATGCAATCTTTGTATTGTTTTCTTAGTCTCCAGTGTGTTAATTTCTGCTCTGATCTTTACAATTTTCTCCCTCCTTCGAGCTATTGGCTTAGCCTGCTCTTGTCTTTCTAGAAGTTTGAGAGTCACCATTTAGTTGTTTATTTACCCTTGCTCTGTTTTCCTGATAGAGGTGTTTGTACTTTCTGTGGACTTGCATCAAAGAAAATGTGTGGAATTTAAAACGTTTTAAAGTAAATTACATTATTTGATTTAAAATAAAACTTTTGTACAATAATTTTAATAATTGTTACGGTCTTAGACCAAAATTGATTTAAAATGCTTTAAGTAAATAACAGTCACTATTTAAAGTGACTATTTAAAAGTTACTGGGTTTTTAAATAGTTTCTTTTTAGTGAAATTTTTTAGTCATAAGGTATTTTAAAATTATTATTTAGAAAATTGAATTAATGGCTCCAAAGTGACAAAGTGCAGTTGAGCAAACAGAATAAATCACTCTGTATCCTTCCAAATAACATTCAAAACCCTTTCCTGAAAATGGTCTGTTTTCTCTCTTGAGAGTTGGAGCTCATTAAACATGAACATCATTTTAATGCCTAATGGGCTTTTAAAAAATTGAAAAGAATTCGTCAGCGTGGCTAGGGCAGAGGTCTTTGCTTGATGTTCTTTTAAAAGTTTGCTAAAATATAACTGAGGAGAAACTACAAAAAATATAAAAGATTTTCAACCAAAAAGAAGCATTCTACTCTAACCATAAAAAACTTAGTAATAGTGCTAATGAAGAAAACTATTAACCACAAGTGTGATTAAAATTTACTAACTGGAAATTGCCCCATGGAGACTTAGTTTAGAAAAGTATTAGTTTAGTTTGAGAAGAAAAATATATAGAGATAAACACACACATACAACTACACAATGAATATATTTGGGAAAAAATGTACCATGTGGGGAATTGATGGGATTCTTAATTCATCATCAGAGAGCTGCTGATGATTTAACTGACCACAAAGCTTTGGCTCTGTGATAGGTACCTCCAAAACAAATTCTAAACCATATTTCCACTTATTCAGATATCTAACAATAAAATTTCTCTTTGAAAAAGATTCTGTAGTGAGTTAAGTGAATACAAAGCAGCTGCACCTATTTGCAGCTTCCAAACTTAATGTAACATTCACTTGTGTAATTTATGGGAAATAAGTGTTCCATTCTAAATATTTTGAATCATAACTTGCAAGATATTACATAATCATGTCACTTTTTTAAGCCTTGGGGGCAGATTCTTACTGTGCATGTAAGATTGGTGAAACCCCCAGACTCTGGAAGGCCTAGGAATGAGAATTGCCAGGTTGAGCCCAGCCTAGGCAGTTTCACAGTTTAGTGAGACCCTGTCTCAAGACAAAAAATAAAAAGGGCTAAAGGTACAAAGGCCCTGGGTTCATTCCCCATTCCCCCCCCACCCCATATACACATACACACTGAGGCTATCTGTGAAATTATGTGTGCCCATTTTTAAAAGTTTTACCTTTAACATAAAAAGTTTTTTAAAAGTATAAAAAAATCTTAAATCATAAGGTAAGGTTTTTAATAGCTCACTGATGAAGATACAACCAATATTATCTCTGACTGTTAGGTACTCTATAGTCTGAGATATAAAAAATCAACATTTTAAATTGTTTTTCAAAGTGATCATGTGGAAATAGAAGTTGTCAGGTTGGATTGTAACACTATTTTTTTTTTTTACCTTGCCACCAGTTGTATCATTAATCTTTCAAGGAATTTTTTGTTTGTTTTATAAAGCAATGGGAAATCCAGAAAACATAGAAGATGCATATGTTGCTGTTATTCGTCCAAAGAATACTGCCAGTCTCAATTCTCGGGAATACAGAGCTAAGTCATATGAAGTAAGAAAATTTAATCATGTTTGATTTCTACCCTTAAATGTCATTGTGTACTGCTATTTACATACAAAGCCTCTGGGCGTGATGGCGCATGCCTGTAGTCCCAGCACTCTGGAAGCTAAGGCAGGAGGATCACAGAGTTCCAGGCCACCTTGAGCTACAAAGTGAGTTCAAGGCCAGTCTGAACTGTATGGTGAAACTGTCTCAAAAAAGACAAAAACTAAAACAAAACAAAACAAAAAATATAAAACCTAACTATGCTGTAAATTTTTATTGACAAGCTATTTATGTCTTTTTTCTGCTTAGTGCCTTTTGACTGTTTGCTATTTATTTGCATATAATAGAAAAAGAACTTGTTTGAGGTGTTCTTAGGGTTTGATATACTTAGGTTTAAGTACAATTTAATAAATGGTTCTCAAAAATTAAAAGACTGCAAAAAAGCCAGTTATAAAGTGCAAATAAGCATTGCTCTTGGTTATTTTCCCAAATAATTTTTAACAATTCATTTTGAATGATCTTTTTACCTTTAAATAAGCTTTAGGCAATGAAATTTACTGTTGTATAGTCTTGAATTATTTTACATACAATAGTATAGTTCAGTAGCAGTGCACTTTTTTTTACATACAATAGTAAACGTAATTGAAGCAAAACTATGTCCGTAACTGAATTATCTTTTTTATGCAGCAGACTCCAAGCACTATGAAATACTTCTAATCTAATCTAATTTTCCTAGCCTTTTGCCAAAAACTGCTTTAATAAGATATCTGAAACCTGTTGAAGAGTGCTGCAGGGATTTTTAGGCTTGTGCGTCAGGGATGCTCTAGCTTCCCATTTCTCAGTCCTGGCTCACTGTAGAATCACCTGGGGAACTTCTGAGCAGTCAGTACCAGGCCTCCAGGGCCCAGATACTCTGATTTACTGTGTCTGAGGTGGAGCTCAGCATTGGTATTATTGGTAATACCAATTATTGGTAATTATTTTGGTATTAAGCTTCTCAGGTTATTCTAATATATAGGGAGGATTGAGAAAGGCTACTAGCTTATTTTGGTATTCCATAAGAAGTACATTTTATCTTAAACTTTCTGTTTATGTTACTTTTTTCATTTAAGATTTTGTTGCATGAAGTTCCCATTGAAGGACAGAAAAAAAAAAGAAAGAAAGTTTTGCTGGAAACTAAACTTCAAGGCAACAGTGAAATAACACAAGGCATATTGGATTATGTAGTAGAAACCACCAAACCAATTTCTCCTTCAAACCAGGGTATCAGAGGTATGAAACTTTTCTTTCTTAATTTTTTACTGTCTTTTGCTTTCAATACTTGTAAAAAAAGATATCTTTAAAAAATAAATTAGATTCAATCTGTTTCTTTCCATTTGACAAACTTACAAAAGATAGTTTTTTAATCTATAAACTCCTTCAAGAAGTAAGGAGGTAAAAAAGTAAGGAGTTTTAAAAATTACAATTTTTAAAACTTGAAATGCAGTTAAATAAATCATAGTGTTAATGATTTGTTCAGTAGGGAGAGAAAGGAGGTACCAGTTACTTTTATTAGAAGTGTAGTTTTCTGGAGAAGTACCTTTGAACTACTATTTTTAAGTTCTGTACTCCAGGACAGAGGAAATGGCAAGGTTCTCTTCATACCTAAATGAAAGTTACTATTCATGGGTTAGGGAAAGTCCTGTAAGTTAGCAGGTAGCAGAAGGTTTTTTTGCTGTAGGAAGAAGACATTTTTCAGCAGCCAAACTGAATTGTAGAAGTATTAACCCTAAAAAACTGAAGCTCCATTTAAAATATTAGATAATGGATTATCAGTCTATAAAAGTGATTCAGATTGTGTGATCCATTTTCTTAGGCCATAGCCTCCTAAGAAGCAGAAAGCAGTCAAAAGTTACAGAAACTAGCCAGCTATGGTGGTGCAGGAAAGATCAGGTGGGGACAAGACCTCAAGACAGGCAAAAGAAGTAATGCTCGAAATTTATTAGGATGTTATTCTGTGGCCAACACTTTCATTTTGTATGTGTCCAATTATAAAATAATTTTGGGAGCTGTAATAGGCCTTAAAAATCATGGAATATTGACTGATATTTTATGGAGAAATAAAACTGCTTAAAATCTTATCTCCTTGTGTACAAAAGCATCCCACTTGCTGGCTGTTTTATTTCCTGGGATGAAGAGATAAGAAAGGTTGATAAATACCATGGCAAAGGAGAGAACAAGAGGTGACAGAGTACAAGACTTACATGTTGTCATTACTGCACCCTTACTACCCAGTGGGGTGAGTTAAATAGACTAAGAAGGATGGTTATAGTTCACAACAATAGTTTGTAATCTAATATTTTAATTAAAAACTGAATTTGAACAGGAAGTTGAATGCTTAAAGAAGAGCTAGGAGCTGGGGATTTAGCTCAGCAGCGCAGCACCTGCCTGGCAAGTGTGAGGTCGTGAGTTCAATTCCCAGTACCGGAAAACAAAACAAAACAAAAAAAAAAGCTTTGTCTAAAGAAGAGCTAATAAATATTGAAGACTTTGAGATAACAGTATAACATTATCCTCAGTGAGCTCAGAATTTAATAAAATTTTCACCAACTTTATACCAGCTGAATGAGGATGGTACAGGATGCCTTGATGTTGAAAGCTGCTCTTTCAGTCTTAGGAGGACACTTTTCCTTCCTAGGCACAGGAAGTTCTCTTCTAGTGAGTCAAACCACAACTCTATTTGTTATCTACAGAGGACTATGTATTAACAGTTTTTATAAGTGCATATGAAAAGATTATTTCAGTTTCCTTAATAAGCTGCCTTTAAAATTTGTTCTCACTCGTTTGTGTTTATGTGCATATTGCTGGGTACCAAATCCAGAGCCATGCCCATGTTAGAAAAGAGTTCTACCATTGAGTTGTATCTCTAGCTCCTAAAAATTGATTTTCTAATTCTCAAGGTAATTTGTAAGACTTAAAAGACCATTTTTAAGGGCCGGGGGGTGGTGGCACACGCCTATAATCCCAGCACTCAGGAGGATCATTGTGAGTTCCAGGCCAGCCTATGCTAGAAAGTGAGCTCAAGACCAGCCTGAACTGCATAGCGAGACCCTGTCTCAGAACGACCAAAGGAAAAAAAAGACCATTTTTATCTTTGCTGACTTTCTTGTAATGCTTAGGGAAGCGAGTGCTACTAATGAAGAAATTTCCTCTGGAAGGAGAGAAGATAGGCAGAGAAGCAGCGTTATTTATTGTTCCATCAGTTGTCAAAGGTAAAGTTCTAATCAATCTTATCAATCTTTATAAAGGCTAAAAAAAATTCAGGAATCAAGAAATTTGTGTTAATAGCTACTTATTGTTAGTTACTATTGCAGAATATGTTTTTAAGTTAATAGAAGAAAGAAAATCTTTCGTAATCAGAAATGTTTAACTTCAAAGTAGGGTATTGGCTTCTTAGCTGGACAGTAATGTTTTCATATTAGTTTTTGAAAATAGGGTAGAGAAATGAGGAGGTAAAGTATTTAGGTTATAATAAGGGATTTTTTTTTCCAAAGGAGATGCTATAGTTAGAGTAGTCGTAGATATTTAAGTATTCTGGAAAATTAACATATTACAATCAGAGCCTGTCTTTTACTGTCCACAAGAAAATGTCAGTAGTATAGGGCTGAGGATTTAGCTCAGGGGCACAGCGCCTGCCTGGCAAGCGCAAGGTCTTGAGTCCAATTCCCAGTACCAGAAAAAAACTGAAAAAAAAAAGAAAATGTCAGTAGTAGTTCTAGAGCCCAGTAGTAGTATTTGGTAATGTTTAAAGCATGTAGATCTAATGTGAAAATTTAAGTTGAACTTTTGATATAATGGAATAATAGAAAAGGTAGTAAGTTTCAGTGTAGACCTTGTAGCTAACTAATTTTATGACTTTAGGCTAATTATCACTTTGAGCATTAATTCTTTATTTGTAAAATAGGGACAGTGTTGTCACCTACCCCATTTGGTTCACAACGCAGGAAGAATTCAATGACATATTAGATGTGAAATCATTTTTGAAACTATTATCTACTGGCCTAAGTTAGTAATAATCCTGATGGTATATTAATGACCCACCATAGACATCCCATTAGCCTGCTGCTTCACAGTACTTACATTTTTTAATTAGTCAACTCTGGCATTCCAGATACATTTTCCCAGGTGTTTTTAACTTAATATTGTTGAATATTTAAATAGTGTTGGAAATCTTTCAAGTTTGCAACATTGTTGAGGAAGACAAAAAGGAAGCAATTTCTGTAGTCTTTCAAGATTCTAAATGCACCTAAGTGGACAAGGTAATAGAGCTAGCCATCACTTGAATCCAGGCCTTGTAATTCCAAATCTAATAATTTATATTATACTTAGCAAGCTTTTTAAAAAAACATGTATTTTAAAAATGAAGAGCATGCAGTTCTAAACCTGTAAAATGATGGCATAATTCTTAATTTTTCTTTTTCAGATAATACTAAATATACATATTCACCAGGATGCCCAGTTTTTTACTGCTTACAAGATATTATGCGAGTTTGTAGTGAATCCAGTACTCATTTTGCAACACTTACAGCAAGGATGTTAATAGCCTTGGATAAGTAAGAAATGGCATTAAAATATTTTTAATTAAGCAAGTACATGCTAATAGTTGAAGTAGTCTGACAGATCTAGACACTTTTGGAACAAAATAATGGAAATAATACATATATTAAGAAATGGTTGCCCAGCGCAGTTGCACATACCTGTAATCCCAGCTACTTGGGAGGCTGAGGAGGAGGATCACAAGTTCTAAGCCTCAGCAACTTAAGAGACCCTCTCTTAAAACAGAAAACATAATAAGGGGTACGGATACAGGTCGGTGGTAGTAAAGCACCCCTGGTATGATAGTATAAAAAGGAAAATCCTTAAGACAAGATTGTCTGGTTTGCTTATAGAATGTTTGTTCACAAATAAATGCTGCCCTAGCTGAAGTATTAACATTGTTCTGTTATAAAACTAGATTAGTATTTAATTTCTCTTAATAAGTTCCTTTCACTTCTTCTGCTTTAATCTTTCTGTAACAGTAGAGCTAATGTTAAATATGTCTCGGTAGTTTAAATTTTTAAAGTATTTCATTTTCTTTAAAAGGAATTTTTATTATTGTAATAGCACATATATTTTTAAAAATTGTTTTGCTGTCCATTAACAGAATGAAGTACCTAACGAAAACTAATTAAACTTTAAAAATCTAAATGATAGTATTAGAAAATATCACATACCTGAGTTAGATAGTGGTCTTCTTTTTTTTTTTTTTTGCATTTCTACTTTTGAGCAGATACATCTACTACCTCTTTTTTCTATTTTGCCAGGTGGCTAGATGAACGCCATGCCCAATCTCACTTTATTCCAGCTTTGTTCCGACCTTCTCCTCTTGATCGGATAAAAACTAATGTGATAAACCCTGCATATGCTTCTGAATCAGGTCAAACAGAAAACTCACTGCATATGGGCTATAGTGCACTAGAAATAAAGAGTAAAATGTTAGCCCTAGAGAAAGCAGATACCTGTATTTATAACCCTTTGTTTGGGTCAGATCTTCAGTATACAAATCGGGTAAGAATTGAATTTTAGTTCTGGTTTCAAAAGATATTTCATCTCAAGTTTAATTTTCTTCCTGAGATGAATAGGTATGTTATTAATTATAAACATTAAGATAAAATCCATCCTCTATGTATATGAAAGTGAAGTATCTAAAGTTCTTACGGGATTTTTTGTTTTTGTTTCTGTTTTGCCTTTCTAGGTAGATAAAGTGGTAATAAACCCATACTTTGGTCTAGGAGCCCCAGACTACTCAAAAATTCAAATTCCCAAACAGGAAAAATGGCAGAGAAGCATGAGCAGTGTCACAGAAGACAAGTACTATTTTGGTTTTATTACATGTTGCTCTCCTTTAAACTTAAAAGCTAATGTTAAGATATTATTTAAAATTATATGCATAATACCTATGCATTCTAATCATTGTTTAGCTCAGTAATACATAGATTTCATAGATGTGTCATATTTGTTTTGAAACAATTTAAACTTCAATAATGCTGTTTGTATTTTCAAAATTTCTTTTTAATGATTAGAGAACGACAATGGGTAGATGATTTTCCTCTCCATCGAAGTGCCTGTGAAGGAGATTCAGAATTACTGAGCCGTCTGCTCAATGAGAGGTTTTCAGTCAACCAGTTAGATAGTGACCACTGGGCGCCTATTCATTATGCATGCTGGTAAATGAATTATTTACTCTTTTCTTTACTGAAAGAATGAATTTTTAGTAGTAAATATTGTTTCTTATCAAACAAGTACTCTTATTCTACTTTTTCTACCACGCTTGCCCTCTGAACGTTCTGTTTTGATCTTTTGATGATAGTAGGTCCCCAACTTACGAACGAGTTCTGCTCTGGGAGAATGTTTGTAAATCATATTTGTTCGTAAGTCCAACAAAGTGAGTCTTACATACCTTTGGTACAAGTATGTGGTGTAAAGCAAAAGAAAACTTCACACATTCCATGTCCTTGTTCCTTAGAATTGCGCCAGTGGTTGAACAGTTCATGTTTTAAGAAGGTGACATCTACCATCTTTTCGCCTTGATTCACTCTCAATTATTTTTCACTTTTGTTTCCATGGTTATTCCTTTGCACTTCTTAGCAGCCCCTCCGCCTCAGCACTGCTTTTCCTCTTGCTTCCGGGCTCTGATTGAGCACTTTACTACCATACACTATCATATTTACAGTAAACACAGAGCAGCACAACTGTGACAATGTCTGGCAGACATGTGAGCTACTTCTGCAATTTGTCCACATCTATAAATGTTCATAATATGAGGTCCGTTCTTACCTGTGAAAATTTGCAACTTGAATATTCATGCATCAGGGACTTACTGTACTGTACATGTGCCGCTGTCACAATTACAATGTCTGCCCCATGGAAAAAGTAGTAACAGTGTTCTTAGGCATGGCAAAATACATTAGGCTAATAGTTACATTAATAACTATTAAATGTCATTGCAGAATCCAAGGTCCTTTATTCATTCTTTCAGTGTTTATTACATTGGATTTGACTGGCTCCCCTTGTACATACCAACCCTGCATTTCCAGTTGCCCACTAAACAATATGGTCCCATACTTTTCATGCACAAGGCACTTTAGATTTCAGTAATACCATCCCTCTCCTTAAACTGTTTCCAGCTATGTAGAAAAAAGAGGAACATAAACAGGGACGAAATTGGGTAATGAGAGAAGTCCCATAAAAGAAACAAAAATGTTAAAATACATTCTACACACCTCTTCAGTTATTTCCTATTAAAAAGCCAGTTTAAATTGTTCTTCCATAACATTTTTAAGGGTTATCTTAGACTGAAATCATACCTTTGCTGATTTTCTTAAAAAAGAATTTGGATTTAACAAATATGAAGTCCCTGATTTTGTTAACTGTTGCTTAAATCCTAAGAAAATTATCTAACTAATCCAAGCCTTCAGAGCAAGGACCATGTATCTTATATATTTTGTCATCCACATTGCCTAATATAGCAACTACATGCAGAATTGACTTTGGGCCTATTTTGTAAATCATAACCAGGCCTAAAGGTAAAATATTCTTTTAAGTTTGTGACCTCCTAATTGAGTCTTTTTGTTTGTTTGTTTGGTTTTTGGCGCTCGGAGATTGAACCTAGGGTCTTGCACATGCTAAGTACATGTTCTACCACTGAGCTATACCTCAGCCCCCTGAACTTATTTTTGACTAAAAATTATACCTCCCTAAATACAACCTTTGTAGTTTGTATCACATGTTTTCTCTGTCATCTGCTCCAGAGTACATTTTCTCTCAGTTGACCAGGGACAGAAACAATTTAATTGAACTAGAATAATTTTTTTTTTTTTTTTGGTTTTTCTCCGGTACCGGGAACCGAACTCACGACCTTGCGCCTGCCAGGCAGGGGCTTTTGCCGCTGAGCTAAATCCCCAGCCCCTGAACTAGAATAATTAATAAAAACTTCCTAAGCATTGGAAACTTTTACATCAGTGTCTTAGTCTGTTAATCCTTTCTTCTCTGCCCCAGAGAAATCTCTTTCAAATAACACCTAAAATTTGGATTTTTCTTAAAACATTTCAAATGATTTTTTTTAGTAAGCTTTACTTTTTTATAGGTATGGAAAAGTTGAGGCCACTCGCATATTATTAGAGAAAGGAAAGTGCAATCCAAACCTTTTAAATGGACAGCTGAGTTCTCCTCTGCATTTTGCTGCTAGAGGAGGACATGCCGAAATAGTACAGATTCTTCTAAGCCATCCAGAAATTGACCGAGTAAGTTACTTTCCAGTTTTCTCTTTTTAATGTTTAAGCAGTAAATAATAAATAATGACACAAAAGTGTTCAATTATGGTTAAGAGGTCAGCTGAAAAATAAAAATTTCACGTTATAGAATAATAATCATATATGAGCTATGCTTTTAAACATAAATTATTTAAAATTTTTATTATTGTGAAATGTACCTCACATAAAATTTACAAGTTTAGGGCTGGGCATGGTGGCTCATGCCTATAATCCCAGCTCTCCAGAGGCTGAGGCAGAAGTAGTGCTGCAAGTTTGAGGCCAGCCTGGGCTACAAAATGAGTTCAAGGCCAACTTAACTGCATAATGAAACCCTGTCTCAAAAAGAGAAAAAAAGAAAAAAATTACAGTTTAACCATTTTTAGGTGCATGGTTAGTCAGCACTGAGTACACCCATGTTATCATGTAACCGTTACTGCTCTCCACATACATAAAATTTTGCCTCTTCATTTTATATTGTACTTCTAAAAAAAGTCTTGAAAAAGGAAAAATTTTTCTACTCATTTTCTAGAATTTGTTGTAACAAATATTTCATAAGAGAAATAAAACCATTATTGTCTTTGTTGTATCTGTATCAGAACTTAAAAAAATAACCACATTGATTAATCCTTGAGTCTTTTGTCTTTGTCAATTCTTGTGTAAGTATTATATGTACTGAGTATAATTAATATTCACTTAATACTGAAACTTTGATTAATTGAATGACATTCTTCCTTAGAATAGCATATATTTTGTAATATCTTTTTTCCTTTTTCCCCTCCACATTTCTAGCACATAACAGACCAACAAGGAAGATCCCCACTAAATATCTGTGAAGAAAACAAACAAAATAACTGGGAAGAAGCAGCAAAGTTGTTGAAGGAGGCCCTTAACAAACCAGTAAGAATTATCTTCATAAATATCGAGAGCCAAACATAGTATTAAACTGATAGATAATTTGAAGATCTTTAGCAAGAAAAGGATAAATTCCTTCTTTACTACCATAAAACCTCATTATTAGAATTCGTGTGTATTAAATTTGTTATAATTCCTAATATTTGGACATTTGCTGCATAACCAAACAAAACTTGGAAAAATAATTAAAGCTTTCTGGACAGTTAGTATTAATATAAAATTAATATTAATGTAATATTAAAATTAATATAATTAATATAGATCATTGGTAGAATGCATGAGGCTCTGGGTTCAATCCCCTTTACACACAGAAATAAATAAATAAATCTAATTTCCAATATAATCTCCGTGTAGTCATGTGTCACTTAACAATGGAATATAGGGGCCAGGGATATAGCTCAGTGGCACAAACACCTGCCTGGCAAGTGTAAGGTCCTGAGTTCAATTCCCAGAACAAAAAAAACAACAACAAAAAAATGGAATACATTTTATGGAATGCATCAATTGGTGGTTTTTTGTCCATAGACTGTATTTACACAAACCAAAATGGTATAGCCACCTATATACCTAGCCTAGTATATGTTATATACTGTCATTTATGTTTTTCTGTCATTGACCAAAACTTGAAGTGTCACGTGACTATACTTGCTGTGTTGATTCCAAATAATTCCAGCCTATTTATTGAAGTACTTCTCTCTAGTTAGATTTTGTAAGCAACACTTCTATTTATAAATGATAGCATTGCATGTCAGTTTTTTATTTAGTCTCATCAAGTTAATCAACAACAAACTTATTTTCCTTGGCACACATCTATAATCCCAGCACTGTGGAGGCTGAGGAAGGAGAATTGTTGCAAGTTTGAGGCCAGCCTGGGCTTTAAAGTGAGCTCAAGGCCAGCCTCAACTGCATAGCAAGACCTTGTCTCAAAAAAACACCCAAAAAAAAAAAAAAACCACCTTATTTTATTCCTCATAAAAGTAAAGTAAGTGATTTTTTAAATTCTGCTAATTCAACCTGGTATTTTCATCTTATTATACCAAAATAAACTCGTAAATCTAATGCTGGGCGTGCATAGCTGTTAAAAGAATATTGTATTTAAAAAGAGTATAACGTTTAATTAATGACGTGTAGAAATGAACTAATAATTAGAAGGAATTCAGTTATACCCAAAAGTTGTAGTGGTAATAAAATTATCAGCAATTTTTAAAACTTTTAAAATTTATAAATGAGATAAAAAGATTTGTGCCCTCAGTTAAATAATGAAAACTTAATTCCAACAGATATAACTCAGATATCTTTGCTTTTCAGACATCACCATCAACTGGACAATATCAGGTTAATCTCCCAAACAAGTGGACAGCGAAGGCTTAAATAAATGAGACAACTGAAATGGTTTTAGGGCCCCAGGAGGTTCCAAACCCTCTAACTGAATTCATAAATCTCTGGGTTAAGACAGAGAACTTTTCTGGGCCCCTTATTTATTTTGTTTTCATACAAAGGAGGAGGATACTAAAGAAAATGCAGGAATCTTGCAGGACTTTGGGAAATACTTTTTCAAGTAGTAAATTATGTCAAGAGAACTACCTTATCTTTAGGCTGGCATTTATTGTAGGATTGTGAGCCTGCAGCTGCAGTCTCCTTTTAATTTTGGGGCTGGAGCCAGACATCCTCAGCTGTGGCCTTGTCTTGTCTTTTGAGGCGTCTCAGCTTCGTAGGCCAGTACAGGCCTCAGCAGTGAACTCACAGAGGTTCACTTCCTATGAGTTAACTGCCCATCTTCAGACAAGGTGCCTAGGCTTTGGGCAACTCACAAGTAAACATGGAAAGCCAATTGGTTCATATTAAATTCTACTCAGCTGCTTTGCAGTGGTCTCCATCAGGACAATAAGTATTTGTTGAATGTCTCTTAGAGTTTATCATTAACTGTTGTGAAATGATAAGGAATATATCATCTCTGTCTTTGAAGACTCATACACATACCAAACTCACTCATATACATTTTGTCAAAACAGTATTCCAAGTGCATATAACAGTTAGTTAAGGAAATAAATAGAAGCACCTTTATGTTCTACTTCATTACAATTTATTTTCTAACTATAATAATAACACATTTTTATTTCTGGGATAATTTTTATATTTTGAGTGGATAAAAGGCATTAGGTACCTTGATCTAAAATGAGTTGGAAGAGTCTTTGCAGAGTTTTGAGTTTCCAGACGTTTCTTGTTTGCCAGGGATGCCTTGTAGAAGCCAAGCTGTACTTCCTGTGCGGCCTTTCCTGCCAGCTTGACCCCTGCGATGTGCGCTGCACCTAGACAGGTACCCAGGTCAGCCCCAGCAGCCCTGCCCCAGGGAGCGGCCTAGCTATCTATGGTGGGCTCGCCTGCTACTGCTCTCCGAGCCCAGTGTGATGGCCCAGATGGCTGCCACTGCAGCGGAGGTGGCTGTGAGCTCTGCTCAGGGCACATGCTGAGCCATGCCATATCTGGCGGCTTTGGCAAGGGAGGCAGTGGTAAGCCCTCAAAGCCAGACGCCACTTACCAGGAGCCTCAGGAAACCCAGCTGCTGTAGCAGAAAGAAGACTCTGGTGGCCCTTCTCATTGAGATAAAATAGGTTTTGGAGTGTGTGGTACCAGCCCAACACTGAGCTCTGTGATGGTTTCTATGAAGTGCTGAGGCAGTGCAGAATTGCAGACAGAGTAATCAGGAAGTTGACGTTGGAGTACTGGGAATTCAATCCCAACCAAGTTACTGTAGCACAGAAACGTAGCTACTAATGAAAGTGTATAATCATTAAATTCAGCCTCTCATTATAGCTTCAGAATGGTGATGGAAGAGGGTGTATTGGCCATATAGAAGTCACCAGATTGTCTATATTTGGGCCAGATATCTCTGTGCCCTCCTTAAACCAGCAGTTGTAATGATATTAGTTCAATTAATTAGAATAAAGTGATTTTTTCTCCCCAAAAAAGTAAAATGAGTTGGCTTGGAACTTATTTAGAAGCATCAGATGTTTCCCACAATAAATATCTATTGAGAATTGCCACTACTTTGGGGTTTTCTGAAGTGAGGGAACGAATGGCTCAAAATCCATTGTTCTACAACTTTTGCCTGCAAGGTTTTCCATTGTAGACTTATCTTTATTACAAGTTATTACTGGTACATATTTCTTCAGTATGATTTATGGCCTGCTAAACTCATGAGGTACTTGACTAACACTAGATTCAAATCTAAATCTCCCATATGACATTTCCATTTTAAAAACTGAAATATCCTGTCAATTTGGAATTCAGTATTTTTTAAAAAGCCATTTTCCTTAGTTTCCTAAACTAAGGAACCATTGACTATAGAGAAGATAATTTAGAAATTATGAATAATGGAAGTAAAATGTTTTAAAAGTATTTTCAACAAGTTCTCATTTGAAAGTTTTTTTTATATTTTCTGTATTAGAAATCTCTACTAGAGCTAGCTGTGATGGCACATGCCTGTGACCTCAGCCCTCTGGAGACTGAGGCAGGGATATCTCTTTGAGTTCAAGTCCAGCCTACTCCACATAGTGAGTTCAAGGCCAGTCCTTATATAGTGAAACCTTGTCTCAAAAAAGGAAAAGAAAAGAAAAATCTATACTGAAGGATATGAAGTTGAAAGTAAAGTATCTTCATGTGTGTGATACATAATTTTTAAGCAGGTTGCATAATTCGTTATTATTTTTTGTCCCAGTATGAGAAAGTACGAATCTACAGAATGGATGGATCATACCGTTCTGTTGAACTGAAGCACGGAAATAACACCACAGTGCAGCAGATAATGGAAGGCATGCGTCTCTCTCAGGAAACTCAGCAGTATTTCACTATTTGGATCTGTTCAGAAAACCTTAGTAAGAAAGTTTTTTTATTTTATTGTTCAAACCTTATTATTCCTTCTTGGGAGTAGGTTGGTGAACTTCAGTATAACATATTTATTACTGAGTTTAAATTTAAAGTTAAAATAATAACTGTGTTCTCTTTTATCTAAATTATTAGTGTTGAAACTGCTGAAACAGGTAAGTTCCTAGGCCCCCTTCCTTGCTTTTTTCAAAGCATTCTGTAAGTTGTAGGAGCCCAAATTTTTCTTCTCCTGTGATGGCATTTTATTTCAATTCCATTAAACATGGCTCATACAATTTGTCTTTTTTTTCTGTCTTAACCTCAAAATAATATAGATGCTTTCTTTATATTAGTTTATTATCTAACCTTTTTAGTTAAAATCAACCTAATGTCACTGTAGATCTGTCCCAGTATTATACAAATGTACACAATTAATGACTGATGTGGTTGGTTATCTAATGGTTGAATTTTAGTAATTTTAACACTATATTCATCATGTCGTAATTGAATAGGCTGTAATGTAATTAAGAATTACAGTTATCTTTCTAAAAGCAGTTATCTATAAATTAGGTAGTAATAATGATTAAGTAACGATTCAAATTTAGAGCTTTATATATACTTGGTACTTTAGTAGAGCTAGTTGAATGTAGAGTTTCTATGCGTTGATATAATTGATTTATTTTTACATTACCATTTGTAAAAGAAAAGGTGTTTTTCAGGCCTTCAGCTTAAACCTTATCATAAGCCTTTGCAACATGTTCATGACTGGCCAGAAATACTTGCTGAACTGACTAATTTGGATCCCCAAAGAGAAACGCCACAGCTTTTCCTAAGAAGAGATGTGAGACTTCCTTTGGAAGTTGAAAAAAAGGTTTGCTTGAATATCTTATTTACAGTCATTTAAATGCACAAAATCTATTTGAAACCTACCATAGATGCTAGAGGCAGAAATTGTTATTCCTGTACTATGTTGTTTTACTTCTGTTTTTCTGTTCAGTCCCTATATCCCAATGGTGTTTATACAGTTTCAGTTACAAAACCCTTCGTTGGTACTTGTTTCCTTTCCACTCTCATTGTCTCATTTTTTTACAGAAGAAACAGTAATGCTATCATTAAAAAAATTAGCAATTGGATAGGGAAAGAATTTATATGAAATTTTTAAGAATAGGAAATGGTGTCAAAGGTAAACTTGAGGGCTAATCAGTTGTGTAAATTTTAATTCCAAAGAAGACATGGGAGAGAACAGAAGGAAAAAAGAACTGAATATATTTGCAAGCAAGACATAAAGTTATTTTCCATAATAAGTAACTGTTCTTGATTCAAGCAGAGAACTACATAGGTAGTAAAAAATAAGAATAGAATTTAAATTTGATAGAAAGATCTGTCCTAGACAAGTACTTTATGCTGCATTTGAATAGTTTTAGAAAAGAGGTAAGGTAATATCTTCAGAACGACAAATGAGACAAGGGAGAAACCTAGGAAAAGATTAGAACAACTTCAAGTATGTTAATCTAAATACAATGATAACTATGAAAAAAAGTAGTCCCTTGCAAATGTGTACTAATAAAAATTTTAAAATTAAAAAAATCTAGCATGTTTTCATGATATAAACTCAGAAAACTAAGAAAGGATTTCCTTAGCATGATAAAATGTATTTATGAAAGACCAACAGCTAACATCATGCTCAAAGGTAAAAGACTTAAAACTTTGCTTCTATAAAGAACAATATAAGAATGCCATTTAGGCACTGTGATTTAATGGTATACTGGAAGTTCTAGCCAGAGCAGTTAGACCAGAAAAAAAAACCAAAGTCATCCAAGTTGGAAAGGAAAAAGTAAAACTATTTCTCTTTGCCAATGACATGACCCTAAAAATCCATTAAAAAGCTACTCAATCTAATGTATTGATTTAGGAAAGTTATAGGATAAAAGTTCAACAAACTAAAGGCAGTTCATGTTTCTATTTGCCACCAATGAGTAATCCAGAAAGGAAATTAAGAAATACATTAAAATAACAGCTACACTGGTGAGGAAGTAATATGCTATTTTTGACAACCCTTAGGCTGTAACTCCTTAATAGGTCCCTCTTGCATATCTCTGTCTTCCTGAGAAACCACTCTGAAGATACCACCACGTATTACAGCAGCCATTGATATTTTCCTACTAATCTATCCATAACTGTGTAAAGTTTGTAATGTTCCTATCCTATTTCATAAATGGATGTCTGTTTATTATTATGTGTTTCCTACAACAACCATTGAGAATAGTTAATGATTTTTCAATAGGTCACTCATGTATAGCTCTATTTATTTTCTTTAGAAGCCACTTTGAAGATACCAAAGTATAGTACAACAACTCTTGATAATCTACCTCTTTTGTCTGTAACTCACTATTATTTGTCTATTTGTTTTCCTGAGAAACTATTTTGTAGACAATAATATGTAAAACGATAACCATTGATAATTTCCTACCATTTTGTCTGTAATTTGCTAAGTCCCCCCTATTATTATGTTATCCTTCTTTTATTCTTTAAAATAAAAAAAAAAAAAAAACAGCTAAAAGAATAAAATAACCAGGAATTAACAAAAGAACTTCAAGACTTATATATTGCAAATACAGAACATTGCTGGAACATATGACTTAATTAATTAGAAAGATACCCCATGTTCAGGGTTAAGATTATTAATATTATTGAGCTATTGGTACTAGCAAAGTAACCTACAAGAGCAGGGCAATCTGTAACGAGATTTTAACAGCTTTTTGTGCAGCAATGTAAAAGATAGAGTTGCAAAGGGCCTCAGGTAGTCAAAACAATCTTGAAGAAAAAAGAATAAAGTTAAGGGATTTACATTTCCCAATTTCAACACATACTACTGTACTCAAATAATCAAAACATTGTGGAGCCGGGCGTCGTGGCGCACACCTGTAACCCCAGCACTCGGGAAGCTGAGGCAGGAGAATCGTTGCGAGTTCGAGGCCAGCCTGGGGTACAAAGTGAGCTCAAAGACAGCCTGATTGCATAACAAGACCCTGTCTCAAAAGAAAAAAAGAAAAAAAAAAACCATTGTGCTACTAACATAAGGATAAGTGTACAGACCAATGGAATAGAATTAACAGTCCAAAAGAAAACCCATATATACATCTGCAGTTAATTGATTTTTGGCAAAAGTACCAAATACATTTAATGATCAAAGAATAGTGACTTCAGATGGTACTGGTACAACTGAAAAATTAGCCTCTTATACATTGCAGATTAGAAATGTAAAATGGTACAACCACTGTAGAAAATAGTATGGTGGTGTTTCAAAAACCTGTTCATCAATTACCATGTGGTCAGCCATTCCCAATCCTAAATATATTCCTGAAATATTTGAAAACAGATTCAAAAGGATACATGTTATTCACCGTAACATTAAAGGTGGAACACCCTAAGTGTCCAGTAATGTGTGGATAAACAAGATGTGTATATATATATATATATGTATATGTGTGTGTGTGTGTATATATATATATACACACATACAACAAAATATTATTCAGTGATAAAAAGAAGTCTATGATACATGTCACAATACAAATAAACCCTGAAAATAAGCTAAGTGAAACAAGCTAGGCACAAAAGGGCAAATATATTGATTCCACTTATATTAAATAATATAGAATAGGCAAATTCACAAAGACAGTTGAGTACAGGTTACCAAATGTGATGGGAACAGGAAATGGAGAGGTTTTATTCTTTCTGTTTTTTGGGTGCTGGGGATCAAAATTAGGGCCTTATATATGCTAATCATGTGCTCTGCCACTGAACTACACCTCTAGCCTGAGGTTAAGTGTCCGTTTGCGGTCATGAAAAGCTGTAGAAATAGTGGCTGGCACATACTGTAAATATTTTTAATGCCACTAAATTATATACTTGAAAATGGTTAAATGGCTAAGTTTTTATGTTACGTATATTATTACAATTTTTAGAAATATTGTAATCCCAGCACTCAGGAGGCTGAGGCAGGAGGATCGCCATGAGTTTGAGGCCAGCCTGGGCTACATTGTGAGTTTAAGGCCAGCCTGGACTACACAAGACTCAGTCTCCAGAAAAACCCTCAAGTAATCTCAATGTATTCAGTCTACCTTCTCTACTCATGTAATATTTTTTAAATTGTCTGGTAGAGGATAGGAGTATTTATGATAACATGGATTATAAATAAATTGCATATTATACTATAAGGTAAACGCAAATAAAAAGAAGTAAGGCTTAGTAAATTATTAAGGTAAATCAGAGTATCATGATCATTAGTAAAATATTTTTATCCTTTTGTTCATGGTAGCATTGAAAAATTCCTATTTATAGAATTTGAAAATAAAATAGAATTGTATTTATTGGATAGCATCATTCTACTAGGATAACAACAGCTTGATTGCAATAAAAAAGAACAGTTGTTGATTAAAACTCACTTATAATAATATTGGGAATTTTATCTATTATCTAGTCAAACCTTTCAAATTAACCAGACCTGTTTTTGTTGTTGTTTGTTTGTTTTGAAACAGGGTCTTTCTACATCCTTCAGACTGGCCTTGAACTTACTATGTACCATAGGCTGCCTCACCTTCTTGAGTGATAGGATTACAGACATGCACCGCCATGCCCAGCTCCAAATCAGTTTTTATTAGAAAAATAAACTTTCATTCAGTCTTTTTTCCCTGAAGCATTTTGAGAAATTTTTAAAAACCATAGAAAAACCAGAGGTGATAGTGCATTCCTATAATCCCAGCACTTGGGAGGCTGAGGCAGGAGGATTGATCACTGCAAGTTTAAGGCCAGCAAGTTTAAGGCCAGCCTGTGAGTTCAGGCTTGTGAGTTCAAGGCCAGCTTACACTACTTAGCAAGATGTTGTTACAAAAAGCCAAAGAAAAGTTGAAACAATATAATTCACTCCACTGTTAACATTTTGCTACACTTACTTTATCTTTTGATGTCTTATTTTTCCTTTGTGAACCATTTTAAATTGAATTGCAGCTATCATGACCCTTCATCTGTACTTACTTTGGTAGTATTTTTCTAAGGACATGCCTACATACCTCAGCAAAGACACAGTTATATACCATAATACCATTTTCAGCCTAATAATATTAATATTTCCATAGTAACATCCAAATTCAAGATTTTTCCTAGTATTTAAAAAAAAAAATCTCCTAAGTAGCATCTCATCAAGGTTCATACTTTGTATTTGCTTCTTAGTCTCTTTTAATTTAAAATGGTCCCCTCATCTCTGTATTTTCAGTAAGGTCTCTGTCAATTTCTTTTTATAATATTCTCTAGAATACTGTAAGCTAGAAAATAGAATTTAGCTTGACAAAAATAATTCTGTTTTCTGGCTTACATTTCAAATACTTTATTCATTCAGAAACTTTATAATTGGTGATTGTTGTCAAGTAGAAATATATCTATAGACTAGCATTTCTCTTTGTTAATCTTACTGGATAAGATTTTTTAAAATTAAAGAAAAGCTGTACTCTTCTTAATGATTCTACTTCTTTATTCAAATAAAAATGAAAATCTTTGCTTTAAACAAGCTCTTAAAAGTTATTTGTCAGAGGCTAACTTTCAAGGATCATTGCTGTAGTTTGTTGAAATTACTTTGTCACCAGGTGTATGGTGACACATGCCTATTACCTCAGCACTAGAGATGCTGAGGCAGGAGGATTGCTGCAAGTTTAGAGCCAGCCTCCACTGCATAACAAGGGCCTGTCTCAAAAACACAAAAGCAAAACAAAACAAAAAAATTACATTTGTTCTAAGAATTGATACAATTATGCCAAAAATTGTCCATATCACAGATATGGTAATGGTATTACACGGTCAATCTAGTGTTAGCAAACTGCAACCTATGGACATATTCTGCCTGCTGCCTATATTTGTATAGCCTGAAAACTAAAATTATTTATATTTTTTAATGATTAAAATATTCAGAAGAGCAATATTTCATGTCATGTGAAAACTGTCCAGAATTCATAGTTCATTGTCTGTTAAAAAGCCGTCTGGGGCACTGCCATACCCATATGTTCACGCATTACCTGTGGCTGCACCGTGCTGTAATGGCAGAGCTGAGTAGTGTGAGCAGAAATTAAGTGGTTCACAGAACTCAAAATACTACTGTCTTCCCTTAGGAAAATTTTGCCAACTCCTGCTCCAAACAGTGATAGTTCACTAAGATAGAAATCCCTAGCTTTTCCTTTTCCTTTATTAGACAGTAGCAAGTTGTACATTTTTAAAGGGAAACTGTAGCCTAGTAACCAGATTATACATTTTCTTTTAAGATTGAAGACCCCCTAGCTATTCTTATTCTATTCGATGAAGCCAGATATAATTTACTGAAGGGCTTTTATACGGCTCCTGATGCTAAACTGATAACACTGGCAAGTCTTTTGCTGCAAATCGTTTATGGAAATTATGAAAGTAAGAAACACAAGCAAGGTTTTCTCAAGTAAGTATTTAAGGCATGTTTTACTCAATTCTTTTTAACCAAGAAGGTTTTTAAATGTTATTAGAAAATAAGCATTGGTTTGAAATTAGCAGTACGAGTCATAGAATGAGGGAAAAAAAAAACCCAAACTACTATAGAATTCTTTTTTTTTTTTTTTTTTTTTTTTTGGTTTTTCTCCGGTACCGGGAACCGAACTCACGACCTTGCGCTTGCCAGGCAGGCGCTTTTGCCGCTGAGCTAAATCCCCAGCCCCTACTATAGAATTCTTAAAGTTTACATGTAAGTACTCCCCAAGACGTATAAATTACATGAACTGCAAACATGTACAAATAAAATTTTAAAAAGTTTTTAAAAAGAATTCTGAAAGTTTTACTTTCTAAACTTATTTTCCCTATATGGAAATACTCCATATTTTTTTCTTTTCTTTTCTTTTCTTTTTTGTGGTACTGGGAATTGAATTCAGGAACTTGCAATGCCAGGCAGGTGCTGTACCACTGAGCTAGATCCCTGGAGGTCCCTGGCTCTTATCTTTTTTTTTTTTTGTTTTTTATTCCAGTACCAGGAGTCGAACTCACGACCTTGCGCTTGCCAGGCAGGCACTGTGCCGCTGAGCTAAATTCCCAGCCCTGTCTTTTTCTTATATGCTTAAAAAAGTGCATTAAAACCTGACTTGTATAAGTAGCAAAAAAATTTTATAAAGCAGAAGCACTTAAGAATTTCACTATAGAATCAGTTTCATGTTCACTCTGAGAGAAAACATTGAGATTTTAAGCACATTTAAGCTTATTGTCATTTTCAATTTTAGTATATGTGCTGCCAAAGCAAGCACTCAATTTTCAAAAGTATTTTTGGATTATTGAAAGGAGAGACATTTCTCTAAATTGATAGCTTTAAGATTGGGAATTTTTTTTTTTGGCACAAAGTTTGAACTGTTAAAGTTTTTAAGTTCTCTGATACTTTAAAACAATATTTTGGGGCAACCCACTTTCTAAGCTTTTCTGTCTCAATAAATTCTTCCTACTGTTAAAAAAATAAATAAATAAAACTACATTTTGCAGATTAAAAATTGTTACTTAAGGCTATTTGTGACAGGATTAGTATGCTTTAGTTACTAAAAATGACTTATTTAAAAGATGTTGACATGTATGCTTACAGTGAAGAAAATCTAAAATCCATTGTACCTATTACCAAATTGAAAAGTAAAGCACCTCACTGGACAAATCGAATACTTCATGAATACAAGGTAAGCTGTTTAACAGAAATAAAATGACATTTCAGAGGCTATTTCATTTTTTAAATGTTACTAATATTTTAAATATAGGTACATTAAATTCATAACCCTGAAATTAAAAGTAGATGTTTTTGTTCACATTACCTGAAATAAAGTACAGTAGCAAGATATTTTATTTTTAGTAATGTAGAATCTTTTATTGAGTATGTTCTATATGTTGAATACTATGATAAAGACAAAAGATAAAAATTTGAAATAATATACTATCCCTGCCTAGACACTTTAATAGGAGAGATGATATTTTTAATATTAAAAACACAAAAGAATAAATACTGTTGTATTATGTGCCATAATTTTCTTCACTGGTGACAACTTTGATTTTAAAAATTGCTTATTTGATCTGTGTAGTCAAAGGTACAATTCCCATCTCTTTTATAATTTTTATTTATTTTTAGAATCTTAGTACAAGTGAGGGCATCAGTAAAGAAATGCACCACCTACAGCGTATGTTCTTACAGAATTGTTGGGAAATTCCTACATATGGAGCCGCTTTTTTCACGGGACAGATATTTACAAAGGCAAGCCCCAGTAATCATAAAGTCATCCCTGTGTACGTAGGAGTGAACATAAAAGGACTTCATCTCCTCAACATGGAAACTAAGGTAGATTTTTTCACTGTTTTTGATAAGTCACATTTATTTTAATATCTAAAATAAAAGTACCAGCCTACATGAAAAATCTAGAAATGGCATACATATAGGACTGTTCATTGTAATTTTATTCATTGCAAAAAAATAAGGGGAAAACTAAATGATTTAGGAGTGTAACAATAATTATATTACATTACTGCTTTTGAATACCTTTCAGCCACAAAACTGAAGAGTACGGTTTAGCAGAATGATACGTTCAGAAGAGATATGTAGTGAAAAGGGTGCTGACCTATGTATAATGCGCTACCATTGTTGTTCAAATGTAAAGAAATGTGTTTATTTCCTGAATACATGCTGCTTATGCATGCATGAAAAATAATCCCTTAAATTCTTTTGAGAAATGAGCCAGGTAATTGGGAAGTAGAATTAAAGGAGTACTATATACCTCTTAGTTCAAAATACTCTTTAAAAAGTATCGTAGACCAAGTGACTCACAAACAGCAAAGATTTATTTCTCACAGTCTGGAAGCTAGAAGTCGAAGGTCCAGGAACCAGCACAGTCATCTTTTGGGGAAAACTTGCTTTGTAGCAGACTCACAGCTTTTGCTGTATCCTGTCACATGGGTCAAAGAGTCAGGCAGCTGTCCTGAGACTTTTCAGAGGGAGGTGTGGTGGTACACACCTGTAATCCCACCACTTGGGAGACTGAGGCAGAAAGGTCTTTGCACATTCAAGGACAGCCTGGGCTACATAATGAGGCCAAGGCCAGCCTGCACTACATAGTGAGACCCTGTCTCAAAAAAACCAGACAAACAAAAATCAAATAAA
Source organism: Chinchilla lanigera (assembly GCF_000276665.1). NCBI lineage: Eukaryota > Metazoa > Chordata > Mammalia > Rodentia > Chinchillidae > Chinchilla > Chinchilla lanigera. Next base: position 9,187,998 of record NW_004955432.1, on the reverse strand, counting down.
TGTACCATTTAAAAGGGCTTCATCCTCATTACCCAGTTACCACACTTCCTAATACCATCACATTGGGGGATAGAATTTCATAACATACTGATTTGGGGGAGTGACACATTCAGTGTCCAATAATAATATTTTGCAACTTAAGTTTTTAACTGTATGATTACATTATCTGTTCAAAACGTCAGGTTTAAGTAAAAAGAATGAAGACATTAAACATAAAAAAATATATCTGATACAAGGGCTTCATTTTGAAAATTAGGATAGCTTATGAGAAACTTTTGGGGGACAGGATAAAGTGTGGAGGTGGTTGTGAGTATCCATGAGAGCACTAAGTAGCATTTCAGTCAGAAATTTATTACTCTATAGTATTTCTAATCAGCATCATAATATGAAATACGTGATTATTATTTAGCCATATTTAACACATTTAAGCAAGAATGAGTGTCTTTTTGTGTTTAACTGGAAGATAGTAAAAATCAAATCATGTTTGTTAATTCATGTTTGTTAAGAACAGACCATTTTAAACTGGGACTGGTGACACATGCCTGTTACCCAAGCACTCTGGGAGGTTGGGACAGAAGGATCTCAACTTCAAGATGAGCCTGGGCAACTTAATAATTTAGAGACCCTGTCTCAAATTTTAAAGGGCTGGGGATGTAGTTTACTGCAAAGGCCCTGGGTTCAATCCCCAGGACTGGGGATTTGGGAAGGGGACTGTTTTCCAAATCAATTACAGTAATAACTAAGCTTATGTATTGTTTTTCTTTTTTTTTAAGTTTTTATTTTTCATTAATGTATCTTTGCAGTACACATTGATTACATTCCTTGTGAAGATTGTGATATGTACAAAAACATCTGAATTCCCTTCTTCTTTCCTTCTCACCTCATCCCATCCCTTATTATCTTTAGCATTTGAGAAAGACCTGTCTATTTCCTCTTGTCTTTTATTTTGTTCTTGATTTATATTTTGGGTTTTTCATATAAAAGAAACCATGCTGTACTTAAGCTTGTGTCTGATTTATTTCACTTAAGATTATGTCCCACTTTATTTGCTTTATGGTGAATAGTACTCCATTGTGTTTAAATACCATGTTCTTTTTATTTATTCATATATTGGTGGACATGAAGGTCACTTCCAAGATTTAAATATTATGAGTTGTGCTGCTATAAACATGTATATCCATATATCACTGTAATATGATGTCTTTAACTCTTTTGGGAAGATACCTAAAACAGAAATACAGAGGACCCTTGACTTGCGAACTCAGTTTGTTCATGGGGTCTGGTTGTAATTTAAATTGGTTGTAAGTCAAGACTTTTTTTACCATAAGCAGTAATGGAAATACCCATAATGTGTTCTGAACTTTCTAAAGCATCCTTTAACTCACCTTTTCATAATAAAAAGAGGTTGTATAATGTGCATAATTTAACAGGAACACCAATTTCATACTGTACTCACCATTCAAGTTGACACTTTTGGCTTGCAACAAGGGAGGATGAAATGGAAGGTGATTACAGTATTGTTTGGAAGGAGCATCCTCTTAACATCATCAGAATCTGGTTCTTTCATTTCCTTTCTCTCCTTGGGAGAGTCTGTAACCCACTAGCACCTGCTTCTGGCTTACTAGGTCTCAGCCTTTTCAAACTAAAAACTGGTCTAAGCTGTCCATTTCTGTCTTTTCTTTAACACTGTTCTGTAGTATGACATGACATTGTCATTAAGCAAGTAAATACAATGGTTGGCTTTTTCTCTGTCTGGGTGGGTTTTCTCTACAAGTGTTTCTAGCTCTATCCATTTTTTCAGGATTTTCTTCATTCCAAAAGAACTTTGTTGCACTGATTGTTGCTACTCCCCCTCCTCTTCAGAAAGCTCCCCAGCTGCTATTATCTGTTGCTCATCCAGAAGTTGCTGAAGTTCCTCTGTAGATGATTCCGCTGAGTGTTCCTCCTCCAGTTCCTCAATATCACCACTATCTACATACAAGCCTATGAACTCTGCTATGGTGACAGTGTCATCAGCCACAATGTCAAAAAGGCTCAGACTTCTCTATACAGCCTTCAAAATCTCTCTCTTGTATAATTTTAGGCCACACTTTCTTCCAGGAAGATCTTAGTATCCATAGAGAGACATTGGCCCAGGATTTCTCAATTAACCACACACAGGAAAAAATTCCTTCCAGAATTCTTTAAGGGTTTAATCTGTATCTCAAGCCATCTGGAAGCACTTCAGGAACAGTTCCTTGGTGTATAGGTTCTTAAAGTTAGCTATGACCTGATGATGATCTATAGGCTGCAGTAGAGGAGCTGTATTAGGTGGGAGAAACTACTGAGAGCATAGGAATTCTTCAGCCAGTTCCTCCAAATCTCGTGGGTGAGCAGGAGCACTGTCCATGATGAGAAGAGCCTTGGTTGGTAAACCTTTGTGCTCTAGATACTTTTTAACAGTAGGGCAGAAGGCCTCCCTGATCCACTCAAGAAAAAGTACTCTTCTTACCCACACTTTTTGCGTTAGATCTCCATATGACCTCTAGCCTATTCTTGACTTTATGTTTTCTGAACACTCTAGAGGTCTCAGAGTGATAAACCAAGGGAGGCTTTATCTTGAGGTCACCACTCGATGGGCACATAGCAATAAGGTTTCTTTTCTTCCTGGGTAATGTACGTTCTCCTGGGCATCTTCTTCTAGAAAGGGCCAGTTTCATCACAGTTGAAAACTTGATGAGAACAAAAGCCGTTTCTCTGTGTCATCATTTCAAAGTGGTGTATGTAATGTTCAGCAACCCTTTTATCAACACTGGCTGCCTTCACCATGCCTAGTGAGGCTATGAACCCCAGTTCTCACTTTAAAAGTGTGAAACCACCCCTTACTGGCAAAAAATGTTTCACTATTATCACTCATTAATGGATTCTTTGTGAGATCTGCGTGTATAGCCCTAGCTTTTTCACAAATGATAGACTCAGATAGGCTATAACCTGCCATCTGCCTTTCATTTATCCACACTAATAATAGATTTACTGATTTGAGTAACATGTTTAGCAACACCAGCTTCTTTATACAAATCTTTTCTCTGTAAGATTGTCAAGATGGTGGATTTCGACATGCTGTACCTATTAGGGAGATCAGTCACACGAATGCCTTATATTTCTCCACAATTTCTATCTTTTTTTTCCATTGTGATTGCTTTCTTTACCTTTCCTTCCTTCCTTGGCTTCTTTCCTAGCTTTTTGGGGGCCATTTTGATAGCAGTAATTGTAGCAATTATATAAAGCACTGACCAAAATCAAGTATACAAATGCATGCATCTGGGCTCAGACTGACCCTTAAATAAGCTTTACTGGCACAGCAAATCATTTACAAGTGCACAAGTGGCTGGCACAAGCAGCTGGTTTTCAAGTCATAAGTCAAGACTTTGTTCATAAGTTAGGCCTAAAATTCTAATTGTAACCCACGTTCGTATGTGAGGCTGGTTGTAACTCGAGTCCACTGTAGCTCGGTCACATTGAATTTTTACTTTAGGCTTTGAGGAATCTCTATACTGATTCCCATAGTGCTTGTACTAATTTATGTTCCCACCAACAATATAAATGGATTCCTTTTTCACCACAGCCTCTTGCATTTGCTCTTATTGATTTCTTCTGTTTTTTTTTTGTTTTTTTGTTTTTGTACTAGAAATTGAACTCAGGATCTTGTGCTTGCCAGGCAGGCACTTGTGCCAGTGAGCTATATCCCCAGCTTTTTATTATTATTATTGATTTCTTGATGATATCTGGAGTAAGATGGAATCTCAGCGTTCTCATTTCTATTTCTCTAATGGCCTGCAAAGTTGAACATTTTTCATATATTTTTCAGCCATTTGGTACTTCTTCTAAGTAGTGTCTATTCATTTTGCTAGCCTTTTCTTTCTTCCTTTCTCCCTTCCTCCCTCCCATCCTTCCTTCTTTTTCTGTTTTTATTTTGTTTGTCTTTTTGAGACAAGGTTTCACTATGCAATTCAGGCTGGCCTTGAACTCACTTTATAGCCCAAGTTGGCTTTGAATTCACACCCGTCCTCCTGTCTCAGCCTCCTGAGTACTGGGATTACAGGTGTATGTACCATGCCTGACTCACTTGCCCATTTTTTGAATGGGTCTTTTATTTGGAGGGAGAGTCTAGTTTTTTGTTTTTAGTTCTTTATATATTGTAGATATTAATTGTGTTTGAAGAATACCTGACAAACATTCTTTTCTAATTATGTAGGTTGTCTCTTTACTTCATCGGGTTGTTTCTTTTGCTATTTAAAAGCTTTTTAATTTGATATGATCCCATTTGTTGATTCTTGGTACTATTTACTGGGCAACAGGGTTTCTGCTCATAAAGTCTTTGTCTGCACCTTTGGCTTAGAGTTTTACCTATTTTAGCTTACAGCAAGTGAAATGTTTCTGTTTTAAATTTAGATCTTTGATCCATTTTTATTTAGGTTTAGTACATGGTGAAAGATAATGGGTCTGTGCAAACACTGTATTGTCCCCCTCGTGTGAGAAGCTGAAAGAGCAAATTAGATCCAAAATGAACAGTAGATATTTTAAAGTAGGAAGAAACTTTTCAAAAGGAAAGAGAAACGGAAGGGAGAAAGGAGAAAAAAAGGAAGGAAAAAGAAATAATACATATATGATAGTTAAGATAATTATACTACTGATTTCTCTTAGTTGATTGAAAAGAAAGGTTTGTGCTAATATGGTTTGGACAATTAATTGCCTATATTTTGTACTCGTAACTAATTTCCAGATAACAACACACAATGTATTAACCATTGTTACCTTCCTATTATCTTGTTTTGAATTTTTATTTTTCTCTTTAAAATAATAATAATAATAACAATAATAAAGATAATGGGCCTAGATTCCATCTTCTACATTTTGATAGCCAGTTTTCTCAGCACCGTTTATTAAAAAGCCTATCTTTCCTACAGTGTATGTTTTTGGACCCTTTGCATGGATCAAATAGTTCAACTTGCTTAGGATTGTTTCTGCGTCTTCTATTGTGTTCCATTGATCACGTCTTGTTTTTGTGTCAGTACCATGCTTATCATTGCTGCATGGTAATGTATTTTTAAATTTGGTATTAAATTTGATGTTCTTAATTTTGCTCATTACCATGATTGCTTTTGCTGTTTGGGGTCTCTTCTGGTTGCCTATGAATTTAGGATTGTTTTTCTAGTTCTGTGAAGCCCCAATGCTGTTGGTACTTTCATTGGAATTGCATTGAATTTGTATATCAATTTTGGACACATGGCCGTTTTGACTATATTCTGCCTACCTAGGAACAGAAGATATCTTTCCATTTTCTGATTTTTCTTTTTCAGAGTACCAGAGTTTTTGTTGAAGAGAGTCTTTTACTTTCGTGGTGAAGTTAATTCCTATGTATTTGATTTTTCTTGATGCTATTGTGAATGGTATTTTTTTCCTAATTTATTTCTAGTGAGTTCATTAGTGGTACACAGGAAAATACTGACTTTTTATGTTGATTTTGTATCCTGCTAACTTGCTGAATTTATTTGTTAATTCTAGGAGTCTAAGTCTTGGTTACTTTTCTCTCGTTGCTGAGACAAAATATCCAACACCCAAAATGAAGGAAGGAAAGGTTTATTTAGCTTACAGTTTGTGGAGGTTTCAGTCCATACTTGGCTGGCTCCGAGGCAGAAGATAGCAAAGCAACGAGAGCAAAGTGGGGAATGGCAGCCGAACAGCAAAGCAGCCAGAGTAAACGGGAGGAATGGGGGCAAGCAGCTTCTTTCCCTGCCTTACTTTGTAAATAGGCTGCCCCCACCTAAGGGGCGTGTAGCTCTCACATAATCTCCATGCCCTCCTCTTCCACAGGCTCAGGATGTATACAAAGTAAGCACCCTGGCTTCCTGCTGAGTCACTTAGCCAAACCTCTAGACTCCCCAAGTTGACACAATGTATCAACCATAACAGTCTATTGGTGGAATATTTTGAGTCTTCTATGTAGAAGATCATGTCCTCTGCAAATAATAATAATGTCATTTCTTTTCCTATATATATCCCTTTCTATTTCTTTTTCTTGCCTGATCACTCTGGCTAATGTTTCAGCTACTATGTTGAGCATGAGTGGTGATAGTGGACATTCTTGCCTTGTTCTTGATTTAGAGGGAAGGCTTTCAATTTTCCCCATTGAATATGATGTTGACAGTAGGTTTGTCATAAATGCCTTTTATCAGGTTCAGATAAAGTCCTTCTGTGCCTATTTTTGTCATTGTTTTTATTATGAATTGATACTAGATTTTGTCAAAGTTCGCTTTCAACTGAAATGATCATGATCGTGCAAGGATGGTAAATAGCTAGACTGTTTACATAAGTATTACGTTTACTGATAGTTACCCTATTTACATGATATATTACATTTACTGATTTGCAAATGTTAAACTATCCTTGCATGCCTGGAATGAAGCCTACTTAGTCATAATGTATGATCTTTTTGATGATTTGTTGCATGCAACTTACCAGTAACTTGTTGAGGATTTTTGCACCTGTGTTCATAAGAGGTGGTCTTTTTTGGCCAGTAGTTCTCTTTTTCTTTGTGTGGTTTTAGAATCATGGTAATGTTAGCTTCCAGAAATAACATTGGGAGTACATCTTCCTTTTCAGTTTCTTTACAGAGCTTGAAGAATGTTGAAGTTAGAAGTTTTGAATTAGAAGTTTTGAATTTCTCGTAGAATTCAGCAGACCTGTGCTTTTCCTAGTAGATTTTTATTACTACTTCAATTTCATTGCCTATTATTGGATTATTCAGGGTTTTCATTTCTTCTTGGTTCACTTTTGTAATTCATATGTATCTGGGAATCTGTTTCTTCTGAATTCTCCAATTTATTGACATACAGGTTGTTAATATTGTGTGATTTTGGCAGAGTCTATTGTGATCTCCCCTTTTTTTCTGAGTCTTCACTAATTTCAGTTGATTTTATATTAGTCACCTTTGAGTCTTAGCAGCAGTTGGATCCATTTTTCATATTTTCTTGTTTAAGCTATCTCTCATTTAATCGGTTACTCTTGACACCATGTCCTCAGATTGGTCGTTTCTGCTACTCATACTTTTCAATATAATTTTTAAACTCCTGAATTTCTACTTGGTATATTTTTATGGACTCTAGTTCTTTTCTGTGAGGGTCATTTATGTTTTCTATCATTTTCTTTAGATCACAACTTTTATTAGTGTCTTTAGTAGACTTGCAGGTCATTTTGTTTATCAAGCTAATTACCTCTGTAGTTATGTCTTCTTTAAGCTTACTAAGTACTTTGTTTATCAGTTTCTTTATCTCTTGTGTTATCCTTTTGAATAGTTCATTTGTGTGATGTTAGATTTTCTCTCCTTTAATGCCCCATGGGTCAGCTTTGGGAGATTTGGGAGTTTTTTGTGGCAGTCTGTTGCTTTTTCATGATTCTGTTTTTTATTTGTTTCTGTGTGTGCTGATGCTTGCAAATTGATTACAGTGAAAAGCTTTGTTATTCATATGGAGACCTCTTTAATTAACATCTGCTTTTATTGATGCCCTTTCTGTATGGCTAATTATTAACCTTGGTCTCTGATCCAGCCACCTCCGTTTATTTGGGAGGGAAGGCTGCAGTATGTTCCCCCCAGTGCCCATTTCTTCAGGAATGAGCCACCATATTGTTAATGACCCAAAGGCAATCTGAATATTGGTATCCAGAAGAAAGTAATTAACAGCAGCAACTATTTTACCTTGGCTATAGTAATAAAATCAGTGATGAATACTAGCATCAAAGACAAACTAGATACTGATATACCCAATGAACCAGTAATGTTCCACCCTTAACCATATGTCTTGGTTACTTTTCTCTTGTTGCTGGGACAAAATACCTGATGCCCAAAATGAAGGAAGGAAAGGTTTATTTAGCTCACAGTTTGTAGAGGTTTCAGTCCATACTTGGCTGGTTCTAAGGCAGAGTGCCACATGGCACAGGGCAACCCTTCATGGTGGCAGAAAATAGCAAAAGCAACAAGAGCAAAAGGGAAGAATGGCAACAAGCAGCCTCTTTTTCTCCCTTACATATGCAAAACTATCTGCCCTAGGGTGGGTGTAGCTCTCACACCCATAATCAGTCAAACTCTAAAAGGGCCCCCCCCATGACCTTGGGGGGACACGCAGACACAGACCATAACACCATAGAAAAGAGATCTATAATTATAGTATAAATACTAAGACAAACCAAATATTGACCAATAGTAAATATCTACTAAGAGGAACAGCCTTACCTGCATTAACAGTAGAAAATATTCAACAGTAATAGTTTAGAATTGACTCACTGTCTAAAGATTCATAAAATGTAATAGGTATACTAGTTATGATAGAGGAGTGGGGAAATCAGAGAATGAAAAAAGTGTAATTTGAAAGATGAATCAATAGAAGATGAGAAAGAAGAGAGGGGAGTGCAATGAGGGATCCTATTGAGGAGTAAAAGGAAACTCATAGTAGAAAACAGTCACAGAACAGAACAAATAAGAAATGGAAGATAAAAGAAAAACAGCCTGGGACTATAGCTCAGTGGTATAGCACCTGTCTAACAAGTGCAAGGTCCTGAGTTCAAGTCCTGGTACCAAAAAAAAAAAAAATAGAAAGAAGCATTAACTGAAAGAAAAACAGCAAAATCCAGGAAATGAAAGATTTAAAAAAAGTTAAAGTGGGAAAAAGAAAAAAAAATCTATGAAGGAAAGAGAAATAATAAATTATGAAAAGACTGAGTCAAAAAGTTCCTCTGTTTTTGAATGAGTGGGTTTTTTTTAAGGATCTGCAGTATTACAATCCTGGAAATCACAATTTTCTCCCTATAGCTTTAGGACGTACGGATTTGTAAGGTGCCCTCCCTTCTCCGGCGGGCCCTGTGCTCATTCACCCCAGGCTGCTGTAACTGTGGAGTGTCCCCCGAATACAGGCCATGGGGTTGGGGTTCAAGAAGATTGCTGGACTTAATGTCATCACTCACCAGACCTGGTTTCTCACTGTAGCGGGTAGGGGTTGTGTCCTTTCTAGCCTGAGTTTAAACTTCTTAGCAGGTCTAATGTGTATCCACTCTTCTGTGGTCTCCTGTGGTTTCCTCTCACCCGGTCTCTTTGGGAGAGTAACACTGGAATTCCTGAAGCTGCTGACCACATTCGTGCTTTTCAGGTTCGGCTGGCCCTCCAGGATTATTAGCTTCTCCCCCTGGCTGTTGGCCTCATCCGCTATCAGGTTGGGTTGGGTAGCCTGTACTTGCTCCTGCTCCATGCCAAGGGAAGCAAAATGTGGAGCTCACTTGGAACTGGTGAGCGGCTGCAGGCAGGCCATGGAATCTACAGGCACAGGGTTGGTATGGGGCCAGCATGCTGGTCTGTCTGGTCCAGGGGGCCATGAGTCTTTCCCAGGCTATCTATTTTTAAAAAGGCATTTTGGGTTGAGAAACTTCCTCATAACCATTCTGATTTTCTCATTATTATTGTTTTTATGTAATCACATCTTAAAGTATCCCACTCATAGTTTAGTCTTTTCATATTCACTCAGTATCATCCTTACAAGCAACAGTTCATTTCACTGTGCTATTAGATATACTTGTAGATGGAGATAGAGAATATCTAGAGGTAGAGCCCATACAGGGTTTGATTTCAATAACTGATGTGAAGTTTGATTTCCCAGTGTCACTTATGGTCAGCTTGCTTTTGGATCATTTATCTTCTTAGTATTTTTCTCACACAAAACAGGCTATTCCTTATAGCTACTTTTATATTTCTGTTGTAACAACTGCTAAAAGAGATGGTGAAATGTCCCCCACCATTTCAAGAAATTTTTCATTTTTCTGTATATAAAGAGCATTTTATGCCAACATTTGCAAATCCTTTTTCATGAACTGGATGGTTATACTGTCATGTGATAATGTGTCATTTCTCAGAGTTGCATTTTATGTTTAATTTTTCATAATAAGTTTCAGCAACAGTACTGAATTTTACATAGCATTCAGATGGAAGTTTAGCAGTGTCTTATATTATGAATAACATTCTGGTTTAGGAGTGGAGAATGTGATAGCAGTAGCAGGCAGAAGGATGATAACATAGTTAACAAACTGGTTTTTCAGGATAGAAATACAAATAGGAATATAATACTTAGGTGTGAAAAATGATGATTGAACCAAAGGGTAGACATTTTTACTGTCCATTTAATCATTACTTCTGCTCCATAAACCACTGATAAATTTATGCCACCTTGGAAGCTCTGAGATAATTACATTTTTCATTCATCACATGCACAAGCACACAGCTTATCTTCAGTTCGGTTAGGTTCACTAAGATCTCCTGTCCTGGCGTTTGACAAGCTTTACTAAAATAAACACCTTCAGATGCAAAGAATCTTCATTTGCATGTAGAACTCATGTGACATTAGTCTGTTGAAGTCTCAGGAAAGGCCAGAATATAGCTGCTTTTTGTATCTGTTACTTCTACCTTCTCTATCTTGTTTCTCTTTGAAATAATAAAAGTTGCCTCAGAAAATATAACTCACTGTGTTGTGGCTTACTGTAGTGAATGTGTTTCAGTCTTCACAGCTGAACTCTACTTTTTGATGTACCTTCAACCTTAGTAAATACCATTGCCACACCCAGATAATAGACTGTCCTTTGCTCATGTCAGTATATGTTGACCATAATGCCCTTCTGAACTGAAATTGGTTTTTAAACACCCAGGTGGTACCATTTTACATGAGTGATGGCAGTGTCGCTATTTAGAATTGCCATTCACAGACTACTAATTTTCTTAAGTATATGTATTTTAAGAGGTAGCATAAAAACACTTTCTTCACAAAATGTGTTGGGACTAGAAAATGCTAAGTTACTATTATAGATAATTTTTTAAAATCATATCTCAAAATAGAAGAAAAGAATTTGAATCTTGTCACCATAAGGAAGTGATAAAAATTTAAGGTAATAGACGTGCTAATTATCCTGGGTCAATCACTATTTAATGTACACATAAACCAAAACTCTTTGCAGCTGCAGTGTCTAAAGAAAAACATTTACCAGGTACTTCTTATGTTAGTATTCTCCATTGAGATGGGATTTAGGAAGAGAAAGTTTTACAATAGAACATGTTGCTGTTTTATATACAATATTATAAAGAAACATTTCTATAATAAAAGTTTTTAAAAGACCATCTGGCACTATGAGTAATACATTTGCTTTAAAGAGGATCCAGGCATGCTCGTAGCCATCTTTAAAATGTGCCCAAAAGCTTGCACCAGAATAGTTGTATCATAACCAAAGAGTTTCACTGCAATGGTGCTTTGCACGATCTTCAAAGTGCCTTCATGCGTACTGCCTCAGTTGAGCTTCACAATAACTTTATAATCCAGACAGATAGCTGTTACCTCTATTGTTAGAGCATTAGAATGTGAATGGCATATCTGAAGGTTAAAAAGCTCCTAGAATGTTGCCAGTACCTAGAGCAGGACCTAGAGCCAGCAGAGGCTTGGTGCTGATGTGGTGGCTCAAGGGTGAGAAGTGAATGGCAGATCTTTAATTCAGTTAAAGACTCTTAATTCCTGGTTCTACTACAAGAAGAATCATCCACTGCAATCTCAGAAACCATATTGCAGCAGGAACAGTGAGTTTAACTATTATAATTTCATCTGGACATCAAGCACTTTGAAATAGAAAGTATAGTCAGAGGGCTCTTATAGTTGTTTTAGTAGTTGTATCCCTGTAGAATGTTAATAGAAAATACTTAGAGTTTACAGAGAAAACTTGAGATCCAGAGCCACACATAGTATTTTAGCATGGCAATCATAATGACATTATTTTTGTAACACACTTGAATGTCCATCTTAGTATAGAGCAGCCTTTTTAGTTCATCATCTCTATCTACCTAGTACATAAAGAAATTCTCACCTAATTTGTTATCCTTTAATGGGATGTCATCAAAGTGTGTGACATTCTCTGGACTACTGAGTGACTGAGTATCTCTAAATGTATCTCTAAATATAATATGTACACTACAGAAGCCTTTATAGAGAAAACTATCATTTGACAGGTGGTCTCATGCTGGTTTGACATACACCTGTTATCACAAGTAGGTGGAGTTCAAGAGAAAGGCACATAGCTGAGTCTAGAAAAAGGTTATTACCATAAACAGTGTTAGTCCTACATCTTAGAAGATCTGTACATCCAGAAGGCATGAATATATTTAGTACACCATGAGATTAGCAATCATGAATATTATGCTATATAGAAACCTTTGTCTCTTAATTTAGTTTTGTACTAAGAGCATCTTTTAATGGAACCTTATTGATTAACTCAGAGAAAACCTTTTGACTATGGCCAGTGTAAGCATATCACAATATGTTCAGCAACATTTATTGGGGTGTGTTTCCTTAAGGCAATAGAAATTGCTAAGATCCCATTAGTAAACAAAGAAAAAATATTTCCAGGAAACTGCTCCTTTATTCACCAATAGGAGTCTTGTCGAACAGTTTTCTTAAACCCAATGGATCCCCATTTAATTAATTAAATTTTTGATAACATATGAGAAGCAGATCATTACAATTAACACATTATTTTTGACCAGTGAAAGATTGCTGAGTTATTGTACACAGACAACATTATGCATTGTATTTGTAAAACCAATCTTGACATCATTTTGATCAGCTTGCAACCTGGGTAGAAGCATGTCCTTAACTCTAATGACATCTGTAAACCAACTTAAGTTATAGACAGATATTTTTAAAAGGCAAAAAGAAGAAAAATTCTTGAGCTCAAACAAAACAGCTGTGAATATGATTGCCAGACAGATATATAAACATACCTACAACAATTTGTTTATAAAGCCAGAGTGCACTTGGATGTATTTGGCCAAGTTGAATTATAGTAACTTTTTATATAAGACTAGTCAAAACTTTTATAGGTCAACTAACAGAGATCTCTTGTAATAAGAATTAGAAGGAATAAAAACCTTCTATTTACAATCGGTTTTTTTCTCTTTTTCTCTTACTTTGTCTTAAGAATTTTGGGAACTCCCTCTTCTTTCATGTAGCATCCGGCTCACTCACCTCTATACCTTCTGTCACCTACTCAGACCTTTTTTCTGACAGAATTCATGGGATTCCCTCTTCTGTAAGACTTAACGTAGTTTGGGCCAGCATTGAGCTTTTACAAGATTCGATTCCCACATCTTGACAGTCTTTTGTATAATTTCCAAGATTCTCTGTGGCTCTAACAGTCCTAAGGGCCTGTTAGCAGTCTTTATTTGCAGTCTCCAATTGAAGCATAATACTTTCAGTGTATTATGTGCAAAGCACTACGTTCAATCCCAGTACTGCAACAACAAAATGAACTCTAACAAAAATACTATAAATATTATACCTAATATCTGTACATCCCTAATAGGTACACCTATTAGATATATATTATAGCTAATAAATATGTACAAATATGTGTCAATCAAAAGAATGTTAAACCCTTAAAATAATAATAAAAAAATTGAATGCTTTAAATATAGCATTATATTGACAAGTGTAGGAGAGAGTTATTCTCATGATGGCATTTAAGTAATTTTGTTGAATTTATGAAAACTATTAACTTCAGAATTGTGCTTATTTTTATAATATATCACACCAGGCATGGTGGTGCATGCCTGTAATCCCAGCACTTGGGAGGCCAAGGCAGGAGAATCACCTCAAGTTCGAGGTCAGCCTGAGCCACATAGTGAATCCAGGCCAACCTGAACTACATAGCAAGACCCTGTCTCAAGAAACAACAACACTAAATATATCACTATGCTTATTTTCAGTGGGGTGAAATTGCCTGAGTCATCCTGTTATTATTGCATAAATTTCAAATTTATAAGTACTATGCAAATATTAAAAAGATTAATGAGTAGGTTAAAGAGATTATTTTTCTTTTTTTTTTTTGAGACAAGGTCTCACTGATCAGTGCACGCTGGCCTTGAACTTACTTATGTCACCCAGGCTGGCCTCAAATTCCTAGTGATCCTTCTGTCTCAGCCTCCTGAGTGCTGGGATTACAGATGTGTGCCACCATGCTCAGCTAACAAGATTATTTTTAATCTGCCAAAAATAAAACCTTATAGTATATTGCATTATCTTAAAATTCACTAATTGTGCATCTTTAATCTGCATGCTTACAATTCCAGCTACTCAGGAGACTGAGGGGAGGTTCACAAATTCAAGGCCAGCCATAGACCTCATCTCAAAAACCAGAAAGTAAAGAAAACTCACAAGAACAAAAAATTGGCACCTTGAAATTGTTACTAATCTGATGTGAAGAACATTAATCTTGGGGAGTCTACCGTCTAGGTTCTGTGCTACAGACTGTACGTGGCTAGTGTAGGCACTCTGAATAGACTCTATTATAAAAACTGGGGCCGGGGATATAGTTCAGTGACTCAGTGCCTGCCTGGCAAGAGTGAGGTCCTGAGTTTGATTCCCGGTACCAAAAAAAAAAACCACCTCAAAACCATTATGTTTAGAACTAAGTGTAAATAGTAAGAGTGTTGTTTGAATACATATTTTAATAGAGTGATTTCTAATCATGTTGCAGGCTTTACTCATCAGTCTTAAGTATGGTTGTTTTATGTGGCAGTTGGGAGATGCTGATACCTGTTTTCAGATCCACAGTATGGAAAATAAAATGAATTTCATCGTACACACAAAACAGGTAAGCTTTCATTGACTATTTTGGACTCCTAATAGTGAACTACTGTTACTAAAGTGTTTTTTTTTTAAGTGACATTAGTTAACTTCAAAAGAAACCTCTAATATTAGATGAAATTAAAATACAATGTCACAGGAAAAAAAGGGAAGGCCTTTCATAACAAGGAAAGCCAGAAACATAGCTGAATCATTTATGTCATTTTTGTAACAATTAAATTCTTAGGTCATATTTTAAAATTCTCCTTAGTATTCTTGCCTCCCATCAAGATGTTAGACAGCCCTTCCCTCTTCTTGACCAGTACCCTCTCTGAGCCACTAGTTGTGTGTGGGTTGTTTCTTAAGTCTCTTCAAAAAACCTTAGTAAGCTGAATTGCATATGGTGTAATCCCAGCACTCTGGAAGGCTGAGACAGGAGGATGGCAAGTTTGACCCCACCCTAGGCAATTTAGCAACTTAGTAAGACTCTGTCTCAAAATAAAAAATAAATATTCACTGGAGATACAGCTCTGTGTGAAGGGTTCAATTTCCAAACAAATACACCTGAGTAATTCTCCTATGTGCTTAATTTCTTAACAAGCTACCTCCTGATTAGAAAGTTCCCTTTCAACTAGGACTGCCCAATGCTATGTATTTCCTATAAACATACTTTCATATTTATCTTCATTGCCAACATATATTTTACTCTGTAGGCTGGTCTCGTGGTAAAGCTGTTGATGAAGCTAAATGGACAATTAATGCCCACTGAAAGAAATTCATGAAAGAAAAACAGCTGATACACAAGCCACCAGTATTTTGTAATGCAGTTTTTTCTAGGAAAGATTTCTTAAAGTACTACTTTTAACAATGAATTTAGTCTCTTGTAATATATATGTATACTATCACACTGTACAGAATTTGTACACATTTGATGTGTAATATACCAAGTAGTTTTATATGAAATCCTCAGAAGCTATTCTGATTTTTTAGAGAAACACAAGAAAAATATAGAATGATAGTCTGTATAATATTAGACAAAATAGTAAGCTTTATAAAAAGTTATTTTTGGTAAATAATGAATTTGGATTGAATGTGTTGAAATTAAATTGTAGCTTTATTAAAATTTATTTGAATATATAGTGAAAATCAACATGATGATTTGAATAAAAAAAAGTATTTTCTACTTGGACCAAATACCACTATTATTTAAAACATTTTTCTGCTATCTGTGACCATTTCTCAACATGTTTTTACAAGTCTTAGTTAAAAGACATTTCTCAAGATATTGTTCTTAAATCTCTTGCATCATAATTACCTGGGTCGCTCATAAAAACTGATGTCATAGGCTCACTCTAGACAAACTGATTCATTCTTTAAAAGTAACAAGGAGGAGGAATCTGTTCTTAAATTTTGGGTTTTTTTCTGTGGAAGTAATCCTAGATCCAATTAAGAATTTGTTATTAAAGTTGGGAAATTATACCACTTCCCAGATACAACAACATGTATACACAGACACATAGTTCATGTAACATCTCAGGATATTGGTAGCTACATTTATTAAATGTACACTGTATTTTTATGAGTTAACCTAATGGCTTAGTCATCTTGCCTTCATATTATAGGAAGTAGATCATGAAATGTCTCATTATTGATTTAGGAAAGTACTGATTATCATAGATGAGCTATGTAGTGCGCTATTTAGTGTACCTAGAAACTATAGTCTGTCTAAACAGATAGATTTATGTGTTCTAAGTTAAGTTCAGAGGTGTAATAGTCACACAAAATTATTCTAAAGTTGGGCATCTTTATATGATCCTATCTCAGATTTAGTAAAAAAATAACACAGGACTAGAGATGTAGCTCAGTGCAAAGTCCCTATTTTATCCCCAATACTGAAAAAAGAAAAAAATCATACAGACTGCAGATAATTTCTGTATATCATTCTCTACTCTTCACATTAAGTCTGGTTATAATTAATGGTGCTGAGTCTAAGCCTTACTAAAATTACGTGGTTGAAGTTAACAAGAAAGACTGACCTTTTTTAAAAGTCTGTGCTAGGCCCTTTTGATTCTAGATAAACAATTCCCTATTCACTTTCATCTATTCCAGTGGCCTCACTCTTCCCAAAAACCTTGTTTTGAATCCTGGCAAGGACTGTGACAGGGTCACACATTTTTCCCTGTTGTCTGAGGCCTGAAATGTGGGTAGACTTCTCCAAGACTACACACATGCTCATAGTATTCTAGAGCTTCTCCAACTTGAATCTCTCAACTTTTCTAAAGTCCTCCCACAAACTAGGTTTAAAAGTTTCTGAAACACATGGCCAAGTATAGTCCCAGCAGTGCCCCCACTCCTGGTACCAATTTTCTGTATTAGTTACTTTCCCATAGCTGGGACACAATGCTCGACATCCACAACTTAAAGGAAGAGAGGCAAATTTTGGCCCACAGTTTCAGTGGGTTCAGTCCAAAGTCTACTGGTGCCAAGGTTGAAACAGCATGGTAAAACTGTCTGGCAAAAGGGCCTGGTGGAGGAAAGCTGCTCCACCCATGGCAGCCAGGATGCAGAGAGGGAAGGGCAGAGTCAGGAACAAGAATACACCTTCCTAGGGGCTGGGGATTTAGCTCAGCGGCACAGTGCTTTCCTGGCAAGCGCAAGGTCGTGAGTTTGATTCCCAGTACCGGAAAAAAAACAAAAAAACAAAACAAAAAAAGAATACACCTTCCAGATTAAGAACCCTGTGGCCCATGGTTTCTGAACATTCCTACCTCTAAACACATGAATCCTGGGAGGAGGGGAGGATTTTAGATACAAATCATAACACCTTAGCATCCTATTTAAATGACATTCTGGAAAGGCAAAGCTTTAGACACAGTAAGCAAACATTGGGTATTGGAGGTTAATGACGGAAGTGAGAGGATGCAGGAATAAAAAGAAGCAACCTGAAGAAGTTTGGAAGGAGAAGCAATATTCTGATGGTGATTGGAAAGTATATTTGATAAAGTTTGCCTACCTGATGAAATTTAACTGTAAAGTATAAAATACCTTTTAAAAAGCAGAACTTAATATGTAAGTTGGAAATGCATTTTAAAAATACATTTAATACAATCCATTTAGTGGATACAGTCATGTGGGAGCCTTGAGGAGGCCAGCCCCCTACCTCCCTCCTTTCTGCTACTGGTCATCTGTGTCCTTGGACTTGTTCCAACACCCTGTAAAGCAGATGAACTATAAAAATGCTAGGCGTACAGAGACGTGCCTCACCAAAGGACATAAAAAAGACAGATCAGAAACTGGCACTAAAGTGTCATCCAGATAAAAATCCTGGGAATAAAAAAGCAGAGTGAAAATTCAAACAAGTTGCTGAGGCATATGTGGTGTTACCAGATGTTAAAAAAAAAAAAAGAAACATATGACAAGTATGGCAAAGAAAGATTAAATGGTGGAGGATGAGGTGGAAGTCATTTTGACAGTCCATGTGAGACAGGCTTCACATTCAGAAGCCCAGACAATACCTTCAGGGAATGTTCTGGTGGAAGGGACCTTTTTTTCATTTGACTTCTTCAAAGCCGTATTAGAAGACTTTTGGGAATTAAAGAGGTTCCCAAGGAAGTAGTAGCTACGTTGTGAACTCCTTTTTCTCTGCCTGCAGTGGATTTCATCCTTTGGAGGTGAAGGAATCTGATACAGGATTTACTTCATCTGGGTCCATATATTATGGAGCTTCATTTCATTCTCTTCCACCTCATTTAGCAGCAGTGGGATGGGCAACTTCCAGTCTACATCAATTTCTACTAAAATAGTAGAAGCAAAATCACCACAAAGAGAATGGTCAAGAATGGTCAAGAAAGTAGAAGTTGGGCTGGGGATATAGCTCGGTGGCATAAGTGCCTGCCTGGCAAGCGCAAGGTCCTGAGTTCGATTCCCAGTACCAAAAAAAAAAGTAGGAGTTGAAGATGTACAGTTAAAGTCCTTAACAATAAATGGTAAGGTGCAGGTGCTACACTTAGGTAACAAGCACCACTTGAGGATTAACAGGAACATTTTTTTAATATTTCAAACAAACCTGACTTTCAGTACAACTGTACCAAGTACTTATAAACAATTTATCAGAGCCTCTGTCACAAACTTGAGTTGTTGGGGCCACACAGTAGGACTACTTTTTGTCTTTAAAACTGTTGTAACCTCTGTATGTATTTTCCTTTTTTATCAAATGTGATCCAAGGTGAGTTCGACCCCCGGAGTAGCACTAGGACAAGACTGTACTCTGACACCAGCGTGGGTCTGCTTTCTGTTGTGTTTGAGATGAGCTGTGTTGTGTCAGCCTGCTGTGAAACTGACATTGCCAGGATCAGTCCACCACAGAAATAATTTCCTTTTTTTTTTCAGTGTTTATTAATAAATATATTAATGTACTAATGGTAATACATTTTTGGTTTAATAAAAATTTAAAGATATTTTCTAGTTATGCATGGATGCTAGCAACTTAGTAAAATTTTGACAACTGTTTAAATATGTACTGTTGGGCTTATATAAGCTAATAAGCTAGGCCCTTCTCATTTGCTTTTACAAAAAGAATGTGAATGTGTATGATGCGTTCTTTCCTGAAAAATAAAATAATAAAAAATTCCATTTAGTGAGTAGTCACAGAAGTTATGTGCTTGAAAGTCCAGGTCGCTTTCAAAAATGGGGAAATACAAATCTTTGTTAACAAAAATGGCAAACAGAACCTTAGTAAAATCATTACACTTATGAGAAATAATGACACAGGACCAAAGCACTGAAAATGGGTTCAACCCTGTGGTAAAGGAGTCTGACGAACATTGAGTCCCTGTTCCCTGGTGCTGCCACAGGAAGACGACCTGTAGGCGGGTCACCACCCCACTCGTCCGCAGTTCCTCTCTGGCTCCATCTCCTCTAGTTGCCAGGACTGTCCTGTGTGTGCTACAGTTCACTGGGGTGGGAAATGATCATTTTCTAATAGTACCACACAAGTGAGACAGTAGTGTACAGTTAAATGTGAATCACATGAAGGCAATTATTTTTAAAAACAAGTTTCTCTCAGATCTTATCAAATGGTTTAGTTCTTAGAGAATTATATCATCATGCCACGGCTAAGACTAGGATGTGGTTTGTTTCCTCCCAAACTCAGCTGAACTTTAATCTCAGTTATGAAGTAAATATATAGAGGGTGGACACAGAGTCCTGCTACGGGTCTTGGCGGTCGAGCCTCTGGGAGGTGATTAGGATTACACCTTCGGGGTGGAGGATCCATAACTGAATACTAAAGGTTCCTAAGAAAGAGACCAACACCCAAGTACTGCCTGGGTCTCGCCGTGTGCCCTGTTTCTCGCTGACAGGGAGGGCCAGCACAGGGTGATCACCAGGTGTGGCCCCTTGACCTTGGACCAGAACTGTGTGCCAAAATACACTGCGTGGTTTTGTGTGCGGGGAGCGGACACGGGTGCCGTCTGCGGCTCAAGGATGCTCGGCAGCTCTCCGGCTCTGCCCCGGCCGCCCAACTCCCGGCTGCCAGTACAGTCTGTGTGTCTGCGCCTGCGCAGCCACCCTGAGCCCGCCCCCCCGACTCTGGGGCGCCCCCTGCAGGGCACGGCAGTCCGCTGTCCAGTGTGCAAGCCCAGGGCTGCTCCGAAGACCTCGTGGGGAACTACAGTACCTTATGCATCACAGCAGCCAGGCATACGGGGCCTCAGTGCCTGGACCAAGAGTGTCGAGGCCTTTGGCACGGCTGTGACTGAGCGTCTTGGTACCAACTCCATGGGCCCCGCAGCTATCGCTCCCCGAGAGCCCTGGGGCCCCTGAGCAAGCGGGGTTCCGGCAGTATCCATCCCTAGAGGTACAGGAGGCCCATGGCTTCAGGTCAGATTTCCCCTACACCAATGCAGGGCCCCATGTGTCCAGCCTGAAGCGTCCCGCTTTGGTGGGGGTGAGGGGAGTCGCCTCCCGTGCAAGGTGCTACGGGCAGTGCCACTGCGGACTACAACCTCACTGTCACGAGGTGGCGCTGCTGCCACAGGGGCTGGTCGGCCAGACTGTGGCCCCGGGAATGCCTTGCAGGCCCCCCCTTTCCGGGCACGGTCACTGTCAGGGAAGAGACAGCTTCTCCGAGTGGTGCGCACACACGAGGCCCTCGGGACACGAAGTTCTCTGACGTGCTGGGGGATCCCCCACTGCTGAGCTGGCCTACGTCCTCCGGAGCAGTCTGGCGGCGCTGGTGCTGGTCCCTGACGCTGGGGCCTCTCATGGCCTGGCTGGCCTGGCTCTGATCGATGTCCATCATCCCATCCCTACCCCCGCGTGGCCTAACTCCCATTCCCTGGTGGTCCCATCCTCCATTCCCTAACAAAATGGTTTTTATTTCTGTGAATTTAATAAAAACTTCACCAGTTTAAAAAAATAAGACATGAACTCCATCATATGAGCTAATAAAGCAAGTATAATCCCAAACTAGTAATCAGCAAATCATTTCTTGACTTTTGAAGATGGTACACGGTATTTTACTAGTATGTATTCCCTGTTACATTTTATAGATGCTGATATTTTTGTTTACATATACTGAATATATACCAGTGGAACAATAAACGATAGGACCTAAAAGGATAAATCACGTGCAGATAGAAAGATAAATAAATAGTTCTCACCTAAATGAAATGTATGCCAGTTTTCCTTTCTTGATTGTTTGGTTCCAATTAAATTCAGTTTTGTACACATAACCACTGAGACAAAAAAAAAAAGCCAGCAAAAGTCTCTCACTTACTTTAGTCAATTTGCTAACACGAGCAACTGCATATAGTTGAAAATTGGACTTTATCTGAACTTGGGCTTGCATGATGTGATGGTGTAACTATGACGTTTCTTACAAAGACTTGTATATTTGAGGGCTTGATCTTCAATGCAGAGATGTTCAGAGGTGGGACCTGGAGAGGGGATTGGATGGTGAAGGTGCTGACCTCATCAAGGCAGTAACCCATTGGTGAGTACACAGCTGAATGTGCTTTGGGAGGCGGGCCCAGCTAGAGGACGAAGTTCACTATGCCAAGCCTCTCAAGGGTATATTGAACCCGAAGCCCCTTGGCCTGTTTCCCTCTGTGCCTCCTGTCTACCATGAGGTGAGCTGATTTGCTCCATCCTATGTGACATTTCTGCCTCTCCACAGGCCCACAGCAATGGAGCCAGCAGACCATGCACTGAAACCTCTGAAACCATAAGCCAAAATAAACGTCTCTCCTCTAAGTTGTTTTTCTCACACATTTGTTCACAGAGATGAAAAGCTCACTACACATGTTATTTAGTATTTTTAAATTTATGTGTGTTTATGTCTTGGTTACTTTTCTCTCCTTGCTGAGACAAAATATCCAACGCCCAAAATGAAGGAAGGAAAAGTTTATTTAGCTCACAGTTTGTGGAGGTTTCAGTCCATACTTGGCTGGCTCCCAGGCAGAAGGTAGCAAAGCAACAAGAGCAAAGGGGGGAATGGCAGCCGAACAGCAAACAGCCAGAGCAAAAGGGAGGAATGGCGGCAAGCAGCTTTTT
>NW_004955432.1:9159966-9165081 GCF_000276665.1 Chinchilla lanigera | reverse complement strand
TAAAATATAGGACAATATTTAAGTAAGGATAATCCCAACCTGCTAGCCAATATGGAGTTTAAATACAAGTCAGAAAGTATTTAAACTCTCTAAAAAAAAAAAAAAAAAAAAAAAAAAAACATAGGCCGGCCATCCTGTTAACAAGACATCAGGTGACTGCGGCCTGGCCAGGCCCAGCCTCCTAGACACGGAAGGCAGGTGAGCCTTCGACCAGGCTTGGGAAGTCCTGTTAAGTAACATTTAAGTACCTCACCTTGAAATACGGACAGTGATGTGTTCACGTTTTTATTTTTTATTAAAAATACCGTACACAAGTTCAAGTGACAAAATATTCCAACGTGTCACCCTTTTGGTTTTTCCCTTCCCTGGAAAAGGTTCGTATCTAGTTCTTCAAGTACATTTGTCCTATTCTACAACAACCTTTTTTTCTGATGAATGCCGGTGTTTTGATTTCTTTGGGCTAGAACTATAACAGAGACTTCTGCAATTTTTGTCCTCCTACGTTCCTGTGATGGGGACAGGAGAGATCACAGCTGCCACGGGAGCTCTCCGCAGCACACTCAGCTCACTCCCCAGGACCCTTCCCGGGACTGCTGGGCCTCGCGGTCTGGGTCTCGGGGATCCCTTTCAAACAGTGGCACCGTCGTGGCGACCTCCTGGTGCCCTGAGATAACCAAAGCCAAGCAGGGGGGTGGACTCCTCCAGGACCTTCGGCTGAACGGGCTGCGTCCTCCACCTCGCTATCTCCCTTCCCACCGCTCCTATGTTCACCTGCTGTGCTTCCCCTTGCAAACTCTGAAATCAAGCAGGAAAACCAAGCCCCAGGAAAGCACCCCGGGGCGCCACCCTCCCACGAAGCTGGGACCGACTCCCTGAGGATGGGGACCGAGGAGCGCAGGGTGCAAGCGGGGGGTCGCGGTCACATCTCCGGGGTCCCCGCGTGTGACCCAGCGCCAGCTCACAAACGGCGGGGTGCGTCCCGCGGAGCGGCGGAACTCCGTCCTCGCGCGCCCCCTAGCGGGCCTCGGGAAAGTCGCGGCGGCGTCGAGGGCGGTCCCCGGCGAGGCTGCGACCGCAGGACTTCAGCAGCGTTCTGCACCAGGCCGGGCTCCCCGCCTTCGCCCGCCCACCGCGCCTGCAGCTCTGCGCACGCTCCCTCCACGCTCCAGGCGCCCTGGGTTTGCGTTCCGGCCCTCTTGCCGCACGGTATGGAAGAGTCCCGTGGCTCGCTCAATGTCCACGTCTTTCAGTAATGGGACACATTTCATTGTTTAACTTTACTAGCAATTCTTAAAACAGAGCTTGGGTTTATTTTTGCCTATCAAATTGGTAATATTTGTTTTTAAATGTGGCCATGATGCTCATGAGAATAAAAGAAGAATTTCTCATAAATTTTTAGTGTTTTTTTTTTTTTTTTTTTTTTTTTTTTTTTTTTTTTTTTTTTTTTTTTTTTTTTTTGTCTTTTTGCGACAGGGGCTCACTATGCAGTTCAGGCTGGCCTTGAGCTCACTTTGTAGCCCAGGCTGGCCCCTCACTCGCGATGATCTTCCTGCCTCAGCCTCCCGAGTGCTGGGGTTACAGGCATGCGCCATGACGCCCGGTTTAGGATGCGATTTAGCCGTGCATATCATCATTTAAAATGTTTGTATGGAGCCGCGCGTGGTGGTGTTTGCCTCTATTTCCAGCACTTTGAGAGGCTGAAGCAGGAGGATCGCAATTGGGACCCCAACCTGGGCAACTTCATGGCTTAGTTAAGCACTGTCCCATCCTGCCCCAGCCCTTCAAATTATAAAGTCTAATTGATGGCACCTCCTTCAGTGGTATCAGTGGCATCATTTGCAGTTCTAAAAGCTAAGGTTTTCAAATATTTGTTGTTTTTTTTTTTCTCCTTTCCTTATTCGTTAAATACTTGATAACTTGGAGAAGCACATTATCAGGATATATTGACCCCTCTACCTCTCTTCTTCTGTGGTTAATATTTGGTTTGACTGGAAGAGGGAATCTTAAGACCACACTTAGTAAATCGTGAGTTGGGTTTATAAATGTCATGGAGAAGAAATCCCTCAACAAGGTCTATTTTTAAGATTGACCTTATGGGTCAACAAGCCAGCCTGATGGGCTGTTTCCCATCATTTTTTAACCATTTGTAATAGTTCTAAAAGTTGTGTGTATCCACATGGTCTTAGACCTCATTTGAATAATTGTACTCACTTTTGAGCTCAGGTAGTATTTTTCCTAAGCCTGTCTCAGAGCACACTGGCAGAATGTTGGTGCGTGTAGCAAGGTCGTGAGTTCGATTCCCAGTACCGGAAATAAAAAAAAAAAACAAAGAAAATATACTTTTAAAGCAGCCACATCTCATGACAGCACTAACCAGTGCATTCTGGGCATTTGTTCTTCGTTCCCAAAACATACGCCTTCTAGGAACTGAGACATAACCCCTCAGAACAATAACTCCCAGAAAACATTTGAATTACTTCCAGCATATAAGTTGGCGTTTTATTAGTCCTAGTAATGGTGTTTGTTCCAAAACAGGAACATGCAAATTACCAAACCCATCAGAAATACAGTATTAACTTTGGCATTTGCTCTTTACAACATAACAGCATAACAGTAGAGAAGGAAGATTACTAGTATAGGATGTAGTGCAAGTTGCATGCAGCTGTCTTTGTGTACCTTCTCAAAGCCACCACTAAAAACGTGTATCACTTTGGCAAGCTCCCAGTGCGCCAGTATGTTCAGCAGGGACTAACTCTGCACACCGTGTGATAACCGCAGCCCTCGGGAGTACACGTGTGCGCCAAACCAGACCTTGGTGATGACCTTGAACAGCAGGATAGAAATAATATCGCCGGGCTACCATTCCTATAATGGTGCGCTAGGCAGTATGTCCTGCACCTTTAAAAGCATCTCTTCCGTTGCACAGCAATGCAAATGTACCTAATGCCACAACAAACGCTTAAAATAGCTAGAATGATAAATTTTGTTATGTACATTTAAAACACAAAGAAGGGCAGATTATTTCTTGCTTAGAAATGACCAAACAACTAAGGATAAAATTACCAAACACCACAGGGACCTATTCAGTTCACAGCATCGTCACAAAACCAGTGGCAGGGGCTGGGTATTTAGCTCAGCGGCACAGCGCCTGCCTGGCGAGCACAAGGTCGTGAGTTCAATTCCCGGTACCAGAAAAAAACAGAAAAACCAACAAACAACAACAAAAAAAACCAGTGGCACAACCTGGGATGCTATGAAGCACCAAGGTTAAAATGCAAAGGCCATAAGCCATGAGATTTGGCCGTCCCAGAGCATTAATCCCTCTCTCTCTCTCTCTCTCTCTCTCACATACACATTTACACATTTTGGATATATCTTTGAGAAGAAATATTTTCCACTTCGCTAATTGTACGGTTGTTCTAGCATTATGGCTGAGGGATTTTTTTAACCCCAGTATTCCTCAGTTTCATTTCTGTTTTTTGAGACAGGATCTCACTGTGTTGTCCAGTTCTCCTTGAACTTGCTATGTAGCTCAGGCTGGCCTTGACCTCACAATCTCCTGCCTTAACCCCCTGAGTGTTGGGATGACAGGCATCTGCAAGCATGCCTGGCTATTTTGTCTATTCTTGTACCAACATCTTATTACCTTAGTTAGTGTAGCTTCAGCAGGTAAGCCTTCCCGTCTGCTTTTCCGTTTTGAAGAGTATTATGACTATTCTTGCCCACCTTTTTTATCCCAAAGTAATTTTTAGAATCAGCTTGTCAAGTTCTACAAAAACAAAATTAAGAGCTGGGTCGAGTGGCACACACCTGTAGTTCCAGCACTTGGAAGGCTGAAGCAGGAGGATTACTGTGAGTTTGAGGCTAGCATTGGTTACATAGTGATTCCAGGCCAGCCTGAACTATAGAGGGAGGCCCTGTCTCAAAAAGCAAAAAAACAAACAATCCCCCGCATAATCCAGATATTAATTGAGATAATACTGAATTTTTAGATCAATTTGCACAGAATTGACTTTTCAAACATTAAGCCTTCCAATATATGAAAATGGTATATCATCTCATTTACTTAAGTTTTTTCCAATTTCACATTTTGTAGTTCCATTATAAAGTACGGCACTATAGAGGTCTTGCACATTTTTTGTGAGATTTATTCCTTGATAATTAGTATTTCCTTGTTTCCCTTTGAACTTTAGTTTTTCTGTTTCTGCTAGCTTAGAAAAGGAAACGGACATTTGAATGTTGGCTTTGTATTTAGCAACATTATTTAATGTTCTTATTGATTTGTCTGTCAGTGATATTGGATTTTTATTTATTTGCAACTAATGACAGTTTTATTTAATGACAGTAATCCGCATACCTTTTTGTCTCGCATTACGTCGTTGGTTGAGATCTCAGTACAGTGTGGAATGGAAGTAATGGTGATGGTGCCCTTGTGTGATTCCGGTACCAAAGAAAAGCTTTTGATGTTTCACCATGAGATACGATATTTATCATGGATTTTTAGGCATATCTTTTAGCAGAATAAGGAAATTCTCATCTATTCCTAGCTTGCTAAATGTTTTCTTATTAGATTTTTTGATGATAGCCATTCTTTCTAGAATAAGATGGAATATCAGTGTAGTTGTTTCTTTTGTTTGTTTGTTTTCTTTTTGAGACAAGGTCTTCCTATGCAGTTCAGGCTAGCGTTAAGCTCACTCTGTAGCCTAGGCTGGCCTCGAACTCACAACAATCCTCCTGCCTCAGCCTCCCCAGTGCTGGGATTACAGGCATGCGCCACCATGCCTGGCTATCTCAGTGTAGTTTTAATTTGCATGTCTCTAATGGCCGGTGATGTTGAACATTTTTTTTCCATGTACTTATTGGCCATTTGTACTTTTTCTGAGAAATGTCTATTCATTTCACTTGCCCATTTAATGATTGAGTCTTTTATGGGGGAGTCTAATTTTTTTGAGTTCTTTATATATTCTTGATTCTTGATGTTATGCTTCTGTCTGTGGAATAGCTGTCAAAATTTTGCTGCCATGGGGCTGGGGATTTAGCTCAGCGGCAAAGCGCCTGCCTGGCAAGCGCAAGGTCGTGAGTTCGGTTCCCGGTACCAGAGAAAAACCAGAAAAA
>NW_004955432.1:9151500-9157263 GCF_000276665.1 Chinchilla lanigera | reverse complement strand
AGGCAGGCGCTTTTGCCGCTGAGCTAAATCCCCAGGCCCTTCTTCTGTAACTTTAATGTGATTTTGACAGTAGTAGTTGACAAACACACGCAATCAAACTATCCTTACCCAGAAATCTATGTTAAATTTATTATAAATGTTTTATTTCTATATTCATTATACTATTCCTTGTACAATAAAATAGTTGTATAACAATTCATCTGCAATTGGGACATCTTTGTTCACTTTTAATATCAACATTTGTTTTATAGATTCAAAGGAAAAAATGGAAAAATTAGAGTTATAATCTTGAGCTTTAATCAACAAGTAAGATATCAGAAGCAGAGGGCACTTTGGCAGACCTAGAAGATATCGCTAGGCAATTTATGTCACAGCCAATGGAGGAGTCTGATTTTATTACGGAAACATCCAATTCATTAAATGAAGCTTCTCATTCCCCGGAAAGGAATTCTCCTAGCAAGATTCATGACACTCATACTGAAGAAGATCCATTACAGTCAACGACTTCTATGGGAAGCAAGTCTAATGAAAGTGAAGAACAAAGACAAAATGTCCAGCTTTCTGAAACAAGCTCTAGAGATGCCAGCCCACTGTCAGAACCAGCAACTTCTCAAAGTTCATTATCATCAGCAAGTGAAATGATCACAGACTCTCAGGACTTAGTTCGCATCCAGTCTCCTGAAAATGTAAAAGTTAGTGCACAAGTGTCTGCAGAAAACCAGGAAGAAACTGACTTAGGGTCAGGTAACTTTACACTTAACCTTGAGGCCGAGGGTTTACAAGAATTCCCTAAGGACAGTTTAAAAGTCAAATATGTAAAATATCTATACTTAGATAATAATAAAATAAAAAATTTTCAAGGGGCAGATTTAGAGGATCTGCTAGGACTTGAAATTATATCCATGCAAGAAAACGGGTTATCATCACTTCCGTGTGAAATTATGTTACTTAACAATTTAAGGATATTAAATGTTAGTCACAACCAAATATCACATATACCTCAAGAAATACTGCATCTTGGGAATATAAGGCAACTCTT
This sequence comes from Chinchilla lanigera, assembly GCF_000276665.1. NCBI lineage: Eukaryota > Metazoa > Chordata > Mammalia > Rodentia > Chinchillidae > Chinchilla > Chinchilla lanigera. The sequence goes on along the minus strand of NW_004955432.1, from coordinate 9,156,224 downwards.
TCTAAATGACAATTATATTGAGAGTTTTCCTTCTCCTGGCACAGAAAGTCTTAGAAACTTGGAAATTTTAAATTTGAGTAAAAATAAATTAAGACATATACCAGACAGTCTGCCTAATTTGCAAAACTTGAAGATTCTTGACCTGGAATATAATAAATTAACAATATTTCCTAAAGCTCTCTGCTTCCTTCCAAAATTAATTTCACTAAACCTTGCTGGAAATATGATAGGCAGTTTACCAAAAGAAATTAGGGAACTTAAAAATTTAGAAAACCTTTTAATGGATCATAATAAACTTACCTTTTTGGCTGTGGAAATATTTCAATTAAGTAAAATAAAAGAACTCCAATTAGCTGACAATAAATTGGAGGTTATTTCACCTAAAATTGAGAATTTCAAGGAACTTAGGATTCTTACACTTGATAAAAATTTATTGAAAAATATACCGGAGAGCATTTCCTACTGTGTCATGTTGGAATGCCTTAGTCTCAGTGATAATAAATTAATGGAACTCCCTAAGAACATCTATAAGCTTAAAAATTTAAGGAAACTCCATGCAAACAGAAACTATATAGTGAGAATAAGTGAAGATATCTCACACCTTTCTAATATATGTAACCTGGAATTTTCAGGAAATGTAGTAAAAAATGTTCCCATTGAAATAAAAAATTGCAGAAAATTAACGAAAGTTGAATTGAATTATAACAAAATACTGCAGTTCCCAGTGGGACTCTGTGCCTTAGACTCCCTTTATTATATGAGCTGTAATGGAAATTCTATTTCACAAATACCTGTGGATGTATCTTTCAGTAAACAACTGCTTCACTTAGAGCTGAATGAAAACAGACTCCTCATATTTTCTGATCACTTATGTTCTCTTACGAATCTTAAATTTCTGAATGTTGGTAAGAACCAAATAAGGCACATTCCATCATCTATTTCCAACATGATATCACTCCATGTACTTATTTTGTGCTGTAATAAGTTTGAAACTTTCCCTAGAGAATTGTGTACTTTAGAAAATTTGCAAGTACTTGATCTTTCAGAAAACAAATTACAGACAATTCCTTCAGAGATATGTAATTTAAAAGGAGTCCAGAAGTTAAACTTGTCAAGCAACCAGTTCATAAGTTTTCCTATTGAACTGTGCCAACTTCAATCCCTGGAAGAGTTGGATATAAATCAGGCAAATGGGACGAAGGTAAGAGACTGATATTTTGGGCTTTGGGAAAAAGAAGGACTAAAAGAGATCAGAATCTAAGGTATAGTATCTGCATGGGTGTGTGTGTGTGTGTGCGTGCGCTTGTGTGTTTGTCTTTTTGAGACAGGGTCTCGCTATGCAGCTCAGGCTGGCCTTGAGCTTACTTTGTAGCCCAGGCTGGCCTCGAACTCACAATGATCCTCCTGCCTCAGCCTCCTGAGTGCTGGGATTACAGGAGCACCACCACGCCAGGCTAATAATTTTTTTATTTCAACCACTAATGGTATTTTATTTTGGATGAATCTACATATTATATCCTCACCCTTCCTCCTTCCCCACGAGATTTTGATTTTTCTTTTTTTGTTTGTTTTGTTTTGTTTTTCTCTGGTACCAGGAACCGAACTCAAGACCTTGCGCTTGCCAGGCAGGCGCTTTGCCGCTGAGCTAAATCCCCAGCCCCGAGATTTTTTTTTTTAAAGTACAAAACTCTTTTATCTAATTTCCCTAAAGTCTTAATTAAAAGAACTGAGAGATGCCTCTCCTTCAGAGGTACTGCTTTTGAAAAAGGACGCAGTCTGTCCTTGAGTCCCTAAGATTTTTACTCCTTCTTGGGGAAGAAATGGTTAATGCCTCAGCTTTCTTCTGATAAATTCTATTCTGGATCATCACACGTTATCATTCCCGAGACACCCTCTTTGAAACTTGATCGTTGGGTGCATGTTGATTTGCATGGGATGTTTAAGCACCAGAGCAGCAGTGTTGGTGGTCTGGTTTTGTAGGGAAATACAGCAAGAGGCAGACATATTCCCCGGCAGCACCAAGAGTGGAGACTGGGAGGGGTGTTCAGAGGTGAGGGGTCCCAGACGCTGCTTGCTTAGAATTCCGGGGCGGTCACCCCCAGAGCCGGAGTCTAAATCTGTAAACGGCCGAGTTCACCTCCTTTGGATCCGCGCGCATCAGCGCAGAGCGCAGGGAAGGACAAGGATGGGTCCTGGAGGTGAGCGTCACCACGGCCCGGTTACCCCAGTGACCTGAGGTCGGGGTGAAGTTCATCTTCAAACTGTTTGCCATAGATAGGTCAGCGCGGCGACCTGTCCTTGTGGGTCACCTCCCTGGATCCGAGGTCCTTGATGACTGGAATTTGGTGCCTAGCCCCCTCGCCCATGTTGGTTCAGCACTTCAACGCCTGCTTCCCGTGCTGGTGTCAACGCTGGGCGGCCGCCAGGGGCCGGGAGCCTTCCTCTCCTCTTCCCAATCATTTTGAAATCAGTATATTAGCCGGGCGTGGTGGCGCACGCCTGTAACACCAGCACTTGGGAGGCTGAGGCAGGAGGATCGTTGTGGGCTGGAGACCAGCCTGGGCTACAAAGTGAGCTCAAGGCCAGCCTGAACTGCACAGCAAGATCCTGTCTCAAAAAGACCAAAAAAAAAAAAAAAAATCAGTATATTATTTCTAAAACTAATCCTTTGTCATTAAGCATCAAGAATGTTGGCGTTTTCTTCACAATAATATTGTGGTAAATTTCTTTATAGACAGGCCATATTTTAACCTGTATCCTTAGGAAATCTCCCTGAAGTGGCCAGATTTCCCACAGAAACTGGATATAATTTTTATTTGAAAATATTGCATATAGTTGCAAAAGTAAATGTCCCAACCGTAAACTGTTTTATATTCATTGTGTGTGCATAGATGTATAGATCTATCTATAGATCAATATATGTATGCACACCCCCACACCCACTCCCATTTAAACTTGCTTTGTTTCATCTCTTTATTTGAGTAAAAAAAAGTATACTTTCCTCACTCAGGAGATATTTGATGTTTTAATACTTACCTGAAAGAACGTAGAACGAATCTCTAGTAGTTACTACATAAGGTGTTTCATGTAAGGTACACAAAAGGTCACCAACATAAACATAAAAAACCAGTATATCTTCACCAGCATGTTGCCTCTCCTTTTCTTCACAGGGCCCTAATATCAACCTTCCAGTAGAAAAAAAAGGTGTATCCAATGTTTTATATAGTGTTATCATTTTATTTTCCTCATACATAGTGAATTTTTTAAAAAATATTTTTATTTTAAAGAGAGTAGTAAAAGAGTGAATTTTGTTTAAAATAATTTTTTTTTTTTGCTTCTAAGGATTGAACCCAGTGTCTTTGCAAACAAAGCATGTGTCCTAGTACTGAGCCATACTCCCAGGCCCAGAAATACTTTGTAAAATTTTTAAAATTACTGCTTTATCCCAAAAATATCAGGAATCATAGCAATTATCTGGCTATCTTTAATGCAAGGTTATTATCTAAATCAAGATTTCCCAAAGTCTGTTCCTAAAAACCCTAGTCCTATAACTAAATGGAGCAAAAGCATAATAATAAAAATAAAAAATAATAATAATATAAAGGTCTGGAGATGTAGCTCAGGGCCAAAATTATTTGACCCTTTAAATATAGTACCTATTAACTACATAATACATTTCTAGCAAGGCTACTTCAGGTAATACTTGCTTAAGTGGATGGAATGAATAACGGTACATATGTGTTTAGAAAGTTACCTTGGGCTGGGTGTGATGGCACACACTTGTAATCCCAGCACTCCGGAGGCTGAGGCAGGAGGATCATCGTGAGTTCGAGACCAGCCTGGGCTACAAAGTGAGCTCATGGTCAGCCTGAACTGCATAGCGAGACCCTGCCTCAAAAAGAAAAAAAAAAAAGAAAAACAAGTTACTTTGAACTAAAAGACACAAAGTCCTGCAATACAATCATGACCTGATTCCTTGACTAGTTATAATCTTACTCTCTCCTCTTGTATCTACAGTGTCTCCAAGGTTGTGTCCTTAACTTTGTCTTTTCTAACAGCTTCTTGTGTATAAGTCTCAAATCTACATAACAGGAGCTACCTGGCCCAGTGTGTTAGTCCCGTAGTCCCAGTGTTCCCTGGAGTTTCCAACATCATTGGCTCCATGCTGGCACATGGTCATCCTGCAGTTCATACCTAAATTACGCTAGAGATCCCCTAGCTATTCTTTCTGATTCACCTTCCTCTTTTTTAATAGGCCTTATCAAAGATATCAGACTTCATTTTAGAGGACTGTTCCTAATTGTACCTGTGTTTAGGAATGTGGAATGCATACCCATGTCTACACAAAGTGGGTGGCTGCCAAAGGCACCAGCCCACAGCTTTACAAAATCATTTCAAAAGGCTGCAGGTCTCCACTCCTAAATCAGGCATGGAGCTGCACATCTACAATCTGAGCACTTGGGAGTCTAAGGCAAGAAGATCAACACAAGTTTCAAGAATAGCCTGAACTGCATGGTGAGACTCTATCTCAAAGAACTAACCGAACCAAACCAACCAACAAAACAAACAAACAAACAAAAGCCCTCCTCTCTAGAAGAAAGCCCTATGTGATTGAAAATATTACCATGGTAAAGCTGGGTGTGGGTGTACACCTGTAGTCCCAGTACTCCGGAGGCTGAGGCAGGAGGATCATTGCAAGTTTGAGACCAGCCTGGGCTATAAAG
>NW_004955432.1:9145214-9151400 GCF_000276665.1 Chinchilla lanigera | reverse complement strand
TATATATATATTGCCATGATAACCCCTTTGGGTAGGAGGAAAGTTGCCCAAAGAATTAATATATGTAACACTAACCAATTATCTAAAGAAAATGAGTCAGGCTACTCCCCGAGCTTTTCCTAAACACGAATGCTTAACAGGAGTCTTCCTTCAACAGTACTCTATCATCATGCAGCTCGTAGGCACGTCCTGTCCTCTAGTAACTACTAAGCAAGTTGTTAAAGAATATTTGTTTGAAGGAAACTCAAATGATAAGCCTGTCCACCTGTGTGGCTCTAACTCCTACTTCATAGGCGTAGTTCTCTAATCTTGCAATAGCCTGGCTGTCTACTCCTTATCCTAATCTCAATCTCTCTCTCTCTCTCTCTCTCTCTCTCTCTCTCTCTCTCTCTTTCCTATCACTTCTTACTGATCAGCTTTTTACTAGCCATTTGAATGCATAACTTGTCTTTAAGTGTCCTGTAAATTTTACCCAATTGTTACGGCTGATACACTGTGTCAACTTGAGGAGTCTAGAAGCTCAACTAAGTCACTCAGCAGTTCTACATCCTGGCAGGAGAAGGACACACCCTTGCGCTCTCGGATGTTGTTCATTGTGTCAGTTTGAGAGGTTTAAAATTTCAACAAAGTGATTCAACAGGAAAATAAAAAAAAAAACAGGGGGCCAGGGTCCTTACTTTGTAAACATCTTCAACTTGTGGCAGAGGAGGGCACTGAGATGGTATGGGCATGGCCAGATAGCGATATACAATATAAGGGCGGAAGAGCGGCTTGCTCTCCACCCCTTGTGCTCTTGCTGCTTTTGCTGTCTTCTACTGCCTTCCACATTGTCCCTGTGCCTCCATTCTGCCTTGGAGCCAGCTGCTAAACAGTCCATGGCAAAGCAGAGCCGGCAGAAGGCAGCAAGCAAGCAACAAGGCGCAAGTGGCAATAGCAGCTTCTTTCTGACTCTCTATTCCCACCCAGAACCATGCCAAACCAATCAGTGGACTAATTTAGTAATCACACACCCTTAATCCTAGCGTTACACATTCTAGACCCAGCCACCTCTGAAAACTCCCTACCTATGACTGCCTGAGGCTTGGGGGGGGGGGGCATCTAGATACAAGCCATAACAGGGATGTACTTTCTATAAATACTTATACAACTGTTATTACTTGTACTCTTTATTTTGCCATTGGATTATCTAGTGCTGGATTGTTTCATATGTCTGCGTTTTGTTCCCTAGACCAAACTGTACTCTTGAAGTTAGAGAGCATCTCTTATGCTACTTTCATACCTGGAAGAACACAACACAACATCCAGTATGTTCCTCGTTGTTTAGTTATTTCTGAGCAGCCTACTTATTCAAAATTCTTTAGTTCGCTCATAAGACAAAAGCCACTCAAAATATCCTTATGTTCTCTTATCCATAGTTGCTTCTTCACTTTAACAGTGTTTTCATAATTACTGTTACTTTGCAACACTTTGTACTAGGAAGTTTTGTTTTGTTTTGTTTGGTTTGGTTTTTCTGGTACGAGGAATCGAACTCAGGACCCTGCACTTGCCAGGCAGGCACTTGTGCCGCTGAGCTATGTCCCTGGTCCTGTACTAGGAATTTTTGAGGCCAGGTTGCTCAGCTATGTGACTTAATTTACTGAGTCCTTACCCAGAATTCATTGTGCTTGTAGACACATACACAAGAACGCAAGGAAAATTCACAAGCTGTGGGTAAGTGACGAAGTTGATTGATTGAGAATGGGAATACAGATATACATCAAACTTGGAACAGAAATGTTGGAGAATACTTCAGGGAGGAAAAAAAAGCAAAGAGGGTCAAATTTAAGAGGAGGAGAAAGGAAAAGGAGACAATGAACACTGAGTGTGCGGAGAGTAAAGAAAGCAGATTAGCAAGCTACAGGGTTGAGTCATTGGTCAGACTGGGGAAGTACCTCAGTGCCACATAGTATCTTGGGATTTCAGCAATTAGGAGTTATAAAGAATCCGTGAGAGAATGAAAATATATCCTTTCTAAGACAAAACAAAAACAAAACTCCCTCCTTTATTTGATTTTAAATAAAGTTTTAGTGATATAAATATTTATGGATTTATAAAGCATAATTGTTTATTCTTTGTAACAGTTAACAAGACTTCCAGAAGAGCTGTCTAATATGACTCAACTTAAAAAACTTGATATCTCAAATAATGCAATCAGAGAGATTCCAAGGAATATAGGGGAACTGAGAAGTTTGGTTAGTTTCTATGCATGTAACAATCAAATAAGTTACCTTCCACCATCTTTGTTAACTTTGAAAGAGCTCCAGCAACTAAATTTGAGCGGTAAGTGTCAACCATAATAAAATGTCTGAGTTGCAAATTTTGCTGACAAGATACGGAATGACTAACCGTCAACACAATGTATTAAGTGCCCATTAGAGAGAAAAAGCGGTCCTAGATACAGAAAATGAGAATTTGGCCAGGCGTACTGTAGCCCCATCACTCAGAAGGCTGAGGCAGGAGGATCACTGTGAGTTCCAGGCCAGCCAGGGCTACACAGTGAGTCCAAGGCCAGCCTTCACTGCATAGTGAGACCCTGTCTCAAAGAGAAAGGGAGAGGTAGAGGGAGAGGGGGAAGGGGAAGGAGAGAGCAAGGGGAGGGGAGGAGGAGGGAGGGAGAGGGGCATACAAGATCTAATTCAGCTGGGTAAGGTGAATGTATTTTCTGTTGTTGCTTTAAGTTGCATAATGTAGATGTACAGCATGTTTTCATCTGCTTGTTTGCCATCTATACTACTTTGGTGAGGTGTTTGTTGAAATCTTTGGTCTATTTTTTTTGGTTATGATTTTTAAAGTTGTTTTTTGTTGTTAAGTTTTAAGTGTTCTTTGTATATTTTTGGATAATAGTCCTTTATCAGATAACTCTTTTGCAACTACTAAGAGTTCCTATTTTGGATTTATGTGGGTTTATTTTGTTTGTTTGTTTGTTTTTTCGTTTTTTTTTCCAGTACCAAGAATCAAATTCACGACCTTGAGCTTGTCAGGCAGGTGCTGTGCTGCTGAGCAAAATCCCCAGCCCCTATGTGGGTTTATTTATATATTTATTTTTTGGTCTTTTTTTTTTTTTGAGACAGGGTCTCATTCTGCAGTTTAGACTGGCTTTGAACTCACTGTGCAGCCCAGGCTGGTCTCGAACTTGCAACGATCCTCCTGCCTCAGCCTCCCGAGTGCTGGGATTACAGGCATGTGCCACCAGGCATGGCAGTTTTCATGTATTATGACCTATCTTTCTTTACATTCTTATTTTTTTTTTGGTACCAGGAATTGAACTCAGGACCTTGTGCTTGCCAGACAGGTGCTGCACTACTGAGCTATATCCTCAGCCCTTTCTTTACATTCTTGAGGATATTATATTAGTTGCTTCAAAAAACTCATGTTAGGAACAACTAAGTCTTCTTTTCTCTTGGGATTGTGCCACATTTTATCTACATTTTGAGTCACTTTGCAAAGGTTTTCTCCAAAGAATGTTGATGTTTGTTATTGTTGTCATTGACCCAGACACTTATATTGTCACTAAAACTATCTTCGTATCACAGCTTAGTACTTCTGCCCACTAGCTATTACATTAGTTACTATGGTTGTGTGTCACATTTCCACAAACTTTACCTTCTTAAATTAATGAGGATCAGGAATCTAGGAGTAGTTGAGCTGACTTGTTATAGTTAAGGGTCTTTTATGAGATTTCACTCAACCTTCCAACTGGGGCTATAGTCAGGCTTCGCTGGGACTAGTGGAGTTGTTTCCAAGCTTTCTCACAAGACTGCTGGCAGCAGGCATTAGTTCTCTGACTTATGAGCCTATTACAACACGGAAACTGGGAGAATGAGGGACACAAGATTTACTCAAGATAGGGAAACAGTATCTTTAAAGACAATCTTGAAAGTGAAGTAACATCCCCCGTGCTCTATTCTACTGGCTATACTGACTGACCCTGGTATGAGAGGTCTACACAAGGACTAGAATTATAGGTTGGCATCAATGGTGGTGGCTAATAGATAGTGTTTCATCTATTCAAGTAACTGAATTTATAGTTAAGACTTTTTACACACACCTACAGGTCCAGATGCTTTCACTGGCAAATTCTACCAAGTATTTAAGGAAGAAACAATGTTAATTTAGAAAATTATCTTTTATAAAGTTGAGGCCAGCATTATCAGGATAGTATAATGAAACACAGACATTTCTGTCATAAGTATCCTGCATGAACATGGATGCAAAGTGCTTTAAGAAAATGAAAGCAAATCAAATCCATCAATGTAAAAAATTATATCATGAAGTAGGATTTATACTGGGTGTGCAAGTCTGAGTCAACTTTGCAGAGTAAGTCATAACCTATCATATCAATAGGCTAAGGAGAAGCCCTATGAACTTCTCACTCGATACATAAAAAGCAAACATGATATGATAAAATATGCATTTCAAAGAAAAGGTTACTACCCTGGCTAAGGCACACATGCTGGACAGGTGGAACTAGAGGCATGGAAACGTCTCATGAAACAGTCACTATATGAGCCAACAGGTGGTAAGTTAGGAGAACCAGTGTTGTGCTTGGGGACAAAGTCATAAGGAATAGAAGCTGGCGGGCAATTATCCAAAACCTAGATGATCATCCTGTGCCCTGCGACTTTGCTCCTCCTATATTTAACTTCATTAATCTCTCCAACCTACCCCCATGCTCTTGAACCCCCCCTCCCCACACAAGAGGGTAAAATCACTCTACTTAGTGGAAAATCACTGCATACAATTTTCTGGTATAAGTTGGATTATATTACATTTCTGTAAACCTTCCTCCTGTGGTTATAGATATCAGGCTAATAGTTAAACACAGTTTGTCAGTAGCCAGGCTGTACTTGAGTCTATTGTTATTGCCAAGTGAACTACTTTAACCAGGATGTCATACATGCTATGAACAATTCCCCCAGTATGACAATGCTGTCATTATAAGGGATCATAACCATCATTATAGTTCCATACCAAAGGAATGGGCTCTAAGTCAAATAGATAGCAACTCCCCAGTCTTAATGTGTTGGGAAGGTAGGTTCTCTGGATAGACATAAAGACCAAGAACCACCTATACCTAGAAGACATCTGGAGGGGCAGACACCTCCTAGGAAAGCCTCAACACCAGTGATAAGGTTATCTAATATAAGAAATCTACAAGCATCATCACAGAAAACAAAGTAAAATAGAAAATGATAAGCTGAAGAAGCAAAATGCAATCCCAAATGCCCAGCCCACCAAGGACAAGTCCAGAGCAAAAGAGATAGTGGAAATCAGAAGCCAATAAATGGAACTCTCTGAAATGATAGCAGCAGAAGTGAAAAAACAAATGGAAGAGGTCATAGAAAAAATTATCTCTAAGGTGCAAAAAGAAATAACTATCAAAAGGAAAGACATTAAAGCAGACATAGATAAACAAATAGATGAGCTCAGGAAAATTATGGAAATCATGAATACCAAACATAGACAAGAAGTGGAATGAATGGAACAGATCCAAACAAATGCAGGAGATTAAAAACTCCATTTAAAGTGTACACAGCAGATTGAATGAAGACAAGGACAGAATAGTAGATCTAGAAGACAGGAATGTGACTAGTGACTAGGAAAAGAAAGATTTTAAAAATAGCAAGAATCCACAAAAAAATCAATCCAGCTGCTACAGGATGAAGCAAAGAACAACAGTATAAGATTGAATGGAATCAGTGAGAAAACTGGAGACAGTGCAAAAGCCATTAAAAATCTGTTCACAAACGTCATGGCAGAAAATTTCCCAAATGTGGATGAAGAATTTGACAGTTGAATTCTACAAGAAATTTAGAGAAGATTTAATGCCAATTCTTTCAAACTCATTAATGAAATTGAAAGGGAAGTAGTTCTCCCTAACTCATTCCTGGAAGCAAGAGTTACCCTGATTCCAAAACCAGAGAAGAATGCAACCCAAAGAGAAAACTATAGGCCAATCTCCCTAATGAACACAGATGCGAAAATCCTTAATAAGATACTAGCAAACAGAATGCATCAAATCATCAAGAAGATTATACATCATTACCAAGTTGAATTCATCCCAGGGATGCAGAGATGGTTCAACATATGCAAATCCACAAATGTAATATACCATATTAATAGAACCAAAGACGAAAATCACATGAT
>NW_004955432.1:9126369-9145114 GCF_000276665.1 Chinchilla lanigera | reverse complement strand
CTTTGGGGGGGGGGGCATCTAGATACAAGCCATAACAGGGATGTACTTTCTATAAATACTTATACAACTGTTATTACTTGTACTCTTTATTTTGCCATTGGATTATCTAGTGCTGGATTGTTTCATATGTCTGCGTTTTGTTCCCTAGACCAAACTGTACTCTTGAAGTTAGAGAGCATCTCTTATGCTACTTTCATACCTGGAAGAACACAACACAACATCCAGTATGTTCCTCGTTGTTTAGTTATTTCTGAGCAGCCTACTTATTCAAAATTCTTTAGTTCGCTCATAAGACAAAAGCCACTCAAAATATCCTTATGTTCTCTTATCCATAGTTGCTTCTTCACTTTAACAGTGTTTTCATAATTACTGTTACTTTGCAACACTTTGTACTAGGAAGTTTTGTTTTGTTTTGTTTGGTTTGGTTTTTCTGGTACGAGGAATCGAACTCAGGACCCTGCACTTGCCAGGCAGGCACTTGTGCCGCTGAGCTATGTCCCTGGTCCTGTACTAGGAATTTTTGAGGCCAGGTTGCTCAGCTATGTGACTTAATTTACTGAGTCCTTACCCAGAATTCATTGTGCTTGTAGACACATACACAAGAACGCAAGGAAAATTCACAAGCTGTGGGTAAGTGACGAAGTTGATTGATTGAGAATGGGAATACAGATATACATCAAACTTGGAACAGAAATGTTGGAGAATACTTCAGGGAGGAAAAAAAAGCAAAGAGGGTCAAATTTAAGAGGAGGAGAAAGGAAAAGGAGACAATGAACACTGAGTGTGCGGAGAGTAAAGAAAGCAGATTAGCAAGCTACAGGGTTGAGTCATTGGTCAGACTGGGGAAGTACCTCAGTGCCACATAGTATCTTGGGATTTCAGCAATTAGGAGTTATAAAGAATCCGTGAGAGAATGAAAATATATCCTTTCTAAGACAAAACAAAAACAAAACTCCCTCCTTTATTTGATTTTAAATAAAGTTTTAGTGATATAAATATTTATGGATTTATAAAGCATAATTGTTTATTCTTTGTAACAGTTAACAAGACTTCCAGAAGAGCTGTCTAATATGACTCAACTTAAAAAACTTGATATCTCAAATAATGCAATCAGAGAGATTCCAAGGAATATAGGGGAACTGAGAAGTTTGGTTAGTTTCTATGCATGTAACAATCAAATAAGTTACCTTCCACCATCTTTGTTAACTTTGAAAGAGCTCCAGCAACTAAATTTGAGCGGTAAGTGTCAACCATAATAAAATGTCTGAGTTGCAAATTTTGCTGACAAGATACGGAATGACTAACCGTCAACACAATGTATTAAGTGCCCATTAGAGAGAAAAAGCGGTCCTAGATACAGAAAATGAGAATTTGGCCAGGCGTACTGTAGCCCCATCACTCAGAAGGCTGAGGCAGGAGGATCACTGTGAGTTCCAGGCCAGCCAGGGCTACACAGTGAGTCCAAGGCCAGCCTTCACTGCATAGTGAGACCCTGTCTCAAAGAGAAAGGGAGAGGTAGAGGGAGAGGGGGAAGGGGAAGGAGAGAGCAAGGGGAGGGGAGGAGGAGGGAGGGAGAGGGGCATACAAGATCTAATTCAGCTGGGTAAGGTGAATGTATTTTCTGTTGTTGCTTTAAGTTGCATAATGTAGATGTACAGCATGTTTTCATCTGCTTGTTTGCCATCTATACTACTTTGGTGAGGTGTTTGTTGAAATCTTTGGTCTATTTTTTTTGGTTATGATTTTTAAAGTTGTTTTTTGTTGTTAAGTTTTAAGTGTTCTTTGTATATTTTTGGATAATAGTCCTTTATCAGATAACTCTTTTGCAACTACTAAGAGTTCCTATTTTGGATTTATGTGGGTTTATTTTGTTTGTTTGTTTGTTTTTTCGTTTTTTTTTCCAGTACCAAGAATCAAATTCACGACCTTGAGCTTGTCAGGCAGGTGCTGTGCTGCTGAGCAAAATCCCCAGCCCCTATGTGGGTTTATTTATATATTTATTTTTTGGTCTTTTTTTTTTTTTGAGACAGGGTCTCATTCTGCAGTTTAGACTGGCTTTGAACTCACTGTGCAGCCCAGGCTGGTCTCGAACTTGCAACGATCCTCCTGCCTCAGCCTCCCGAGTGCTGGGATTACAGGCATGTGCCACCAGGCATGGCAGTTTTCATGTATTATGACCTATCTTTCTTTACATTCTTATTTTTTTTTTGGTACCAGGAATTGAACTCAGGACCTTGTGCTTGCCAGACAGGTGCTGCACTACTGAGCTATATCCTCAGCCCTTTCTTTACATTCTTGAGGATATTATATTAGTTGCTTCAAAAAACTCATGTTAGGAACAACTAAGTCTTCTTTTCTCTTGGGATTGTGCCACATTTTATCTACATTTTGAGTCACTTTGCAAAGGTTTTCTCCAAAGAATGTTGATGTTTGTTATTGTTGTCATTGACCCAGACACTTATATTGTCACTAAAACTATCTTCGTATCACAGCTTAGTACTTCTGCCCACTAGCTATTACATTAGTTACTATGGTTGTGTGTCACATTTCCACAAACTTTACCTTCTTAAATTAATGAGGATCAGGAATCTAGGAGTAGTTGAGCTGACTTGTTATAGTTAAGGGTCTTTTATGAGATTTCACTCAACCTTCCAACTGGGGCTATAGTCAGGCTTCGCTGGGACTAGTGGAGTTGTTTCCAAGCTTTCTCACAAGACTGCTGGCAGCAGGCATTAGTTCTCTGACTTATGAGCCTATTACAACACGGAAACTGGGAGAATGAGGGACACAAGATTTACTCAAGATAGGGAAACAGTATCTTTAAAGACAATCTTGAAAGTGAAGTAACATCCCCCGTGCTCTATTCTACTGGCTATACTGACTGACCCTGGTATGAGAGGTCTACACAAGGACTAGAATTATAGGTTGGCATCAATGGTGGTGGCTAATAGATAGTGTTTCATCTATTCAAGTAACTGAATTTATAGTTAAGACTTTTTACACACACCTACAGGTCCAGATGCTTTCACTGGCAAATTCTACCAAGTATTTAAGGAAGAAACAATGTTAATTTAGAAAATTATCTTTTATAAAGTTGAGGCCAGCATTATCAGGATAGTATAATGAAACACAGACATTTCTGTCATAAGTATCCTGCATGAACATGGATGCAAAGTGCTTTAAGAAAATGAAAGCAAATCAAATCCATCAATGTAAAAAATTATATCATGAAGTAGGATTTATACTGGGTGTGCAAGTCTGAGTCAACTTTGCAGAGTAAGTCATAACCTATCATATCAATAGGCTAAGGAGAAGCCCTATGAACTTCTCACTCGATACATAAAAAGCAAACATGATATGATAAAATATGCATTTCAAAGAAAAGGTTACTACCCTGGCTAAGGCACACATGCTGGACAGGTGGAACTAGAGGCATGGAAACGTCTCATGAAACAGTCACTATATGAGCCAACAGGTGGTAAGTTAGGAGAACCAGTGTTGTGCTTGGGGACAAAGTCATAAGGAATAGAAGCTGGCGGGCAATTATCCAAAACCTAGATGATCATCCTGTGCCCTGCGACTTTGCTCCTCCTATATTTAACTTCATTAATCTCTCCAACCTACCCCCATGCTCTTGAACCCCCCCTCCCCACACAAGAGGGTAAAATCACTCTACTTAGTGGAAAATCACTGCATACAATTTTCTGGTATAAGTTGGATTATATTACATTTCTGTAAACCTTCCTCCTGTGGTTATAGATATCAGGCTAATAGTTAAACACAGTTTGTCAGTAGCCAGGCTGTACTTGAGTCTATTGTTATTGCCAAGTGAACTACTTTAACCAGGATGTCATACATGCTATGAACAATTCCCCCAGTATGACAATGCTGTCATTATAAGGGATCATAACCATCATTATAGTTCCATACCAAAGGAATGGGCTCTAAGTCAAATAGATAGCAACTCCCCAGTCTTAATGTGTTGGGAAGGTAGGTTCTCTGGATAGACATAAAGACCAAGAACCACCTATACCTAGAAGACATCTGGAGGGGCAGACACCTCCTAGGAAAGCCTCAACACCAGTGATAAGGTTATCTAATATAAGAAATCTACAAGCATCATCACAGAAAACAAAGTAAAATAGAAAATGATAAGCTGAAGAAGCAAAATGCAATCCCAAATGCCCAGCCCACCAAGGACAAGTCCAGAGCAAAAGAGATAGTGGAAATCAGAAGCCAATAAATGGAACTCTCTGAAATGATAGCAGCAGAAGTGAAAAAACAAATGGAAGAGGTCATAGAAAAAATTATCTCTAAGGTGCAAAAAGAAATAACTATCAAAAGGAAAGACATTAAAGCAGACATAGATAAACAAATAGATGAGCTCAGGAAAATTATGGAAATCATGAATACCAAACATAGACAAGAAGTGGAATGAATGGAACAGATCCAAACAAATGCAGGAGATTAAAAACTCCATTTAAAGTGTACACAGCAGATTGAATGAAGACAAGGACAGAATAGTAGATCTAGAAGACAGGAATGTGACTAGTGACTAGGAAAAGAAAGATTTTAAAAATAGCAAGAATCCACAAAAAAATCAATCCAGCTGCTACAGGATGAAGCAAAGAACAACAGTATAAGATTGAATGGAATCAGTGAGAAAACTGGAGACAGTGCAAAAGCCATTAAAAATCTGTTCACAAACGTCATGGCAGAAAATTTCCCAAATGTGGATGAAGAATTTGACAGTTGAATTCTACAAGAAATTTAGAGAAGATTTAATGCCAATTCTTTCAAACTCATTAATGAAATTGAAAGGGAAGTAGTTCTCCCTAACTCATTCCTGGAAGCAAGAGTTACCCTGATTCCAAAACCAGAGAAGAATGCAACCCAAAGAGAAAACTATAGGCCAATCTCCCTAATGAACACAGATGCGAAAATCCTTAATAAGATACTAGCAAACAGAATGCATCAAATCATCAAGAAGATTATACATCATTACCAAGTTGAATTCATCCCAGGGATGCAGAGATGGTTCAACATATGCAAATCCACAAATGTAATATACCATATTAATAGAACCAAAGACGAAAATCACATGATCATCTCAATAGATGCAGAAAAAGCATTTGAAAAAGTCCAACACCCAATTCATGATAAAGACCGTATAGAAAATTAGAATAGATGGTCTTTACTTCAACTTTATAAAAGCCATGTATGACAAACCAACAGCTAATATCATATTAAATGGACAAAAACAGAAACCTTTCACTCTAAAATCAGGAACAAGACAAGAATGTCCATTATCACCACTCCTATTCAATATAGTTCTGGAAACATTAGCCAGAACAATTAGACAAGAGAAAAAAAATAAAAGGAATAAAGATAAGAAAGGAAGACATTAAATCATTATTATTTGCAGATGATATGGTACTCTACATAGAAGACCCCAAAAACTCCACCAAAAAACTTGTAGACTTAATATCCAAATTCAGTAGTGTAGCAAGATTTATAGTCAACACTCAAAAATCAATAGCCTTCTTTACACAAGCAACAAACTCAGAGAAATTAGGGAAAGCACACCCTTCACAATAGCATCTAAAAAAGTGAAATACTTAGGAATCAATCTAACAAAGGATGTAAAAATCTGTACAGTGAAAATTACAGTACCATAAAAAAGGAGATGAAAAAGGATATCAGAAAATGGAAAATTATCCCTCGCTCTTGGATAGGAATAGTGAATATTGCCCTACTCTCAAAACAGCTATACAGATTTAATGCAATTCTTATCAAAATACCATTAGCATACCTCACATATCTAGAGAAAACATTCCTAAAATTCATTTAGAACCAGAAGAGACCTAGAATAGCAAAAGCAATTCTGGGCAAAAAAGACAAATCAACGGGCATCATAATCCCAGACCTGAAATTATACTACAAAGCTACAGAAATAAAATCAGCATGGTATTGAGAAAAAAAAAAAAAAAGACCTGAAGATCAGTGGAACAGAATAGAGGATACAGATGCAAGCACAAACACACTCAGCCATTTTATCTTTTTTTTCTTTTCTTCTGGTACCGGGAATCAAATTCATGACCTTGTGCTTACTGGGCAGGTGCTGTGCCACTGAGCTAAATCCCCAGCCCCTAGCCACCTTATCTTTGACAAAGCAGCTAAACATGTTCACTGGAAGGGAGTCTTTTTAATAAATGGTATTGGAAAAACTGGCTTTCCACATGCTGAACACAATTAGACCCAGGTCTATCGCCATCCACTAAACTAAAGTCAAAATGAACCAAAGGTTTAAATATTAAAACAGAAACACTAAATCTACTGGAATAGAAAATAGATAGAAATCTCTAAGACATAGGTGTAGGCAGAGACTTCATGAAAAAAAAAAAAAACCCAGACTGCAAGGGAAATATTATAAAGAATCAACAACTAATATACTAAAAAGTTTTGCACAACAAAAGAAATCACCAACAAAGTGAAGAGACAACTGGAGTGTGGAAAGTTATAACCAGTTGTTCTTCAGACAAAGGACTTATATCTTCTTTTTGTCTTTTTGAGACAGGGTCTCACTATGCAGTGCAGGCTGGCCTTGAACTCACTTTGTAGCCCAGACTGGCTTCCGACTTGCAGTGATCCTCCTGCCTCAGCCTCCCAAGTGCTGGGATTACAGATGTGCACCACCATGCCTCCCCAGAACTTATATCTAGAGCATATAAAGTATTGAAAAAAAATCACCCCCCCAAATTCAAAGACCCAATCCAAAAATGGGCATCTGAGATGAATACACAGTTCTCAGATAAAGAAATACAAATGACAAATAAATACATGAAAAAAATGTTTGACATCATGGGTCATTCAAGAGATGCAAATTAAAACACTGAGATTCCATCTTACCCCAGAAAGAATGACTATCTACAAAACATCAACCATAATAAATGCTGGTGAGGCTGTAGGAAAAAAGGAACCCTTCTCCACTGTTCGTGGGTGTGTAGACTGGTGCAACCACTGCAGAAATTCCTTTAAAAAGTAGGGTTAGATGTCCTACTAGACCAAGCTGTTCCTCTTCTCGGTATCTTCCCAGAAGAATTAAAAATATCATACCACAGCAAAATATGTGCACCCAGGTTTATAGCAGCAAAATTTGTAATAGCTAAATCTTGTAAACAACTCAAATGCTCATCAACCAAGAAATGGATAAAAAGGTTGTGTTTTTTTTTAATATAATAGAGAGCTATTCAGCCGTAAAGAAAGATAAACTGGAGAGTTTTATAGGTAAATGGATGCAACTTGAGACAATACTCATAAGTGAAATAAATCAGACTCATATGTATAAACATTGTACTGTCTCACTAGTGTGCAAAACTGAAGGAGTAAATAAGATCCAAAATGTACAATAGATACTGTGAATTGGGAAGAAACTATTCAAAATAGTTTTAATAGAAACTATTTATGCACAAGATAGTTAAGATAGTTATACAGCTAGTTTCTCTTTGTTCATTGAAAAGAAATGTTTGTGCTAATATAGTTTGGACACGATATCATGCCGGTATCTTGTACTCCGAGTAATTACTATGGAGACAGCAATATGCATTTTATTAGTTATTGTAACTCTCCTCACCTGTTTTGAAACTCTTTTATTTTTATTTTCCCCTCTTTTAAAAAAAAAACCTCAAAAAACAGAAAACAGGTCCTAATTAGTGCAACTAGGGAAGAAAAAGTAATGAATATTATATGGACTGGAAGGGCCAGGGATATAGCTCAGTGACACAAGCGCCTGCCTGGCAAGCACAAGGTCTTGAGTTTGATTCCTGGTACTAAAAAAAGAAAAGAAAACAAAAGAAAGTTAAAAAAAATGATCTTTGACAATAGAGATACATTGTCAAGGTAGAAAATCCCAAAGGATCCATCAAAAAGTAGTTTAGCAAGATTTCCATATGTATGGTTTATATATAAAATCAACCATACTTCTACATGCTAGTAGTAAGTTATTAAATTGAATTAAGTACTATTTAAAACAGCCTCCAAAACATGAACTAGATAGAAATCTAACAAAGTATATGGAATATTAGCATGCTGACAACTGTAAACATAATATTCAAGACCTAAATAAATGGAATTATTTAGTGTTCATAAATTGGAAGATTCAATATTGTTAGTATGTCCGT
This sequence comes from Chinchilla lanigera, assembly GCF_000276665.1. Classification (NCBI taxonomy): domain Eukaryota; kingdom Metazoa; phylum Chordata; class Mammalia; order Rodentia; family Chinchillidae; genus Chinchilla; species Chinchilla lanigera. The sequence continues at coordinate 9,136,934 of NW_004955432.1, read as the reverse complement.
GCTTCAAAAACTTATCTCCACATTAAACTCAATTCTAATAAAAACATAGGAGTGTTTATTTTAATTTTGGTTTTTTGAGGCAGTCTTGCTATGTACTTCAGGCTGGCCTTACAGTCACTGTGCAGCCCAGGCAAGCCCTGAACTCGTGGCAATCCTCCTGCCTCAGCCTCCTGAGTGCTGGGATTACAGGCGTGTGCCACCATGCCCAGAATATTCTAGATTTACAATATATACACACCCTCAGAAGCAAGGAATAATACTAAAGCCCAAATCTTTGTTTCTATACTTTTTATACATTTTTTTATGGTGCTGGTGATTGAACCCAGGGCATTACAGATGCTAGGTAAATAATCTGCTGCTGCATGCCCAGCCCGCTGATCTCGATTCTTTACCCCCAAAAGTTCCTAAATATATATTTAAATAATATGACTATGAAATATAGAAATAATATACAGACAAACTTCTAAGTGATCACAAATTGTTAGCAGTTTTACGTTTTTATGCCAGGGTTATATTAGATTAAGTTGGCACTGGAAGAAAGTCCCTTAAGGGAGGTGGAGCTTAATCGCTTTGCTCTGCTGAGGAGGGTCAAGTCAAGACTTCAGTGACTTCCTTCCAAAAGAACAGAGCACAGAAAGGAAAAGCATGGCAACACACATCAGAGAAACCCGGCTTGGGGCTGGGGATATAGCTCAGTGGCATAAGCGCCTGCCTGGCAAGTGCAAGGTTGTGAGTTCAATCCCTGGTACTGCAAAAAAAAAAAAAAAAAAAAAAAAAGAGAAACCTGGCTTTACTGCGTTAGCCACTCCGAGTGAAGTCCTGTGGATGGGGGATATCCCTGACATGCTGTGAAGAGGCTGTTACACATCTGTGCTATTCTTAAAAAAGAAATCCACAATCGTAGGCTAATCACGAGAAAACATATCAGACAACTTCAAGTTACAGATCATTCTACAAAATTCTGAACCAGTGCTCCTCAAAACTGTCCAGTTATGAAAAACAAAGACTGAGAAACTGTCATAGACCAGAGGTGACTAAGAAGACATAAGTATATGCAATGTGGTATCTAGCATGGATTCTGGAACAAAGAAAGGACATTGACAGAAGAACCAATAAATCCAAAAAGGTCTAAGGTTTAGTGAATAGTACTGTACCAGTGTTGGCTTCTCAGACTGGACTGAAGTAATATAACAATGCAACAGGAAAACTGAAATAGGAGTGCATAGAAACTCACTATAATCTCTGCAAATCTAAAAATGTCTTAGGTAGTAAGTTTTACTTAACATAAAACATAAACCTGGCCTGAGACAGGGTCTTGCTATATAGTTCAGGCTGGCCTTAAACTCACCGTGCAGCCCAGGCTGGCCTCAAACTCATGGCAATCCTCCTGCCTCAGCCTCTTGAGTGCTGGAAAGAAGTCTACTCTGTAAAGTGCTCTGCTGTATTGTTAAGAGGACAATCTCTTCTCTCATTTCTCCACCCCAGGAGGGAAATGAATCTCAGCTACTTTTATACACACTCCTTTTCACTCCTAGTGCAGGTAAATCAGTGGGAACTCAAGACCTGTCAGCATTTTAAGGTTCCTCCAGTAGTTTGTCAAGACAGTTGATTCTCCATGCATCGCTTTTATTTGTCTCCATGGTTTTATTTTACAGAACAGTATTCAATCATAACTTCTTTTTCTACTAGGGAATAATCTGACAGCTCTGCCTAGCGCTATCCACAATCTTGTTTCACTGAAGGAGATAAATTTTGATGACAACCCTTTGCTGAGACCTCCAATGAAAATCTGTGAAGGAAAACAGTTGTACACTATTGCCTGCTATCTACAGAGGGCGGATGAAAGAGATGGTAGGTGATGAGTGATCAACTATTGTCCTAGTCACTTTCTTGTTGATGAGACACAACATCCAACCACCACAATTTAAAGGAGAGATTTTAGGGCCAGGGATATAGCTCAGTGGCATAAGCCCCTGCCTGGCAAGCGCAAGGTCCTGAGTTCAATTCCTGGTCCCCCCCCCCCCGCCCCACAAAAAAAGAGAGATTTTGCCTCAGGAAGAAAGTGTGGCAGAGGAACACGGGGAGGAAAAGCTGCTCATATCATGACTGTCAGGAAGCAGAGAGCGAAGGAGCTGGGGAGGGAGATGCACCCTTCCAGGTCCTTCCTCCAGCGACCTGCCTTTTTGGACCAGGCTCCAGCTTCCAACACCAGGCCAATGGCAGCACCTCCATAACCCGATCCCACAAGCCTTCGCCTCTGAGCATGTACATCCAGACAGAAACCATAAAGATTACCTTAAAAGTAACTTTCTGAAATCACCTGTGGCAGGGCTGGGGATGTAGCTCAGTGGCACAGCGCCTGCCTGGCAGGCGGAAGGTTGTGAGTTCGATCCCCGGTACCGTGAAAAAAACAAAAAACAAAAAACCAAAACAAAACAAAATGATGTCACCTGTGAGTGAAAAGATAGCTTGCTTTGACTGGAGATTTTCAACCTGGCATAGACTTTACAATATTCATCACTTGGGGTGACTGTTAGGGGTTTATTTTGATAATTCAGATTATGTAATACAAGGCCATATGAACTGAATCTTTGAAAACAGCCAAATCAATTAGAGGGTTGAGCTTCTTCCTACCCATTGGCCTTAATGACCTCCACTTAGGTTTTTGATGGTTATGGCCACAGACTTAGAGAATTTGTACATGGATTTTTTTCACTTCTAATCTGTTTTCCAGGAGGTAGTTATTCTAAAAAATTTGTTTGCCTTGGGGCTGGGGATTTAGCTCAGTGGCACAGTGCCTGCCTGGCAAGCATGACGTCGTGAGTTCGATTCCTGGTACCGGAAAACAAACAAACAAACAAAAATTTGTTTGCCCTGAAGGAAGTCCACAGATCCTTACCACTTATGCCTGTTCGATTCTGGCCCACTGTGGCCATCTGTCTGATAGTCTTGAAGAGTCTTCATGCCTTCTGTCCTGGAGCTCTCCACTGCCTGTCTCTGATACCTCAAAGAGCGGGTCATTTTCTTCGACTGTCTCTCTGCTGGACCAGATGGATACTGGTTTCCCTGAGCCTCTGGAAAGGAAGTTTTCCTGGGCTCCTAGACTTTTCCTTAGGAAATGCCTTTGCCACTCATTGTATAAGCATATAAAAGAGCCAGAATTGAAAGAGAAAATCAAATTTGTTTTAAATCCTGAGAGAATTAAAGAATGTTTGGAAGTCACTTTAAAACTGCTCTGCCAGGCGTGGTGGCGCATGCCTTCGGTCCCAGTACTCAGAAGGCTGAAGCAGGAGAATGCTGAGAGTTCGAGGCCAGCCTGGGCTACATAGTGAGGTCAAGGCCTGAACTACATAGTGAGACCCTGTCTCAAAAAAAAAAAATAGTTGCTTATAATAGCCTTTTAAACAGCTATTTTAAGTAGTAGGACTTTTCAGAGTTTAGAAGAAAGGGAAATAATGGCTTAAATTTTGGTTCATAGGTTAGATCTGCATTGCCATTTTTAATTTAACTTGATATATACATTTGATTTTTTTTTTTTGTCTTTTTGAGACAGGGTCTTGCTGTGCAGTTCAAGCTGGTCTTGAGCTCACTTTGTAGCCTAGGCTGGTCTCAAACTCGCAATGATCCTCCTGTCTCAGCCTCCCAAGTGCTGGGATTTCAGGCATGTGCCACCACGCCTGGCGAGATATACTTTTGATACAAGCACAGGTAATTAACTCAAAATAGAGTATCTTTTTCAAAAGAAACACCTTAAATTTTCTTTTATGTTCAAATGTAGAGAAAATCTTAGAGAAGATATTCAAGATAGTTGCCAACAATATCACGGAAATAAATTTTGAATTTTTGTGTCAAAAACTAAACCTGAACAACCCAGAATTTGATGTCCCTACAAAGAGGTATGTGTGAGTGACAACATTTGCTAAAGTTTATTCTCATATTCTGACTATCTTATATTGATATTTTATGGTTTTGAAACATTCATATTATTCTATGTTACAGCAGAACACTCATTTTAGTTTATTACATGCAGGAGAATAACAATATTGTACTAGTTTTTGTTTTTTTTTTTCCTTTGGTATCAGGAATCGAACTCATGACTTCGTGCTTGCTAGGCAGGTGCTGTGCCGCTGAGCTATATCCCTGGCCCTTGTGCTAGTTTTGAGATCTTGAGAATTGAATTGTTGTCTTTTTTTTTTTTTTTTTTGGTTTTTCTCTGGTACCGGGAACCGAACTCACGACCTCGCGCTTGCCAGGCAGGCGCTTTTGCCGCTGAGTTAAATCCCCAGCCCCTATTGTCTTTTTATAAGGAAACAGGGATAGGATAAAGCCAACATTCACTTTCTGTATGCTGAATCCGCTCACTTTGCTATAGCTTCTCCATTTACTAGTTAACTTCAGACTCTGGTGAACTGTTTGAAAACCTAGATACACAATAGTTAAGTATTTTAAAATAATGTTCTTAATTTGTAATTGTCATTCTAACTTTTTCAGCACTATTTCATTAAATGAAAAGGCCTACCAAGCATTTGTTAAATGGAAAACAGAAAACTTATCGCTAACCGCGGCTGCTTTAGCAAACCAACTGGTTCGGGCGCTAACTATGATAGGAGCACATGAAATTATGGACAAAATAACAGCCTTAAATCTTTTTGCAAGTGCGACTAAGTTCTAACCAATGGATCCACAATAAAACATTGAAAAATGATGATGTATTTGTATAACTGAAATTGGATTTTTGAGCCATCTCACTTTATCATACAAGAAAATTGCAGGTGATGTGTCTTTTTATATATTCCTAAGAAATGACAATTTACAAATATCACTAAATAATAAAACATTATAGACACCATTTGTATATTCATTCTATTGCCTTAAAAAGAAGATACTGAATTTGAAAATAATTACAGTAATATTTGTTGCACACTACTTTTGTCAACCCATTAATAAGGTTATTAATGATTTTTATTGTGTTAAAAATAGAACAGTTTGTTTTTAGATACTGGCTTTAAAATGTTAAGAGCTTCATGGAGAGAGGTAAGGGAGAGAGACAGAGACAGAGATAGACAAAGACAAAGACAGACAGACAAAAACACAGAGACACAGAGACAGAGAGACAGAGACTGAGACCGAGACGGAGATAGATCTAATTATATAGTCTGGGCCACATCTGAAGCTAAGTATACTTCTGAACTTTTCACTTTCATTCACTTTGGCTAGTGCTACCCGGTATCTATAACTTTGAACAGAAAGAGACCCTAGTAAAGTGGTTATTAATATTGTAGAAAGACTGTAGTTTTTCTGGCTTTTAAAAAATAACTTTTGTATGCCTGTAATCCCAGCACTTGGGAAGCTGAGGCAGGAGGATTGCTGCAAGTTCAAGGCCAGTCTAGGATATATAGTGAGTTGAAGACCAGCCTAGACTGCATTGGGAGACCCTGTCTCAAAAAAAAAACAAACCCCTAAACAAACAGATTTTTCATGTGAACCCTAATTTAGAAAGGAATTTATTTTGAAGACTGGAATTTAGTGTATCTTTTGTTGTCATTATTTTTGAACAATAACATGAAATACTGGTTCAGTAACTATAAAGCCTGTATTTCTGACCTATTCCCCCCCTTTTTTTTTCTTTGCTAGGAATCTTTGTGTATTCCACATGAACACTCTATCACTGAGATGGATCCAAAGCCCTAACTATCTTTAAAATTGAGTTATTTGGGGCCAGGGATATAGCTCAGTGGCACAGCACCTACCTGGCAAGTGCAGGTACCAAAAAAAAAAAAAAAAAAAAAAAAATTGAGTTATTTGTCCTTTAATTATTGAGTTGTAATAGCAATTTTTATATTTTAGACGAAACTCCTTCATCAGATATGATTTGCAGGGCCAGGGATATAGCCCAGTGGTACAAGCGCCTGCATGGCAAGCGCAAGGTCCTGAGTTTGACTCCCAATACCAAAAAAAAAGACAAAAAAATATGATTTGCAGAAACTTTCACCCATTGTGTGACTTGCCATTTTTCTTTTTCTTTTCTTTTCTTTTTTGTCTTTTCTTCTGGTACCAGGAATCGAACTCACGACCTTGCACTTGCCAGGCAGGCGTTTTGCCGCTGAGCTAAATCCCCAACCCCCATTTTTCTTTTTAAAAATTCCCTTTATATGCAAGGCTAACTTTAAAAGTCTCAATAACATTTGTAATTATAGTATAACACATTAAAAACATAAATGATCAAATATATTTGATCTTAAAAAGCATTTGCAAATGCTAACTTATAGGTTTTCCAAAAAATTTAAAATTGAAATTACTATAAATCTGGCATCCCAGTAGGATTCTGACTTTCAAGATTATGAATATATGAAATGTCTCTCAAATGGGTCCATGATTCAGTCCTAATTTTTACCCTTTTCATAGTTTTCATTTTTTGATTGGGGGAGGGTCTTGCTGTGTAGTTCAGGTTCACCTTAAACTCACTAGGTAGCCCAAGCTGGCCTCGAACCACAGCACTCCTCCAGCCTCCTGAGAGCTGGGATTAAGGGATGCATCACCATGCCCGGCCCTTTTCATAGATTATTAAATTACAACCAGCTCAACATTTTACCCAAATGTGGCAAAATTGCCTGGCCATGCAAAGCACAATAAAATAATTATGTGGAAAAGAAAACAAACAAACAATCACCATTAAAGCAAAGTTATCGTAGCTGGTAGCCCTTAAAATTGGTAACTGAGCTTTTTAAAAAAATTGTATAGACGAAAAAAAATTCTGTATCTGCTGTAATCCCAGCACTTGGGAGGCTAAGGCAGGAGGATCTATATCTGCAAAATGACTTTTTTTTTTTTGGTCTTTTTGAGACAGGGTCTCACTGTGCACTTCAGGCTGATCTTGAGCTCACTTTGTAGCCCAGGCTGGTCTCGAACTCTCAATGATCCTCCTGCCTCAGCCTCTCAAGTGCTGGGATTGCAGGCATGTGCTACCACACCTGGTTTAGATGACTTATTCTTAACTGTTCAGCAGTTTTTATTTAAGAGAAGGAATTCATTTAATTATGTTTACACAACCTGATTTACTCTTTGGATAGTGTTTTGATAACATTAAACCTTTAATTTTCAGATATTAACATATTTTAGCTTTCCTGTGGAGAAGTCTATTTTCCATACTTGAGGAAAAATGCGAGAATTTGAGATCATGGTCTAATTTCAGAGGATGTTTTACTGCTTGCTTATATTTCTTGGTTTTACATTTTATACTTCATAGGAAGTAAGCTATGTGGTTTTCAGTTTAAGAAAAGGTGAATGCCAAAACATTATCTTGGAGGAAAATAAAGAGACCTCAAACTGCAAGAATAAAACAAATCAAAACATAGCTAGTTGAGCAGCTCTACACAATTTAATAAAAAGTAAGTCAATTTTTCAGTTAACTTTGGCATCTGAAAACAAAATGTTGATCTGTAGTGTAAAAGCCCCACCACAGACATCAAAGGTTCTAGTTTAATTCCCAGTTCCCACCCCTGCCGTGGGGTTAGATCTTCATGTTTACCATTTCTGGAATGTATGGTTGTAAACTGGTTGTAAACGCCCTGCCCTTCCTGGACTCCCAAAATGTATTGTTCTCCCCGTAAATGCTCTACCCCTCCCGGATTCTCGGAATGTACTGTTCCTGCCACAAAAAATCCCCTCATTGTTACAGATGTGACGTATGTTTGCCAAATAGGATGCTGTTTTAGGGTTTAAAAGCTACTCTCGTCCCTGGATCATGACTGGTCTGATCCTTCCCTGCGTAGAGGCTCTCAGTCAGTCCCTGGCCAGGAATAAAGGCTGGTCCTAAATTTCAATTGGCGGTCCGTGCGTCTTGGTGTTTGTCGGTTGGTACCATTTGGTTTGTTTCTGGTTGCGAGTCCAGAACAGTAGTACTCATATAGATGATCATTAAGGGATGTGTAGCCTTTTCAAGATCCCTGCTGTATTGTCCCTTTGAAAAACCAGGGCGTTTAGTATCATGTCTCCGAGGGGCCCCTTTTGTGTTCCTATGACTCTGGCCAAATCCAGAGCACCAGACTGTTCAGAAATATTGTTATAGGCAGCCGAGTTAGATAGAAATATTACAGGCAGTCACACAGGGACAGGCCCTCAAAGGGGCCAATATGGAAGACAAGATACCTTGCAAATGGAGACACATTTGCTGTGCGCCAGACCTCAAGACTAAAGACTAACAAATGCACCCACATACCTCCCTAGGGATGGACATCAGGGGTTGATATTCTAAATAGGTAGCGATCACCTTGAAGAGTCACTGACCCAACCCCTTACAGGAAAAGGCCCTGTTCTGTATTCACGCCTGCTTGCTACGTGACTCACTTCCCCATTTGATCCAAATTTAATCAATTGTCTCTGAACAATTCTTACTGGCTGACCATAGTTTTGTCCCACCTCATGTCCACCTTGTGATTTCCCATTTTTCCCTTACCCTGGACCCGCCTCACCTTGTGGTTTTGCTCTATAAAAGTCCCTGGAAAAGACTCTGTCTTGGGCAACCCACTCAGCCCTCCCTTCTGTCTCTTTCTCCCCCCGCCCCCCTGCCGCTTCCTCTCTCTGTCTCTCTGTCTCTCCCCCGCCAACAGAAGTTTTCTTTCCCTCAATAAATATATTCTGCTTTTAACCTCCGTCGTTCCTAAAATTCATTCTTTGATGTTAGAGAACACGAACTCCTCCCGGATACCTTTCAGGTTGGGAGTTTCTGTTTTTCTATATCAGTATTATCTATGGGACACTGAAACCTGGACAAACTAGTGATATCTGTAGAATCTGCCTTTCTGTAAAATGCTGTCAGACCTTCCTTTGAAATGTGGATCATACAATGGAACAACGATTCCTCTGTTTATGTAGCTGTCTTAGTCATTTTTCCCTGCTGGGATAAAACACTGGACACCCACAATTTAAAGGAGGAGAGCTCTATCTTTGCTTATAGCTTCTGTCTATGCTGGGCTGGACCAAGGAAGGGATGGTGGAAGGGCCTGGCAGAGGACAGCTGCACATCCTACGGCAGCCAGGAAGCAGACAGCAAAGCGAGGCACCGGGGAGGGAGATGCATGTCCCCAGTTTTCTGTGTTCTGACCAGGCCCTACCTCCTAGCAGCACATTTATCTTCAAACTCATTAGTCAAAGAGTCCACAGATGACTGTAAGAACTCCATGATGCAAACACCTTCTTTTTATTTTTTATTTTTTTGTACCAGGAATCAAACTCAGGACCTTGTGCTTGCCAGGCAGGCGCTTGTGCTGCTGAGCTATGTCCCTGGCAGGATGCAAACACCTTCTAAAAGCTCATCTTTGAGCACTTGAGGCTTTTGGAGACATTCTAGATCTAAACCATAACAGTGGCCTAATCTATAAGCCTTCTGATCCTACAGTTACCGGGGGAAGAACACAGCACTGTGGAGAGGGTAAGTGTCACATGCCCCGACACTGTGGGCAAAAGAGAAAGCTGTGGAGTACTACAGGACAAGCCAGCTGGACACCGAAAGCACTTGTGGGTGGTTTTCCTGTTTGCCCTGGACCTGCAAACTGTTCTTGTTTGCACCACCAACTCCAGACCTCCTGATGGTTTCTTGCCTGGCATGCCATCATCAGACCTCATGGGCAATCTTCTGTCCAGCTTGTTATGCCTGGATCCTATCCTTTACTGTTAATAAGTCTCACTTAATTCTATCTTTTCCTATTAACGAGTCTGAATCAAACGTATGCCTCACACATTGTCTCTGGGTGTTTTGTTTGGTTTCTTGGCAACATATTCCACTGTCCCAGCACAGCTGTGGACAAGACACCTGTGTGTCTCTTATATTCAGTTTTGGTACACTGACTTCAGTGGTGACTTTAAGTTCTTCAGCAGGATCTTTCCCCCTGTATGATTCTCCATCCTTATATTACCAAGCAAGCACAAGCTCCTGAGTTTGATTCCTGGTGCACCCCCCAACAAAAAAATAATATTACCAAGACTCACAGAACACAGATTTCTGGCTGCATATACCTGCATTTTTTTTTCCTTCCGGACAAAGATCCTCAAATTATCTAGATTTCTCAAGCATTGTGAAAAGACAAGATAACCTATAAATTGAGAATCTGATGCTTAATCTGAAGGATGCTCAGGGCAAGAGCTATTATTTACTTCAGACCACTCAGCTATGCAGCTTTTCTGATGTGTGCACAGGCAAGGCGGTCATGCCATAGTTCTCCTTGCTGCATTTCTTCAAGGTATACTGCACACTATTTTTACCCAGCGTAGTCTGTTAGCAGAGTCAAATATCCATGCTGCCTCCTGCTTAGAGTGATCACAAATTAAAGAAAGAGAAGATAGTAGAAGTAACCAGGCTTTATTCAAAACCAGTCCTGAAGAAGACAGAGGGGTTTCTTTTATTATCAAATTTCTTTTTTTTTTTTTTTTAATTTTAAAGATAAAAGGAGGGAAACATTAACAGACATACAACATTTTAAAACATATCACAAGCACAATACAGACAATACAGAGTTACAAACAAAGTGGTAGGGAATTAACAATGGTGGTTGTATTACATATTGATA
>NW_004955432.1:9113009-9122098 GCF_000276665.1 Chinchilla lanigera | reverse complement strand
GAAGTCTGCTGTAATTCTGATGGGCTTCCCTTTATAGGTAATCTGTTTCTTTTCTCTAGCAGCTTTTAATATTTTGTTCTTTTGCTGGAGTTCTTTTGCTGTATTATCAAATTTCTATCTGCCAATGTATTTAGTGTTTTGTTATGTTTTGTTTTTGGTACCAGGAATCAAACTCATGACCTTGCACTTGCCAGGCAGGTGCTGTGGCACTAGGCTATACCTCCGGCCCTATATTTAGTTTTTTATCTAACATTTGGCTATATGTTTCTATTTGACTCACCAGTTTTGTTTTATCTTCTTTCATTTGAATTAATAAAAATTATTCTATTTCTCCTTCTATGAACTTGTTACACTTTTTTTTTTTTTTTAATTGTTGGGAGCTGCTAGAGCTGGAAATTGGTCATACGTGTGAGGGCAAGACAGAGCCAGAGTGCCTCAGGCAGTCAAGCTACCTCAGTCTTGAGAAAAGCATCGTGCATGGACAGTCACAATCATTAGCTGCTAGGCAATGTTACCTCTCCTGATACAAATTTTGCAAGAGTATAAATAAACGCCCCTACTGAAGTTAGGGCCTCTTGCTGATCAGGTAAGAGGTTGCCTCCACCTGACCCAGCTCTTGTCTCTTGTCTTTATTTTCCTCATACCCAGAGACCGACAGGTCCGCTAGAGTTTATTTAAAAGTTACCACAGAGGCCACTATATACACATAGAAAAATATACATTGCCACTTCAACCAATTTCCTTACAGTACCAGAATCTAAAACTCCTTAATTGCATTTTTTTCTCCCCTTCACGTTTTGCTGTTATCATGCATTTTAATTTTACACAGTTTTAAACGCTGTTATCATGCGTTTTAATTTTACACAGTTTAAATAGTTTCTTTGTTGTTTCTACAGTGACTATTTTCATATCATCAGTACAATTATTTCTCCACTGTTCTTCATTCCTTCCTGAATTTCCTTCATTCCACTCCATCATTCCTTCCTGCATTTCCATTCTTTTACCTAGAATAATTTTTCTCTTGTCTAAAGAAACCCCTTAAGATTTATTTTAGTTCAAGTCCATTAATGGTTAATTTTCTCAATTGAATTTGACCAAAAATAGCTATTTTCACCATGTTTTCACTGAGCAGAGAATGTATTTTCTTTCAGCACATTAGTGAAGTCACCACATTGTCTTGACTTCCATTGTTTCTGCCAGAAAGTTCTAGCAAATGGTTTTATTGTTACTCCTTTAAAAGCACTGTCTCATTGCTTACTATTAAGATTTTTTTCATCATTCTTTTTCAGTAGTTTTTCTGTGATAGGCCTAGCTGTGCTTCCCTATTTGTTCATCTTGCTCGGAATTTACAGAGCTTCTTGAATTCATGCCTTAGTGTCTTTCAGCCATTACTTGCCGTCTTCAATGTTGGAAATTTCTGTCATTATTTTCTCAAATATTGCCTCAGTCTCACTCTCTCTTATCTCTCCTTGAGTGTATATTAGACATTTCACTGTGTCTCATATGTATTCTATCATTTTTCTGTTATGTTTTGTATCTTTTCTCTCTGTGAATGACTATATATCTTTAATGTATCAAAGTTGACCTTCACATATCACTTCATATTAGAAAAAATTTCGTAAAACTTTTTCTATTTCCTCCCTCCCATACTGTTATTACCATGATACGTTTTACTACTGTATGTAATAAACTCAAAATGTTGCAATTTTTACATTAGTCAGTTATCTTTTAAAATGATTGCTATGGCTTGTAGCTAGATGTACAACCAAAGGCTCATGTGGTCATAGGCGGCACTTTTTCAGAGGTGGTTCCATCTAGAGTGAGAGATGCTGGAATTAAGGGTATGTGCTTATTAAATTAATCCACTGGTTGGTTTGGCATAGTTCCGTCTAAGGGCAAATAGCCTAGACAGACCATAAGAGACAGAAAGAAGCTGCTACTGCGGCTTCCTTCTGCCAGCTGTGCTTTGCCATGAACCGTTTCTTCTCTGTGATGCCCCTCTGTCATGTCATCCTGCCTTGGAACAGGCCAACTATGAAATGAAACTTCTACAAACTGTGAGCTGCAATAAGCCTTTCCTCCTATAACTTTGGGTGTTGGGTATTTTTCCTCAGCAATCAGAAAACTAAGACAGTTATCAAAATAACAAATGTTTCATAATTTACTCTTACTTACACTACTTTAAAAACATTCTTCAAGACTCTGTAGAGACAAATTTCCATCTGAATATATATCACTTTTGCTTGAAGAACTGTTTTGTTTTTTTTTTTTTTTTTACAGTTTCTTGTAGTTCAGAAGTGTTAGAAATATACTTTCAGTTTTTGTTTGGTTTGAAGAAGTCATTTGGGGCCTGAGTCAAGCGCAAGGTCCTGAGTTCAATTCCTGGTACTAAAAAAATAAAAAAGTCATTTTGCATTTATTTATGCAAGGTATTTTAACTGGGTATAAAATTTTGGGAATACATTATTAAGTATAAGAAATCACAGAATCCTAAAAATCTTGATATGTCCTGTATACTATCATCAGTTATAATTTCTATTATGGTGTTAAAATGTTGCATGTGACAGAAATAAATTTTCTTGTCATTTATATTATAATGAACTCTTATCAGATCCTTAACCATAGCCATTTTGTGATGTCATCCATAGATAGTTAATTGTTTTACTCTGATGTCTTCAGAGCTGTTGCAAGCAATTATAGTCCTCAAAGGCTTTGTTTTCACGGAGAATTCAGGAGACACATAGAAAAGGCTCTGAAAAGTCCAAGTTTGTAATTTTAAAATCATACCATTGAGTTGGGTATGGTGATACTTACCTGTAATCCTAGCATTTTTGGGAGGCTCAGGTAGGAGAATAGCAAGTTTAAACCCAGCCTGGACAACTTAGTGACTGAGTGAGCTACTGCCTCAATAAAAACTAAACTAAAAGGGCAGGTCACATGGGGGCTCTGGCCCAGCACAAAACCTTCAGTTCACTCCCCAGTACTGAAAAAAGATCATACCATTGGACTGCATAATCATTTCCAGAATTCTAATAAACTCATTGGTTAATATAATTGTTAATCCAACATCAAGCGGAATAAAAATTAATTACATGAGATTGAATGGACTGCTGAAGAAAAGTTAATTTTTATTTCTTTTTGTTTGAAACATTTTTTAACATTTAACACTTTCCTTTAACAGTTTCCTTTTAGGTTTAAGGAAATGTTTTCCTCTTTTCTCTATACTTTACAATAATTTGGCAAAGCATATCTTTGTGAATAAACATAGACTTCCTTTTTTTTTTTTTATCTTTTTGAGACAGGGCCTCACTATGCAGTTCAGGTTGGCCTTCAATTCATTTTGTAGTCCAGGCTGGCCTCAAACTCACAACGATCCTCCTGTCTCAGCCTCCTCAGTGCTGTGAATAAAGATAAAACAATGATTTATTCTCTCATCTGATCAAACATTGAAAATTATTAGTGGGAATTCTTAGGACAACAGAATTATTTATATAAATTCACTAAGAATTTTTCTTTGTAATTTGACTTTATTACATGTATATTACCAAGGCTTTGGTTGAAATGTCATTTTTGAAAATATGCTCAAAGTCAAATATGACCAGTTTTAAAGAACTAAAGTTGTCTTTATGGAGCCAATGCCCATAAAGCTCTTTGGAAAAAAAACAACCTCAATAACTTGCTTTGAGACAATTTTAAGACAACTTCTCCATGGCCTTATGGAAGAAATATCCAGGAAATTTAGAAATATTTTCAGGACCTCAAGAAGGCAGGCACTGACCCAAATCTATAGGTATTACAGGCAGAGTCTGATGGCAAGCCCACAGCTTGACTTCCTAGCCTTGGGACACTTTTAAAAGTCAATCGGAGATTCCTTATTAAAAGCTTCAACAGATTTCAAAAGAGTCTATATAATAAATCACTATTTTAACCTCACTTATGTAAATAACCAATTTCAATAAAATTAGTTTTATTTGGCAAATTAGTCATACCGTGACACAGGGGCAGCTAGAGAGGCAAAAACTGTTTCATTAGAACATTCTTAGGGATATCAGATTGTAGTCCTGGTCATTGTCCTTGAAATTTTGTTACCTCTAAATTGTTCTGTTCCGGAAGTCCTATAAACTGGAAGTGGACAACTTGATATAAACATCAGAAAACATCAGAGGACAGCCTCATGCCTGATGTACTTGGGCTGCTCAGTTTACCACAAACTTCTGACTCAGAGACATTAAAATTCCAATCTAGGAAAATATACTTGGACCTCGAATTTAGAAATATTCTTGACTAACGGTCCTATGTACTTAGAAAATGAGGTATAGTGTGTTCTAGTCACTAGCCCTTGTTTTATTTTCATTTCAGTGAGTGTTGTTGGCGGGGCCTTTGGCTCAGAGGTATACTTGTCTCTTGGTACTATACTCCTACTAGTCATCATTGCAGTTTCCCTGGTGCTCTCTGTTCTCTCAAGGGTCTAAAATTATATTCATAGCCATCAGTGGTGTGCCAAATGGTCTTACTGTGATTTAGAGGGACAAAAACAAGATGGACAACACAAAAAATATTTCTTCAATGAGCCTGATGTCATGGCTTATAAATTCCAGAAGAAAGAAAGACAGCCCACCCATGATGACATGTTACTTAGGCCCAAATTTTGGTCAATTTAAGTGAAGGCTGACTAAAAGGGGGACTTGTTCTAAAAGGTTTAACTGAGAGGCCTTTCAACTGAGGTGCCCTAGCACTTTAAGCTCTGTTGTAAACATAATAGTAAGACATAATAGTAAACATAAATAGTAGAACAAAACTAGAGAAATCACGGCTCAGAAACTGCCAATTAATATTTAATTGCAGGGGCTGGGGATTTAGCTCAGCAGCACAGCACCTACCTGGCAAGTGCAAGGTCGTGAGTTTGATTCCTGGTACTAGAAGGACAAAGAACAATAAAAAAAAAAAAACCCATCTAATTGCAGACTTTCCAGTCTAGTCAATCAAATATATTTCTTCTTCTTTCTTCAGGCAGGTTGAGTGTTGCCTGACTCATGTATCAATCTTCACCCAAACAAGCTTTATTAAAGTTATTTTGTGAAAACCTTTCTTTTAAACAGAAGCTAACTTTCTGAGGAAAACTAACTTTCCTTTGGAAACTAAATTTTTTATTCTTTATATTTTTGCTAAACAATAGATTTTCTTATAATTTTAGAACTTCATTTGGAAACTGAACAGTATCTGAATTTTTTTCTATTTCCATCTTTTCTTGCAGTTTTTGTTTTAGCATTATTTTCTCACGCTCACCTCCGTATCAGGGGACGACTGTCGGTGGCTGAAAATAAAAATTTTATACATCGATGTATTTTTCTGAATATAGATATCTGAGAAAAGGATTCTTACTGGGCTGATTTGTACTGTGAACGCACGTCTTAGGCTAATGGTCAGCTATCTGGGTACTACGAGGTACTGTGAGTAGCCAGGCTGTGTCAATTGTTTAGATGCTGTCGTTGGGAACTCCACCATAACCACATCAAATAGGGAAGCCTCAGTTCCCGTAAAAAAGGATGGAGAGGGGCTGGGGATTTAGCTCAGCGGCAAAGCGCCTGCCTGGCAAGCGCAAGGTCGTGAGTTCGGTTCCCGGTACCAGAGAAAAACCAAAACCAAAAAAAAAAAAAAAAAAGGATGGAGAGAGGTGCTGTTAAAAGACTGAATGAGGGCCAGGGATATAGCTCAGCGGCACAAGCACCTGCCTGGCAAGCACAAGGTCCTGAGTATGACTCCTAGTACCACCGCCCCAAAAGAAAGTGATAAGTAGATGTCCCCACAGTGCCTCATGCACTCATAGGTGGGGCTTCTGAAGGGTGACTGAATCATAAGGGAAGTGTAGCTAAATGTGTTGCTGGGATAAATCAAAGACAAAATAAAAAGTATTCAGCAGCAGGGAGAGAGATTTTTGCAAAAGGGAAGGGGACACCAAGAGATAAAGGGAAGCGGGAGAGAGCAGAGCGGAAGGAGATGAAAAGATAACTGAGATTTGTTGTGTACATGTATCAACTCCCCACAATGAACATAATCATTATATACCATAAACATGTACTATTAAAAATAAACATTTAAAAAATTAGAAGTATGAGTTCCGCAAGGCAGCAGAGTCCATAAGAACATAGAAAAATCATTTTTATTTCTGTACAGTTGCAATAAATGTGAACATAAAATTAGTAATTCTATTTATAATAGCATAAGAAGAATAAAATACTTATGAATAGGTCTATATTTTTTGAGACAGTGTCTTGCTAGGCAGTCTTTGAACTTGCTACACAGCCTATGCTGGCCTCCAATTCCTGATCTTCCTGTCTCAGGCTCCTGAATTCTGGGATAATAGGCGTGCACCACAATGCCCAGCACTAATGAATGTATCAAGTGAAAGAAGTGCAAGACTTGAAAACAGAAAGTACCAAATGCCTAAATAAGTTGAAAGACATGTGTGTTCATATGTTGGAGGACAATGTTAAGGTGACAATGTTTCATAATGGATTTATGCATTCAAACTGATCTCTATCAAATGCCCAGTTGGCTTCTTTGCAGGAATTGACAAGGTATTCCTAAAGTAAACAAATCTAAAGTGACCCAGAATAAACAACACAAACAAAAATGAAAAAAAAAAACAAAACCTTGGAGGACTCACACTTCTCAATTTCAAATTTATTAAAAACCACAGTAATGAAGACCATGACTATTGCCAGGTGTGGTGGTGCACGCCTTAATCCCAGCACTCGGGAAGCTGAGGCAGGAGTATTGCTGTGAGTTCGAGGTCAGTCTGGACTTCATCAGGAGTTCAAGGCCAACCTGAACTACGAAGTGAGACCCTGTCTCAACCCCCCACCAAAACCCAAGAAACCCCAAAGACTCTGATTATAGATCAGTGGAATGGAATAGACTTTAAAGTCCAGAAATAAGTCATAACATATACAGTTAAGTTTTGCAGTACTGAGAATTGAACTCAGGGCCCTTCTATTGAGCTACATCTCCAGCCTTTTTTGTTTGTTTGTTTTGTTTTTTTAAAAGACAAGTTTCTGGGCTGGGGATGTAGCCCAACAGCACAGTGCCTGCCTGGCAAGTGGGAGGCCCTGAGTTTGATTCCTGGTGCCAAGAAGAAAGAAAAAAAAAAAAAATACCAAAAAAGAAAAAAAAAAAAAGTCCCTAAAGACAATTTCTCACTAAGTCATTGAGTTGCTCAGGTTGGGCTCAAATGTGGGATACTTCTGTTTCAGAGAGATGGGATAATAGGCATGTCACACTACGCCTAGCTAGTTAATCAATTTTTTAAAAACAAGGGTGCTAGGTGATAAAAGAGAAGAGAATCTTTGCAACAAATGGTACTGGTAAAACTAGGTATTATGAAAAAGAATGAATTTGGATTCCTAGCTCATACCATATACAAAAATTAACTTCTGAAGTATGAAAGTCTTATGTAGAAGACCTAAACTGATAAAACTCTTAGAAAAAAACATTGGGTTAGGCAGTGATTTCTTAGATATGGTACAATGTGATACCAATCATAATATTGAAAGACAGAATGTAAAAGGTCAAAATCTCAAAAGTAAAAATTCTTAACATTTAAATTCTATATACTGGGCAGGGTGGTGCATGCCTGTAATCCCAGCACTTGGGAGGCTGAGGCAGGAGGATTGCTGTGAGTTTGAGGCCAGCCTGGGCTACAAAGTGAGTTGAAGGCCAGCCTGAACTGCATATTGAGACCCTATCTCAAGAAGACGAAAAAAAAATTCCCAAAAGCTTATTAAAACGCTGGTCACATGATGCAGCAATAACAAAAATTTCCCATTTAAAAAACGTTTCCTTTTTCTGAAGTGGCATTCCTTCCAGTTGATCTTTCAGGAGATTTAATGAACTAAAATATTTGCCTGAAGGAACCAGCAATGTTATTGAGTGGTTCAAAAATAATTCTGTGCAGGTAGGTTTAGAAGACACTTATACAATGGTGTTGCTGTTCAATCACCAGTATTATTTCTGCCGAATTTGTGGTATGTGCAGAATGGATTTCTATATACCCAAAGCAATACGGAAGCATGGTATCGAAGGTTGGAAAATTTAATTGCGAATACTCATACTGGCATATAGGGAAGCACAGGAATTAAAAAAAAATAGATTACTTCTCTTTGGTAGAGGGAGACCTATTCTATATATATTCCCAGAGAGCCATAAAAGATGGAAAGAGAAAAAGTAGCACTTGGTTAAGATTTAAGTCTTCAAAATACAATCGAAAAAAATTTTAAACTTAATTTTTTATTAGTGCATATTTGTCATTCATATTGATCACATTTATCATAGAGAATTTCTATCTGTACATAAGGTTTTTTCTATTTCAAATTGTCAACTTTTTAAAAAACAATTCGCCATGCTATGTATTTCACCTTTGCAGGATTTCCAATACTGGAGATATAATAGTATGTAAAGACTTTTAGAGCCTTCCTATTCATTTCATGCAGTTTGGTAAATCCGGCTCTGCCAAAGTGCATTACGTTGACCCTGTGTGAACACCGTGCGTATACGTAAGTACGTTAAAACGTCAATAAATGAAGAAATGTGCTTTGAGGTCTCGGCATACGCAGTGGTGGCTGGTAACCTATAGCACGCTTTTAATCGGTCTCATCAAGGCTTGGATACTTGTAGTTCAGAACGAAACTCGATCGTTATTTTATCAGAGACGCTTACGAGCAGCCACAGGAGAAAACCGTGTTCGTAGGACTGAATTCCCATTTCAAACTTTCTGGCCACTGAACTCTGAGAATACCGGGTGTTCTTGGTTAGTGGGTCCTCAAACAGTTCACGACTGTCACATTTTCATGCATCTTCGAAATATCTGTTTTTCTATATACCACCGAACCTAACAGCGACCCTCTGCCAACTTTATGGCCATGTATTAATATCTGTCAAACTGGAAGCGTACAGGGGCGGGACGGCGATGACTTTATCATCCGACTCCAAGCCCCAGCGGCGCCGGAGCCCACGCCTCTCCGCGTGCCCGCGCAGCACCTGAGCGGGAGGGGCGCGGCCGGCGCGCGCCCACACAGGGGCGGGGCTGCCGG
>NW_004955432.1:9069310-9112844 GCF_000276665.1 Chinchilla lanigera | reverse complement strand
AACACTTGCTTCTCAGCGGGTATTCACCTCTAAAGCCATCTTCGCTTGGGTGCGGGACCCCTGGCGCCACCACCTTTAGGCCGCGTTCTCAGAGCCCCTCCCCGTGTCGCCAGGAGACCTCGGCGGCCAGGCGCCGCGTGTGGGCGTGGCGCGCCGCAGGCCCCGCCCCTTCTGTGACGCTGCGGGTGGCGCGCGAGCGGGGGGCGGGGCCGCCCGGCTTTAGTAGGGGCCGGGCGCGCGGGAGGCTCTTCTCGTCCGTCCGCCGGTGTCTCCCTCTCCGTCTCTTCCGAGCGCGGGCTGCGACGCGGCCTCCAGGGTGTCCCGGGAGGGACCGGGCGGCGACGGCATGGCGCTGCTGGGCTTGCTGCAGGCGGGCGGGTCGATGCTGGGACAGGCGGTGGAGCAGGTGACGGGCGGCAGCCTGCTGTCCACGCTGCTGGTGGCCTGCGCCTTCACGCTCAGCCTGGCCTACCTGTTCCGCGTCGCCGTGGGCCAGCTGGCGCACCTGCCGGCCGGAGCGGTGCGTACCTCCTCGGCGGGCCGGGCGCGGCGGCGGCAGGGCGGCGGGGGCCCGCTGCTGCCCTGCTGGGAGTGCGGTGTGGGCGCCCGCTCTTGCGACGGGTGGCCTCGCCCGCCTCGGCGTTGGGGGCTCTGGTGGCCCCGGCCGCGAATCCGATCCTGGCCGCGAAGGGGATGCGTGCAGCGTTGGGGTCGGGCCGGCGCGGCTGTGCCCTTGCTGGCCGCCCTCCGGCGTCGGGGCGCGCGGTGCAGACCTTGGTGGTGTTGCTGTCGGCAGTGCGCCCTTGTGCCCATCGCGCTAGAGATGGCAGTTTACGTCGCTGTCCAGTTTACGTCGGTGTTCAGGCCTCTGTGTTCAGCCTGGTAGAGGGGCGCGGGCATATCAGGAGTGCAGGAGGGGCTTTCTTACAAGGCTGCTAAAATACCACTTTCTCTAAGGGTTGGCCACCAGTCTTACACCTCCCAAACATCATTAACAAGCAGCAGTAGGTAGATTTCGAAAACTACCCATTCCTCCCAATGCAATGGACAAACTAAGTACATTGTGCTTAGACCAGAGTGTGTCTTAGTAGCTTTTAAGTTTTTGTTTGAACTGTAACAGGCACGCGGCAGAGTTAGTATTATTTTTCCTACACCTGCGCTTTTTGAGGATGTGGTCTTTTTCTCTGGGAAGTTGCATAGTTACTTTTCTCGTTGCTGGGACAAAATAGCCAACACCCAAACTTAAAGCGGGGAAGGTTTATTCAGCTTTCAGTTTGTAGAGGTTTTAGTCCGCAGTTGGCTGGCTCCAAGGCAAGGTGGCTGGGCAGAGAACAGTTCATGGTGCAGAAGACAGCAAAAGCAATAGGTGCAGGCTACCTGCCCTAGGGCAAGTGTATTCCTCACACCCTTAATCCCAGCACTGGACTATAAGACAACCACAAGCTCTAGATTTAGCCCCCTCTGAACCCTCCACCCCTATGACTGCATGGGACTTAGGAGGGGCATCCAGACACAAACCATGACAGACATCTGAGCAGTATCATCCTTTGTCATCATTGCAAGTTTGATTTCCAGAAGATTTAATGTTATAATATGTGCGTATTATATTGTAGCATTTAAAGTACGGCTTATGATGAATGCTAGAGAGTTTCTGCTAGAGTTGATGTATTTCCTTTAAAATTGGTGGATCCAGTGAAAGAAGTATAAGATGTGTTCTGTTCACTGTAAATGTAGATTAAAAAAAAAAACTTTTGCTGCTAGTGGTTAGAAAGGTTATCTGGAGCCACTAGTAAAGTGACAGTGTCTATTTAAAATTGCAGTGCTTGTTTGACTATCCTGTTCTGATTTTTTTTTTTTTTGCTATATAGTTTTGCTGTATAGTTTAGGCTGGTCTTGAACTCACTATGTAGCCCTGGCTGGCCTTGAGCTCACTGAGATCCTCCTGCCTCAGCCTCCTGAGTGCTGGGGTTACAAGCGTGCACCACCATGCCCAGTCTTGAATTTCTGTTCTTTTAAACTGTATTCTCTGTAGATATTGGCCATTTAGTTGTTCATAAGTTACTTTTGATGCTTCATTTTTGGTAACTTTTTTTTAGGACTAATAGAAAATTTCATTAAATTATTTGGTTATGAAGCTGAATTGAGTTTTTCCTTAAAATTAAATGAGAAATGAATTTCATTGTTTTTACTTACAGAAAACTCCACCATATATTTTCTCTCCAGTTCCATTCCTTGGGCATGCTGTAGCATTTGGGAAAAATCCAATTGAGTTCCTAGAGAATGCATATGAGAAGGTAAGTCTTGCAGATAATTAGAGAAAGAGAAACTAATTTAGATAAGTGCTTTTCCAATTTCTTTCAAATGGAAGAACAATTTTAAAAAGATTGTGCCCTTACGATTACTGTTAGTATTGAACAAATAAAATGGAAGCTTTCCTAGTTGAAGAGAGGGAGAGGCTTTGTAGACTGCTAGTTTTAGCTTCTATGCATGTCCTGAGGTAGTCTGAGATGCCCCTGAGGAAACCTGTAGTTCTGGCAATTATTGTTTAAAAAACACGATTCTAAATTTTGTTTTCACTGGTTATAGTTAAAATTGTAAAATTGACCCTCATTTTTCTTAACCATGCGTCTCTCGGAATTTCTAAACTGCGCTGTACATCCTTGGTGACTTTACCCTCTATTTGGGTGACCCACTCAGTACCAATGAGCACTTTGCCCTTTTCTCTCTAATGAGCTTTCTTGTATTACCTTATCCATGTGCTCTTCATCGCTGCTTTGGACTTGCTGTGACAGAATACCTGAGGTGAATAAAGGGGATTTTTAATTTGGCTCATGCTTTCTGAGGATTCAGTCCATGGTTGGTTGACTCCATTGCAAAAACATCATAGTAGAGGGACGCTGTTCATCTGGTAGCAACCAGAAAGCAGAGTGAGAGAGGATGTGCTGGCGTGCCTCTTCCTCTTGCTGCCTTTGTTCCATCCAGGCCCTTACCCTGTTGGTTGGTGCCACCTACCCTCAAGGTGGTTCTCAGCCCACTTTGCCATCCCACATGCTGACCATCTCTGGAAATCCCTCAGACAATTCCCACAACTGTGCTTCACTGATTTCCTAGGTGTTTTTCAATCCAGCCAAATGACAGTGACTAACCCTCACAGAATTGTTCCCTGTTCCACCTTACAACTTCTCAGTTCTTAGATAACAACACCTCCTCCTCATTGGCTTGTGCAACTCCTTTAATTACATAACTTTTTCTCAGTTCTTAGATAACACCTCCTCCTCATTTGCTTGTGCAACTCCTTTAATTATAATCATTCTTGACTTTATTAGATCATCTGTTCCACGCTTCTATTTACTTTTCTTCTGCTCTGTCTGTCCGCCTTTTTCATTTTTCTTGTTTTAATTTTGGTCCATGGCCCATCATTTAAGTTACATTCTTGTCAAGACCTTCGGTTTCCTTGCGCCTAGATTTTTTTCTTCATCTTACTTGGAAAAACTGCAAAGGTGAAGCGCAAGGTCGTGAGTTCAGTTCCCGGTACTGAAGAAAAACCAAAAAAAAAAAAAAAAAACCGCAAAGGTGGAAGAAGTCACTCGTTTTCTCCTTTCTTGCATCAGATTAGTTTCCTAATTTCATGATTGCCTGCCTTGCATGAAATTTGAATACTGCTCAACAATTGTTTTGTTCTTATGATTGGCTATATTTCTGTTCATCTCAATAACTAATTCAAATCTTCACTTTTCTAAACTTATGAATCTTAATTGTTTTCGTTCTTTTTTTGTTTTTTTGAGACAGGGTCTTGCTATGTAGTTCATACTCTCCTCAAACTCACTGTGTAGCCCAGGCTGGCCTCAAACTCGCAGCAGTCCTCCTACTTTAGTTTCCTGAGTGTTTGGATAACAGATGTGCACCATTATACCCAGCATAAACTTACAAATTTTTCTATCTCTGCATTAAATCAAGTGACTTCGTCTTTTGCTTAAAGATCGATTAAAAACCGTTCAGTGAGAGTTCCCTCATGTTCTCAGTTTCAGACATACAGACCTGTTTGTTTCTGTGTTCTGTTGTCTTTCTGTAATAGTGATAATAAAATTTACTATGCTAGGATTTAGTGCTTATCATTATTTTACTGAATGTCCACTGAAACCCTTAATATGTACATTTTGTAGATAACAAAGTTGAAAAACAGATTAAAATTTGCTACAGGGCTCATTGCCAGCCAGTGGACAAGCCAAACTTTCCCATGGTCTGATTCCTGGGCCGATGTTTCTGATAATAATAATGACAGAAAATAACTCATTTACTCTGTCTAAGACACTCTTCTGTGCCCTCTACATATAATGTATATCATCCGGACAGCAGTCTGTGGAATGGGTCCTATTTTTGTTACTGTTTTATAGCTGGGGGAAACTGAAACAGAGAAAGGTTAAATTTTCTGACTGTGAGACTGAGGTTACACACTGATAGTGGACGAGCTGGGATTTGAACCCAGGCAGTCTGACTCCGGAATCTTGTGCTATAGCTCAGTGTAGTCTCTACCTTAATTTTATTTTATTTTTTTTTTTTTTTTTTTTTTTTTTTTGGTTTTTCTCCAGTACCGGGAACCGAACTCACGACCTTGCGCTTGCCAGGCAGGCGCTTTGCCACTGAGCTAAATCCCCAGCCCCTTTTACCTTAATTTTATTGTATAGTATGTTGCGTCCTCTTGGAAGGTGAACCCTCCATTCCTTTCTTTTGTTTCACAAACCTTATACTATTATTTCTCTCAACTGCGTTTATTTTCTTTTTTTGTTTTTTTTCCGGTACCGGGAATTGAACTCATGACGTTGCGCTTGCCAGGCAGGCGCTGTGCCGCTGAGCTAAATCCCCAGCCCCCTGCATTTATTTTCTTCTGAAAAATTCCAAGTGTTGCTTACTTATGAAAGTAAAAATATTTTTCCTTTTTCTTCAGTACTGGGGATTGAATCCAAGGCCTCACACATGCTAGATGAGCTACATGGCCAGCCCAGTTTTTATTTTTCAGATTTTGAGATAGGATCTTCCAGAGGTGCCCAGGGTGGCCTCAAACTTGTGATCTTCCTGCATTAGTTCCCAGAGTAGCTGGGTTAATAGGCATGTGCCATTGTGCCCATGCAGAGCTTCTGCTAACCACTTTGTCCCTTCTGTGACTTGTTTGTGCTCACTGTCTCTATTTCTATAACTCCTGCCTAATTACTCTGCAGTCCACCCTAGTCTGACCAGTGATCTTGGCCTCTTCGCTTCTTTCTAACTTGCCTGTGAGCACATGCCGGTCCATTTACTATTGGTGCTTGCTAAGGTCGTCATATCCCTTTATTTTCTAGGTGATTTTCTCTGTACATGTAGGTTAACTGAATATCACCGTATGTAGACACCCACGTTAATGTTTGTGGCGCTGGACTCTGAGCTGATGACCTGGATATCGAATTTCCATGTGATTCTTGGTTATTTCAAAGGCATCAGAAATTCAGTATTTCTGATGCTTAACTGCTGATTTTTCTGTTTCCAGTTCTGGTTGTCCTATCTCACTTTTCTGTTATCATTATTTTTTTCTAGTTTAGCAGTGTACCAGAAATAAAATTGCTTCTCCATACTTCCTTCGCTGTGTCATCCATTGCGAGGTCTGCATACTGTCAGTCTCCAAAATACCTTCGTTACCTGTCAGCTTCTATTGCTGCTGTCCCATTTTGTGGCAAGAGTTTATCTTCTGGTTTATGCAGTGAGTTCTAACTGGGCCTTCGGCATCTTTTCTGTTCTGCCCCTCCGTCCTTTGTGCACAGCCGTCAGAGGAATCTCTCTTTTAAAATATACAAAGACTAATGTCTCTTTTCCACATAATTTAAACTTTTTCCTTTTGCTTGTGAGCAAAAACTTCTTTAATCTGATTTATCAGACTGTGGTGTAAGTGCTGCCTGACCTTTGATTCTGGTCACTTCCTTCCCACTCACTCATTCAGGACCTTTGAGCGTGCTCAGCTGCCAAGCTAACTCCTGTTCATCCTTCAGGGCTCAGTGCAGATGCCTTTTCCTCTTTACGTCTCCCTTTCATCGCAGTTGTTTTTTATATAATACTGTCACACCTGCAGTTTTACATTTGTTCATGTGTTACTTGATTTGTATCCTTCCCTAGAGACTGCTTCACGAAGTCAGGGACAGTATTTTTGTTTCTGATTATATTCCCAGAGTCTAGTCTTCAATACTAATAATAATGATAATAATAAAACGCAAAGTGGAGTTTGTAACACCTAACAAGAGTAAGATTAACATGATGAAATCATTCAGTGTTGGTGAGATAGTGTAAAACTGATAATGACATAAACTTCTTGAGTCTTCACATGGTATGTTTTATAGAGAAGGACATATGTTTTGTCTGCTTTGTAAATTTATTTTCAGCTAAAGGGCATGCTGTATATTTTCAGAGATATTCATTGCAGAATTGTTTATTAAAACAAAACCCTGACAGCATTACCCATATCCAGTAATGAAAAAGCAGTTAAGGGGCTGGGGATTTAGCTCAGCGGCAAAAGCGCCTGCCTGGCAAGCGCAAGGTCGTGAGTTCGGTTCCCGGTACCAGAGAAAAAAACCCAAAAAAAAAAAGTGGAAAAAAGAATAAACAGTTGTCTTTATACTGAATTTGCAACTAGATGAACATAATTATAAATTTAGACAAATACAAGAAGGAATTCCTTTAAGATGTTGAATGGTTTATTTTTGGCCATGCATTGTATGATTTAAGAAGTTTTTTTTTGGTAACATCACTATGAGTGCTTTTCTCTCTTTAGTATGGACCTGTATTTAGTTTTACCATGGTGGGCAAGACATTTACTTACCTTCTGGGGAGTGATGCTGCTGCATTGCTTTTTAATAGTAAAAATGAAGACCTGAATGCAGAAGATGTCTACAGTCGTCTCACAACACCTGTGTTTGGGAAGGGAGTTGCATATGATGTGCCAAATGCAGTAAGTGACCCTGTTATCTTGAATAAGAGCAAATCTGTACTAGAATAGTTACAGCGAGTAGTGTCATATTACATATGTACAATGTGGAAACATTTTATTCCTTGGTTCAGAAAATCTGAGGTGCATGAGACATGTAAAAGGAGAGAAACAATGTGTAAGCTGACCTGAGACGTATATTTGATTTTATTTTTATTTTATTTTTTTTTTTCTCCGGTACCGGGAACCGAACTCACGACCTTGCGCTTGCCAGGCAGGCGCTTTTGCCGCTGAGCTAAATCCCCAGCCCCTATATTTGATTTTATACCTCCTGGCATGGCCTAAATAAAGGGCTTCCTGTACAGTGAAGTGAAATTAATGATAAGAGCATAATGGGATTTTCTTTGAGATCCCATTATTTTATCAAAAGGGCTTTCTAACCTGCCTACTCCCTGAAGTTCTAGCATAAGCATGTTAAACATTCCTGACTTCAGAAGTCCTCTTTCCAATGCAACTCCTTCAGGTATAGCGAGTGTTTGTTATGTGTTTTCTCTCTTCAAAAGTTAAATATTAAAAAAAAAAAAAAAAAAAAAAAAAGAGAAAGGGGCTGGGGATTTAGCTCAGCGGCAAAAGCGCCTGCCTGGCAAGCGCAAGGTCGTGAGTTCGGTTCCCGGTATCAGAGAAAAACCAAAAAAAAAAAAAAAAAAAAAAAAAGTTAAATATTAAAGTATAAGTTGTTACACAACGTAACTTTTAGATAACTGGTTCGGTTGCTTGGTGTGTGGACTTTGGCTAACACACATAGCCCAGTACTCACGTGTTGTAGTTAGCTTTTTCATTGCTGAGACAAAATACCTGACACCCAAAGTTAAAGGAGGAGAAGTTTATTTGGCTCACAGTTTGTAGAGGTTTTAGTGTGTAGTTTGCTGGCTTCAAGGCAGGGTGGCATGGCAGAGGGGCATCGCAGGAGAGAAGCAGTGTGCTGTAAGCGGTCAGGCATTGAGAACACATTAGCCCTCTTTCTGTCCCTTATATTTTATGCAGGCTACACTCCCTGGGATGAGTGTACCAGTCACACCCTTAATCTTAGTCAGAACTGTGCCAAGCCAGTCGGTGTGTTGATTTGCTAATCACACAGTATAGATCCAGCCACCTCTGAAAAGCACCCTCCTTCCTCCGTGACTGCTTGAGGCTTTGGGCAGCCATCTAGACACAAGCCGTAACACTTAAATACAGCAGTTAAAGTAGATTAAATGTTGTTTTTGGAAATGGGCACATTGTTGGAGAATGACTACTCAAATTCAAAAGCAAAATCCTCAGAAAATCTCTGCTTAGATTTGGTTTATCCATATTTCTTCTTGCATTTTATTAGAGTCTTAAAATATAAATGCCCCCAAATGATTAACCACTAGTTATCTTTCTGTAAATTTATTTTGTTCACATTATATTCTCATTAAACTTCTGGAAGATATTGTCAGGGAGAAATGATATTTGTTTGGAAATAGAGGAAGAGAACGTGTTAAAGAGGATAAAAACAGTATCAAACTTAATGGACCTTCAAGAAATTGTATTGGTATTTGGGTTGGGTTGGAAGACTGGAAGTTAAAGAGAATGGGAACAAGGAGCTCTGGAGTTAGGAGTGGGAAAAGGATCTGTAGGAAAGAGTAAGAGGTTGGCTTCCTACTTCATTCATTTAGGACCTTGGCAGCAGACACTGTTCTTCTACACATTCCTTCAAATAAATGCTTAGATGCTCTAAGTTGCCACGTCTAGTGTAGTTTTAAAAAATTCTTAGTTTTTTTTTTTTTTTTTTTTTTTACAATTTTTGAGGATGTTTTCTTTGAGTGTTATATAGTTAGACAAACCTACTGGTGTGATAGAGCAAACATCTTGTAATACCATGTAACCTTGATTTTTTTTTTTTTTTTTTTTTAATAAAGATTTTCTTGGAGCAGAAGAAAATATTAAAAAGTGGCCTTAACATAGCCCACTTTAAACAGTATGTTTCCATAATTGAAGAAGAAACAAAGGAATACTTTAAAAGTTGGGGAGAAAATGGAGAAAAAAGTAAGGTCCTGTTATTTCTGCTTGTCCATGACTAGAAATAGAGTGTGTGTGTGTGTGTGTGTGTGTGTGCACGCGCGCGTGCGTGCGTGTGTATGAAACAGTGTAGTGTATGTAGAGTTACCTTGGGTTTAGTGAGAGGGACGTGTTCTCATTTTCATGGATTAGTTATTGTGAATCTGGTTTTTCGCTAGACTGCAGTAATGTGTTTCTTCAGAGGTGATTGCCCTACCTGGAGCAGCGAGCAGTATTTGCTCACAGGGCAACAGTACCCAGGGCAACAGGTTGTCACATTCTGAGTGTGGGCTTCAGCTTCTGTAAGTGGAGTAGGAACCTGATTGTGTTTTTAGCACCCCTAAAGTTGGTGTGATACATTTTCTAACAGTACAGAAGGCTGATGTGTAAATTAGAATGGCAATTTAATAAATACATGTGAGTTTATAGTCTTCAGAAGACCAGAGTATTAGCTGATCTTCTCTTTTTTGGCGGTCTAATTGGAAACCCAAATGTTAATGGGCCATTCTTTTGGTTACTGTAGAATGAAAGAACAGGAAATTACTTGGATAATTTTTATGACTTTTGATTGTCACCAAAGTGTTTCTGCCAGACGCTTCTGTCTCCAGTGTAGGGGTACATCAATTGGTGATGACACTTCGCTTTTATACATTGCCAAAACTTCAGTTTTCAGTTTTGATCTTCCTGTATTTGACCTGAGAAAATTCAGATCTTTGAACTGTCATTCCTTAGGAAGTAGCCCCTTATTGTCTTCAGAGGCACCAAATAATCTTTTTTCTGGTTTTTTGTACTGTAACCCGAAAATCAGATAATCTTGTTCATTTTAATCTCTGTTTTATCTCTGTTATCTTTTCACGGTAAAGAGGAGCTCATGAAGGAGGTTTAGAGATGCCTTCCTGGCGTCTGTTGTGGCTGTCCAGAGGGCACTGTGTGTCCTGTTATTATAGACAGCTAAGTTAGATAAAAATATCTTAGGCAGTCAGACAGGCTAAGCCCTCGAGGGACTCAGTGCAGTGGACGAGAATGCATTACAATGGGCTGGCCAGGCCTCAAGATAAAGACAGAATGACCAGGCCTGCATGCCTCCCCAAGGGATAAGCAATATACTCTAATTAAGAGCACCTGGTCCAGTAAAGTCTAGCTAGGTTTTGGTCACCTAGATGGGTGACCAGGACCTCCTGACTCATCTCTTCCAAAAAAGATCCTTGTTCTTTCCATGTACACTTGGTATGTGACTGCTTCCCCATTAGATCAGTATTACCTAAGTGGCTATACTTGTATTCTTATTGGTTGGTAATAGTTTTGGCCCAAGTTGTACATACCTCATAATACTATACCCACCTTGTGATGTCGCTCTGTAAAACTTGCTTTGAGTAGTGGACCCATTGGCAACCCACTCGGGCCCCCTCTTTGAGGAGCTGTCTGTCTCCCAGTAAAGTTGCCTACTCTTAACCTCCATTCATTGTTCCTTAAAATTCATTCTTTAATTTTGGGAAACAAACTTGCTGTATCAGACATCTAACAGGTTGAGAGTTATAATATTTCCCTTAATCATTTAGAGGTCCTATATCACCGTGATCTGCTCTGTTGACTTCGGTGCTCTGCATAGCCACGTATCTGTCTGCAGACTTTTTTATGAATAGGATCTTGTTTGTTCCTGTTTTTTTAATTCTCAGTTTTCTATCACTACCTTTTATATATTCAACAAAACAGTATTTCATAAAATGTTTATTAGATGGTATGGTAATAAGAATAATCTTTTTCTTCCCCAGATTTATTTGAAGCTCTTTCTGAGCTCATAATTTTAACAGCTAGCCATTGTTTGCACGGAAAAGAAATCAGAAGTCAACTCAATGAGCAGGTGGCACAGCTGTATGCAGATCTGGATGGAGGTTTTAGCCATGCAGCCTGGCTGCTGCCAGGTTGGCTGCCTCTGCCTAGCTTCAGGTATGGATAACAAGATAGTGCATGTAGTTATTTAACTTTGTATACTGTGCTGTTGATATGCTGTCAAATTTGGGGAGATTATGAACTTTTATAAGAACTCAGAAAGGTTTTCATTATGTAGTGAGCTTATTTAAAGTTAGTTTGTTAAAATGGTAATTTACTATTTAGTACTTTAAAGCTTACCTCCTTATACTCAGGAAAGTCTCTGAACTTTCTCTAAAAGCCCTGCTTTAAGCACTTGTTTGAAACTCTTTAATGGTTTTTTAGTATATATATTACTAAATTTCTTTCTTCTGAATATGTGTGCCTTTATTTTTTTATTTTTGAGACAGGGTCTCACTATGCAGTTCAGGCAGGCCTTGAACGCACTTTGTAGCCCAGGCTGGCCTTCAACTTGCAGCAGTCCTCCTGCCTCAGCCTCCCGAGTGCTGGGATTGCAGGCGTGTGCCATCATGCCCGGCTTTGTGCCTTTGTTTAATTTTCTCTTTGGCCCTTTGCCAAGTGTTGTGGGATTTGCTTAAGGGTAGAGGCTTTCTTTTAGAACATGATATATAACTTACCGAGGGTCATGCACGTTAGCTTTCTAAATCTTCACTGAATCACATCCATTTAGGTGAGTGATGGGGAGGAGTTAAACTGGTATTCCAATTACAGAGTAATAGTAGTCTGAATAAAAGAGAAAGTCAGGAGAGGTTCTCTGAGTTCCTCTGGAACTCATAGCACCTTGTAGTTGCCAGGAGCTTCCCAGTTTTCAAAGTCCTTTTCCTCTGTATTGCGTTGCAGCACTCAGCACAGCTCTTGGCCCTGGTTTTCCATAAACGTATATCCAGCCTGTTTCCATCTGCTCTATCTCCTGGGTGAACCGGAATCCCTGAATTTGATATGATGCCGTAGTCTTTTTTTTAAACTTGGACCAAAAGATTTAACCAAATTATTCCATTCACTTTCTTTTTATTTATTTTGTGTGCTGGGAATTGAACCTGGGGCGCTATGCAGACAGACTAAGTATGTGCTCTCTGTCTGAAAGATGGCCCTGCCCTCCATTCACCTTCTTCAGTAGGCTCTGCTTTATTCACACTGAAATTTGAATTTCTTTCTGTACATAGCATCTCAGTCGATCCCCTAAAGCAGTCTTTCCAGTAAAATAGGGCAGAAATTTGGGGCTTATAGAGAGAGTGCTTGGCAGTCAGGTTGCCTGGTTTTAAGGGCCAGTTCTGCTGTTCATTGGGGGTGTGATCTTTGGCTACGTGCAAGTTGAGGTGGTTGCTGCTGCTGTTTAAAAGTAAAGCTTTGGGAGTTGAAGCTGATTTTCTGAATCTACTTGAATTTTCCTCCCTGTAGAACTGTGTTTTAGAAAAATGAAAGATAGGCTCAAGAATGAGTGAATCTTCTTCAAAACTGATTTGGTTAAAATTAAGTTGCGTGTTAATTTAGAAGAATATTTTACTTTGTGTTAAACTGAAAGATGTTTTTAAAGGAATTTGATGCCTATTGTGGGCCTGCAGTTAGAAGACAGGTAGTGTGTTAAGAATCTGAGATGTAGAGTGTACAATAACATTGTTTTTGGATCTAATAGCTGTAGAAATTCTTAAGATTTTTATGAGGTTTTTCTTGGTTTTAGATTTTAATTTTTTTGTTGTTATTGTAAAGGGGATTGAACCGAGGGTCTCACACATACTAGGTAAGTGCTTCACCACTGAGATACAGAGGCTGGGGATTTAGCTCAGCGGCAAAGCGCCTGCCTGGCAAGCGCAAGGTCGTGAGTTTGGTTCCCGGTACCGGAGAAAAACCAAAACCAAAACCAAAAAAAAAAAAAAAAAAAAAAAAACCACTGAGATACATCCCCAGTCCCCTATTTATTTTTTATTTTGAGATAAGGTCTCACTAAGTTGTTGTCCAGGTTGGCTTTGAGCTTGTGATCCTCAGCATGTGCCACTATGCCTAGATGGTTCTGATTTTGTGAATTAATTTAAGGTCCTTAAAATTATTTAAGTAAGATTGCCTTAACTGAGGACCTGGTTTTCAAAATGAATTAAAGCCTAGAAAGTATTATTTTTAAAAAATCATTTTTATGTTTAAATTACAGGCGCAGGGATAGAGCTCATCAGAAGATCAAGAATATTTTCTATAAGGCAATCCAGAAGCGTAGGCAATCAAAAGAAAAAATTGATGATATTCTCCAAACCTTACTAGAGTCTACATACAAGTAGGTGTTGTCCACATGAGATACTAAGCTAACGTGGGAAATTACACATTAAAACATAGTTAAATAATATTTCCAGTTAAAAAATATGGAGGTTGACAGAATAAGTAGTTAGCTATGACCTTTGCATTTTACACTGTTGAGACCTGAATTCCTGGGGCCTCATTATTTCCTGGCATCCGTGACTGAGCGTGGTGACAACCTGTGCTCCTCTTTTCCTCTGTCAGTCTCTCCCTGGGGTGGGCGGGGGCGCTGATGTGGGGTAGGCAGATGAAAGGGGCTGTTACGCCTGAACAGTGTATTCGGGTTGAGACTTGAAGTGTGTTTGCCCAAGTGTTCAGTATCTGTGTGGTTCATTCTGCAGAGATGGCCGTCCTTTGACAGATGATGAAATAGCAGGGATGCTTATAGGACTGCTCTTGGCAGGGCAGCACACATCCTCAACCACCAGTGCCTGGATGGGCTTCTTTTTGGCCAGAGACAAAACGCTACAAGAAAAATGTTATTTAGAACAGAAAACAGTCTGTGGAGAAGACCTGCCTCCTTTAACTTATGACCAGGTTTGTTGGATTTTTATTTCATTTCTGTTTTATAATGTTTAGCATCTGTGGCTAATTTGTCTATTTTGAAGGACAACTTGAAGTTTTGCTTATACTTTAGCTTAATTTGGGTTGTCCCATTTTTAGGAAATTTCCTGTAACATTACCTAAAATATTCTAATATTTCTTCTTTTCACTAAACTTCATCAGATGAAGGTTGTGTATGTCTGTATGATGAAGTGTAAAAGCCTCTGAATTGCATAGAGTTGTGTGTCCAGAATGGTCTGTGCTTGAGCAGAATCTTCTAAAAGGAGTAGTGGTGGTAATGGGGCTGTAAAGTCTGCAAACACTGAACCATCTCGTTGGGCAGAAAAGGAAATGAGAAGGCTTCACTGTACAACCTGAGAGTCCGTCTTTGAAGCAAACCTTAGTAACATCCTCTTCCTGTTATGCATGTGTTTTGGTCCTCTGTTAGTATGGCGTATTACATTAATTTTTCAGGTGTTGATTCTTATATTCTTGTGATAAATCTTACTTCAGAATAGAGTCTGTCCTTTCTCTTCCTCCATCTTTCCCTTCTTCCTCTCTCTGTTTTTCTTTTTTTCATTCTTTCCTTTCTTTCTTTCTCTTTCTCTTTCTTTCTTTTCTTTCTTTTTCTTTCTTTCTTTCTTTTTCTTTCTTTCTTTCTTTTTCTTTCTTTCTTTCTTTCTTTCTTTCTTTCTTTCTTTCTCTCTCTCTTTCTCTCTTTCTCTCTTTCTCTCTCCTTCCTTCCTCTCTTCCTTCCTTCCTTCCTTCCTTCCTCCTTTCCTTTCCTTTCCTTTCCTTTCCTTTCCTTTCCTTTCCTTTCCTTTCCTTTCCTTTCCCTTTCTTCCTTCTTCCTTTCCCTTCCTTCCTTCTTCCTTCCCTTCCTTCCTTCTTCCTTCCCTTCCTTCCTTCTTCCTTCCCTTCCTTCCTTCTTCCTTCCCTTCCCTTTTTTCCTTTTCCTTTTCCTTCCTTCCCTTTCTTCTCTCTCTTTTTCCTTTTCTTTCTCTCTTTCTTTCTTTCCTTTCTTTCTTTCTCTTTCATGACAGAGTCTTACTGTGTAGTTCAGGCTGTCCTGAGCTGCCTTCTCTCTTTGTTCCCTCAGTCCCTCTTTCCCTTCCTTCCTTCCTGTCCTTTTTGTATGTGCTGAATTTTATTTGCTAGTATTTTGTTGAGGATTTTTTACACTATATTAAAAAAATCAGGAAATACTCTTTACCTTCTTATACTACCACAAACCTTGCTTTTCTCACCAGCATTTACTTTTGTTTCTCGAATCAGCTTTCCTTTAATTATTGAAAGCCTTTGGTTGATTTGGTTTGAAGAAGTTGAGATCGATGATGTTTTGCTAATGCTCTTGTGTTTTGGAGGAGTGAGTCGTGTCTTTCCCGTGCTGCTGTCCAGCATGATTGCCCCTCCTCCTGTTATCTTGCCTTCCTTTTTCGTGTTGACCTTGGGCATGAAAGTGCATGGTAATCTCAGAAGCCCCCCCGCCCCCCTCCCCCCGCCCAGCCAGTTGTCTCTGTTCTTCAATCCAGAGTGCAGCCTGCCTTACACTGACCAAGATGTTAATGTTTTTATACTGTCGAGTATGTTAAGTATTTGTAAAGAATCAGGAAATACTTTTTCTTTTTAGCTCAAGGATCTAAATGTCCTTGATCGCTGCATAAAAGAAACATTAAGACTTCGACCTCCTATAATGACCATGATGAGAATGGCCAGAACTCCTCAGGTGAGTCTCTTGCTTAGCTCACTCCTCTGTGCCCCAGTTTTTATTGATCAAACTTAGGAGATACAGTGGTATGAAAGAGAATTTCTTAAATTAAAAAAAAATTGCTTTACATAAGTTTAAGTTTTATACTAAATACATGGACATTTACATAATGGCAAGATAGTATATATGCCCATCTCTAATGCTATTCTCTTAATTTTCATTTAACAATTGAATTTTTGAAATGTCACTTGTAATTGACATTCTTCTTGGTTTTCAACATAACACATTTTGTTGAAAAAAAATTGTGATCGTATGAAGTATTTAAATTAGGTAGTGAAAGGCTCCCTAAAATTCTGTCTGCCTCTGAGGCATTATGGATTTGTGTGCGTACGTCCAACTCAGTGTTGGCTTACTTACAGATCATTTGAGTAATTTTTAGCTGGTTTGTCATCTAGCTGGATCTTAAATATATGTGTAGCTCTTTATTCCACGGTGACCTAATGGGTAAAATTCTCTAATGCAGTGTGTTGCTTCCATCTGTAGACTGTGGCAGGGTACACCATTCCTCCGGGGCATCAGGTGTGCGTTTCTCCCACTGTCAACCAGAGACTTAAAGACTCCTGGGTAGAGCGTCTGGACTTTAACCCTGATCGCTACTTACGTGATAACCCAGCGTCAGGAGAGAAGTTTGCCTATGTGCCATTTGGAGCTGGTAAGATGATGACCTTTCAGTTTGAAATGTTGGTTTTAACATTTGTCCCTGTCAGCATAACTCATGTAGATTTTGTTTATAAATATCCTTTGTTTTGGCTCTAATTCCTTCCTCTGTCATCACCAGGCTCTCCCTTTTGGCTGTCTTTGTGTTTCACACTGCTGTCCTATAGGGACACCAGTCTTTTAGATCTAGGGCCTACCCTAAGTCTAAAGTGTCACACCACTTTAATTACATATATAATGACCTTGTTTCAAATAAATTTGTATCCTGAGATTCTGGGTGGACCTTACTTTGGAGTACAAGTCACAGGTGAAAAAGACTCTTTTACAAAAAAAGAAACAGACAGCTGGGCGTGGTGGTGCACGCCTGGTGGCGCATGCCTGTAATCCCAGCATGCAGGAGGCTGAGGCAGGAGGATTGTTGTGAGTTCGAGGCCAGCCTGGGCTACAAAGTGAGCTCAAGGCCAGCCTGAACTACATAATAAGACCCTGTCTCAAAAAGACAAAAAACAAACAAAAAAAAGAAACAAACAGATCACAGCACAAAAACTTCCTTTTCAATAAAACTGAGAGAAATTAGCATAAATGAAACAAAATAGCATATATGTTGAAATATTTTTGAAACAATGGAATAGAGAATTTGGGGAATTATTTGAACATCACCCTACTTCCTATTTCTCTAGCTTCTATTTTGCTCTTTATTTATACATGTATATGTTTTGAGTTTCTCATATAAGAGAAACCAAGCTATATTTCAGCTTGTGTGTCTAACTTATTTCACTTAACATTATGTTCTCCAGTTGCACCCATTTGTCTATAGATACCTCAAGTTCATCTTTCTTTGTGGCAGAGTAGTACTCCACTGTGTATAAATACATTTTCTTTATCCATTCATGTGTTGATGGACATGCACTGTTTCCAAGATTTAGCTATTACAAATTGTGCTGCTATAAATGTGGGTGCGCATGTATCGCTGTAACATGATGACTTTAACTCTTTTGAGAAGATACCTAGAAGGGGGATAGTTGGGTCAAATGGAATTTGTATTTTTAGTTTTTTCAGGAGTCTCTGCAGTGATTACCATAGTGGTTTTACTAGTTTACATTCCCCCCAGCAATGTAGAGGAGTTCCTTTTCTCCCATATCCTTATCAGCAGTTGTTATTACTAGATTAGAGGTAACAGAAACAGCCCCAGGTACACCAACCTATTTGATCTCTGACACACACTGTAAGAAACACACACTGTGAGAAAGATAGCCTCTTAAATAAATGGTGCTGGGAAAATTGGATATCCACATGCAGAAGATTGAGTCTAGACCCCATATATCGTAGCGTGTACCAAACTAAAATCAAAATGGATCAAAGATCTAAGTGTTAAAACAGAAACGTGATCTACTGAAAGATAAAATAAGTACAACTCTTAAAGAGACAGGTGTAGGCGAGGACTTTCTTTACACAACAGTGGCACAAGAAATAATTTTGAGAATCAACAAATGGGTTCTTATCAAATTAAAAAGTTTCTGGCAGCAAAAGAAACAACCAAAAAAAAAAAAAAAAAAAAAAGCTAACAGAGAGAAGAGACAACATATAGAATGGCAGCAAAATTTTTGGTTTTTCTGGTTTTTCTCTGGTACCGGGAACCGAACTCACGACCTTGCGCTTGCCAGGCAGGCGCTTTTGCCGCTGAGCTAAATCCCCAGCCCCTAGTGTGTGCTAGTCTTAAATATGGCACATTCAGCATGTTTTTTTCTTTTGATAATACTTACAGATTTCACAACAAAATGCTTAAATCTGAAGTCACCATTCAGTCATGTTTGATACATGAACAACTTTAGTTATCAACTTTCTAAATGGCTATTGCTGTCGAGTCCTGTGTTTGCCTAGTCCCACGTCAGGAAGTGGTCTGTTCTACTAACACTTGGTTTTAGCCTTTGTGGTCTGTGATCATCTTGAATTAATGTAGGGTGGGAGACAGGAATTGAAGTTTTTTCCCTTTTGCATTGTCTAGTAGTACTGTGTTGAGAAGATGTTATTTTCTTGCCTTATCACTGTCAAAGATAATCACATAACCACAAAAATATTTCTAGGCACTCTTTTGTGTCCCACTGATGTGTTTCTTGATCCTTATCCAGTACCACATTGGCTTCGTTGCTGTACCATTAGTCTTGAAGTCAAATGTGGTCAGTTTTAATTCCTCCAAAACGGTCTATTTTTAAGATTTGAGTATTATAGATCTTTTGTATTTCCTTATGCATTTTAGAATTAGCTTGTCATCTCTTATATGACTTTTTCAAATTTTGACACTAGTAAATGTTGTATTAGTTTTGTTAAATCCCTTTTTTTCTCCCATAGTGGCATTTTAAGGCCCTGGCCCCCTTTTAGTTCTCTTGTGTTTGCCATTTATTTTTTACATTTTTTTTTTTTGAGCCGGTTTTGCTATGTAAAGGCTGGCCTCAGACCTGTAGCAGTCCTCCTGCCTCAGCCTCCCAAGTGCTGAGATTACAACTGTACAACACCATGAGATTTTTTTTTTTGGTACCAGGAATTGGAACTCAGGACCTTGTGCTTGCCAGGCACGTACTGTGCCTCAGAGCTATATCCCTGGCGCCACTTTGATTGAAAGGTTTATACCGAATTTTAACTAGGGCTTTCTTGGGAAAGAAACAGAATGTTCTAGTACATTCCCAAACTAGAATACCATCTCATGATTCAAACCCAAGTAGTTGTTAAATTTCTAAGTCATTGCAAAAATCGTCATAATGAGTGAGCCAAGTGCTCTTTTCTTAAAAACACTGAGAATATTCTGGGGTTTTTAACCATTTACATTTTTACTTTTTGTGAAAGATGTCTATTTGCTCTTCATCTTGAAACGTAGTTTTAAGCGAATGATCACTCTACGCTGAAAGAGGTAAAGAGTTTAAATAAGTTTTTGATGAAATCTTTTTTTTTTAAACAGGACGTCATCGTTGCATTGGGGAAAATTTTGCTTACGTTCAAATTAAGACAATTTGGTCCACCCTGTTTCGTTTGTATGAATTTGATCTCGTGGATGGATATTTTCCTGCTGTGAATTATACAACTATGATCCACACCCCTGCAAACCCCATTATCCATTACAAACGGAGGGCAAAATGAAGAGCGCCTCAGTGAACTAATGGGACGTCAGTGTAAGCTGCAAATGCATCTGGGGAGAATGAAGTGTGTGAAGCAACACAACAGTGCTGTGTTTTAAAATTCTAAAAGCGAGTTTAATTTATGATTTTAATGTTTTGCTAACTGACCTATCAAATATGGTGGTATTTGAAACAGTTTATAATAGTTTTGATACTTAGGTGTGCTTTAAAGAAGCCAAGTTTATTAGTAAAAGGAATTGTTCAGGGTGAATCTAGGTAGTTGGCGGATTCTAAGTAATACACCTTTTGGGTACTAATTTTAAAAGCATGCAGAACTTTTGGCAAATAAGTTCAGGAGAGTCAGGTCTGGGACCACTTCTGCGAGGTGTAAAAAGACCAGGAATACTTGGAAGATGACATGTTACTCATTTTCCTTGGTAACTTTCGTAAGTAAGTATGGGAAGGTAGGGAATCAACTTGTAGTGAAAGCCTTGGATCAAAAATAGTTAATTGTTTCGGTATGAAGATCATTACCAGTGATGGAACTATAATGTAGAAAAATAAACTGAATTTTAACTGGAAGCACTTATTGTAGGAAGTTGAGAGATCTAGGTTTGTGCCTTGATAGTATTTCCTAAAAAATAAATACTAGGGGGCTGGGGATTTAGCTCAGCGGCAAAAGCGCTTGCCTGGCAAGCGCAAGGTCGTGAGTTCGGTTCCCGGTACCGGAGAAAAACCCAAAAAAAAAAAAAAAAAAAAAAAAAAAAAAAAAATAAATAAATACTAAAAACAGTATATTTTGATATGTGCTAAATTTCTCCATCTGCTAAATAATGTGTTTCCACAAGGTCCTATGTGTGTAAAAGCCTTATTGAGTAAGTTTTTCTTCCTTGGCTGAAGGTTGTTCCTGCCTATTCTCCAAAATGCAGTTTGGGCTGTTTGTATTGCTAGTTCTCTTGATTCAAACAGTTCAGTGTTTTGAATCGAGGATGAAAGTAATACAGATCAGGGTCATTGGACAGTGTTCTTGGTCATATTGTGAAGCCTGTATTTGGGAAGCAGCCTAATTCAATAATACTGGGAGCCTAACTATGTGAGATACCTGCAATTTGAGCACATAACCCATTTTTACCAGATGAAGCCAAAATGTTTTCCCTTGTGTATATTACATTCTGTTGAAGAGGCTGGAAGACTTGTATTAGACTCTTGTGAAGGCAAAAAATCTTTGTTTTTTTGCATTAAAATTCTCTTTGAGAAAAAAGCTTGTGAAGTGTGTGCTTCAGGGAGTAGAGTTGGGGCATCCAGGAACTTGGATGGGGAAAATTACATCTTTACTTTTGCACTAGTTTCCTTTTTACATATAGATGTGGTTCATTTATTTTAATGGTACCATTGTCTTTACCTTTGGGAAACATGATTTATTTTCCTACAGGTGGACATTGTACTTGATCCAGTTTTCTCTAACTGCAGTGACATTGTCTTCTGAGGCTTCTTTGGGGAAATTACCAAGAATAATATTGCTGGGTTTGAGGGAATACAATTATTTGCGATATTTTTAAATTGCCCTGTAAGTGGTTGTAGCAATTAATTTCCATCAGTAGTTTCAGAGTTTCTGCAGATTTTTTTCTTGTTTATTGAGAGTTTTGTCATTTGTAAAGTTTCTAGTTTGACAGGTTTGTTGGTTTCCTTTGCAATCCTGCATGTTTTGTCTTTAAAAGCAGTATTATGAAAAAGGATGTATAGCTTCACCAGACTGCTGAAGAAATTTCATGGCACAAAAAAAGAACCTGAACTAAGGTTAGAAGTCTGTTTAGTGAATCATTTCAGCCTTCTAACAGAATTTATTATTTTGGGGGGGATCAAACCCACAGCCTTGTGCATGTCAGGCAAGTGCTGGACTTGAGAGTTATTTTGTCATCACAGTCTGCTTCTGGAGTAGCACAAGTTAATGTGACTACAGAGGTCTCAGAAGGGCTGATGGTCAAGCAGTGGGAGTGAGCGCAGCTGTGTTCGTCTGCGCCTTTCTTCACTGCCTCCTTGTAGCGCAGCCTGGAGCGAGGTTTTCACCCGTAACTCTTCCACCTTCAATTATTTTGCTTTGTCTAAAACTCCTCTTGGAGCTTACCTGCTAATATGGGAAATTTGAGTAATTTGAAATGTTAAAAGAGTGTAGCAGTGTACTACGTAATGTGCCTGTCTGTGTTGATAGGAGTAATAGGACATCAGATAATAAGAAAATCCTCTAGATGTTAGTGACAAATACTGCTGCCTTAGTGAGGTGCCATGTGGCTGGGGAGACGCTAGACTCTTGTGTTATCTGTGAACCCACCAGTCTGAATTTGGCTTAGCAGGTATATTTAATTCTGTAGGACTGTGATCAATACAACTTAAAGATTCTTTAGGCTAAATGATTTCTGTATCTTGACAGGCCAAGACATGTGCCATCTTTGGATAAAAGAAATACTAAATATAATAGAGGAAATTTGGATTAACCACACAAATACCAATATAACATAAATACTTCCCACAGGTAAAAAGCTGATACAAAGGCGGATGGAAAACTTTCTTCAGTGGAGGCAGAGAAAGCTCTAATAGGTCCTTCTAGAACTAGGACAACTGAGTCCTGCATATCTGAGAAAAGTAACCATGCATCAAGAAGTATGGCTTACTTAAAAATGAAGACGATTCAAATACCGTGTGGTGAAAATGGCGAAGTCATTTTTATTTCAGTACTTGACAAAATACCCCATAAAATCCAAAACTTCTACCATTATACAAAAATAGGTCTCTACAAGTGGTATGTTCTTGTCTTCATCACCAGTAGCAAATATATTAGGCAGAAACATGTAACTTCAGTAGCCTTGTAAGAAAAGTGCAGGGCACTGCAAGCTACACATCCAGCAGTATCATAATTGGCAAGTTTAATCTTTTTACCCATTTGATAAATACACAAGGTTCATAATTTAATCATTTAAATTAGCATTCCACAAATATACATGTAATGATTATTGTGCATGAATACACACACAGTGCTTATATACACAAATTCCAGTTTGTTTTCATGTGCTGGCAAGGGATTTGTATACAATCATAAGCTGTGTTTATAATGGTCCCATTGAATATTCACAATACAAAAGCACAAAAGAACCACTGATTTACAAAAAGGAATTTCATTAAAATCACTTCATTTAATGATGTTTTGAAGGATTATCTTCTCATGCCAGTATGAAACTGATTAGTTGACCCTACAAGAAAAAAACAATTTCTGTGATTTCAAATTAGACTACTACCTGTACCAGGTTAATTCACACAAAACAGATTACTTTTTTCCAGCATTAAAAAAATGCTTTCTTATCCTGAAAATGTCATTCATATTTGGACTAGTTTTTAAAAGAGATTCTGATTATGTATTGAAAGGTCACCATGAGTGGCCCAAGGTAAGAAAGACTAATGCTAAAGAGTTCCATAAAGTGCTTCTGAAAGATGAATTAGCTTGAAAAATCTGATCTTCACAATCTGGGTCCTACTGCCACTCAGCCTTTTGGCTAAGACCAAGGGCAAAATCTGGGCCCTAATGAAATCTGGATGCTCAAAACAACGGGCCAAACCAACAAAAAACCTCAACCTACTATTAGTCCAAGTTTGTGGGGCTGGTAGGAAAAAACTGTCCTTAATGAAGTTAAACATTATGAAAGCAGACTGACAGCAAAACTGCCCTTGATGAAGTTAAACATTATGAAAGGAGACTGAGAGCAAAACCACTTAAACAGTCCTTGGATCAAGAGTAAACTGAAGGGAGACTGGGAAACGATGAGCAGAGAATTCGTCTGCATTATAAAGTATGATGCGTTCAGTGTGTTTTTGAGGAGAAAAGTAAATGGATCATACTTAAGAGGCCTCTTTTTGTTGCGGGGGGTGGGGTACCAGGGATCAAACTCGGGACCTTGAGCTTGCCAGGCAGGTGCTTGTGCTGCTGAGCTACATCCCCAGGCCTCTTACGAGGTCTTTTAAGGGATATTTTTCAGCATCCATGAGCACAGTGGAGCAGCAGGGGTGATGGCTGCATGAAGGCTGGCGGGAGTTCAGTGCTTGGCACTTTCCACCATTGGTTGGTTACTTCAGGAACACGTTCTCCAGGTGACTGTAAAATGTGCAGGGTGCCTAAGGCATTGCTGCTCATCCTGCATTTTGTCTAATCCGCTGCGTAAAGACAGTATGGAGTCACATTTGGGCAGAATAAGATTCTGGGTGATAAATTATGTCTTAAATTCTTTGAAGGCTCTGCGGGTTACACAGTTTAAGGTTTGGCTAACTTGGTAACTTGTGTACTGAAAGATTTGAGTATCCCGAAGGTCAAGCAGTTTCAGAAAGAAAGAGCCGTGGGTCTGACATGGTGCTACCGACAAGTAAGTAAATGGAATACCTGACTGTACAGTTCCAAGTCGTCTTTGTAGTGCTTCTAGCCGGGTGATGTAATCTGTCAGAGCTCTGTCAGGATCATAGTTCTGAAGCTGAGAACACGCTAGGGAGCCAGGATTTAAATCAGCTGGAGTGCCTGGATACCTAAGAATTAAACATATACATGAATCCAAATTATCCAGAAAAGACGCAATCAACTTACCAGCCTGTTTCCGTCCACTGCTCCCCAAAGGTAGGCCATTGCCTCATCGAAACCCTCCATGCTTCTAAGTTTGAGATGACAAAAAACTCTTCAGCAGATTCAAAGATGCTACCAAGTCACAGAGTGCCCACTACAATGCCTGTCAAATTCTCAGGAAATGTTGGGCATTTATAAATACATCTTGGTGTGTAGACTGTTAGAATTCTCATAAGGGCCAGTGACATCAATTTTACACATTCAAAAACTAGCTTTGATTCTGAGCCTTGGGTTATGTAAATTACATTCAGGCAAAGATACATAGCTACTGCAGTGCAAGGAAGTGGAAGTCCTAACAGGGTCCATCTTTTTTTGTTAAATATTCATGTATTTACTCCAGTCAGGTCAGATCAGATTCTTACCTATGTTGAAATGGTAAAGGAGACCTGGGATATTCCAGATCTGATCTTGAGCGGTATGTCGTATGTCTTGGTTCTCCATACAGCTCCAGCCCACCAGAAGAATGATAAAATGGGTCTGTCTTTTCAGCACCTAAAATAACCCAAGATGTACCATTATAAAGAAAAAAATAAAACCCTTGGAAAAATTCTATCAGTAGGTAAGGTCTCAGTGGACTAGTACACTACACTACATTGTGTCCTAGTTATAGTCATTTTCGATTATGCTAAAGGAGATAACAGTACGAACAAAAAATTCGGTTTACTTGCAATCAAGGTTTGCTAGCTTTGAATACAGCACATAACTCACTATGGCAAACACTTCAGCTATTGCAGTGTGGTAATATGTTCTTCACAATAATTCCATGACACCGAATATACACATTTCCCTTTTCTCTGTTGCCCAGCTAGTGGCAGAATATGT
The DNA here is from genome assembly GCF_000276665.1 of Chinchilla lanigera. Taxonomy (NCBI): domain Eukaryota; kingdom Metazoa; phylum Chordata; class Mammalia; order Rodentia; family Chinchillidae; genus Chinchilla; species Chinchilla lanigera. The sequence continues at coordinate 9,088,089 of NW_004955432.1, read as the reverse complement.
AAAGACAGCTTAGTACCAACACAAGGTAGGTGTGCTGTGTCCTCTAGCACCGTGTATGCTCCAGCTTTTAACCTCATCCTGATGCCCAAAATGTTTAAGCCTGATGTCTCCTCCTTCCTCTTAGGTGTGTAGAGAAGAATTTTAACCGTCACTGTCACTGTCCAACCTACTAATAAACTCAACAACTGTTTGAATATCACTAAACTATGGCAATAAACCGTAACTACTCCACCTGACCAAGCCTCTCTTGAGCCAGGGCTTGGAATGCAGGCGAAAGCACCGGCTTGAGCTGGACCACCAGGGTTTGGTGCTGGCTCCGTTACTTCCTGAGCAAGTGATCTGGGGCCAGTAATGTGTTTTCCATAGCTCTGTTTCTCATCTTTGCCGCATGCGTAAGAGTAACTGCTTACATTATTAATTGGACGACTACATAAGCAGGGGTTGGTGTAGCCTAACTGAGTTTTAAAAATCAGCTGTTAATATCCTTTAAAAAAACCATGGTCCCCAACCTGGTTAAAGAGTCAGTCTCTGAGCAACACTGGCTCTGGAATTCATTATTTAGAAATTATTATAGTAATTTCAGAGTCACAAATAGAAGGAAATGCGCTATTTTGACTTCACCTGGATGCAGTCCAAAGCCATCTCTGTTAATATTGACGGAACCAGAACCTGTGACTCGATGCCACCGACGAACCAAGAATTTCATTCTAAAAAAGATCCCGAAATGAAATTTCACAGCACATCGACAGAGTATAAATACAAACCTTCCACAAAAATTGTCAGTTAAAGATGGACACAGAGCAAATTTAAATATCACACGATCCCCTATTCTAGAACTACGTAAATGTCCCAGGCTTGTAGCAAAATCAACCGCCAGGGAGCAGTGCTGCAAGTCCCAAGGGCCAGCAGAGGTCACCACCCTTCCCAGCATCAGGTTCTGGCTGCAGGGATAGATGACACGAGACAGAGGGCAAAAGTAGAGAAGAAAACAATGGATAAGCAGGGAAAGCAGGAAGTAATGAGAACAGAACGGAGAACGAAAGAGCAGGAGGGAAGAGGACAAAAGGACCCTTAAATCGGCGGTGAGAGTGAGCTGGGACTGCTAGGTGTGGGGTGAGGCCGTGCCATCAGCAACAAAACCGGTGCTGTCTGAAGGAACGGGATTCTTAGTGTCACGAACCGGTGAGGCAGCTGCTTGGGTCATCTGGATGCACAGGATACACTGGAGTGCCAGCTCTGACTTCTTAATTCTAGTTTTAAGCTTCAGGGGGTTTTTGAGACAGGATCTCACTATGTAGTCCAGGCTGGCCTCAAACTGTGGCAGTCCTCCTGCCTCGGTCTCCTGAATGCTGGGATTACAGACGTGTGCCACCGTGCCTCACTACTGTTCAGTTTTAGGAACATAAAAGGACAAGAAACAGGGTGGTAGAATAGCCACTTTACCCTGTTTCCATGGAGCGTCCTTAAATTCCTCCAATCAAGACGACTGGTGACCTCCACTGGGGCTTTTCTACATCTGAGCACTGCTCTGCCCCACGGAAAGCACGGCTTTCAGGCAGACACTGGTCTTTCTCATCACTGCATCTCCCAGCACTTAGCCTGGGGGTGCACCGCGCAGGGGACGAAGGGAATGGAGGGAGGGGGCGTGGGAGCCGTGTGCTGCGGAGCAGAAGGGTGGGGGGCGTGGGAAGCAGTGACGAGACGCAAGAGCCAGCACGAGCAGGTCTGGGGGGGCACTGGCTGGCTGCCCCGCTGGGCTTGTAACCTCGCCTGCCTCTTTCCGGTCGTTGAGACTCTGGGCGAGCAATCATGCACAGCTTCCAGTTAAAGTGTGCCATATTTTTCTCTGAAAAGGGAAAAAAAACCCCAAAACAAAGGAGAGCAAAGGCCCTTAAAGAAGCATCTAAAGTGACCTGGTGGGTGCAGGTGTGAAAAACAAAACTGCTCCAGGCCCCTGGCCCTGGAGAAGTGAGAGGGAGGAGACCCGTGCAGAAGCGCAGGTGTCCGCCACGCGCTGACTGGCCAGAGACTGTAGCCGGCCAGGACGCCGAGGGTCTTGGAGTCTTCACTCCCTTTCAACCACAGAGCGCGAACACCAAAGCTGCCGGCTTGACGCTGCCAGGGAGAAGGCGCCAGCCGCGCCCCTGCCTGAAGGCCACGAGCGTGTTCCCTGGCTGGGCACCACCGCTGAGTTACACAAGCAGTGAGAGAAGAAATGTATGCTGTCCTCGGGGTAGGCCTTCAAACACATCGTGTCTTCTGTGATCTTGGGTGTATATCTGAACTAGTTCATGGTCTGATTCAAATCTGTTTTAAGAAAACAATTCGGACTGACCCAGTGCGGCTAAGAAATCCCTGTAGAAGCACCAAATGCGACCTACTCGGACTGCACAAGCAGCCTCTGGGGGAGCCTCCCCGGGAAGCGACTTTACCTGGAGACGGCGATGCACACTCTGACAGCGGAACGGAACCTGGTGAAGCCCCGGGGGCGGTTGGTGATCACCTCGAGGTCGGTGAAGGCCGGCTGGCCCCCCATGCGGGCAAGCAGTGCCAGGGTGGCGTCTTCGCACTCTTGGAACCCGCCCAGTAGCAGCAGCAGGTATTTCTTCTGATAAATAAGAGCTTTGCGAAAGCTTTCTGCCCTCAAGTATTTACCATAAATCCTCTGTATTTAAAAAAGGGAAGAACAAAGAGGCCTCACTGTCATTCAACCCTTCTCTAGGGCAAGGCGAGCCATGTCAAGGACCCAGATCGGCGGTGTCCTCTCCCTTTCCTACTGTAACAGCGAAGTTGAAAGTGAGTGTAATTAACCTAACCTCTGCACCTCGTCTCTTTTTAGTAATGGAGTCAGAGTACTAACCACAGTTACGCTTTTTATTTTGGGCTCATCACATCTACTGGGTACAAGAGTTGAAAAACTGCATGGAACTGTTCTAATTATTATGGTCATTCATCTACTTAGGTCCTTTAATAATGTTTCCTGTCCCTTTGAGAGTCACACATTTATGTTCATTCCGTCACTGGAACACACATTCCAAATATTGTTGCCCTGGACTTTAACTTACTGCTTAAGGTAGTTTTACCTCAATGTCTATTCTTAGACACCAGGGGGGCTCCTTGGAAGGCTTCTTGTTCCACAGGGCATGATGTTCTTACGCTGGTAAGTACTGCTTTGGTTAGCTAAAAAGAGAACATTTTTGTCTCTCTATTATGGGAAGAAACTGGGAAGCAGGACCACGAGCGCTTGTGCTAACGCTGTGACAAGGAACAGAGCTTGACCTGGGCCCAGTTCTTGGCTGGCCTCTACAGACCTTCCGTGACCAGTCAGACACCTGGCAATCACGACACAGACGGAATGGACAGACCTAGAGGCAGCCCGAGCGCCCCCCGCACTTCTTCAGTGTGTTCAGCTGCGGTCAGCGGAGGTGAAACAAGGCGAGACAGGACCATCTGTAGACTGAAGAGGCCGCCTACCTTTAAGGTGACATGATCAGAGTCAGGGCTCAGGTTCTGGAGCAGAGCATCATTTCTCAGTTCAGCTCTCAGTTTATACACTTCTGCCTCCGCCCTTTTCAAGGATTTCTGGAGAGTCGCTTTCTCTCTGCTCCACACTTCTTTTTCGGAAGCAATGATGGCGTCAATGTTGGCACCAGCACCAAATGAAAACCTGGAAGACTACAGAGACCACACCCTACTTACCGTGATTTTTAAGAACGAGTCTCATGACGAAAAATAGAATTAATCCTATCAAAGGTATCCCATGATGGATACCTAGTATCAGCTTTTTGATCTCAGGAAAGCTCAAAGCTAACCTAAACTGACATTAAAGAGTATTCCCGAAGTCTGAGTACATGCTCCTTTGCTAAGCAGAAAGTCCTTGGCAAAAGCCTAGCCAGAGAAAGGTTAGGTTTTGCAGAGCTTTGAACTGAAAAAGTCAAGAAACTGAACAGCTGGGTCATCTGGGTCCAAGTGCTGAGCCTATACTTCAGAAGGGGACAGAAAGTAACCCTGCATGTACACAGCTAAGTGCATTGCTATGGAAACTGCACAGCTAGGTTTCCATTTATTTGTACAATTTTCTAATGGCCTTACCTGTCTATCAGCTAATTATACAAACCATTATTTTGCAGCTTTTAAACTGGAAAAAATTTAAATGCCTAGACTATTTCTTTTCTTTTTTTTTTTTTTTCCCCAGTACCGGGAATCAAACTCACAACCTTGCGCTTGCCAGGCCGGCGCTGTGCTGCTGAGCTAAATCCCCAGCCCCTGCCTAGAGTATTTTATTAGCCTGAAATATACAGTCAAACAGCATCTTTCATCACCTGAGTCTTAAACACAGTAACTGATAATTGTAACCAAAAAGCACAGTCAGGAACCTAGGTAGCCAAGTACCTGGATTTGGAGATAAACAGATTTTAGTTTGATTACAACTTTAGTTCAGCTTTCTCATGAATAAGGGTGGATGTGGATTAAATTCTGCAAGTATATAACCCTGTGTCTAGTACAGAGAAGGCTCTCTCCAAAATAATAGCTATGATTATTACTGTCACCCCTATAAAATCTTCCACAGATCTTACTAAGCATCAGGTACTGGATACTTTCACATCTCAGAGCCAGGAACTGAAAGCAGACAAAAGAACTGTAACTTGGCACTCCTTTTAAAAGTCACGTACGCAGTCTCCGGCAGCTCCAGCCTGTCGGTAGCACCTTATCCGATCTTCTAGCTTCATTACCGTGTTCCTCAAACCATTCTTCTCTTCCGTCAGCTGGCTGATATGTCCCGTCAGCTCAGCATTCTGTCTCAGCAGCCGCTCAGTCAATGAGCCACAGGAAGCACTTGGGGACACCGAGCTGGGCTGGGGAATAACACGGCACCAGGTCACGTAAGTACAGATTCCCGCAACGCTGCGTGTGGAAGTGTGCAGAGGCGAACAGAGCAGCCCACTTCTTGAAACGGTCTTGGGCAGTAACAGGGAGAACTGTACCAGGCAGCAGAGAAGCTAGGCAGGGCACGGGGCTGAAGAGCAGATTAAAGACACAAAGGCTTATGCAACGGTGTTGCTTTTAAGGGAGCTACAAGTTGCTTGGTAAAACTAGAATAAGCATTGCTTCACTTTGTGGATAATAGACTTCAATGAAGGCAGTCCAGAGGGCTTTAGGCAGGAACATGCCACAAAGTTCTAGAGACATTCCCTTGGCAGCAGTATGCAAAACAGAGTACGTTAGGGAAGATAGAATCTTCTGGTGTCAAGCACGCCCACGAGGATGTTGTCACAACAGTCCTGGTAGGAAAGCCTGCAAAGCGGAGGCATAACGGGCACAGGGACAGACGTGTGGGAGGTGAAGGCGCATGACTTAAGGGCTGCTTCGCTGTGCAAGTCAGCGTGAAGGCAGGCAGGCTACAGTGACTCCCAGCTTCTAACCTGGACGACAGCACTATCAGCAGGGCAGGAAGGACAGGGGAAGGTAGTGTTCGGTTTGGAGCATGCCTCTGGATCCCTAAGGGTCACTCTTGGGTACAGGGACAAGCAAGGTACCTCGGAACTAACTGAAAATAAGCCTGGAGCACAGGTCAAAGGTCTGCACTAGAACTGGACAGTAATCTCCACGATATCAGTGAGATTCATCCAGTTTATTCATTTTATCTCCAGAACCCCGTATAGGACTCAGGAGGCAGGATGTGTACCACATAAGTATTTGTTCAATAAATCAGTCCAGCGAAGGCTGTGGGATGGAGGCGCTTTAGAGCACATTAGAGAAAAGCACGGAAGATGACCGGGGAGGAGAAACCAGGAGGTAAGTGATGGAAGACGCAGACGCAATGAGAGAACACTGACAAAGACCAGGAAAGAGGGCTTTAAGGAGATGGAGAGCCCGGAGTGTTCAGCCTAACTACGTGAGGCAGGAGCAAAAGGATTCAGCAGGTGAGTGAGCCGTGGAGACACTGGGATGATTCTGAGGGGGGTCTCCTGCAGCGGGGAGGGCAGAAACCAGACTGCTCTTTTAGGAAGCTTAGTATATTAATAAAAGGGCACTGTAGCCAGGCGTGGTGGCGCACACCCATAATCCCAGCACTTGGGAGGGCAAACATTGTATTTACCATTAAAAAAATCAAAGTTTTATAGAATATGTTGGCAGTTTCAAACAGTTCATATTTCCTATTGAATCGCTGCTGTTTTACAAAGAACTTTTCAAAAGGTCTTACCTCTTCACCTGGCTGGCCAATGAATTTCTGTAGTTGTAAAATAATTCCATCAATATTTTCCTGAATCCAAATGAAAGTTTCATCATCTGCTGTTTCAAATTGTAGCCTTCAACAAAAAGACAAAAAATTAGAAAAGACTTTCTCAGGAGGGTTTCCTAACACAAACATTATAGACTGGGGAGACTGCTTCACTTGTCACGACCCCTTATGTGAAGAGCTCTCCTTCCCTAAGCGCGGGGGTTACTCTCAGATCTTCCGTGGAAGGAGCAGTATCTGTACATCTCCACTTCCCGCCCTGGCCAGCTACGCCTGCAGGGTGGCGACTGTCCAGCCTAAGGATGCTGCTCCCAAGACCAGGCGGGCCAGCCTAACCTGTCAGAGGCTTTCTGGGACAGATGGTGCAGGCTCGAAGCCGCACGCTCGAGCTTCTGTCTGACCACTTCTAATTCGTGATTGTAGTTCGTTTCTCCTCCATTCATGACCGTCAGTTTAGGATAGTTTGAGTCTTTTGTATCTCCTTCTATTTTCTGCTGAAGAACCCAATTTCGAGTCCGATCATTAGTCAAGCTCCAACTGGTTGGCTGGCAATTTTGGAAAAAAGAAGAAATAATAATTATAAATGAACAGCATTAAATATGCTTTCTTAAGGGAGCAGAATTATTGTTTATACTCCAAATAAGGTTCTATAGAATTTATTTTTAAATGATTTGCACATAAACTATTTAAATAATTCAACCTAGTATCAAAATTTCATAATCAAAGGGCTATGGAACTCCTTAGAAGTACTTAAAGTCTCAGTTTACCTCATTAAGATTCTGATACAGAATTCGTCTACTTTCTCTTTTTTCTTCCCGTTCCAGTTCCTGCTTTTGGAATTCCTGCATAATTCCTTGTAGTCGCTTTCCTTCAAGATCTAACTTATAGACTTGCTGCCTTTTCTCTTCTAGCTGGCGCTGAAGATCTTCCACTTTAGACTGGAGTTCACGCATCTTTTTCTGGCCCTCAGTGTTGGCCTCCTGTTCCGTCTGCAGTGTCTTCTTATGAACCTGTCTGTCCTTTTCCATCTGCTGTCTTGTTTGCAACGAGTCCAGCTTGTATTTTTCAGTCTCATTTAACAGTTCTACTATACGGCTGTGTTTCTCCTCCAGCTGCCTCTGCAGTTCCTTCAGGAGGTCCTCGGAGGGCAGGGGCGGACGCGGCTGGCCAGCCTGGTCACTGCTCTGCAGCTGGGCCCGCAGCTCCCGCTCCCTCGCTAGGGCACCACTCAGCTCCTGAATCCGGACTTTCTCGGAATCGAGGAGGACTTGCAGCTCCAAGTTTCGGCCTTGTTCTTCTGATAACCTGGCATCATGGAGCATTCTTTGTGATTCCACTTTCTGCTGTGATTCTGTTAGCAGCTGTTTCTGTTGTTCCAAAAGCAGAGTTAGCTGAGTATTCCTCTGTTTCTGATCCTCAAGCGAAAACTTCAGATCCTTGTAAGAAAACATCAAATTTAAGCACTTCTTAGTATTACTCATGTACTTTGTAAGTATAAAACCATGCTTTTATTAATACTAAACTGGTAATACTTAGAGGATAATATGCTTACCCAGTTTATTAATTACATTTTCAGTGGTTAGAACATAATTATTTAGACAGCCAACTGATTTTCATCAAGGAATATAAATGAGAGACAGGATAACAACACATTTCTCTTAAAACATTAAGCTAGGGGCTGGGGATTTAGCTCAGTGGCAAAAGCGCCTGCCTGGCAAGCGCAAGGTCGTGAGTTCGGTTCCCGGTACCGGAGGAAAAAAAAAAAAAAAAAAAAAAAAAACAACCAAAAAAAATAAAACATTAAGCTAATCTGGCTAAATATTTCTTTTTTGTTTTTCGAGACAGGGTCTCACTATGTATTTCAGAGTGGCCTTGAAGTCACTATGTAGCCCAGGCTGGCCTTGAACTAAGCAAAACTCCTGCCTCAGCCTCCCAAGTGCTGGGACTACAAGTGTGTGTCACTACACCCAGCCTCCAGGATACATTCTAACAAAGATCATTAAAAATTATAAGCATTCTTGTGATACTTGTTAGCCATATTAATGGTGTGTCTTCTTTTTAAACTGTTACGTACTTCTGTGTGAATAAGCGTAAGAAAATAATTGCTTAACAAGCGCATATTCATGTCAAGAACATGGTGATTCCAAACAGCGAGACACCCACAGGGGTGGCTAAGGTAGTGACTGCTGTGCTTTCATACACTAAATTATTAAGATACTGTGTGAAATTTCAAAAATACATGTTTCTGGTAGACACTGATAAGAAATTCCTGAAAAATCTTATGTTTTTCAATTTCAGAGGCTAAAAATAAAGCTTACATAGAAAGTGGGATCTGCGACAAACTACTCAAAATCAATGCAAATTTTTAATAAAAAATAGATTAGTATTTGGGGAAGTTACATATCCCTGTGTGGAGGTTACAACAGCAGAAATTAAAAAGTGAGCAAGCAAGAAAACAGGGCAAAAGGGCTGGCGACATGTTTTGGCCCCTGAGCTGGCGCACGCTGCATTAGGTGACAGGAGGAGTGTTCTGGGCCAGGGAGGCCGCCGCTGCCCCGGGCCTTCTGCGAGGCCCAGCCTGTCTTGAGCTGAGAGCCATGCGAGCCTAGGGGCATCTGCCTGAGAGCCCAGTGCTTATCCGAAATTTTTTGAAAGTATAGCAGCAAGGGCTCCTGTGTACCATGAAAGCAGTCCGGACCCCATTCTGTAGGATGGCCGTGGCAAACCCGTGACACTCCTGCCACGGTGGGCATGCAGCTGAGCAGCAGATAACAGTTTTTTTTCTAAACTAAAACCTCAGTATTCAGGTTTAATTGTAGCATTGGCACTTTGCGATAAATACATGGGTTTTGGGTTGCAGTGCGGGCACTGTTTCTAAGAGGTTTGCCGTCACTGCTTTAGGAGAAAACAGGAACCAAAACTACTTCTGCATTAAAGTAATACGAATGCCCTGTTTATCAAACTGGTGTGCACCAATTCACATTCCCCAAGTATGGTGCTACAGAGCAATCGGTACGTACCCTTGGATGCAGCAAAATAAAAAGCAAACCATCATCACTTCCTCATAATGCAGTTTAGATAACATTATAGCAGTAATTAACGCAGAATGAAAAACACAGCTTTTAAGGGTGTCTAACGTTGACATTTTAGAAAAGACCAGTCTCAAGACTAGATTCTCCCGAGACATAAAGATAACAATGACAATACCTCGAGTTCGTCTTTCTCCCTCTCTTCACTGTGTCCCAGCCTGGCTTTCTCTTTCTCCAAAGCCCATTGGAGCTCTCTTGATTTTTTCTGTTCACTTGCTAATGTATCATTAAGCATATGTACTTCGTCTGTCTTATCTTTAACTTCCAATCTAAATCAAAAGAGACAAATGAACTGTCATCAAGTACATCTTGAGCAAGAAAAAGCAGTTTACACTGAAAAGTTGAGGCATATACTGTATATTATAAACTAGCTAACATGAAAATATGAAGTTTAAGGATTCTTGAATGTGGTCATCTCAAATTCTCTGTTGCCAATATTGGCAGTACAATTACGATTATTTACCACTGTGAACTATTATACAGTTTATTGCTACAGAATAATTTTTGGGGGGTATGGAGACTGACACCAGGGAATATACTGAGCTACATTCCCAGCTCTTTTCATATTATGAGACAAGAGGCTCACTAAATTGTACAGGCTGGACTTCAACTTAGAATCCTCCTGCCTAAGCCTCCTGAGTAGCTAGGCTTACAAAATAAAATCAATAGCATTTTTCCTTGTGCTTTACTAACCACAGGAATCATTACATGAATTTGTGTGTGAAATCAGTGTTCAAAATAAGAACGACTGTATTTGCAATGTGTTTTGGCAAACAGAATATCTCAGTATTTATATAAACAAATGTATCCTTTTTTACAAGCATTATCTCTTGAAACACTTTGCATATTTTGGCTAACTAAACCATTCATCACATTAAACATCGTTTCTACTTAGCTTACGGTAAAATAAGCATCAAAATTGTATCTCATACAGAACTAAGACAAGAACTAAGAACTAAGTAGAGAATATGCCAAAATAATCAGGAGTTTACAACTGGAAAAAAAATTGGAATTTCCTCTCTCTACTGTTGTTTGTGCTATAATTAACAAAGTTTTCATGCTATTTAAACATCACAAGTAGTGTTTTATTTTTGTTTGCACAATGTTTACAACAGAATTACTCCATTCCTGCCCTAATACACATTTACAGTAAAGAAGGCTGGCACACCTGAATGCTTCTAATTCTTTCAGGTGCTTATGCTGTGCCTTGAGTGTTGTTTCTAGTTCCAATTTCGTTTGTGCAAGTTCACTTTTTAGCTCAGCAACCACCATTTTTTCCGAGCTCAGCTGTTCCTGAAGTTCGGTTGCTTTGTCTTTCACACTGCTGAGCTCCACTTGCATCTCCAGGATCTGAGACTGCTTCTGTTGCACGTTATATTCCAAGAGTTCTAAAGGGAACACGATTGACATTTAAAATGTGATCTAGTAACTCATTTGGTCTATAAATATTTCACTGCTAAGAAATAATTTGTTGTTTAGGAGGTTACTGCAAAACAACTGTAAAAGATTACAGCCTCCACAGTTGGTACTTTACAGAAACTTTACGCATATTTTCCTCAGTAGTGCTAGCGGCAGAAGAGGAGGCCTGGGAGCTGTGGGCTGTAGGGGGTGATGCAGGCCAAGTGGTGCGCATCACACCATGGCCCTCACTGAGACTGGGGACTTGGGCGGCTGCAGTGCCTGTCCCAGGAACAACAGTGCTCGCTGTGCAGAGCGCTCAGCAGCGCTACTCCCGGGACAGCTACAGGTGCTGGTGCTTCGGGGTCCCCTGAAACGCAGGGATCTCCCAGTGTGGCATGTGTGGTGCCTCTGCACAACTCCAGTGCTAACTTAACAGAGAATGTGTTCTCCAAGGATACAAGCAAATCTAACAGCAGCAGCAATGTGAAAAAATCAACTACAGTTTACCTGGACTCAATCATGGGACAGCTGTCACCACAAAATCCACACACTTCTAAAATGACAGCACCAGGAATCTCAACAAACACGACTTCCACTACCTCAGAGTTTACTCCTAAAGCAACAAGTGTTTCACAGAACAATCCCCCATGTCAACATCCTCCACGACCACAGCCACAATAGTTTGGAGACACAGCTAACAAACAATCACAGTAATTCTCATTCTAGAGAAAACAAAGGATCAAAATTTGACAATGTCAGCTTTGCTGGTAGTACTGTATTGACAAGGGAGTTTTATCTATTCTTTACATTGCATGCAAAATATGTTACTTGAGAAGAGGCATTTAGTACAGAATCATTGATAAACAGGATGCCATCATTTAAGGAAATCCAGGAACCAAGGAAAGATGAAAGGAAGATCGATGCAGTTCTACCAGTTAATTTAAGGTTATTAGTTTAAAGCAATATTCTTTCCTTAAAGGTAGTAGAAACAAGCCAGGTGTATAATGTATAAAGCATTACATATATATGTGAAGATTTGTTACTAAACTTAAAAAAGTCTTAAACATTTAAATGAATACTTGGAGCTTGTAGAAAATTTATACAATGATTAGATTTGTTTTTAGCAAATATACAGTAAGACAAGTCCTAGGTCACGTTTTTGTGGTACTGGTCACCCAGGACCAGTACCTGAAAGGCATCATCCCTGAATGGCGCAATGCCATCTGGGCGTCTACCGAAGGAGCCTGTCACAGCACTCGGGATTCTGACCGTCTGTTGCACATGAAGAACAGTGTTTTTAAGAGCTGACTATATCCCTAATTACTAATTCCGCAAGCAGAAATTATAGAATTGCATAAACCAGGTCTGAAGCATAGTTTAAGAAAGCTTCAAGATTTTATATTTTAAAGTACGGTAGTTGGTCTAGAAACAGGAGACACACAGAAAACAAAATCTTCAAATAAAACCTCCAACTGCCGTTGTGTTCTGTCCTATAAGAGACCCACTGAAGCATTAGAAAGCAGGTGTTTTTATCAGTAACTTCTTTTAAGATTTCAATGTTAGCTGATGCAATTTTCTTTCTTCATATAATTTAGGCAAAATTGCTATGTTGAAAGTGATGTCTTAAGGACTGAGTTGTAAGACTGGTATAGGAAAAACTAGGTCAGATTATTTGTTACTGTAAGAATATTTGTCACCATTGAAAATTGCTATTATTTCCTGTTCACTTGTTAATTTTAATTTTATATTTAGTGAATATTTTTAAAGAAATGTAGAGCTGCTTTCAATTTCTAGAAATGTAAAAATATTTTTAAAAAGACAGTTCTGTACATGATTTCCAAAATAATATTTACAACTCTGCATTGTCAGAATTACAGATTACTGCTTTGTTTATTAAACCAGGGATTATGGCACTCAGTCCAGACTGATGGATTTCATTGTCACTATGATCTATTTTTATAAAGAAATTTTTTCTCTGTTAAGAAAAATTCCAGAACTGTAAGTATACTAAAAAATAATAAAAGTTGACTATATTCATGAATGCAGGATTTAAAATTAATTGAATCTAGACCCATATCTCTCACCATATACTAAAGTAAAATCAAAATGGACTAAAGAACTAAATGTTAAACCAGAAGCAAAATGCTAGAAGATAGGCAAAACTCTTGAACACACAGGTATAGGCAAAGACTTTCTGAACAGAACCCCAGTGGCACAGGAAATAGTTCCAAGAACCAACAGATAGGATCATAAAAGCTTCTGCACAGCACAAGAAACAACCAACAGTGAGAAGACAACCTACAGAATAGGAAAAAAAATTTTGCCAACAATTTCTCAGAGGACTGATATCCAGAATATATAAAGAACTAAAAAAAATTAGACTTCCACAATAAAACACCCAATCAAAAACTGGGCAAGTGAAATGAATAGACACATCACGGAAGAAATACCAACGGCCAATAAATACATGAAGAAATGCTCAACACCACTGGTCTGTGGAGAAATGCAAATTAAAACAACACTGAGGTGCCATCTTACCCCAGAAAGAATGGCATCATCAAGAAATCAAATAAGAACAAATGCTGGAAATGCTGCAGGAGAAAAAAGAACCCTCCTACACTGTCTGTGGGAAAGTAAAGTAGTAAAAACACTATGTAAACTAGTATGATCTCCAGTAAGGAGATTACTCAAAAAACTAAAACTAGAAATTCTGTTTGATGTAGCTATTCACCTTCTAGGTCATCTACCCGAAAGAATTAAAGTCATCATACTACAGTGGTAATAGTCACACCCACGTTTATGGCAGCGTAACTCGTATTAGCTAATGCTTGAAAATGGACCATATATCCATCAACAGACAAATGGATAAGGAAAATGCATTTACACACAATTGGGTACTACTCTGCCACGAAGAAAAATAAACAAGTCATTTGTAGGAAAATGGACGTGCCTTAAGACCATAATAATAAGTGAAATAAATCAGATACACACACTTGCATATCACATGATTTCTCCTATATTAGAAACCCACAGTAAAAAGAGCAAATTCAAAGGTAGAAATTGCAAGTAGGGAGATACATCATCCTCAAAGGGGGAGGGGATCAGGAAGGATGGAGGGAGGAAAGGGATAAGGGACAAAAAGGGATTGGGATGTATCATGTACACGTACCAATTCCACACAAGGGATGTAAGCATTATGTACTACAAACACGTACCAAAACAAACAAACACAACCCAACAAAAACAAAAATAAAACCTCCCCCAGAAACTCCAAGGAGAGGGAAGACAAATGGGATGAATCAGGATGTGTCATGTACATGTACCAACTGCACACAAGGAATGTAAACATTATGTACTACACACATGTATTTTTTAAGAAAAAATTTTTATTTTATTTATTTTTTGGTACTGGGAATTGAACTCAGGACCTTGCGCTTGCCAAGCAGGCACTGTGCCACTGCGCTATATCCCCAGCTCCACACATGTATTAATAAAGTTTAAAAAAAACTTTCAATGTTCACACAAAATTATAAACAGGGACTTCTGTCTTTTTCTTTGGGTCTTTTTGAGACAGGGTTTCATTATGCACTTCTGGCTGGCCTTGAACTCACAGCCACCCTCCTGCCTCAGCCTCTTGAGTGCTGGGATTACAGGCGTGCATCACCGTGACTGGCCAAGGGACTTCTGTGTTTATTCATTAAGAATGTGAACCACTCACACTTAAATTTTCTAATAATTTTTGATAACCATGTATAGTATTTGTAGTAGTTACCCATGTAATCATGACTACAATGGTCAACACTGCTTGCTTCTTATGCTCAGCCCTTCTTTGCAGATGGCCCCTAGGAACTTTGTAACTCTGTCCCCAGCAGTGGGAAGCACAAACCCTGGCTGGGATCCTTTTCCCTGCCCTCTCATTAGACATCCAGCAGATGATGCACATTTGTTATAATGAAAACAAACTTGGGGATTTAAATCTTCAAGTGCGTTAAGTGAAAAAAGTGTTGCGTTATGTTACAAAATATGCATCAGGCTCCCACCTGAACAAAAGTTATGTATTTATGTGTGCATGCATGTTGAAAAGGTCTGCGGACATATTTACCTAAGTGTTAAACAGCCACTATTTTAGGCTTTATATGATTCTAGGGGTCACTTTTACTCTTGTTTTTTCTGTTGTGCCATAAATATGTAACAATACTCCATTAAAACATTTTTTAAATTTAAAATTCTTTTAAGGTTTATCAAGCCATATTAATGATTTTAGGAGAGAGGAATAGTATTGGCTTTAGATCATAATCAATCATGTTAATTTAGGCTTTTAAAACAATTTCTCAGTGAATAGCATATGCAAATATGAATCCATGTGATATTAAGCTTCCAGTGGCTTCCTATTTAAGTTAAATAAAACAGTATTATCTTGTACAATTTTAGTTAGGATTCTGTTTAAAGGGTTATGTGTAATATATCTCACAGTAACTGTTCCTTCTGCAGCACTTTTAACCTAATTTGGGTTTTCAATGATAAAATGTGAAACTGCTGTAACAGTCTCAAAAGCAGATGCTTCTGCCTTACACGAAAGAGTATCACTAAACATGCAGCAACCTGTCTTCGGAGGGAAGATGAAAATTTACTCTAATGACTTCTATCTGCAGTTCAGTTTAAACAGATATCTCTATCGCAAACTGCAAATGACTCAAGCAAGTAAGTCACTAAGCATATGAAAAGGGACCTAAACCATGTTAGTAAAGTCAACTAAAGTCACAATACATGTCTGCTACGCACCTAAGAGATGGCAACAAAGTATCCACTGTGCACGGAAGAGACTGTCACAGAGCCAGCTGTTTGCAAATATGTGAAGCAATAATAAAACCCTCCTACAGGGCTAGTGAGTGTGCAAACTGACACTGCCACTCTTTGACATAGCTAGGCATTACCTAGCAAATCTGCATATACATATCCTGTGACACAGCAAGTCCACTCCTAGGTAGACTATGTATAGGTACATCAAGCACACAGTAGAATAAGATGGGGAACATAATGTATAATATCCATGCATGGGAATTCTACACAGCAACAAATCCAAACTAGAGATAAATTCAGTAACCTGAATGAATGTTATAGAAAGAGAAAGGAAGCAAGACACAAAATATGTACAGACTGATAAAAGTTCAAAACAGGGCAACTTTAATAATAAGCACACGAGTACAGGGAATATGTACATTGGTAGTAAAACTAAAGAAAAATCAGGACAATAACCGCTAGGTACACACTATGGAGTATGCGAAGGGGCTTTTGGGTAATGTTCTACTTCTTGACATGTGTGCTGCTCACAGATACTCCTGCAATAATCTGTCATATTGTGTATTTGAATTCTTCACTTTATGTTCGTAAATTCTTAAAGGGCTAAAAGTAAAAACAACTATTTTCATTGCAACTTCTTTTACTTAAGGTAGGTACCTTTAGGTGTAGGAAAGACTTACATATAGCTTGAAACAAAGACAATGAACTTAAGGGCTGTAATGTAAGGTTTATTTTTAATTAGACATTGCTGATCAATTTGGCAATTTTCTAACCCCTACAGAAATTAAGATAGATTATTTCTTTAGTGTTATGAAATTACAAATGTGACCAAGAAGAAATGTTTTCGCTGAGTAATAATAATAAGGGAAACAAAGGAAATATTTTCAGCTACTGTGTAACCACAGGAGCCTGTCACACAGCCTACCTTGGCCAGGGTTATCACTCTCCTGCTCTCTTTTCAGGGTCATTTTCCTACCATTCATTTGAGCACGCAGTGCTTGAATTTCAGACAACAAACTCCTTCGGTCTGCTTTTTGGACATATTCCATAGCTGCTTGATACTGAACAGCCTGTAACAAAGGAAAGTGAAAAAAATCAAATGAAAAGAGTCATAAAGATAAAGAAATTAATAATCAAGAAGTCGAGGGCCAGGGCTATAGCTCGGTTGCACAGCGCCTGCCTGGCAAGCGCAAGGTCCTGCGTGCGATGCCCAATACAAAAAAAAAAAAAAAAAAAAAAAGGAAGAAGACTGAAGAAGAATGCATGGAACACATATTCTAAGTATTTTTTATTTTAAAAATTCCATTACTTTTCTTATCCAAATTATGATGATGTTATGAAGATGCCCCTTTACCTCTAAATACTGCAGTGTATACTACTTCCTGAAAACATTCTTATACAACCACAGTACGATAAATAAAAAATTACCATTACTACAATAATATTCTCTAATAAACACAGCCTATGCAAGTTTTGCCAAATGCGCTTATAAAAAGCAGTGATATTGATGAGTCTTTGTCACTGTAATCCTGGATCTTTTGAGGAGTATAAGTTAGTTATCTTGTTTTATGTACTTCAATGGAAGAAAAAAAACTTTGTCAACTAATTTAGCCAAGGTTCCCATGCACCTGTCAGCCAGTTTTCCCCAATGATAACACCTTATGCGATCATAACATGTACCAAAACCAGGAAACTGACACTGCCACAATACTATGTAAACTACAGAGCTTACTCAAATTTCTTTAGTTTTTACATATTCTTTTCTTGGTATACGGTATTATGAAATTTTATCATTCGTACACATTCATGTATAGTACCACACTCAGGGCACAGAACTATTTTATCAATGAGTCCATGGGCCAGGGACATAGCTCAGCAGCACAGCGCCTGCCTGCCTGGCAAGCACGAGGCCCTAAGTTTGATTCCTGGTACCAAAAAAAAGTCTACTTGTAGTCACACCCTCTCCCTACTCTCAAGCCCGACAACACTGATTTGTTATCTATCAGGGTAATTCTGTCACCAAAGAGTGTTATATAACAAAATAGCCTGAGGGTATCAAGAGCTTGCTCTCTGTAAAGTGCTGAGTAGTGTTCCATCGTATGGCTGTACCAAACTTTGGCCATCCATTCACCGGCTGTGCGCCATTTGTATGGTTTCCAGTTTGGGGCTATCACAAATAAAACAGCTACGAACACTCAATTCTTTATGATTAAATTTCTCTGAGGGTGAGTGCTGGTTCTATGGTACAGGAATGTTCAGCTTCGGAAGAAACCACCAGGGGAGCGTGCAGTGGCTCCTCTACTCTCCATTCCTTCCAGCAGTGTATGCAAGATGCAGTTTCTAGCTCTCTCTCCCAGCACTTGGTGGCGTTACAGTTTCTTTTGGCCATTTAAATAGATATATAATGGCCTCAGTTTGTTTTGGTCTGCTATTTCACGAGCAAATACATATTATTTTTGAGACAGGGTCTCAAAAATTTGTAGTTCAAGCTGGCCTTGAACTCACTGTGTAGCCAGGCTTTGGCTGCATCCTTAGTTATGACCCCGTGTTCACTGCATACACTTAAGAAAGTTACGTTTTATCATTTTCTTTACCAATCCTGCAGAAAAGTTTATTAGCTCTTTCAAAGAACCAACTTTTAATGTTTCACCCTTTCCACTGTATTGTGTATGTCATTAACTTTTTTATTATAGTCAATCCTGATTATTCAGACTCTATATTTGCAGATTTGATTACCCACTAAAATGTATTTGTAATCTCCAAATGAGTTTCTTTCACTGCAATTCACATGTGTATTGAGAAGCTTAAAACTGCTTCAGGCACGTTTCCAACTAAAATCAAACAAAGGCATACTCAGCCCTCTCACTGCAGCTCTCAAACTGTAAACAAATGTCCCTTCTAATGTGTGTAGTGTTTTACTTTTTTCACAGTTTGGTGCTTACTCTTTGTGATTTCCTGGTTTGTTTATTTACTTGTGTTTTTGAGAGTGGGTCTCACTATGCAGTTCAGGCTGGCCTTGACCTCATTTTGTAGCCCAGGCTGGCCTTGAACTCACAGCAATCCTCCTGCATCAGCCTCCAAAGTGCTGGGATTACAGACATAAGTCACCACACCTGGTTATCTTCCCAGTTTAAAATGACCCCCAAGGGGCTGGGGATTTAGCTCAGTGGCAAAAGCGCCTGCCTCACAAGCACAAGGTCATGAGTTTGATTCCTGGTACCGGAGAAAAACCAAAAAAAAAAAAAAAA
>NW_004955432.1:8932951-9069210 GCF_000276665.1 Chinchilla lanigera | reverse complement strand
AAAATGACCCCCAAAGTGAAGTGTTGTGTGGTTTTCCCAACTTCAGAAAGGCTGTGAAGCATCTTAAGGAGAAAATGTGTGTTAGATAAACCTTTTTTGGGCACGAGTTATATTGCTACTGGTCATGTTCAACATTAATCAATCAGTAATATAGTAAATAAGGTATTTTAAAACAAAACCTCACAGAAAGCAAGGTCATGTATAGAACGGGTGATGGAAATGTGACTCGAGGCTTACTGGCCCCTACCTGCGCATTACCCTTAAGAGTGATGGCAACGTTATGCAACATGCCTACTGCAAATAATGAGAACTGACTCTACCTTACTCTATCTCTTTGGGTTTATTTGGTTGCTCTAACTTTCTAAGTTTGATGATCAGTTCATTAGCTTTCATTCTTTCTTACTTTATAACGTAAGATATCTAAGATAATACTTTTTTCTCCTAAATATTGCTAGTGGTCCTGTTACTTAAAGGAAGACTCTAAAATGAATCAATAACTGATACCCTGTTATTATTCACAAGTATCTTCTAAAATGGAGTTTCGTTTGCTACCTGTTCCTGTATTCTCTGTTCCAAGCAGCTCAGTAATCCAGCTGCATCTCTGGTACCTAGAGCTGCCAGCTCGGTCTGGAACGCGGCCAGTAAAACACTGCGCTCCTTTAGGAAAACATGTTGCAGGGCAAGCAAAAGGTCGCCTCGCCAGTCTGAAAGATTCTCAGGAGGCTGAGAATCATCATAAACCTAGGAGAGTTCAAATAGCAAAGTTAGTGTTCAAAGAAGCAGGTTTTAAAAGATCATAAAAACATTAGTCTATTAACCCAAATAAATATTAAAAGCCAAAAAGCACATGCAATTTCAAGTGTGAAAAAATATAGATAGCAATTCATGTGAAAACATAGAAGATAATTTATAAAGTGTATTACTGCTGTTAGAAACCACATAAAACCGTTTAAAAGCATAATATTCTTTGAGTACCTCAGTTTCTCTTTGCACTTGCATTTTGGTAATTAAGTCTTTAAGAGATGAGATTGTACTGAGGTATGCCCTTCTTTCTTCTAGCCAGGATTCTGAAACTTGTTGAACAGAATGGTCTTCTCCATCACCATATGATGACTCTGTGAGAGAAAGCACCTGCATGCCCTCGTTATGAACAGCTCTCAGCAATCCCTAGAAACAAAAGCCAGAAGTATGACTTCTTCAAAGACTGAAATTTACATGTACAAACATACATGAATTTTAAGCAGAACAGCTTTATCAAGCTAGATTGATTTAGAAAATCCACCACAGAGAGGAAATTCCAGCCTGCCTCTACTGAAATACCTTCTTCTTGTGGAGGGGTAAGCCAATCTCAACAGGCTGCCTACGACTTCCCAATGCCCTTATCTCTAGATTTCTTCTGTGTATCTAGGGTGCCCTTCCTAGATTTAATAATCAATCAGTCACCCATGTGACCAAGAGCGATGATGTGGGGGAAAACTTCTATTCCTTTAGACTGCTTTAAAATAATTTTGACAAAAAATATTTAAAAATACTTTTAAAGTATCTTTATACACATAATTATTAAATATACTGCACTTTACTATCTGTGAAATATGGAAATAAAATGAAAAAGATTCTCAAGGATCAAGCCACACAATTTTCTCTTCAGAGAGGATCTTACTATGTAAATTTAAATAAACTACGATGCTCAATGTAAAAACAGTATCAGCTAAGTTTATTAAAAAATATTTATCTTTTAGTACCTTTATTTTCTTTGGAAATGAATCTGTTGAACCTTCAATTTCTTCTTCTCTGCCCTCTGACCCTGTGTCGAATCCTTGACTTTGTGTAAGATAAATTCCATGACCCCAGTCTGATCCAGAATCTAAAATAAAACAACCATCTATTATATAAAAGACCATTCCCTCAAGGAAAATAACATTTTTTAAATAAATACTATAATCATTCAAGTAATGTATATTACTTACCACTGGAACATATTTCTCTAGTTTGGTAAGTATTAGAATGAACTGAAGACCCCTAATTAGAGAAAACAAAACAAAACAAAAACAGTTTTGTTTGCTTTAATACAAAAATAGGGCCCAATGAATTGTTCTGCTGTTTCTAACGCTGTAAAAAAAAATCAACTAATCTGTCATACTTGTCACAGTAAATGAAACTATCCATGGCTTATAACAAGTCTATTAT
The DNA here is from genome assembly GCF_000276665.1 of Chinchilla lanigera. NCBI lineage: Eukaryota > Metazoa > Chordata > Mammalia > Rodentia > Chinchillidae > Chinchilla > Chinchilla lanigera. Next base: position 9,067,023 of record NW_004955432.1, on the reverse strand, counting down.
ATTTTTCTCTCACGGATATTACCATAATAAAAAGAGATATTCATAAACTAAGGAATTATATCAGGTTCCAAATCCACACAGGGACTTTATTATCTAACCCTCCACAAAAGGAAGATTTAAAATTGTAATAGTATCATGAAAAAGAGGTTCTTCTCACATTTCTGTTTAAATTTCTCTTAAAAATATAGAAGCATAAAACTTTGAAAGAAAAATCATAGAATGTTAAGGAAAAAAAAAGAAATCAAATACCTCTTTAGATCTTAGATGCTGTATCACTGCCTTCAAGGTCCCACATTCCTCTGTCAGTAACTGAAGAGCGACATAATGTTCCCTCTTCAAAGTCTCAGTTTCTGAAATATGTCTGGATTCCATATCCAAAATTTCGGCAGCATGTAATTCTTGCATCTGCTCAATTTTCTCAGTAAACTGACTTATTATTTCAGTGACTTCCTCTGAGGAACACCCATTCTGTGTATCAATCTGAACCCCTGTGTTTCTAACCGGAGTCTGCGGAGTCTGACTGCTGCTGTGGACCCCGAGAGCCTCCTCTGTCTGGGATGCAGAGCTTTGAGCCACTTTAATGGGAAGCGGCTCGAATATGAAGCTCTCTCTGTTTTCTTGTACCTCAGCCTTATCACCTTCTAGTAGGAAGTGGGATAATTTGTCTTCTGCCTCTGTGAGTTGATTCCTGACTTGGCTTAAATCTTTCTGAAGAGATGCCATATTTACTTCTTTTACCTAAAACATGAGTAGAGCAGTAGAGAATTGAGTTAAAATTTTTGCAAATTAAACGTAGAACTTTTTAAAAGTTGGAGAAAGGAAGAGTACAATTCATGCTCAATATGTTCATCTGCCTCAGAATAATAGGGAAAACATGCCAGAAAGACCCATGATCTATTATACTTTCGTAAGTATGTATGGGCATGGGTTACCGTTACTACAGAAAGGAAATAATTTTCTACATTTAGCTCCCATTAGATTTATGGTTCTCTTTATGTCAATACCTATCTTCTTCTTCCTTTGCTAATGGACTAGAGATCAAAGCATCCTCCTAAAAAAAGATTCTCAGGAAAGCCTAAGCAAGGAAGTACTGGTAAAGAAACCTGTAACAACGAGTTTTTCATGAAACCTATGAAAAGCTTTCCTTTTTAATGTAGCTTTTAAATTATGGATCTGGGTTTGCTTTTACAGAAAGAAATTAAGATAGGTAAAAATAAATGAATTAAGACTAAGTTACTTTTCTTACCAAAAGCTCTTCTTGAAGTTTCTCCACCTTCTCTTTGTAACTGGCAAGTTCTTTGTTGGTAGCCACTGACTCAGCTCTAAAAGCCTCAAGTTCATCAAAAAGTCCACTTTCCCCACTGGTATGAATTACCTCAGTAGGAGTCTGAATGGTAGGAGAAAACAAGGAACACACCATTTTAAAGACATATAGCTTTAAAAAAAAGACACATAGCTAAGTTGAAGGGACTCACACATTCTAATGGAGCCCTTCCAGGAATGCCTGTCTACAGATGAAAGGGACTGAAATAATCAGTGCTCTTTTCAACAAATGGAAACTTTTTGAGACCATTCATCTTATGATAATAAAAATTTACAAGTTATTAATAAAAATACTCTTTGTTATATTCAAAAGTTTCATATTTATACCACTTTCCTTAAAGGATACCAGATGTACCTAAGATATTTCTCAAAAAATATAAATGGGAACTAGTATTATAGTATTTATTACAAAGAAATGTAGTTCTAATTAACTAAGAGGAAAAGGCCTAGTAAACAGGATTATTGTTATATGACTAATGAACTTATAAAACCCTAATATAATCTGGTGTTCAGATAAGATTACACACTCAAACTTGTAAATTCATAAAATGAGAATTTGAAAAAAGTCCTGTCACATCTGTCATGTAGTAAAAAATAACTGCAACTTCGTATCTTTATGTAAGTAGACTTACACAGGTCAAATACAAACTGCTGAAGAAGGGTGACATCTATTATCAGGCATAAAATTTGCAAAAATTAAAGACTTGTCACATATTAATTCAGTAGAATACTAACAGATTTTGGTATTTTTCTTTACCTCAAAGAGATAATGACATCACATGTATATATTAAAGTGAAATGAAGGGGAAAAACCCCACACCAAGTCCTACAGGACACTTGGTAAACTGAACTTATGCTTCCGACAGTTCCAATTAATGACTACGCTAACGGAATAAATATTGTTTGCAGGCATTACATACAGTTTTTATCTACTCCTCTAGTGGTAATAATATCACTACCTAGTGTTAAACTTGGCCTATCTCCATATCTTGAGTTGCTGCAATTAAACCTAGCATGGAAACAAAAACCTAACCTAGGAGTGTAATAAACAGCCAAGTCGCAGCTGCACACGAGCAGCTCTGCTTCAACTGATCACAGGCAACCAACTGATCAGATCACACCCAAACCAGGCCCAGCTTAAGCAGTGAAGCCACTTCCATGCTTTATTTGGGGAGTTCTATCAGCACTCACTCGCCACTGTTGCAGAGTGAAACTTTCTGAACCTCTTCTGGGTCTGATGCAGTATACTTCATGAATCACTCTTTGCCCAAATAAATTCTGTTAATTTTAGTTTGTCTAAAGTTTTTCTTTTTGAATAGTGTAATATTTTAATAAAACTCTATTATGTACAATTTGCTAGGTATAAACACAACACCACACTTAGTTTAGTAAATTATGAACCAGTATAATGAACAGAGGAAAGAACTTCCCAGGGTAGGTAGGTGGAAAAAAAACCATATACAAAACTAACCTTGAGGACTTCAAAATCGCCTTGTGGGCTTCTTTTCCTTTCTTTTCCTTCTTGTTTTTTCTTACTGTCCTCCAAAAGCTTCTGTAGTTCTAGCAGTTTCCTTTCTTTCTCCAAAGCATTTTTCTCTGCCATTTCTACTTGTTTTTTTTCTGAAATCAAACTGCTATGCATTGCAACCACCTGGCTTTCTAATTCAGATATTCTCAGGGTTAATTTGGACACATCTGACTCCACCTTGTTTTCTGTTATTTGATCTGAATTCTGTATACTAGTCCTTTCAGGTTCTGAGGAAATTGTTTGCTTATCCCGATAGAACTTCACACATTCCTGAACTGCCTCAAGCTGGGCCTGACTCACAAGAGCCGCAGCTACTTTCTCCTCAAGGATTTTCTGTAGGTTTAAAATCTTTTTTTGAAGCATTTCTGTTTCAGATTGGCCTTGCTCTTGCATGTCCTTTATTTGTTTGTAACACTGGATAAGTTCTAAGTCCTTTGTACTAACAGAGTTCTGAAGTTGTAGCAACTTTGTTTCCAAACTTCCAGAAACTCTGGTGCTTTCTTCAAAAGACTGGAAGTAAATCAGATTTTCTAGGGGATTAAAACCGTCTTCAGCAGGGACTACTTCCAGGTCAGGTTTGTTCTTGCTAAGGTCATCCAGAGCCACAGTAACACGGTTCTCTGGTACATTTTGGGCTTTCCCCTTATTTTCACATTCTCTCTTTAAGTTGCACAACTCTTGTGTTAGTTGATTCATTTTAAAATTGGTTTCCTTAAGTACATTTTTTGTAAAAGCCATTTCTTCATTAGTGGTTTCCACTTGCTGTTCCAAAGCCAGTTTTTCGGCCATAACTTTATCCAACTGATGTTTTAAACTGTCTGCTTCTTCTGAAGGAGAATTAGCATACACTGAAGCCTTCTGTTCAATACTTGCCAATTCCTGTTGAAGTTTTTCAATCACTTCATTGAGTTGCTCTATTTCTTCTTCTCTATTTTTCTTCACACATTCTTGATCACTCAACAAACATTCTATCTGAGTTTCAAGATCCCTTATGAGTTCATTTTTTTCTTCAATAACCTATTAGTTAATGAAAAAAGGAAACATGGTAATATGAATTTATATCTTGGAAATTGTATTTTATTTTAGACAAGATTTTAAAGAGATGATTTTTGTTTTGTTTTTCGAGACAGGGTTTCGCTATGTAGTTCAGACTGCCCTTGAATTTGTGGTGATCTTGCCTCAGCCTCCCAAGTGCTGGGGTTTACACACATGAGCCACCATGCCTAGCTTAAACCAAGATCCAGAACAAAATTATACTGTATTTTGCAGACATAGTATGTTACTTCCAATATAGACCAACACTACCCCTATCATATCAAACAGGACATTATTAAGAACTTCCTTCTGGAAGCTCTGTTAAATATACAGTTTATAGTTTTAGGATTTAATCTCCTATTAGGAAAAAACAGTCAGTACATTCTGTTGAAAAGAATGAAGGGTTTTTTTTCCCCTGCAGTACTGGGGATCAAACGCAGGGCTTTTTGCACTGACCTACATCCCCACTCCACTGTTATGTTATGTTGTGCTGTTATTTTTTGGAGACAGGTCTTGTTAATTCACTAAATTGCCCAGTCTGGGTTTGAATTTGTGATCCTCCTGCCTCAACCTCCCACAGTGTTAGGATTACAGGCATGTACCACCACACCCAGCTCAAGGAAGAAGTACTGAAATAACGTCTAGAACAGATGGCATCCAAATGTGATGCATATTAAATGGAAGAATTTTTCATAGATTTGGTTAGGATATGATGAAATCTGAGTTACACTGCTTTCCTGAAAAACATTAAGTACACCTTTTGAGAATATTAGGAATCAACAAATACACATAGTTTAAGCTAATGTATCTTAATTAAAATTAATGAGTAAAAGAGAAAATTTGTTTTTTAAAATTCAACGGGAAAGTGAAAATTATCATCATGTTGCTTTTTAAAATTGCAGCTCATATTAATTTCAGATAATAACCCATTTGAAATGAGCATACCTTGTTATCTGTTGTAAGTTTCAGCTGTTGCTGAAGTTTTGTAATTTGCTCATTTAACTGATCAATTTCTACCTCTTTTTCCTGTATGATTTGAGCAAATTTTCCAAATAACACATGTTGGTCCTCAGTAGAGACAGCATCAGATTCTTTTATGGCAAGTCCCAGTTTCTCCATTTCATCCTAGGGACAGTAAACAAATAAATAAGTGAATAAACAAACATGTCTCAATGAAATTACAAGCCAATAAGACTATAGTAAGATATATTAATTACACTGTCATTTCCAGAACATTCTTTAAGTCATAAAAAATATAGTACCTATAATGTACAAATAAAAAAATTAGTATCTATAATGTACAAATGAAAAAATTATATAGTGTATAATTCTTCAAGTATTTTAATAAAAAAAATCACAAAATTTTTTATTTTTGATGAATTTAGATGTTTAGGTTAAGCAGAAAATGTTTCATGCAAATCCATTTGCCTGCTAATGTTCCTCTGATATTTTTTAGCAGCTGAATTTGGTAAGTGTTTATTAAGGCACCAGAGGAGCAAAACTATGAATTATGTATAGACAAAAGTCTTTTCTAAATTAATTACCTTAAATAATTTGTTCTCTTGTTGAAGTTCTTGTAGGCGGGTAGTAGATTCCTTTTTCTGTATTTCTAGTTGCATATGTAGTTGCTGAACTTCTTCATTCTTATTTTCCAGTTCTTCTCTAAACTGTTCTAATTGTTCTTCTAAGTTTGTGATCTTTAGTGCCAAAATTATCAAGAGAAAAGTTTATATAAATGTTTTATTTGTCAAAACAGAAATGGAGAGTGCTGTATTAGGTTTACAAAGTATGTATGCTTAAAACATGTAAATCATGGGGATACCGGAGAGTGGTTTTCTAAGCTAGCTGTACCTATACAGTTCCAGGCACGCTCAAACCACACATTCCTTTTTTGGGGGGCAGGGGAAACAGTCTTACTACATAGTTCAGACCAGCCTTGAACTCATTATGTAGCCCAGGCTGGCTATGAACTTGTAGCAATCCTCCTGCCTCAGCCTCCCAAGTGCTGAGATTACAGGTTTTGGGCCTTCACACATGGCTCAAACCACACATTCAAAAGAAACTATTAATGAAATAAAAGTCAAGCCAGAGACTGGCTTGCCCAAGGCAGAGAGGAGACCTGAAGGAAAGTCACAAGAGGCCCTTTCCTACCTAAGATACTGCTTTGACACGAAGAGTGACGGTAGGAAGCAGTCCACATGCTATACCTTAAATTTATGTTACAATTAATTGCTATTGAAAAAACTTCTTAATACAATTTTAGAAGAAAACCAACTCTTATAGATAGGACAACAGAAATTTAGATAATTTCTGAAGATGGATGGTTAGTAATAATGATAAAGCACCATCTTTGACAATTATATAGAAACTAAACCTAATGGTAAATATTAAGAGCTAGTTATTATTGTGTTTAGAAAACCAGGTTTCACCAAGGACAGTAACACTTAAGCTCACTGCTTTGTAGCTACTTAATATTTAATGACTGGACTTCCAAATTTACATTTACCTGAAGATCAAAACTGCTGCATTACGACCAACCTATGATGCAGGAGCAGTACTCAGTAGTAGCTGGCTCAAAGTAGCTTATGAATCCTTTAGTGCCTCAGAAGCTGAGAGGGGGCATTGCTGCTCACATACCGACACACCACATAATTAGAATCGTATCACAGTAAGGCAAGACCTTAAAAGTCAGACTAATATTTCTTAAACAGAAACACTATCGATATTAACAGCCATCAATGACAGACAATTTACTGCTATGCACTGTACAATTTACTGCTGTGCTCCTGCATCTTAGGTTGCTTTTACTGCAGGAGCTTTATGTGTATGATTTCTTAAAATCCTGTAATAACCTTCGTTAAGAGATCTGTTCTATAATTATCCTCATCTGAGAGACCAGAAAGGGGGTCACAAAGAGGAGTAATAGAGCCTCAGTATGTGGTGAAACTGCTTTTAACCTGCGAAGTTCTTACCTCTGAAGCCTTCCATTCTAATCTACCATTTATCCTGATTCTAGCTATCAGTAATATGTTTAACATTTTTTCTCTAATATTGGTATTAATAAACTGTAGAGTTTATACACTTAGTGGTTGTGCATATATAATTATCATGTTAGTTTGCTGAAAACTGTGGTAATTATAGCTTCTTTAAAGTTATCTAACAGCATTTGTATCTACTTCTACCTTCTACAACTACTTTTGATGACAAGGCATTATAAAATGAACACATATGTGGTTACTTAAGTTCAAAACTGCTATGCGACATCACATGACGTTTAATACCTTTTCTTGATACATCACTTAGTAGTCAAATTCTTAGCTCTGTGACCTAGAGCCTTGCTACATGAAGTGTCATCTCTGGACAGTAGAACTCACAGCCTGTGAAAGCCTGCACAGAAGTGCATGCTGCTGAAGACCAGCATATTCACAAGGTCACCAGGGATTCGTATGCACACTGAAGGTGTCTACAGCGCTAAGATTTTTAAGGTAGCTGAATCTGAGATATCACCTTAGAAATTTTAACCTCCAAAATGATACTGTGGAATATTCTTCTTATTCAACCAGATGCTAGCTTGGGTGTCCTTTCTACCGGGAAATGCTTTCTGACACTGACATCTTTGTTCATAGGTCGACTACTGTCAAGGTCAGTTTACACATGAATTGAGAAGCAGCTTGAACATAGGTTTTAGGTCATAAACTTCATTCTATTCAAATGATATTTGCAAGGTAACTGATTTAAAATATTCAAGCCACACTGTGCCGATTGAACATAACTCCTTACCTCTTTTTCCTTTCTGTCTATAGCATCTCGCTCAGCCTGCAACTGTACTTCTAGAGATAATTCCGCTTTCGCTTCTACAGCTCCAGGTTGTCTTCTGTCCTCCACCTTTAAATACAAAAAGAATTTTCTCAAAATTTTAGACACTAAGTCCTGGTTATCCATCGTGTTTGTGCACGCACGTGTGCAGGGTATGTGGACAAGTAGCAGCTCTGTATCCCTACTTAGGAGAAAAATCTGTATTAATGAATAATCAAAAAACTACAGATATTCAAAACTGAATGCATTTTCCCTAAATTTGAACAAGAACTTCTGATTCTTAAAATTCAGATGAAATGAAGGTGATCTCCCATGTGCAACCAGCCTTCCTTATTCTGCTAGCACTTTTTTTATTTGGTTTTGCTTTCTGCAGAATCACAGGGATGGATTTCATTACTTCTTAGTTTGGGGCGAAACATCAGTCTAACTGGTATCCATTTCTCATTTAGCTATCACTAATGGATAAAAGGTAAGTAATTAATTCTTCTGGTAAATAATTAAACCTTTTATCAGAACTGAAGCACATAAGCAACATTTGGGTATTTAAAAAATGGTTATGAAGACAAGAAGATGTAAAGATATATATGTGTTATTACATGCATGTAATAACATGGCAATAAATATTTTACTTTAGACTGGATGCTTGTATAACTAAGAGTAATCTTTACTGAAACAACTCAAATAAATGTCGCACCTTCTGAAAAGTATCGGCACTAACGAGTAACGCTTGCTCCAGTTCTCTTACTCTGCACTCCAGTTTCTCAATTTCTTCATTCCGCTCTTGCACGTCTCTCTGAAGTTGCTCTTTAGAGAGCAAAAGCTCACTGCACTTGTCTGTTTTTTCTTTCAGATTATTGGTTAACTGTTCAACCTGAAAATATAGTAAGCAAAAAGTATAATTTAAATTTAGAAAATTCACAGCTATAAAACACATCTATTCTCATTTCAAAGAGGATTTTTAAATGCTACACTGATTTCATTTTTGGTAAGAATTGAAACCATTATCTCCAAGCAAAGTGACATTTTTCTAAGTTGATAAAACTAGGCAGCACTAGTAAAAAAGTAGTATTTTTTTTACTCAATCCTTTTTACAAATGTTCTTTCTCTTAAGACTAAGACTTTCTCCAGTGAGGAAAAGGGGAAAAATACATTTTTTTTTTTTGGTACCAGCAATCGAACTCAGGACCTTGCGCTTGCCAGGCAGGCACTTATGCCGCTGAGCTATATCCCCGGTGAAAAATACATTTTGAATAACAGTGAATTATCTAATGACAAAACTACTCTAAGACCTAGTTGACCTAAAAGGAGACAAAATTGCCTAACAATTACTGACTTACTCTTATGCATATTAAAAGTAATGCACTTATTATCTTTATATACACATTTGGTACTCTTAACATGGATGGTAAATCTTACTTTAAAAATTGAATTTGTGACCCCATACAGATCCAGTATGTTGAGAAAATGCATAGGGAAAAGTGACTCAAGGCCTATGGCCTAGACTGATAAGCAGGACCTTTTGACAGTGGCTATGTGACAGAGAACTACAGGAGGGATTAAAAAGACCGTTTATGAAATTAGTTCTGATCAAGTGAGGAAATAAAAGTTAATGAAAAAGATATGATATAAAAGAAATAAAGGAACATTATCTTACTTTGGTGAAATATTTTAAGAAAATTATCCAACAATGACAGCTTTGCTCAGAATGTTAAAAAAAAATGCAAGTTTAACAATAATTATAGGTTTGAGGATGACTATTAAAGTTACTGAGAAGAAACTTTAGCTTGACCCAGATTTGGAGTAAGGTGAAAAGGTAAGAAAACAGATACAATATGAGGTAGAAACTATTACTGTTTCTCATTTTAGAAATGAATAAGAATAAGCAAGCCGGGCACGGTGGCGCATGCCTGTAATCGCAGCATTCGGGAGGCTGAGGCAAGTGGATCGTTGCAAGTTTGAGACCAGCCTGGGCTACAAAGTGAGTCCAAGGCTAGCCTGAACTGCATAGTGAGACCTGTCTCAAAAAGACAAAAGAAGAAAAAGAATAAGAGATTTGAGAAGTTATGTGACTTGATCATTGTCACATACCTAAGTAAATAGCAGAAGCATGATCCAAATGGATTGCTTCACATCAAAAATAATCTCTTTGTCATCATGATGAACCATTGTTAGCAATTTATAGTCAGTCTTTCTTACGCACATAGCATTCAATTAGTAAACAGAGATTTATGTTTGTATTTTTACTAGTGTCATCACTTTTATTTTGTTATACAGTACCATACTTAAACCATGTATTAAAAGTAATGACATTCATTATCTTTATATACACATTTGGTACTCTAACAAGAAGGTAAACCTTACTTTGAAAAATTTTTTTGAGTTTGTAATTCAATACAGATCCAGTATATTGAGAAAATGCATAGTGAAAGTTCTCTATATGATGTGCATAGTTCCAAAATCAAAAGGTGGATTACAATCTCACCTTATTCTTTCTCTCCTACAAAGGGTGGTAATCTAGATTATCGTGAAGAGTGAAGTAAGTGAAATTATCCATCAAACTATCTGACTCACAGATATTCAACAGATTTGTTTTTGGATAAGTTACATGTCATATTTCTGTGGTTTTGTCAATGGCTTCAAGAACATTAATATCAGTTATCTTAGAATTATTCCATTAAAGTATATTAATGCTTCCAATTTACAAATACATCAAGGTCTTGGGTAAAAATACGTGGTAGTTTTAGTATTTTAATTTATGGACAAAGGAGAGTAAGTTGAACTGAGTTTTCTTTCCATTAACTTTTCTTTTATATAATAACTCTTAAGTAAAATATCTAAAATATTATTGACTTGAGAAACTTTAAAGGAAGCTTCCTTAGTGAGTGAGAGACTGTTAGCATCTGTGAACTTACTCAAGCCTATTACAGAATCAAGAAGTAGAAACTAAACTGTGTATAATTCTGGAACACATTCTAGTTACTCTGACCCAAGACCTTGCTTTCTTCTTCTATAAAGTGAAACACTGGCTTCTTGTTAATTCTCCAACTAACTACACAGCAGTATCACCAAGGCTGGCTTTGACAGAAGCTTTCACACACTAAACTTAGTGAGTCAGAATTTGAAAAGTTGTTTCTAAAATCTGTATTTTAAATTTCCTTAGTTATTTGATAATCACACAGGTGTGGTACCTTCCAATCTAGTCAGTTACTAAAATCATTTTTTCTGAACTTTCTTTTTCTCTTCTATAAAATACATTGGCATTTGGGAGTATATTTATTTCTAGGGCCTATGGCCATTAATTATCATTTTATTTTAAAATGACATTTGTAACAAAGTGATCAACAGGTGTGCTCATTAAGAGCTCAAACAAAAGCAGACAATATGATTTACAGTAAAACAAAATATATTTTCATAACTATAGCCAGTAATGCATTTAAACTAAATACAGTACTTCAAAGTATTCTGCACAAAAATTTATACACCACATTTAGTTAATGATAAAGTATCTAGTTTAATAAAATACTTTGAGAACTACAGCCTAACATTGAACACTGAAGAACCAAAGTACTAAATAAATCACTTTATGGCACAAGACACCATAAATTTATCTACACAAACAGCAAGCAGATTTTTGTGCTAGAAGACTAGAAAAAATATTAAGTAAAAGATTCAAGGATTAGAAATTTAGAAATAGCTGGTCAACTGAGGCCTGATAGTGGCCTTTGAGCATCAGATTCTTTTTCTTTTTTTTATAAAAATGAAAACACCCCAAACTTAGTAGCATCTCTCTCTCTTTTTTTTTCTTTTTGAGACAGGGTCTCACTATGCAGTTCAGGCTGGCCTTGAGCTCACTTTGTAGCCCAGGCTGGTCTTGAACTTGCGAAGATCCTCCTGCCTCAGCCTCCTGAGTGCTGGGATTATAGGCACATCCCACCACGCCTGCACAGCATATCTCTTCTTTAGCAAAACTTTTTTCCTTTGATAAATTAAAATCCTTTCATTCATTAAATATATGAAAGATGTGTTAATTTCTTTAAGTACTGATGTCATTCTTGAGATGTTGATTCTACTGCAGTTCTTTGTACTTTTTTTCCTCCATGAACCTTGGGTCTGTAACAGGGAAGATACTAAACATACTAAGATAAATAGTCGTCTTAGAGTGCCTTTATACATAAGTAAACTAATTATGGGCCAGTAATGCATTTCGACCTTTGAAAAGAGTGAGACACAAACCCCTGCTCTAGAGAGCTCCTCATTTTATGTCAAACACCGATTCTGAACCACTGTGAGCCTTCAATCCATCTTTCAAATGTGCACAGACACTGATTCCCTCTGCAAATTCAAATAAAATCTTTTGTTACACTCATCATTTTTTGAATACTCATAATAATGGGTTCTTTTCAATTTGAATGGACAAGACCTATACTGTGCTTTCTAAGACTATGTCAAGTATTTTGTTCTCTCTTTCAGTTTTCCTGACATATCCTTCACAGTTCTGTTCAACCCACTGGCATGTTCTGTGACAGTTTGTGCCAGTTTTCTGTTACTCTTTACAGTTGTCCTTGCCACTCATTCCTCCTGGCCACGGCCTGGTCATCTGAGCTTTTCCACATTCCCTTTCCTGGCCTCTTATCCACTTGGGTGACTAATGTTAGCACGTCTTCAAAAGTTAGGTCTTCAATAAATACAACTCATCAGCATTTCTTTAAGATTTGTTCTGAACCTCAGATCTTCACTGTAATAATATCCTTTTAGAATGCTATTCAGAGATATTATCTTCAAAAAGAATCATTTCTTGAGGTGTTTTGTCATAAAAAAAGTTGTATTAAGAGACTGATAAATCTATAATTCTAAATCAATGCTTAACTCAGGAAAGGTTGCTTCTACTGTATTGTTAACTCTCACTATGATAAATACTGGATTCTGCAAGAACACTGTTAAAACTATTTGGCATGGGACATTAGTTTTATGCACAAAATAGTTAGATCAAGAAATTAAAATTTTGGTTCTTCGATATTGACTTACAATTTATATGACATATTAAGTTTGAAAACTTAAAACAGATGAACAGCCGCTGTCACGCAGTCAAGAAACACCATGCCACAGAGAAGCACTGACCCAACAGGACTGCCCGGAGATGTGCATGAACCATCCTGACATGGAGAAACCTCTGGGAAAATATGCCACATGGCGGTCGCTCTTGGCCTTGCCCTTGAGAGCCAGAAAGGTCTGGAGTCAGTGGAGGACTTGGAGAACACGAGAGTACTGAGGCCCGAAGACTCAGAGGTCAAGCTGACTGGGGACGCAAGAGCCATTTGGGAGCTGGAAACCAGGAGGACCTAGCACAATACCCGGGGAGACCCCTGGAGGCCATTCTTCCCCTAACTGTACAGGCTGCGGTGGAGGAGCGAGTGGAGCTCCAGAGAGGTCTGCACCAAGACTTCATGGATTACATGGGTGCCCAATATTCAGATTTTGAAGAACTGCTTTCATGGAGAAGGTACGTGTCTAGGTTACCTGCCTGCGACACTATGCACCTGATGGTGCTGAGACTGACTAGCAGGCTGAGGACTTTATCCACATGTTCCTGCCGCCTATGTTGATGGTTGGGGAGAGGATACTAAGCGGTTGCGGAATCCCAATGCGCTGGGAGGCTGGAGAGAACACCCCTCGGCTTTCTTAGACAAGAGGCATTGATAAAGCATACTTCTCTGGATCCCAGTTCAGCAAAGCGACAAACTATTCTTAAAGGTAAGTTTATTACTCAGTCAGCCCCAAACAGTAGAAAAAAGCTACAAAAAATGGCTGCTGCCCCAGATAGCTCACTTGAGATGTTAGTAAGAATTGCCTCCTCAGTATTTTATAGCCGTGAGGAGGAGGAGGAGGCCAAGAAGAGAAAACAAAGAGACTGAGAAAAAACAGCTGCCTTTATTGCGGCACTAAGAGAAACTGACCCTAACTCATTCTCGGGGCCCCAAGAAGAACTTGTTGACTACATTCATCTGCTACTGCTGTCAAAAGCCAGGCCACCTCACTGTAAAGGTGACCACTAGAGGTCAGACTGCCCTCTGAAGCAGAGGTCCCAGAGCTCAGACCCCTCCTACCAGCTGGTCCAACAGGAATGAAGGGGCCCAGCGCATGCTCTGCCTTCTCCCTCTGGCCAGACCGTTATCTTCAAGGAGGAGCCCCATGTAACCATGACTATAGAGGAAAAAGTAAACAGCCTACTGCTGGATACTGGTGCTAGTCTCTCAGCCCTTTTCAATCCTGGCCTTCCTTCCAGGTGTCACACCTCAGTGAAAGGAGTCACTGGTGAGGAGGTAATACGCTATTTTACACAACCTTTAGGCTGACACTACTTGTTAGATCTTTCTTGCATATCTTTGTTTTCCTGAGAAACCACTTTAAAGATACCACCATGTATTACAGCAGCCATTGACAATTTCCTACCAATCTGTCCATAACTCTGTAATTTTTGTATTGTTCCTATGCTATTTCGTAAATGTATGTTTATTACTATGTGTTTTCAACAATAACCGTTGAGAATAGTCAATGATTATTTAATTGATCACTCATGTAAAGCTCTATTTTTTTCCCTAAAAACCACTTTGAAGAAACCAAAGTATAGTACAACAACCATTGATAATTTCCTACCATTTTTCTCTGTAGCACTATTATTTGTCTATTTGTTTTCCTGAGAAACTACCTTGAAGATACCAATAGGTAAAATAACAACCATTGATATTGTCCTACCACTTCGGCTATAATTTGGTAAATCCTCCTATTACTATGTTATCCTTCTTTTACTCTTTTAAATAAATGTAAAAAAACCAAAACCAAAACAACAAAAAAAATAAACATAGGTAAGTATTCATTGGTATGTCTGTTACATTTATAAAAAAAATATATATTTTTTTTGTTTTTGTTTTTTTGAGACAGGGTCTCGCTATGCAGTTCAGGCTGGCCTTGAGCTTACTTTGTAGCCCAGGCTGGTCTCGAACTCACAACGATCCTTCTGCCTCAGCCTCCTGAGTGCTGAGATTAAAAATATATATTTAAGAATTGAACTATTTGAATTTGTAAGATGCTGCCAAGCAAACTTCCACCTGTGATCCATAATCAATCCTTCTACATTTTTAACTCAAAGGCAATTATGTTATAGTTAGGAAATTTTAATTTTCTAAATGTACTCAGAAAAAATTATCAAAACTATCTTCCAGGTACAAAGAACACTTGCGTAATTCATTTGCCACAAGTGAAGTCCCTCCTTGTATTGTGAGCTAGCAGACAACAACTGTATGAGATCCGTGGTGGGCACCTGAGGCGTGTGAACAAGAAGGGACAAAGCAGTCAGCATGTGCTATTTCATTAACTCTTAGTGTTTCCACTGAATGTCAAATGCCAGATTTCACTTTGACAACCAAAATAAAAAGAGCAATTTTTACTCTGAAAAGTAATTGAATGTTCCTGGTCGCAGATACTAGCAACTTCCAACACAACCTCTGGGGATAATTTGCAGTTTCTGAACTGTGCTTTAGAGAAACATATCTTTGCCTGCTGATTGGAACATCAATACATCAGTGAATTATGTTAATAGAATAGTTTAAAGATTTAAGCGTGGACTCAGTCTGAACAGTCTGAGCAGGATTTATTCCTATTCCATCATTGGTAGCAATTGCACTTGTTGCGGTAGGAACCTTTAATTCACACGCTGCAAGCTTTAAGTCTGCTGTAGAAGGTGTACTTTCAGGAACACTGAGAACTCTGAACAGCAGCTGTGGGTTTGACATCAGCATGACTTTAAAAGAAACCTTTGACATGGGGCATCTGCCCTGGACAGACAGGCCACCTAGCCAAGTTGAGCCGCCCACCTTGACTAAGTTTCCATATGAGGAAAACGGACAGATGGAGTGAAAAAGTAGCAGCATGGAGACTGTTTAGGAAGCTACCACAACCACCAAACAGTGATGACAACAAAGGTGGAGAGAATACAAAGATGTAGTAGAGATCTAACTAGCAATGGCTTGGGAGGACGCTGAGAAGAGTCAGACCAAGGAAGAATTCTATGTCTTAGTAACGAACAGAAGGTACAGACTTTGAGATGAAGAAGAAACATGCTTTATTCTTGTCTTTCTTAGTAAAGCCTCATCAGGAATCAAGAGCTCTCTCTACACATGTTAATCCTGAGACATCTAAGTGGAAAACAGGTAGCTGAATATACAAGTATGGAGCTCAACAGAGATGTCAGGAACAAAGGGATCACTGTGGAGTCGTTTTTTATAAGACTGCCTGACCAAGGAATGTATGGATGGAAGAAAAAGGGGCTTAAGTTTCATTCATGGGGCACCCCATCATTTATTGTGGGTAAGCAGGGGAGAAAAAGGCTAGACAAAATCTGGAGCAGGAACATCACAGAAGCCAAAGGAAAGAAGTGCTTTCACAAGAAGACCATAATGAATGCTCTGAATGGTTGAGGAGGGTGAAGACAGAGAGGTGATTACTTAGAGCCATGAGACTCTAGGCAACTGTCACAAAAACAGTGTAAGTGGAGTAGAAGGCATAAAACCCCAAGACAGAGGAGTCTGAAACTTCACGGAGAGCACTGAGAATGGGAAACATAGTACAGAGAGAATATGGATAACTCCTTCCATCAGTTTTGCTGGGAACGGGATTAAGAAATGAGCAGGGAAGCTTATTTAACTGCTGAACATCACAAGATATATGCAGATACATGCAGATGAAAAACAGTTCTAAATTTCAATTCAAACAACTTCTTTTACCTGCAGTGCTAAGAAGCTAACGCAGGGCCTGGCGCATGCTAATCTCGCATTTGAATAATATTTGATTTTCTGAGTGCAGAGATTTATATACAATAAAAAGAATTTGCTTTTAAGATTTTCATGAAATAAATCTTATTTGTTACACAAGACACAAAGTAATGTAAGGCAGGCAGTATCAATGAAGTTCTTACCTCTCTAGTTTGATGTTCGCTGACAGGCTGAAACCGAGGTACAACCTTAAGTTGCTGTTCTAGCTTCTGTATTTCCTGTTGGAATACGTCTCTCTCATGTTCTCTATCAATGGCTTGCTCCTGAAGTTTAATAATAATAATGATGATAGTAACTGAAGAAATATTTATTAAACCTCTTACCTTATTTCCCTTTTGTTAAAGATTAGTTCTGTTTGAAGATAAAAAGCTGATGACCATAGAATACCCTGAATCACAAAGTTTAAAAAGAAAAAAAATTTTTTGGTTCATTACGTATCTTATAAGGGCTCTTCAGCAAAAATTTAGGTATTTAAAAACTATTTGAAGTATATTTTTAAAATTCAAGTAATGTTAAATCAGAAGGAAAAAACTTCGTAAAATGAATTTATCTTTTTGCACAAAGAAAAAATTCCACTAATTTAGCCATTAAAATAAGTATGAAAGTTGTCTCGTAAATCAATGTCTTTAATCATAATCTAAATTTCATACCTAACATTAGAAAATATGTAAGAATGTGACTCTCTGATGTGTGAAGGGCACATCAGACTTATATAAGATTCTAAAGAAGAAAATCTGTGAGACTGGAGATTTAGCACTGCTTTGGAGAAAGCGTAAATGGCATCACGCTGATGGCTCCAGTCCCCCTTCTGAGTGTCACTACTCATAGCTATGTATTTTTCTTGTAGGGGGAAGCATGGTGTCCAGTCACCTCTTGAATTCTCATTTGCTTTGGTATTGGTTAAATGAAAGACTGAGACATGCTTAACTCTGAATTTTGAAAAAGCAGTTGGGTTTATTCTAAGCATCCTGTTCTACATTTTTTTGTTTTTGTTTGTGCTGTGGATTTAACCCAGAATCTTGTGCATGTACCTTACCATGGCGTTACATCCCTTGTTGCACTACTTTTAATTCTGATTGTTGTTCAGTATAAATTATTGGAATTTTTAATGAGAAAAATACTCGATCATTGTAGAATACAAATATGCAAAATACAAAAATACAAAATTCGTTGTAGAATACAAATATGAAAACAGTCATTCAAGGGGCCTCATACTTTAAAATTCACAGCCTTGGACAGCAGTGAGCAGTATTCCTTTGAGAAAAATCAATATTCAAATTGAGAATACTTACATCTAAGAATTTTCTCATTTTTTCTAACTGCTTTTCCAACGCTTGGTTTTGCTGCCTTAAATCCATTAGTTCAGCATTTTTCTCTTGTTCCAGCTCTATAAACCTACTGACTTGTTCCTCAACATCGATTTCTAGAGCTTTCACTTGCTTTTGAAGGTCATCACGCACTTTTTCTGCTTGACACTGCACTTCTAGCTTTTCCTTCATTAGTTTTTCTGTCTCCTGTAGTAACTCTGTTTATAAATGTGAAAAAATACCAAGGCAAATCACAGTTAATGTTACAATAATAAAGTCACTCATAACTATGTTTAAATTTTACCTTCATCAAATGAAACTGAGACTTACTTTAAATACACATTAAAAAGTATTATTTCTACAAGTATCAAGATTATCTCACATCTACATAAGCAAGTATTAATTGATAGAGAATTAAGAAAAAGTATGTTCTATCATAAAAACTAACATTTGCATGAAAACAACATAGTAAATAACCGAATAATCTACTTTCATTATTAGGGCAAGAACAAAGTCCAATTAAATTCAAGCAGATAAAAACCTCACCATTTTCTTTTCATCAGGCAAAATTAATCCATTCTAAAGCCATAAAAAGTCACGTTATATGCATACATAGTACACAAAGATCAAATACTGTACTGCACCAGCATTTCCTGTGAGACTTACTCCTTATCACCTCTGTACTCCTGAGATGCTTTTGCATGCTCACATGTATGTGCGTCGAGGGAAAATGGACATGTCTAAGGGGCAGAGTGGTTGGTGCTTAGGAGCAGACTACACAGTTCAAATTCTGGCTCTGAGCTTTTTTTCCTATGTGACACTAATATAACATTCTTCAATTTTCTTAGACATAAAATGGGATAATATTGTTACCAATCTCGGAGAAGGACTTCGGGATCAAGTGAATTATGATATGTAAAGAATAGTGACTGGAATATGATAAACACTATGTAAATGATAACTGTTATATATAACAGTTATATATATAATAAATGATAACTGTTATATATAAATGGTAACTTATATAATAATAAAGTATAGATAGTTAAGATAAAATAATCTTTTAATGAAGAAAATAGAAATAACATAGCTCTAGAATCTTTACACTATACTAACTGACCTGTTTACACTGTATTCAGGACTAAGAATCTACAGAAAACACCTTTCTTTTTAAAACGATACTGCTACTGGATGTTCATATATAAATAAATCAATCAGAAAGCCTGTTATTAAATTTCACTGAATCTTTTGCTACCACTATCTTCCTGATTTTGAAGGAACATTTTGAAAAGCTATAGATGAGCTTAATCACACTTTAAAAAAAAACAACTGTTTTAAAAAAAAAATCTTTTAAACTCTATTCAAAACTAGATACAACAAAATTATGGTTACTATGAAACTCAATTTCAAATGCAAATACGTATTTTTATTGTAAAATAAGTTTGTTTTGTTGTTAAAGGGAAAAACTGTAAGTATGAAACACAACAGCAGAACTGCAAAATTAGAGACATGTTAGCTAAAAATCCAAGCACCACGCCAATTTTGAATTGTAAGTCTACCACCCAAAAGCAGTCCATGCAACTGTACACACACACACCTGTTCCAGGTGCTGCATCGACTGCAGCATTTACTAGTCCTATGAGAATAAAAAAACAGACACAACAAAAACATAATTATGTCTTCATTTCTTATGCAATGCTTTATGCATACATGTATGAGAAGCAAAAGCTGAAGTCACTTTTATCATTATTAGTAATATTTGAGAAGTTCTACTATTTCTTGAATATTTTTTATTTATGACATGTATTCATTCTACATTAAAAATTCCAACCCTAAATCTGTGTTAAACAATTTGAGCATCAGAAAAAACTTCAGCACATATCAAAAATGTATGCTGTAAATGAAATCAGAGACATTTACTATTTCCACTGCATGTGCAACATAAAAGTGAAAGGATAGGATAAACATGATTAAAGTTCCACTGTTTCAAAGACTGATATCACTGAACAAGCTTTAACTTCAAGTTGTTAATCTCTCAGTTAAGGAAAAATTAATTTACTTGAAAATTTAAATATTATTTGAATGCCTTCTTAGATTAGACTAGATGTCAGCCTGCTTCTGGCAGCAACTGACCTTTTCAAACTATTCTGCTTGGAGGCCCAACACTCCTTTACCTGCTTACTACTGGTACCAGATCATTGCTCTCAGTTATTCAACTCAATTCAATTCAGTTCAACAATATATGTTTGCTGGCTCTGTGCTATTAAAACAACCAAACCTTATATAATTTGTAAAATATGCTGTCTTACTATTTGTAACTTTATGCCATGGCAGAGATTTAGGGATAAAGAAGTATATATATATATGTATACATATATATATATTTCTTTTAAACAGCTAATAGCTGCCAAAAGTAAAAAACAAAACAAAACAAAACCCCTAGAACCTGATTTCACATTTATTACTGACTAATAAAACTATCAGGTACCTTTTTATTCATAATTTTTCAAGTTCTTATGTAAAATACACAAAAATGGTTCTGAAAGAGAGGGAAGATGTTTAAATAATATAAATAACAGAGGAATGTTTTATACAAAGTCTAAAAATACATACGCTGTTCAACGGGGCCTGCCTCTGCTTTCATAGCCTCCTTCTGTCTGCACAGCAATTCTCTTTCTTCTTGGATCTGCTGCTGCTCTGCTTCCAATTCTTGCAACCTATTACCTGCACATAACAGCTCCTGTTCAAGGCGATCTATTATGTCAGTTTTTTCCTGAATTTGCTTTTCAAAAAGAGTTTTTTCATCTGCATAACCATCAATGACACCTGTAAAATAAAATTATCAAGGAATGAAATTACCACTCATTTAAAATTTTACCATTAAGTTTTTATGTAAATAAAAGATGTACTATTAATGAAACTTTATATCATTCTAACCTATTAAAAAGTTTTGAACTTGTTGCAAGCATTAACCTTTAATATGATATGCTTAGTACTGTTTTTTCTTATTTACCACTGTTCATATATACAAAATTTCTCTAAACTTCTACTATTGCACTTTGCTATACAAAGATATTATATTATACATATATAACTCACTATGAAATAGAAATAGATTCCTGGAAAGCTTAATGTAAATCAGACACTTTTGAGTTGAAATCACATTTTAAATACATTAGAGAAGGATGATACTTTAATTCTAGAGGGCCAACACCTCTAGCAACTTGAGAGAATAGAAAAAGCCTGATGTGTTAGAGGCTAAACCCTACAGCCACCCACCGTTTAATGGTTCCTTAAACAACAGTTGTCTTACTATGGTAGGATTACGGTAACAACTCACTACTATCCATTTCTGTATTTCCTAAAATTTTAAGTATTAGTGTCTGTGTGTGTATAGTTTTAAAAACTGCTTGGAGGAACTCTGAAGGCAAATACAACCACTGTTCAATGGCTGCTCTAAATTAGGAGTGTTTTTATTTTTTTGTCTTTTTGAGACAGGGTCTCACTATAAAGTTCAGGCTGGCCACGAGCTCACTTTTTAGCCCAGGCTGGTCTTCAACTCACAACGATCCTCCTGCCTCAGCCTCCCAAGTGCTGGGTTTACAGGAATGCAGCACCACGCCCGGCAAGTGTTTTTAAATCTGGGTGTATATTCAAATCTCTATTTTAAGACTGAAATTTCTCCAATCTCAGTTGCCAAAGGTAAGATACTTACCCTCCGCCTTACTGAGCTCCACAGCCAGCTGTTCTCTGGCCCTGGACTCCTCATGAAGGCGCTCTCGCAGTTCTTCTTGGCACTTAAGAGATTCTGTGGCCTCTTGTTTCTGTCTAAATGATTCACGCATCAGCTCTGTCTGTGTGACTTTCGCATGTTCGAGCTAAACCAGGAGAGAAAGAACACATGAAGGATGATAAAGTGTTGGTAATACCAGTGTCATTTCCAATTAAAGCTAAAAAAGATTTAAAGTGAAAAAATTAAATTATAGTCACTTAAATAGTCTAATGCTTGTTAATATTAGCAGGAAGAGATTAGCTGTATGACACTTCTGATACGAAATAGTCTAGTTTTATGGGACAAAAGAGTATGCTGCTTTGGGAAATAAACTATGAACTCAATGGATATGTATTCCGTGATGTGACGGGAAGTAGAAAGTTAACGAAGCTCAGGATCTTTGTATTTGCTGAAAACTTTTATGTAATATATGGTCTACGAGAAACTGTTTGTTTTATATTTAATGTTTGTACATTGTGACTCCGACAATATCTGCTGCACTTTGTGAGGGACTATTAATAGATGATTAATACAGTGGTACCAGTTAAAATCATAGTGGCAGAAAAAATGAAATTATATTTATAATCCATGTGCTTGATTTCTGTCCCCTGGCAAGAAAATCGAAAGATTCTATATCCAGTTTATTTTCAAAACCTTATAAATACAGAAGCATTAAAAATAGAGCTACCATAAAATGCTGTCGAATGGGACTATATTCTTAAACAGTTTCTAAGATCGCAGTACAGACTGGAAGCCAAAGGTTTCACTTAGGAGGTAAGTGGATCACTGTTACTGAACCACTTGTATGAAATTACAGAAAAGCACTGTTTCTGCCTTAGGTATTATCTAGGTTTTTTAATATCACCACTTGCTGATCTGTTTTTACTGTAAGTACAAGGGAAAAATTTGACTTCAAATATTTCTAGTACTTAGTCCAAACATTTTAAAAAGAAATAATTGTATGTACTACAACAAGCAAGTCTCATAAAAATTTGTAAATTTAGTAAAGCACTGTGTATATCACAAAGATATTACTGCCATGTTTTAAGCTAAAAATATGATCAAACGTAGTGGTTTCTAGTCAGACATCTGTAATGTATTACACAATTTTGATAATAGTTTTATTTTTTAAATAGAATAAAGAATGTTTCGTTCTTTAAATACTTTTGCTCTTCATATCTAAGCAGCATTTACCATAACAAATGGATTTTAGAGTTATTAAAGCTTTTTATGGCAACTAAATCTATTTCCAAAATATCTAATATGCAATTATTCTTGTTTTCAACAGGGTATTTTAAATATCCTTTGGAATTTATTTTAAAATAATAAAAGGACAAATATATGACTCATAATGAAAATTAAGCATAAATTTTAAATTATAAATTATTTCCTAAAATATTGCTGAAAACATGCTGTTACCTACAAAACAATAAAAGTTTTATTTTTAACTGGCAAGAATTTTTTCCTTTAAATTTACATAATTAATACAGTGAGTTTTTACTATAAAAGAAATAGGACCATTAAGTATGGAATAACATGAATATTACTACTCTCATGAACTTAGTCACAAGATATATATATATATATATATATATATATATACACATTATATATATGTATATGAACAGTTTATCTTTTTTTATTTTTTTAAAAATTACTTGTATTGGTACACTGTTGATATACAGGGTAACACTCATCATAGGGGATTAGTACAACTTATATTTAATGCTACAGCAATTGTGTCTACGTACACATATAATTTTTTCTGTATATAATGGTTAATTAGTGAATACATGAAACCTAAGCATTCAAGCTATAACTTCTATGTTCCACTTCACAAGATCTAAACCAAGCCTTTATAATACAATTAAATATTTACTACAAAACCTTAACAAATTTGGTTTTATAAAATAAAGCAAAAAACTGAAGCAGCCAAGTACAGTACAGCTAACAAATTTTATTTATGATAGAGATGGAATCCACACTTGGCTAAGAGTCTTCTTTCAAATTCTAATGTACTTTAATCCCGCCCCCCCATCTCTCCTATTCAGTCAGGGTAATATTTACAAAAGCATGAAGTACATAAAAATTTCAAATTCAGTAATTTTAAAAAGTAGTTAGGAAACATTTAAAGTACTGGTTGAGTTTTCGTGAATTTTCTGTCACTTTAAAGTGAAAATTGTAGGAGAGGTAACAAAACGATTCTGAAAACCATCTGGCTTGTTAAATATTAGCTAGTAGGTACAGTGAAAGCCGGGAGAGTCATAAAAAGTGCTGAGTAACTTGTGAATCATCCAGAAACATAAACATCAAATGAACCTAGAAAACTGAATATGCAGGCTTCTTTAGGCTAAATACTCACCCTTCACAGTTTTTATAAAAACATTTCACATTAAAAGCAGAAAAAGTCGTTTTTCTCTACAGGATTAGTAGGCAACTTAAAAATAGAAAATAGCTTCCTCAGGCTACTAAGAAAGATTTAGGATACATCTCCTTCTGCCTTGTCTGAACTGCAGCCAATATGACACAGTATTTGTACATGCGTTCTGACTGGCTCAAAGACAAGTCACTGAGCTGCTTTACGTATCACAATGCCCATTTTCTCAAGTATCATTTCATTTGTCTTTAAAATTGGTGTCATGAACACACAAAAGCATGAATCTCAAGGACAGGCAGAATCTTTAAATAGCTGGCCTGGTATTAGAGAAATGTAATATCTCTTTCTGCTTTCTGGAATTAAAAACACAGCCAACTTGGAGTGCTGAAACCAACTGTAATTTTAGCACTTGAATACATCCTGGATGAATGAGGAGTAACATAACAAACAATAAAACAAGGTCCTATTCCATTTAACCTTACTAAAGATACTGAAATTTTCATTTCTCATTATACTTCATTTAAAAATAATTTTTATACTTACTGAATAAGGAGGGGTAGGCAGTGAAATTTTAGAAATCAGCTTTAATATGTGCCCATTTCTTTTATGAATAAAATGAAAAATAGAAGTATTAATAATGACTGAGTTATTTTCATCCAAATGTTCACAGAGAGGAAAAGGATATGGCAAAGGTACTCGAGATTCAACCTCATAAATGTCTTCATCTTGTTCCTCCAACCAAGAGCCACCGAGTTTGACAGTTGCCAAGTAGGTCTTGTACGAATCCATTCTAGAAGATGAAGCTGCCAAGTCTCCTTATTTGCTTAATCAGTTTCCCACTACACTAAAAAGTTCTTTTCAGTTTATCAATATATTTTATACTAGCATAAAAATTTCTTTTTAGCACTATCAAACATTAATTTATACAGCTGAATAAAAGGGGTGAAAAAGTCCAGAAAAAATCTTGTAGGTCTAAAAAAAACTAGCTATCAGTCTTTATCCAAATAAAACAAAAATGAAAAGCAACAAAAATAAAAGAAAGTAAACAACAATGAACCCATTGTTTTCAGTAGAATAATGAAATCCTTGAAGAACGAAAACATAAATATCTAGCTGAGCAGTAAAACTGCTCGCGTATATCAAATATGCTGCGGTAATAAGTAAGCTTTCCAAGCAGATCCTGGCAGGGAGGGTCAGGTTTTAAATCTCCGTAGCAGCAGTCTTGAGAAATGTTGCACCATTATTTCCCTTGTTCTAGCAGCTTCACCCGAATGAAAAGGCAAAGTGCTCTGAACTGAGAGCTATTCAAATAACCTGACCTGTTGAGCCAAAGGATTCTAGTCAGAGTCCCCTGAGGAAAAGGTCAGAACACTGGGTGTGGTTTTTATGTCTTTACCTATCGATACACTGACAGGTGGAATGTGAATTAATACACCCACAAAAAAGCCTGCCCAACAGGATCCAGGTTCCACGTCAGAGCTTTGAAAAGAGTATTTAGACACACTTACAGTGTCTCTAAGATAAGCTGGTGTTTTTCCATCCCATTAAAATATGGCTTCCATTTAAAAATGTGAAATAAAGATTATTTGAGTTCACCTTATTAAGCACTTATTCAAGTGTATCAAATAATCTTCACTATTAAGTTGGAACTTTTTTTGTACTTTCTTAGAAACGATGCTTTAGGGCAGCCACTGTGACTAAATATAGATAGTTCAGCTATAATCTATTTTACACTGACTTGTTTATAGAGTGCATGTTAAGAGAAAAAAAATTTAAAATCTGTACTGTATAGAAATAGTTGGTTATTATATCACTTAAAGTAGCCACCTTAACAGTAAGGTGAAAAATCAATCAATCAATCAATCAATCAATCTATCTATCTATCTAGTAGCTAGCCTCTAGTAGTTCCTGAAACCTGAGGAATAGTTAATAAAGTATCTCCTCAGAACTTTAAAGGATACATAACATTTATTTACTTATTAGACTCTTAAAGGATAAATAACATTCATTCATTCATTCATTCATTCACTCACTCACTCACTCACTCACTCACTGTGTAACTCAGCCCAGACAGTCCTGAGCTATAACTGCAGCCCCTTTTGGTATTTTATTTTGAGATAGGGAGGGTCTTATCAAACTACCCAGGCAAGGCTCAAACTTGAGATCCTCCTCCCCAAACTCCCAAGTTGCCAGGTATAAAGGTAAGTGACATTACACATGGCTATAACTTACTTTCTAAAATTCAGATTCTCAGAGAGGAAAGTTGTTTTAAATAACATTTCCTGGGGGCTGGGGATTTAGCTCAGCAGCACAGAGCTTGCCCGGCAAGCGCAAGGTCGTGAGTTTGGTGCCCGGCACCGGAAAACTCCCCCTAAATAAATAAATAAATAAATAAATAAAATTTCCTTTTTCATTTCATTTCCTTTTTTTCTACCAAGTAACTAAATATCCCAAATGCACAAAGACTTTATCTAAATGGAAAAACCCATGCTAAAGAAAGCAGGTAACATCAACAATGATCTCTTTCATAGCCACTCTCACTATGTAAAGTTGTTTTGAGGACATGGTACTCAAATCTTCTGCAACAAGCTAATAGTTAAGGCAGAAAGAATGAAAATTTTCTGTACATAGTCCAAAACGGGTGTTGAGAGATGCCTTGTAGCTAAGGAGGGGCAGGGCCTCTTACAAGTCTCCAGTTAGCCTGTACAAGATGGAGACCTAACCTCATTAGCACTGCAGCTAAGTGTGATTTTAAAGAGAATTCAGCAGATCTCAAATTATCCATACCCTGGCTGTTCAGCTTTATGAATGAATGGGCCCCATGCCTAGCCTATAAAATACTTCTTAAAATACTCTTTCCCTGCTTTCTCTGCAAATTACAGTTTATTCTGATAACTTAGGGGCCAATTTATTTTATTTGAAGTAAAAACAAAACCCTGTAGAGGTAAAAAATAACCCTTCATAAATAATAACAATTAGGTCAAGGTATGAATTAACTACAAAAAAATCAAAATCTAGAGAAAAAGATTTTTTAAGAAAGTAACAGATTAAGATAACTTTAGAATGAGGTAAACAGCTTTTCTCATAGTATACAGCTGATGGCATACTGTATTAATTGATGTTCAGAAAGAAGAGCCTGAATTAAGATAATTTAAATGACAATCCATTATTTTCTGAAATGCTGCTATGGTACAGAGGTGGCTGGATCTGGAGTGTATGATGCGGGGGTCAAGGCTGTGTGATTACTAAATTAGCCCACTGATTGGTCTGGCACAGTTCTGGGTAGGATTAAGGGTACTCCACCCTGGCTGTGAGTGCTACTCACCCTGAGTGGGCAGCCTGGATGAGATAGAAGGACAGAAAGCAGCTGCTACTGTCACTTGTCTCCTGTCTCTTGTTTGTTTGCTTTTGCTGTCTTCTGTCTGCCATGAACTATTTCTCCTCTGTGATGCCCTTCTGCCATGCCACCCTGCCTTGGCGCCAGCCAACTATGAACTGAAACCCCTACAAACTGTGAGCCAACCTTCCTTCCTTAATTTTGGGTGTCAGGTATTTTGCCTCAGCAGTAAGAAAAGTAACTAAGACACATATACAACCTGTTTCTATCCACATTAAACAAGCCTTTAAGTAAGAAATACCCTCTTTTGACTAGGAACACCAGTCAAGGTAAGAAACTAACCACAAAGGAAAAGTAAAAATCAGAAAAAAAGGCTTAGTAAAGATGATTCAGAATAATGGCATATGATGACTATTAGAATAATTCAAATTATATTCCATTTTCCTGCCTCTATTTTAGAAAACATATAAACCTTTCTGCAACCACAGCTAAAGTACAATACCCTCAATTCTTAGAAGCACACATTTTTAATTACTGTGACTATTTCATTATCCCCAGATTTCAGATGACCAAGATTTAAATAAATCAGACACAGAAGGTTAAATATCTCATGGTTTCTCTTATATGAGAAACCCAAAATGTAAATAATTTAAAAGACATAATAAACAACAGATGGTAGGAAACAGGGAGGTAGACCTCATACAGATGGGGATGGGATCTAGGGAAGGAAAAAAAAAGGGAAGGAGCAAGGGGAAGGAGAATTTAAAAGAAGTTAAGGTGCAATATGTATAAGTACCAACTCCCCACAATAAATGTATTCATTATGCATTACAACTATGTATAATAAAAAAAGAAAATTTTAATGTATATTTGAAGGCTATTGATTTGCAGCACTGGGGTATGTTTCCCCAACGAAACAGTGTCCCATCAGTCACAGAATGCCACGCCATTTAACCAGTTAAACACCCACCCCCAAATTTCCCTCAAATTGTAAGCACTCTTGCTTCTCTCTTTTGGGCTTGATTTGTATGCTTATTTTTCTAAATTATTTAATAGAAAGAATAAATCCTGTTTATACTATTTGACAGAGCCCTGATCAATGCTAAACATATTTAGGACAACACTTGATGATAAAATGTGTTCCAGTCCTTTCATTATGGTTATGTTTAAAATGACAAAACAAAATTTTCATTCTCAGATTCCACTTTGGGAACATACATAAGCATGTAGCTTTGATTCTAGTATTCTAAAAAATGAGAATTAGTAAACTCACGAGAGTTTATCACAGAGAAAAATCATTCTGGTTTGTTTTTTTGTTTGTTTGTTTGTTTTTTCCGGTACCGGGAATCAAACTCACGACCTTGTACTTGCCAAGCAAGCACTGTGCCGGTGAGCTAAATCCCCAGCCCCGAGAAAAATCATTCTGTGAGAATAAATTGCTCATTCATTAATTTCTTCAAAGGAATTCTTATAGAGAATTACTTTTTTTTTTTTTCAGAAACACTAGGAACTTAGTGAATAAAGTTTGCATTCAAGAGATTACCTTTCTAAGGGCCTTAGCAGTCTGTAAGCAGTTTTCATCACATTACAGTAAAAGCTGCTCTAGCCAATAGGAAAATACCAATATATGCCCGTTTTTATGGTAGTCTGTGTAAGCAAATGCGAAGCAAAGTCCATCAAATTAAATATATTATTACACAGACTTGGACATACCAGTGGGCAAACCATCTCTCCAATCACATATATAGTATAAACTACTTCTATATCTTTTGAAATTAGCTAACGAGTACTTATCCCTGATACACAGTAAAGAAAATGTTCAATAGTTCTTTTATTAAAATAGGGTATATCTTTAGAGCCTAAAGCAGCCCCAAACTTTAAAACCAAGTACAATGTTTAATTATTTATTTTTCACTGAAATTACACAGCAAACACAATCATTAAAAGAAAATAAGAACGCTGAATATCAGTAACGTTTGTTTAGACCTTGGGGCCTTTTCAATGCGAATTACTTCCTCAAAGCACCCCGTAGTCTCTCCAAACTTACTGGACGCACAGTCTTCCTGCAACAAAAACGACACCTGCTACCAGTGCTCTGGAGTCTATCCTCACATCCCCCAAGAAGGGAGCTGTACAAAGACTATCCTTCTGCCCTGTCTCTTCTTTCTCGCCTTTCCTAATTAATACAAACTATTCCAACCTGGAAAGAAAAAAAAGCACCTTCTCTCTTTCAAGCCAGTGCTGTCTTGTTCCTTTCAGAGCTAGGTAACATGAGACTGCCACCTTTATTTCTTCAACTCTCATTGTCTTAAGTTTTAATTCTCTTCTACTCTATGGAACTGTTCTCATCAAGATCACTGTCCACAACCATATTAAAAAATTTAAGGGACACTAAACCCTTTGCATTCCTAACATCTTCCTGACACTGTATCTGAAATTTTTGGAAACTCCTGTGAATTTTACATTATTCTTTTGAGTTTCTTCTCAAAAAGCTCTGCAGACTTTTGTGTCTTTCTTTTCTTTTACATGTCACCATTTTACCTGGGTAAAACCATTTACCATTGTGTATACTCATTAAAATCATGAAGCCTGCGATAAATTCCTTTCATTTTGGACATCATGTATAAAACAGCATGCACATTCTGATTACTCTGCAGCACTGAGGCCTTTTTTTTGGTGGGGGGAGCTAAATTGAGAATAAGAAAGAAAACTATGGTTTCAATGCCTTAAAATAATGACAACCTTCATCCTCTCTAAACTCCAGACATTAGTGAATTTCTTTAACTAGATGTCCCTCTCAGTGTATCTAGAACTGAACTCATGTTCATTTCTTCTGCATCCTCTATCCCCCTAAATTAAATAGTCAACAACTGCATCAAAGATCCATATTTGGTTTACTTATTTGTATCTCCCACATCTAATAGCTGATGGTTAAGAGCACGCTGTCAGAAGCCAAAACGCTTAACTTCACCTGTAAGCCTGGGCAAGTGATTTCTCTACTGGTTTCTGTGCCTCTCCCAGCATGTACCCTCACTATCCTCTACCTACTCCAGTCTGTTTTTAACAAGATGGTCAAAGGGATCAAACTGGAAAACAATCTGTACATCCTTTAAAAAGCCAATGACTAAACAAATGTGCATGCATACAATGTAATATTAGTTACCTACAAAAAGTAACAAACTAAAGGAATTTTAAGTGCACTGTCTGGCAAAGAAGGCACACTGAAAATGAAGTAAGATTTCATTTATGACACTCTGGAAAAAGCAAAACTGAAGGGAAGGATAGGAAACCAAGCCAGTGTTTGCTGTGGGCGTGGGGTGCGAAAGGGCATGACTGTAAAGGAGCAGCGACCAGACTTTCTGCATTATGGCTACAGTGGTAGATATATGACTCTAGATCTACCACAACTGAAAGTGCTTTCAGTCCACATAAAGTGAAGTTCATCACACGTAATTTTTAAAATGTACAGAAAAGATACAGAGACAAAGGTTAACATATATACACATATATATCTGTATTTTTTTTCAAACTCTTCACGAAGGGACTTTGACATAATGACATCCTAGTAACAATAAACGCACTTCGCACTAGATCTTGGTTTTTCAGTATTATTGTTCAGCAAAAGGAACATGAGTTTTTTGGAGAACAAAGCTGGGGATTAGAAACTATCAGATAGTCCTGGAGCATTTTACAGTACAAACACTATAAAGGTAGGACTTCCAATGGGCACAAAAGCCAACCTGAAAAAGTTCTCAATTCCAAACAAAATATTACAGTATTAGGTTGTAATAGGCAAATAAAATATCCATTAATCCATACTGCAACTGATTAGGTAAAGTAAATAAATGTGAGTTAAGAGATATTCCATACAAATTCTAAATAAGTAAGTCAAGGAATGAGCAGTATTAGAAATCACCATTAGAATACCATAGTAACAATTACTTTAGAAAAGATTCAACAATGGATGCAAAAGTTAGTGAGCAGAAGTTGAGAAACAGAATATCTGCATAATATCAAAGTATCTTACCCAAGATATTATTTATAAAATGAAAATAGTAATATTCTAGACAAGAAACCCAGCAGATACCTTAAGCAATCAGGATTAATATCACTAGTAAGAAGACACTGAATTCATGTGAACCCTGACATGACACACTGAGAAAGTCATGTAACTGTCGTAGTATCATAAAAGAGCACAGGTTTCACGTAATCATGAGAAAATACAGGGCAAATCTCAATTATTAACCAGTACTCTCCCCTGTCACTCATTGAGCCATACCCCGAGTTATTTTTATCTTGACAGAGGGTACATTAGTCATGTTCCTGTCTGGACAAAATAGGAGACACATACAAATGTAAATGAGGAAAGGTTTATTTGATTCATGGTTTCAGAGGGTTTGGTCCATGGCTGTCTAATTCCAAGGCAGAAAGTACAGGATGGAAGGGCCTGTCCAAGGAAAGCTGTTCAAGCCATGCAGACAGGAAGCAGAGAGGGAAGGAAGAACTAGAGTGAGAAATATATCTTCCAGAGTCACGTCCCTAGTAATCCACTTCCTTCAAGTAGGCCTCACTTCCTATAATAGCACACTCAGCTAAAAACTGAATGATGAGTTAATCCACCGATGAACACAGAGCCCCCATGATTCAGTCACCTTTCAAAAAAGCCCCAACTCCAAACATGTGTGACTTCTAGGGATCACCATGGATCTAAACCATAACAGAGAGTTGCCTGCCCGAAGTTGTCAAGGCTGGCCTCAGACTTGTAATCCTTTTGCCTCAGCCTCCTCTGACCACTATATTTTCAAGTGCCAAGGTAATAAAAGATAAAGACTAAGGGGCTGTCAGAGACTTGGGAGGGTAAAAGACGACAAGACAACTAGTACAATGTGGAATCTTGGAACAGCAAAGGACATTACAAGAAAAACTAGTGAAATCTACTTGGCTTGTAGTTAGCAATGTTGTGCTGGTTTTTATTTTAGTTTTATAATTACACTATGGTTATATATGATGTTAACAGGGGAAGCTGGCTGAGTGGTACACAGGAACTCAGGTATTTTTACAACTTTTCTATATAGTTATTTTATAACAAAAAGTTAAAAACTGGGCATCATTATTACTCAATAGCAAGAGCTGAACAACTCTGTGACTGGTTCCTGGCCTCACTGTGACCTCTCTCATACTCATTACTCACCTTGCTCTGGCTGCACTGGCCCCTATGTCAACTACACCTCATAGCCTTTGCACTTGCTGTCTCTCTGCCTGAACATTGCTCCTCATTTAGCTATGTGGTATAGTCTCCCACATTTTCTTGGGGAATAGACTTGAGTATCACATTATCAGAGCCCTTCCTTGAATTTCGTATGTAAGATATTCCATTCCTCCACTATACTCTATCTTTCCTCTAGTAACTTTTCTTCAAAAAAGTTATTATTGGGCTGGGAATATAGCTCAGTGATACAAGCACCTGCTTGGCAAGCACAATGTCCTGAGTTTGACTCCCAGTACAAAAAAAAAAAAAAAGTTATCACCATCTGACATACTACATATCTAATCGTTATTGGCCTCTACTGCTAAATTGTAAGCTCTTGTGAGCAGGGACTCTGTCCATTTTGTTTATTGTTATATTTCCAATATTTAGAATAACTATCAGGTAATAGTTATTAGACTTTTGGAAGATGGTGGAGTGGTGAGTAGCACAGAAATAGTCTCTTGGATGTTTGGAACCCAGAGGCCAGAATACAGCAACTGGACAAAGAGAAAGAAGGGCAAAGTGTGTCCCTGGGACTCAGTAAAGACCTGAAGTGAGAACTGGACCCATGGGGAAAGTGAAGGGAGGGATCACAATGCAGAAGAGGGAGGCAGCAAGCAGTGCTTTCTCCATGAACCCTGGCTCACAGTGTGGGAGGGCCAGCTTGAATCTATAGCGGTACAGTGACTTCTGACAAACCCAGAGGCCTCTATGGAGAAATGCACCTGTGGAATGGGACAGTGGATGCTGTGGACTGTAATGGCTGGTGAGTTATTAGGGTTGAGATGCCCCCACCCTCCAACCCCCAGTGCTGAGAGGCCAACTGGCCAGTAGCCATGATGGAAAGGGACCAAAAGAAGTCAGAACTCAGAGCAGCTGCGAGTTGGCTCCATTTACAGGCTCCAAGTGTTAGGGTGAAGCACCGCCAAATTCAAGCTGGCGGCAGGTCAGGAAGCTGAGGACAAGCAGGAAGCACTGGGAGTGTTGTGGGCTGAAAAAACTGAGTACCAGACTCACAGTTAAAACTTCAGTGGAACTGAAGGCCCATGTTTGTGGGATTATCACCACAGATATGTGAAGCCTATAGAATTACCATTAACCATGATCAAAACAAAAAAAAATCTACCCCAAAGAATATCATAGTCAGGATGCCAGAAATTCAACACAAGAACAGACTATTAAAACCCACTAGAGAAAATAAAGAAATCACCTATAAAGAAAAGCATGTCAGAACCACAGCAGACTTCTCAACGTAAACCTTCAAGTGAAGGACAGCTTGGAGTAAAGCTTCAAGAATACAACCTCCAACCTAGATTGATGAGCCCCACAAAACTATCTTTAAGATATTTCCATGACAAATGACACCTGAAGTAGTTCATGACAAGCCAGTACTCCAAATGTTCTGAAGAACACTGTTATCTAGAAAAAGAACAAAGACTACAATTCCATGAACCCCAATAAACTGAATCCATCAGGAAAAGCAGGTCATTAAACAGAGGAGAAAGAAATGGAACCAACAACAGGAAAATAACATGGCAAGAATAATTCAATACATCTCAGTTATAATCATCAAGAGAGACTGATCAAGAGAGATAAAGAAGGTCACTATACCTTTGTTAAGGGAACAATCTAAGAGGAAGAGATAACAATCATAAATATATATGCACCAAATACCAGCACAACCAACATAAAAACAAATATTAACAGACACAAAAAATCAAATAACCACTCATACAATTGTAATGGGGGACCTCAATATCCCACTGTCACAAACACACAGATCAACTAGACCAAAAAAAAAAAAAAACAACAAAAAACAAACAAACCAAAAAACCCCCAAAACACTTCAAAGAAATACTGGAACTAATCCAAAGTTTTAAACAAATGCACTTAGTAGATGTCTGCAGTGTTCCACTCCACAACATCAGAATATACATTTTTCTCAGCTGTACATGGGACTTTCTCCCAAACAGACTATACAATATCACACAGAGCATGTTTAAGTAAATGCAAAAGGACTGAAATTATCCCATGCATATTATCAGTCTATAGTGCAGTGAAACTGGGAATCACTTTGAAAAGAAACCACAAAAAATTCGTAAACATATTGAAATTAAATAACACCCTCCTGAATAACCAATGGGTCACAGAGGAAATTAAAGAAATGAGAAAGCTTCTATAATTAAGTGATAATGCCAATAAAACATACTGGAACTTATGGGATGCAGTGAGAGCAGCTGTATGAGGGAAATTTACAGCAGTGAATACTAATATCAGAAAAACAGAATGAGCTCAAATAAATAACCTAATGCAGAACCTCAAACTACTAGAAAAAGAAGAGCAAGTCCAAGGATTATACGAGGGAGAAATTATAAAGATTAATGCAGAAATTAATGCACTGGAGACTATGAAAACAATACAATCAATGAATGGAAGAGTTGGTTCTTTGGAAGATTAAATACCCTCAACCCATCTTTTTTTTTTTTCGTTTTTGTTTTTGTTTTTCCCTGGTACCGGGAACCGAACTCACGACCTTGCGCTTGCCAGGCAGGCGCTTTTGCCGCTGAGCTAAATCCCCAGCCCCCACCCTCAACCCATCTTAATCAAAAAAGGAAAGAAAAGACTCAAATCCATACCATTAGGAATGAAAGGGTGAAATCATAACAGATCCTACAGAAATCCAGAAGATCATTAATGCCTACCTTCAAGGACCTTTATTCTAGCAAGATGGAAAACACAGAAGAAACACACAGATTCCTACATACATATGAATTACCAAAGCTGATCAAGAAGATATAAAGATTCTAAATAACCCAATATTAGTCAATGAAAGTAAAGATGTAAGTAAAAACTGACCAACAAAGAAAAGCCCAGGTTCTGATTGAGTAACTGCTGAATTCTACAAAAAATTTAAAGAAAGCTAATGCACCTACACTTCAAACTCTTTAATGAAACTGAAAGGGAAGCAATACACTGAAACTTATTGCTGGAAGCAAGCATTACTTTTATACCAAATCCAAAGAAGGACCCAACCAGAAAAGAAAACTACAGGCCAATCTCCCTAATGAACATAAACACAAAAATCCTTAATAAGATGGCAAATAGAATGCAGCAAATCATCAAGAAGAGTATACACCATAACCAAGTAGGATTCATCCCAGGGATGCAGGGATGATTCAACATAAGCAAATCAATAAATGTAATATATCATCATTAACAGAGTCAAGGAAGAACCACATTATCATCTCAACAGATGCAGAAAAAGCATTTTACAGAGGCTGACACCCATTCATGACCAAAACATTACAGAAAATTGAATGGAAGCTTTTACTCTAAAATCAGAAACAAGACAAGGATATCCACTATCTCCATTCTTATTCAATATATTTCTGGAAACATTAGCCAGAGCAATTAGACAAGAGAAAGAAATAAAAGGAATAAGGGTAGGAAAGGAAGAAGTTAAATTATCATTATTTGTGGATGAGATGGTACTCTACATAGAAGACTCCCAAAACTCCACTCCAAGGTTTCTAGATTTAATTACCAAATTCAGTAGCAGAGTTGTATAGAAAGTCCACATTCAAAAACAGTAGCATTCTTGTACACAACAAATTCACTGAGAGGGAAATTAGGGAAACCATATCAACAGCATCCAAAAAAAAAAAAAAAAAAAAAAAATCTTAGGAATCAACCTAATGAAGAAAGTAAAAGACCTTTATGCTGAAAATTATAATACTCTGAAAAAGGACATCGAAGACAATATTAGAAAATGAAAAGATATCTCTTGTTCTTAGATAGGAATAAGCAATATAATGAAAATGACCACACTCCCAAAGTTGTACAGACTTAATGCAATCCCAATCAAAATACCAATAGCATACTTCAAAGAATTAGAGAAAACAATCCTAAAATTTATTTAGAACCAGAAGAGATCAAGAATAGCAAAAATAATTCTGGGCAACAAAGGTAAGTCAGAGGGCATCACAATCCCTGACTTGAAATTATACGACAAAGCTAAAGTGATAAAAACAGCATGGTATTGGCAAAAAACCAGATCCAAGGACCAATGGATGACAACAGAAGGTACAGAAACAACTCCAAACATACTCAGCTACTGTAGTTTTGACAAAGGGGCCAAACACCTTGAGTAGAAGAAATATACCCTCTTTAATAAATGGTGCTTGGGAAAAAAAATGGTGCTCCAAACACTGGTTTTACATATACGAAGATTACAACCAGATAACTATCTCTCACCATGCACTAAACTAAAATCTAAGTGGATCAAAGATCTAAACATTAAAATAGAAACATTAAATCTTCTGGGAGATAGAATATGTACAACTCCTGAAGACACAGGTATAGACAAAGACTTTATGAACAAAGCCCTGATTGTACAGGAAATATCACAAAGAATCAACAACTGGAATCTCATCAAAAAGCTTTTGCAGAGCAACAGAAACCACCAAAAGAGGAAGGAGATGACCCATAGAGTGGGAAAAAATTTTGCCAGCTGTTCCTCAGACCAAGGACTAATACCTAGAATATATGAACACAAAAAAACTCAGAATCCCTAAAATTTAAAGACCCAGTTCAAAAAAGGGCATCTGAAATGAAGAGACACTTTAAAAAAAACATTTATCCACAGTTATGAATAACTGAACTAAAGTTAGCCCAAAACAAGGTTTCAAAAGGTTTCTGTTTCTTAAAATATAATTCAGTTAATAGTATTTCAGTTGTGTAATTTTTTTATACCTAATGTCCACAACTAATGTAACCTTTTATTTAATAGGCATTAATAAAGCATTTCAAAATTGAGGCTGAACAACACCAACATTATACTAACCATCTGTAGGTTAGCGGTTCTCAAACTTTAGAGTGTTACCAGAATCACCTAACGGACTTACTAAAACATAGGTTTCTGGGTACCAATACTCAGCAGATATGGGGTAGGGTCTGAAAATTCACACTTGGAATAAGTCCTCAAGGGATATGCATTGCCAGTTCTGGGGCTGTGCTTTCAAATGTTCCTGGCAGAGTTACTGTTCTACAAAGTTTCTGTGTTTTGTGCAGTGATATTTAAAGACAAGTAATACAGTTAAGGGGAAACAGCCATGCTTAGTATTTAATGGAAAGTAATCTGGAAAATGCTACAGTCACAATACTGTAATGGAGTACCTGGTGATGTAAGCAAAGGTTTTCACAAGTTACAGACTTAGTCTGTGGGGTTGAGTATCGAGACAGATCCCCCACACTTGACTGTTGGCAGTATTAATGATTATAGGGGGAGTTTTTCTCACTGCCTGTAAGGACAAGTAGCCTGCAGGAACCACTGATCCTGTGAGAGCTACTTACGTTTTTTCATGGTGCTTATCAAAAGATAAATACTTTATTAATTAGTTAGGCTGCCTACACTTTACAATGGCATCAAGTAACAGCAACAGGATTAACAGTGATCAACATCAAGGTCAAAGGTATTTAATCATGGTCCAAAAAAGTAGTTTTCATAGTATAAAAAAGGTACAAATCACAAAAATTACTAATATGGCTAAAATAAAGACAAACGCAAAACTAAAATGGAAAAAAAGGGTCCTGTAGAAATTTAGTAAAGAATCATTTCTAGTATATGAAGAATCCCTGGATAAAATGGGTATAAGTATGATACATATGCATTCAAGCTTTTAAAGTGCTGAACAGTGCCCAATGAAAAAAACAGAATTAACTCAGATGACTTAGCATATTGTAAAAGTAGTTTATAAGGCAAACTGAGAACTTAGAATAATTAGAAAAGACAAAAACAGTAAATTTTAGTAGAAAACGTGTATGCTTTTCATTAGATATGGTATTTCACCTTGTGACATAGTATGTGTGTCAGTCTGAGTTTAAAGTCTACTGAATCTCAGGTTGAAGAAAATGTAAGCATTAATCCTTTGATTCAAGAGTGTAACTTTATGCCTAGTTAACTTAGTAAGACAAATGAAGTTGGCTTTTGTTTGGTTTGGGGTGTTTTTAAAATTTTTCTTTGTGGTACTGCTAGGGAGTGCTGAGCTACACACCTGTCTTTTAAAAATGTTTTTACTTTGCAACAGGATCTGTAAGTTGCCCAGGATGGCCTCGAACTTGAAATCCAATGGCTTCAGGCTTCTGAGCGGTGTCCCCATGCACCACCATGCCCAGCTGGAGCTTGTTTTATTGGCGCCCTTTTCTTACTAGCATTTAGGATTTTGGTAATGAAAAATACCTCTTTAGGACTGTAAAGAAAGTGGGCCACCACTGCTATTTGTACTAGTTAAAAGACATTCTTTCAACTATGGGAAAATATAAAAATGTTTGAGTTTTTAAGAATCTTACAAGTCTTTTGGTAGTCTGTGATGTCAAAAGAAATTCTGAGTTACTGCAGCCAAAGCACTCAATAATTTGTACATGCTGTGAATGAAAGCGCTAGAAAAACTAGGATGGCCCCAGGATAGCAATTTCCTTTGTTATCTAACTATATACTGCATCATCAGACTTTTCTATGGAAATATTTTTGGCCAGTCAATCAAGGTACAGCCCTGAAATGTGGCAGCAGATTCATGTTTGCCTGGCCGATTAATGAATTCTCACTATAATGTGGTAATTCTGGATTCTGTTATTCTTCAAGGTATCATTCATACTCTAACTCAAAAAAATTTAAATTATTTACAAAATAATCTTTGTTTCTTGATTTTAAAATTTTACTTAGAAGAATAAAGCTGGGGAAAATTCTAGTTAAATGCTGTATCCGAAGACTATATGGAAGACAAATATATCACTGGATATATATGTTCTTTTGATAATGCCGTGCTCGTTGAATTCCAATAGCAAGTTATCAAGAAACAAAGTTGATAACGATGCTAGCCAAATAATAGGCAGTTAATAAATCATTTTCAGGATTATTTACTCCAGAAATAGCCTATAATCAGTAACATACCCCTTAAAGTAAATTAACCTGGTATTAAAATGCAAAATATTTAACAATATTTGTCAAAGTTGCTATAATCAATAGACAGTGCTACTGCAGAAACATGCTATAATGAATAATTTCTTAGAGGAAAAAAAGGAATCTAGCATTAAGGAAAGCTAGATAGCTGAAATAACAAGAGATCTAAGATACCCTTTCAACTTTTAAATTTACTTCAAATACATCTGGGTTCTAGACACTCTGAATAAAAATATTAATGAAAATGTTAATACTTGCCCTATAGCTGGTAATAATGAATCACTGATGTGACTAACAAAACGGCTTGATTTAACAGTTACTTAAGAATTTAAAAAAGTAAATTTCATTTCAACAGCTTAAATAATTTTAAAAATCTGCTTTCAGAATTTAAGATACAATGATCACACACAGTATAAAAATTTCACAGAGAACTTCAATTTAAGAAGTGTATGCCATGTTTTTACCCTTAGGTTTCTTTAAAAATAGTACTTTAATGTAAAAACTGCTCCACACTCATGTCCTACCAAGACACAGTTTGTACAGTGAGGTAACCTATCTATATTTGTAAGACGAGTATAAAACTCAGAAGACTTGCAAGTTGAATTTGTCATACTGCAATGGTCATACATTGTATCATACTAGAGCACACAGTTTCAGAGATTCTTTAAATAATATATTTTAATGGAACACTTTATATAACCATCAAGTTAAGAATCTCTTTTAGTATGAAAAGTGATGTGTAACAATCTAGATGATCTGAATACTAAAACAACACTGCGATGGCTTGTGTTTAGATGTTTCCCCAAAGCCTCATGCAGTCGTCATAGGTGATACTTTTTTTAGAGGTGACTGGATCCACAGTGCAGAATGCTGGGATTAAGGGTATGGGATTTTAGAGCCCAAAGATTGGTCTGACATAGTTCTGGGTGTGGATAATGGGAAGGCCCAACCTGGCTGTGAATGCTACCTGCTCTAACGGTGTGTAGCCTGTATGGATCTAAAGGGACTGAAAGAAGACAGGCTAGCTGCTGCTGCTTCCTCCCTGCTTCACTGCTTTACTGTCCTGCTGCCTTCTACCTATCATGAACTGTTTCTCCTCTGTGGTGCTTCTCTGCCATGCCACCCTTCCTTGAAACCTCTACAAACTGTGAGCCAAATAAACCTTTCCTCTCTCAACTTTGGGTGTTGAGTATTTTGTCTCAGCAACAAGGAAGGTAACTAAGACAAACACTGAATTTTCAAAGTGGAAGAGCCCATTAGCACATTACATGACATGAAAACAAAATCAGTGACACCAGGACTGATTGTCACACAACCAACTAAATTTCTGTGGGACAGGAGATAGAAACATTTAACCACACCATGGCTTTAAAAGAAAATCTGCTTCAAACTCAGTAGATACTTGCAAGTTAAGGAAGTTACCTGACTACTGGTTTCACTTATTGCTTCTAGAAGTTTTTCAACTGCTGCTTGTAGTCGAGAGCTAATGTTCAGCATAAGTTCTTCATTTTCAGGGTCTATCTCAGTTCCTGCAAAACCACTCCTTACAAGTCGCTGTGACAGGTCTGTGCCTTCCTCAGTTACTTTTGACCAGATGCTACTGTCATTCCTTGGCATGTCACTTCCAGGATAAGAGGGTATGGATTCATCTGTAACTAGAATAACAGCTATGTTAAAGGCATCAACCAGTTTTTTTGTAACCAGTTTTAATTCATAATACTTTAAAGGTACAAAGTCAAGCCTACTTAAAATTTGAAATTATTAAAATGATAAGGTCTTTTAATAACAGCCATGCAACAAAACAAGTAAAATATGTAAATATACAATGTAATACTATTGAATAACCAAGTAAGAAGGAATGAGAAGAATAATGTTATGCTAATAAGACTATAAAATTAGTATCTGGGTTATCTGGTATTTTTTTTTGATGAGACTTTTTTTGGGGAGTGCTAGGGATCAAAAGCAGGCTATTAACTAAGTTCTACTCCCAGCCTATAGAAACTTTTTTTTTTGGTTGTTTTTTTAAGACAGGGTCTCGTTACGTAGTCCAGGCTGGACTTGAACTCACTATGTAGCCCATGGTAGCCTCAAACTCACAGCAATCCTCCTGTCTCAGGCTCCCAAGTACTGGCATTAGAGGCCTGATGAAAACCTTTAAGACAACTTCTAATAGACACTTAACATGTTCACCATGTAGTTTGTTAAGTAACAGGACATACAGGTGAGAAGATCCGGTTCCTATCCTTAAGGACTTCACAGTGTAATGAGAACACAAACACATGAATAACTATACCCTATGGGATGTTCCAGTTATATAGAGAGAAACAGAGTAAGGCCTTATATTTGTCTGGAGCAGACTTTTTCACTCTTGAGCTCTACTGTGGGCAGCATCACTTGCCCTGGCTACACAGTAAAAGGGACAAGATAAATTTGCAGCTTGCTATTTTCGTACGAGGTATACTGGCAAGGAATTAGACTAAAGAGCCACTCTAATTTAATTATGGACACTGTTCCACACTATCGACACTGTATTATTTCTTACAGAGGAAAACTGAATTTACATGGGCAGATCAGTTATGCAAGTACTTCCTCAAAACTGAAGTAGAAACACAGGTTACTCATCTCTGCTATCTAATGCAATACATCAATCAATGGTAGCATGCCACAACCCAACCAGGAAATTTCCCACACGTAAATTATCTACTCTTTCATTACATTAGTACCTGGTAGTTATCGGTAAATATACAAAGTTAACAAAGCAGAGAAAGTTTTAATGTCCAAGATACTTAGATTAAATATTCAGTTTGATACTTCCACCCACAATAAGAGCTACTAGGACAAATATCTGGGCAAAGTAGCTGGTGCCACAAAGACTTCCCACCATCTCATATAATAATGATATCAGATGAAGCTTCAGATAAAAGATTTGAATTCTCAGTCTAACAAAAGAAGTAAAGGAACTGTACATTGAAAATTACAGTACTCTGAAAAAAGACTGAAGAAGGTATCAGAAAATGGAAAGATATCCCTTGCTCATGGATGGGAAGAACCAACACTGTGAAAAGAGCATACTCCCAAAACTGTCACACAAATTTAATGCAATTTTGATCAAAATACCATTAAGCATACCTCACAGAACTAGAGAAAACATTTCTAAAATTCATTTGGAAACAGAAGAAACCTAGAATGGCAAAAGCAATTCTGAGCAACGAAGGCAAGACAGGGAACATCATAATTCCTGATCTGAAATTATACTACAAAGCTACTATGATAAAATCAGCATGGTACCAAGAAAAAAACAGACCTGAGAATGAATGGAACAGGTTAGAAGATGCAGATAGAACTATATACTCAGCCACCTTATCTTTAAGAGAGGGGCCAAACACGTTCACTGGAAGAAAGATAAGACTCTCTAATAAATGGTGCTGGAAAAATTGGCTGTCTACATGCCGAAGACTAAAACTAGACCCATGTCTACTACTGTGCACTAAACTAAAATCAAAATAGATCAAAAATCTAAATATTACAGAAACACTAAATCTTCTGGAAGAGGAAGTAGGCAGTAATCTTGAAGACACAGGTGTAGGCAGAGAGTTCATGAATAAAACCCAGATCACGTGGGAAATACTTCAAAGAATCAACAAATTGAATCTCATCTTATTAAAAAGCTTTTCCATGCAAAAGAAATCACCAATGGAGTGAAAAGAGAACCCACAGAGTGGGAAAAAGTTTTAGCCAGTTGTTCCTCAGACAAAGGACTTATATCTAGAATATGTAAAGAAATGAAAAAAATCAGCTGCCCCAAATTCAAAGACCCAATCCAAAAATGGGCATCTGAGATAAATATGCATTTCTCAGATAAAGAAATACAAAGAGAAAATAAATATATGAAAAAATGTTCAACATCATTGGTCATTCAAGAGATGCAAATTAAAACAACACTGAGATTTCATGTGCCTAGAAAGACAGACAAGGACTGAGAAGGTGCTATGGGTTGGAGGACTGGGAGGTCATTGTGCTCTGAGAACCCTAGAAACAGAAAATGCAGCTGCTGAATACATGAGTTAGTTCAGTGAGTTATTAAATGTGCCTAATTTAGAGGTGACCACTGCATTGCCAAATTATCATAAGGCAGGCCTAAAGGAAATTTTCTTTCTACACAACCTGGGGAGTTCATTTTTACGAACTAATCTAATATTTGCTCAAGCTGAAGTTATTTTACATTGGCTCAAAAATTTCCTTTCAATTTCATATGCCAGCTCACTCTTATAAGGAAGCAAATATGAGCAAGTAAATTATTTATTATTTTTGAGTGTCAACAAGCCCATACAAGTTTAAAATCTAACAAGTTCAGACTTGAAAGCAGAAAATAGATCTCAAGTGTTACAACAAAAAGTCATACATAAAAAACTGAAAAGCAAAGTCACTTTTGTAATCAGATTGATTTAATTTTTTATTATGTTAAACAAGACATAAAAAAGAAATATTTCAAAGGTGTATTTTAGTTTTTATGATAATACTTCCACTAAATATCAGAAGGGGAAAAAAAATGAAGAACTGACAAAAAAATTCTTAAATATAGAGCACATTTTCAACATTTTTTGCTTTAAATTTTCAGTATTTTAAAGCTAATATTTTCATCAACTTATTTTAAATATTGAATGTTTTAAATCATAAATTCTAATACAATATATCCTCAAAATGCAAAATGGGTCTGATACATGCCCCTCAATAACATTAGTGGATTATCATAACTTTATTAATAAGATTAAGATACCATCACTATAAATAAAACCATGAAGACTGAGTTAATTAAACAGAGAGTACACACTTGTAGCCAATGATGCTGATACTAGCAAAATTATCTCTGTTGTAATATTCTGAACACTGTAACTTTTGATTGTGGACTTTTTTACTTATATCATAATACTGTTCTTTCTGAGTCCATCAACTTTTTTACTTGTATCATAATACTATTCTTCCTGAGTCCATCAACTTTAAAGAATTTTCTATAGACATACATGCACACCTATACACAAAATACATATAATTTCTAGACAATAAATGTTTACAGAAGTGAACTGATAAAATTGCTTATAACTGAAAAACCATTATTGGGTATTTTTAAATGTGTAAAGAGGTGTTTTATCTATATTGGAAGATTTAGATATAACTATAAGGAAAGTAGGTGAGTTGATGAAATGTCCTGTTAGGTCTGCTTGCCAAAGAAAATATACATAA
The DNA here is from genome assembly GCF_000276665.1 of Chinchilla lanigera. NCBI lineage: Eukaryota > Metazoa > Chordata > Mammalia > Rodentia > Chinchillidae > Chinchilla > Chinchilla lanigera. The sequence continues at coordinate 9,022,253 of NW_004955432.1, read as the reverse complement.
ACATAATCCTCTCGGCTTGAGAAAAACTACCAACTTATCCTTTTTTATGACTGAGCATAAGTCATATGCTCACTGCCCTAGAAGTGAGTTTGCTGTTATTTGCTAAGTATTTCAATCTTTCTGGGAAATATCTATGAGAACTGCTAACAAAAAAGGCACAAAATGTTTTTTAAATCTGCAGAACATTCCTTTGTATACAGGAATCAATCTGGTCTCAGTTTTACCAGTAGAATAGCAAAATTCATCTCTTAATGATTAAGTGAAACCAGTTAACTGCCTTTACAAAAGTGTAATTTGGTAAACACTTTTATAAGGTTTGAATGTCTCAAAATATTCTTTTCTATACTTTGAGATCCATAAACCAAAATAATAGCCCTTGAGACCCGAACCAATAGGGGAGTTAATTTGAAAATACTTGTACCAAGTTTGGAAAGAGTGACCTTGAAAGGAAGGTTTAAAATTCAGTATTATTTTAGATCTTATGTTACTAAAAGCAGTTTTTAAAAGCATCTTTGAATTTGAGTAAGGTGTTTTTAATGCAACTTTATCTTAAATTCTAAATCCAGCTTTTCTTTACACTTAGAAACACACTCCTGGCCAAGTTGTAATTAGGCAAATGTTCAGTAACTCGGAGTTTTTTCTCATTTCTCCATACTAAGCGTAACAAACAAAAAACTTTCAAAAAGTATAAAAACATTTCCAAAGATCTGTCTCTACCTGGGGAGAAGAGTGTGGATGAGGAGTGGGAGTGAAATACAGGTTTAATTTTCTACTTTAAGAACTAAGGTCCCATCTTTCTGCATCTAGCAAAGATTTTCTCTTCACAGATTTCATGATCTCTTCTCCAGCAAGGAACAAGAAATGAAAAAAGGAAGAGATGCTGCAAGTCAGCAAAGTCACTGAAGACCCTGGCTCACTCAGCTACAGAAAGAGACAGAATCAGGAAGACGGCTTCATCATATCAGGACCTAATACCTCGCACCTCACATACTGTCATATTTCAGACCACTTTTCCAAAAAGAAGAAAGGACCTAACAGAGAATAGCCCAAAGAAAAAGGACAAGACTTGGATTTCTTAAAAGGGCTTTCTTCTACCATTTCAGTAAGTATGTGAGACTGGTACTGGATTCCTAAGAGCTCTTTATTTTGTAGGGTGGCCACAGGAGTCCTGAGTCGCAATATACAATATTTCTTTTGTAAGTGGAGAAATGAAATGGCCTTCTGGTTTATGGAGGAACAGCAAGACCGTGGGTATATATGATGACAACCCTAAGACACTGACTTCCAACTGGTATACAATGATGGTGTTTTGAAGGGTGCTTTTAATGTATTTGTATTTGGAAGTGCATTTATATGAAAATACATACTTGACTATTCTTTCTTCTGTATTTTCCACACATAGAAAAGTGCCTTAACTCAGCAAGATTTGTTGAAGGTGACCACTTAAATACTACATGAAACTAGTACCTCTTGTGTGTTCCTCTGGGACACATGACTTTACAGACGCCTCTGCTTCTGATCTCCAAACCAGGTTGCTAGATGACTGGACTTTACATGATCTATCTAAAATCCCAAGGACATGGCGGCCAATTGTTTCTTCAACAGCTGCTGTTGTCTTTACAACTTCTAAAAGGATCTTCAAGAGTCTGTTATTAGCTTTCTGGAGTGCATACCTGTAGAGACAAAGAATTATTAAAATGTTGGAACTTTTACAAGTATACAATTCATTAATATCTCACAAAAATGCACTATAAAATACTGTATGTGACTGGAAAAATATGTGATATTACCAAAATACTATGCAATGGCACTGACAATAAAGTATTTCTTGTTTCTGATTTATTTTGAAGCTATACTGTAAAATGATTGGTTATCTTCTAAAAATTTTAACCAGATTAATTATAACATTTAAAAAATGTTTTACCTTTTAAAAATGTTTCACTGACATTAAAAAATGTTTTGCTGTCTTGAAACAAATCAAATAATTAAACTTTTAAATTAGTAACTAAGTAAGAAGAAAATTTTAATGAGACAAACAAGTTTAGAAAGGAAAATATCCAAACATAGTAAGTTACCGAGTTTGTAACACTATTCAGTTATTCACGCATATATCTTACATCTCTTTTTTAATGTGCCAAATAACATTTTAAAATACCACTAGAAAAAAAGTGGTACTATATATATAACTTAATGAGGGTAAACTGAGTGTTTAAGTTACAAACAGTAACAGAGATCTGTTTTTAAAAAGATCTATAAGAAATTTCAATCTGCCAACACCAATGGGAATATTACAGGCTGTTTTTGTTATATCTGTTTAGACAAAAATGGCTCTAGCTATACACATGTAACGCTCATAAGAGCCAAAAGAAAAAACCTATTTTCACCTAAATAGAAATGACAGTATTTCTTTTTAAAAAGATAAATAATACATATATTTTGAAAAATTAGAAAGTATTGTTAACTATCCTTTAAAATATTCAACACTTAGAGATGAATACTATTAACCATAAAATGTCTATTTCCTAGATATTTCCCTATGTAAATAAGCATAAAGCATATACATTTTAAAAACAAAAATGTGATCACACTGGAAAGTGTTTCATGTAAGGTATTTTTTTAGCTTAACACGAATACTTTACCAGGTCAAGAAATTCATTTCCATAAATGATAGTTCAAAAGATTACCTGATTAATTTCCTAAATAATAAACAATTCACTTATCCTAACAGCATAGTTAAATGGAAGTACTACAGTAGCGAACTTTATCCTTAATCTATGTGGACACAACAAAGAGATTTCCAAAGAAAAGATCTCTAGGCTTAAGAGAGTTTTTGTTCTCAATAAAACTTCACACAGTAGGAGACTACCACAAGTAGGTTAAAGGATATCTGTTTCACAGGCAGATGGCACACTTATTTTAAGACAAGGTAATAAATAGAGTTTTAGTATTTGGCAAGTGAAAGAGAGACAGTTCTATTTTTGTGCCTAGATCAAGTTCTCTGTTTATGTAAGTACACTCAGAACAAAACTTGAAATAATTTAGCAAGAGGTAAAAGGTTTTATAATCTTAACTATTACTAAGATTTTAATCAAGCCCCAAATGCCAGGAGCAGGGGAATGTGAAAATATTTCTATTTAAATGATTAATATAATGGCAAAAGAGGATTCACTATAAAATGCCTATACACTATAATTTGTAAAATATATAAAATAGTGATAAATAATATAAAATAAACATAGTGTTTATTTTATATTGGCATGGTAACTCTAATTTTCATACACTGTCTTTCTTGTTTGAGTTCCATACTGATTGCGTTCCATACTGATGATCCAATGGGGAAGCCAAAATCTTAGGGGCCATATTCCTCCATGCAAGCTGAGGAAGGAGGTTAGGAGGACACAAAAGGGTTGACAGTACAGAAATTGGAAAAGGAGGAAATTAAGTTAGTAGGTATTAGTTTTAATTTAAAATTAAAGAAATTATTTTTATTTGAACAAAATAAATTTTAAAACACTGTGCTTAAAGGTTCTAATATTAATGGGGGATAGCTATTTTCATACAGTATAGTATTTACATTTTTGTATTAATTTCACAGAAATCTATGAAATGAAAAGTTTTGTTAACAGTGGGTGATTTATTTCTCCCTAAAATTGGAAGACGGATTAAAAATTCTCTGTATTATACTATAAATGCATGAAGAAAGCTACACATGAGCAGAAATATTTCCTTAAAAATAAGGACAAACAAAGCAGGGAATAACTTACTCTGAATGTTACACAGTGGAGCAGAGAAGAAATCAAGCTCATAAGTAGAACTTAATTTAAGACACAAAATGGTATTAACAGATCTGATACCTGAATACCTGAACATTTAGAGTGAAGTGATAAATGCTTAATCAGAAATCACACAAAAAAAAATTTTCAAGAATTTGTCTATTTAATGATTAAAAGCTGGTATTCCTTTATATACTATATATGTATGGGTATGTTTCATACAAATAGTATGATGATATTTTAAGACAAAATAAGTACGTACAAGATAAAAATAAGGATAGTTTATTCCTTAGAAACAATTTTAATTGCACTGAAAAAAGTGCTCATTTTACACACCTCTCATTGGACAGAATATCAGGAGGTACATCTTCAGGTTTTCTGTTCAATTCCTTTTCTTTAAACGTCTGTTCCTCAACTTCCACTTGGTTTTCATTTTCATTCTGTTTCAGTTTGTGTAAAGGCAGAGAGGACAAAACAGAAAGGAAACCAGTCATCTCGGAAAGAGCATGTCATTCTTCATACGGGCGCGAGGTGAAATAGAACCTCTGTGCACATAGTAGATACTGCTTGAAATAATATTTAACTATTTTATTAAGAGAATAGCATTATCAAAATGAGATAAAACATTCCAGTGCACAGATGGAATTTTAATGGGTTCAAACTAATACATGTTATATAGTGTGAAAAGGTTATTCCTTGGTGAAAAAACAGTCGCTGCTATAACAGTGCCAGATTCCAAGTACGTCAAACAGAATACAAGGCATTTTGACTCTACCTACCTTACATGTAAGCAGCCACAGAAATGTTAAGCTCAGCTATAAAAATATACGTTACACCACCAACAAAGACAAACAAATCCTACTGCATTGCTGATCCATTGCTCCTAAGCGGGCCGAAGTCCACACTACCTGTGTTTGCGTACTGCTGTTGCGCAGCTCACAACACAGCTTCTCTCTTCCAGCTAGAGACAGCTGCTTTAGTGCTTCCAGCTCCTCTAAAAGCAACCTCTCTCTCTCTGAAACCAGGTTTTCATTATCTATTGAGGATCTCTAAATAAGAAAAAAGGTCATGAGAGAAAATTGTTTGCGATAGAGGAAAAGAATAGAAACATTAAGCAGATTTCTTTTAACCCCTTCAGACCAAAAGATCTAGGTTCTACCCATGATTTGTATTCCATTTTAAGGGATTAAAAGGCATATACAAAGTTCAATGCAAAATTTAAAACATACAATTTTTTTTTGTTATTTTTGTTTATTGAGACAGGGTCTTCTATGTAGTTCAGGCTGACCCTGAACTCACTATGTAGCCCAAGCTGGCCATGAACTTACTAAGTAGCCCAAGCTGGCCTCAAACTTGTGGCAATCCTTCTGCCTCAGCCTCTGAGTGCTGGAATTACAGCTATGTGCCACCATTCATGGCCTAAGAAAAAAAATTTTAAGCTTAAATATTGGAATTTTTACAGTTCAATTGATACTTTTATGTCAATTTTGCATTGAAAATTCAGAAGTCTGAATTCATAAATACAATGAAGAAAAGCAAAAATGATTTTTCCAAGTGATATACTTTAATGTGAAATCCCAATTTTCTTAGTATTTTAAAGAATATATACTGAGTTCTCTGTTTCTTTTTTGTTTTTTTATTTATTTTTTATTTTTTATTTTTTTGAGTTCTGTTTCTTAACATTTTAGTTTTTAAAATTAAATCTAATAAATTTTTCTTAAGAATTCTTAAATAAGTATTTGCTTTTCTGCAATGACTTTTGTAAGTATATTTTATATAGCAATTGACAAGAATCCAGCTCCCAAGTACTACAGAATGTATTTAAATTTAGTAAAGAAAGGGATAAGAATGTTATATAAAATTTGCATTTCTCAAATCAACAAGAGTGTCCCTAGAAAAAGTTCCAGAAACATACTACTTCAGATTTGCATTCATGATTAAAAAAGACGGATTAAAGATAGGTAAAGGTAAACCATGGAGATGCTGACTGGGGGACTCACAGAACAATAGATGGATACTGGAACACTGGATGGTAGCAGCTATCTACTCAAGCACCTCAGCACAGAGTATTTCCAAAATTGTTGAAGTACTTTTGCTATGTAAGGTCAACTGAATGATTTAAAAAAAAAACAAAAAACAAAAAAAAAAACAACAAGACTAACCGTGAAGCCACTTTTCCAGTGCCTGAAAGACATTGCACACCACACTGTACCTAACAAAATCTAAAGCTGGTATGCTCATGGAGTGTACTCTTGACATTAAATATTTGTAGTACATTCACATCTTAACAAAATAATTCTGCCTTTAATAAAAAAAGCTACATAAAGAATACTGTTATTTTAATTGGAGAGAAAAGGGACTCTAAGTCCCATACCTGGGCTAACTGTCTGTTAAGTCTCTTAATCTCTTCTTGTAGCTGCTCCTGGTCTTCTCGCTGTCTCTCCATCTGGCGCATGTGTGCCTGCCTCAACAGTTCTGTTGCCTGCTGATGTTCTTCATACTGTCGCACAAGTTCCTGCCTCATATCTTCCAACTGTTCTTCATGTAACATCAGCTGTCTTGAAGCATCAATGCTTGATACCAACATCTCATTATGGATCTTAAACAGTTAAAAAAATCACACAGATTAACACATTTTGTGGAAATTTGTCTGCACTGATAATTTAAATAACTATGAAAACAAATTTAACTCAATGAAGCACCTTAAAGTAACTCTTAAAAGGTATTTTTATTAGTGCATACTGATTAGAGAGTAATGAGCTTTGCTGCAGCATTATCACAGATGTGTATAATATACGTTGTGCATATCCTCCCCATTACTTTCCTCTTCCATTCCTACTCCTCTTTCTCTTAATAGTCCCCAAACAACATGAACTGTCCATCATCATTATAAAAAATGCTATTTTCCAAAAGTAGGAAGGTAATTATTTATCAGTCAGTTTAAATCTACTTGTGAAGAAGAAAAATACAGATGCACAAGATTCCTTCTAGTTTTTCTTTTTGGGGTGGTATTAGGATTGAACTCAGGGGCCTGCACATACTAAGCAACCATTGTACCGCTGAGCTATTTCCCTACCCCTAATATTTGATTTTGAGACAGGGTCTTGATAAGTTGCTTGGAATGCCTTGAACTTGTGATCTGCAGCTCTAGTGGGTAGGATTACAGACTTGCTGAAGCTGTAGCTCCATTATGCCTCTTGACATTTTATGATGCAAAAATAATATGAATATTCGTATCTTAAAATTAAATTTAAGAAACATGAGTTTTACCTATTTAATTTATATTATGCAGTGATTACCACAGTACTACAGAGAACTCTTTGATAAGAAAAATTTCAGTAAGTTTTTATTGGGAAACAAAAACTTTGTGTAACAGTTTCTCATAAGAAGTTGACTTTTTAATGGGTATTATGAGTACTTCGACCTCTGAAGAGATGAACAATTCTGCTTAACAGCTGCTGGCAAACTAAAAGTTTTCATGAACCTCTTTAATATGCACAAATTTTATCCTCCATAAAACCTAACAATTTTATTGGAAAATGCCTCTAAATAAGACATAGCCTACCATGATCATTAATAACAAATTTCAATCAGATCACTTAAAAAGACATTACTCTCTGTTAAAGTCAAGAAACAGTTGAGATAATAGATCTTCTAGTAATGAATAAACAAAAGAGAATATACGCAAGGCATGATGGCACGCATCTATGATCCCAGCTACTTAGACAACTAAAGCAGGAGGACTGCAAGTTCAATGTCAGCTTGGGCAACTCAGAGGCCCTGTCTCAAAATTTAAAACAAATAATGGGGGCAGGGGAGCCGGGGTTGTAGCTTAGTGTTAAAATTGCTGCCTCATATGTGCAAGGCCCTGGGTTTAACTCCCAGTACAATAAATAAAGAGAAACAGAGGGAGAGAAGGAAGGAGGGAGAGTCAGATAACATTAGTACAGATACATAAAAATGGTTCAGACTGTCTTTTTTTTGGTCTTTTTAGACAGGGTCTCACTATGCAGTTCAGGCTGGCCTTGAGCTCACTTTGTAGCCCAGGCTAGCCTTGAACTTGCAATGATCCTCCTGACTCAGCTTCCCAAGTGCTGGGATTACAGGTGTGCGCCACCACGCCCGGCTCAGACTGTCTTAAGGAGATAGGTATGATAGATATCTCCTTATATGTTCTTATATTTACTAAACCTTTTCATCACAGATTATTGCCAAATTATATACAATAACTCTTGAATTAGTTGAAACAAAATTAGTCCAGGTGTAAGTCAAAATGAGATTTTAACATGTTCAATGTCTCTAAGATAAACATGAATATTTTAAACCAGATTTATTTTATTTAATACTAGGGCCGGGGATATAGCTCAGCGGTACAAGCACTTGCCTGGCAAGTGCAAGGTCCTGAGTTTGATTCCTGGTACCCAAAAAGAAAAAGAAACATAAAAAAAAAATATATATATATATATATATATACACTCATATATATTATTTAGTACTAATATTGTACCACTTAACCATACTTTACAATTAATAAATCCACAATAATAATGTGAATCACACTCCTACCATCTTGTCTAGTGAAACTCTGTATTGTTTCTAATTTTTTTTTATTATTTTTTATTCCCTTTAATAGTTTGATCAATCTTTCATTCTTACCTCTGGGAATCTGAGCAACTTTGATGAAGGTAACAATATGTAATATAACAACCACTGTTAATTCTTTTCATTTTGTTTTGAAACCCTGTATCATTTTTATTGTTTTAGCTTTGTTTTTGTCCGTGCTGTTGTTATTTTGCTATTATTCTTTTTTTAGTTCTTTAAAATAAAAAACAATGTGAATCATAGTCAAAATCAGACTTGATACCTTCACGCTCTTGCAAACATTACTGCTACTACTATTATAATAAGCTTTTTTTTATCTTGAAAGAGCATACTTACAGATTCTCTGACTATAAATGTTTCATCTTTGGAGAATATTTCTTCTGAAATAGTCAGTCCACGGTCCTTTATCTCTAGCACATTGTCAAAATCATCACTGTTTGATAACACAACTTCTTTTCCATCTTCTCCTAACTCTTTACTAAGTGGTTTAGAGTCTTTTTTAAATTTCATTTCCATTTCCTCAAAAGTCTGAAGACCATCTTGATCCTGTGGTAATTTTATTTCATTGAAATGCTCTTCTTCCTGCTGACAGAGACTGTGAGCTTTTTTTGATGATGTTGTGTTTTCTTTTCCACCAGATAGTCTAGACAGTTCAGTTTGTTGAGCAAATGCTACACTCATTGATACAATGACCTAAAGAAAATAAACAAAAAAGGATTTGACTTAAAAAGACCAGCAGAAAATTTAAAAGCAAGTTACTACTCAAATTTTTTTTTTTTTTTTTTTGCTGTACCAGGGATCGAACTCATGACCTTGTGCTTGCCAGGCAGGCACTTATGCCACTGAGCTATATCCCCAGCCCCTACTACTCAAAATTGTACACATTAGAAAGAAGCCTGGCTTATGATTTTAAACAAAAAGAAACCACATGTTAAAATGATACAGAGAATGTCTGTATTTTTCAATGAATTTAATCTCAAAGTATTTATTTTACTGCCTGCCTTTTGAAATAAAATTTTTTTTCCTACAACTATAATAGATGCTCCACATAAAAACTGGAAAACAAACCTTTATATTTCTTTTTTCCAAGAAAATTTACCAGAAACACGTAAGTAAACTTTTACCTAAACTGCCTTCCTTTTCTGTACATACAGATACAGATACTGATATACATTCTATCAAAAAAGTGACTATGTTCTGCAAGTGTAATTGGTTTTTACAGCTTTGCTATATATAAAGTTTTGACCCAAGAAATACATCTCTATATACTTTCCAATGAATTCAAAGACTCACATTACACAGATGCATTATAAATTTATTCCATCAATTCTCTATTATTGGGTAGATTTATTCCATTCTTATACTATTTTAAACACTACCATGCAATCTGTAGTTCTATCATTGTATATATCCTTTCTTTTTTTCCTTACAATAAATTCACTGAAGTGAGACACACGTTTATAAGACTGGTAAATATGACTACACATTTCAATCTAATCTGCTTCCCACTGCAGTTATGATTATGAATCTGCCTACTTTACTCTCTCCTAACATAGGTTCTTCAAAATTCTAACAACCTTGGCTCTGACAAGCCCATCAGACCTTGAGAACCAAATGCAGCAATGACTTTTTTCAAAGTACCATCTTCATGGATAATTTGTAAAGGGTGAAGGTTAGCTGCCAAAAGCCCAGGATAAAGCATGCTTGGGATCACAAATCCTTGTGCCTATTGACTTTCAGCCTTCTCAAACTGTTCTCCTTGTTAGTCCAATCATATAACTGAACTTTGCTTTGATTTCCTGAATGACCCTGATTTATCTATCTGGGGTCCTGATTCCACTTGGGTCCTGCGAGCCTACTTCTTCCCAGATGCTATATCCTCCAACTGGTGAGTGATGTCCTGCTTCAATAAAAATGGGAAAAGGAAAAAAACAAAATACAAGATACTTATACTACTAGTTTCTTAGTTCACTGAAAAGAAAGTTTTGTGCTAATCTCACTTGGAGAATTTTGTATGCCCATATCTTATACTCTGATTAACTAAAGACAATAATACTCAATGTATTAGCTGTTGTTATTCTATTATTTGGCAATGAAATTTTGTTTTACTTCTTTCTGTAAAATAAAAAAAAATACTGATGATAGCAAAATCAATGTCAATCAATGATTAAACTCATTATTTTATTTAATCCTCATTATAAACTACAAGGTAGGTATTATTATTATGCCAATTTAATAAAGATAGAAACTAAGAAGGGTGGAGATTAACTAATTTGACTCCAAACTACCAAGCAAAGGAACTATGGAAGATGGGCTTTACAGTCCTGAAGTGTTAATTCACTTTCCAAAATAAAATACTGTACTGTTACACCCACATTTGAATGGGTCTGCTTAGAAGTATAAGGCTCAGCTAACATGAGGAATATTTGCAGTATCAAGGCAAATGTTGAGAAAACTGAAAAGCAGCAAGAGTAGAAGCCATCAGTTACCTAATTACCTAATCAATGACAGAGGAGAGATTTGAACCAAAGTATGCCTACTGTAGTGATTAACCACCTAAACATTGGTTAAACTGCTTTTGTCCAGACAATCTCACCTGCCAAGCTGGACCTCTTGAATGCTAGCTCCCAGAAAAGGTTTGGTAATAATGGTCTGGATACTTACCTGGGATATATACCCATTATAATTAAATGTTGAAATAGAGGGATGAAAGAATTAGTTAACTAAATAGTAGGACTTGTGTTACTTCTGGGCAGGATAAAAGAAGCCCACGACAGCCTTTCTTTTCTACTGATAACAATTAAAACCTCTGAACAAAATAGAAAAGTAACCACCAGAGAACTTTGAAAAGTAAACAGAGGCACACAGAGTGTAGAGGAGGGTCAAAACTCAGAAGCAATCTGCATGGGAAAGATGAAACAGAACTTACAGTCTGAATCTAGCTGGATCCACTGCATGTTTTTAAAAAATTCATTCTCCAGATAATGAGAGCCAGGATTTTGACACAACATATCCTAAACATTCAATATACATTTCATAATTAGATAATAATAATTCATTTTTTGTGTGTGAATTCACTATCAGCAGACCTGTTCTAAAATAATTGCTTAAGGAAGTTTTCCAGGCTGGAAGTAAATAACACTAAAGGAAACGACATTTAAACAACAGAATATATAGTCTTTTCCAGTACACATGGTGGACCACTTGCTCAAACAAGATATTTAAAATGAATATAAAAGAAGGGAAATCACGCATGGTATGCTGTTTCACCACAAAGAAATAATGTATTGATTAAGTCAGCAGCAAGAAGCTATCTAAAAATTCCAAAGACATAAAAATCAAACAACACATTGGGGGCTGGGGATTTAGCTCAGTGGCACAGCACCTGCCTGGCAAGCGCAATGTCGTGAGTTCGATTCCCTGTACTGGAAAAAAAAAAAAAAAATCAAACAACACATATTTATTTATTTAGGTACCAGGAATCAAACTTGGGACCTTGCATTTGCCAGGCAGGCGTTCTGCTGCTGAGCTATATCCCCAGCACAATACATTATTTAAGTAGCCCATCAATCAAAGAGGAAGTCACAAAGTAAACTAGTGTAAGATATTTGGATTGAATGTCAATTAGAATGCAGCACTGCATTGTACATAGGGTAATTTATAAATAGTTTTAAATGCATAAATCAGAAAAGAAAGGTCTTTCAAAAAATCTTAAGAGTAAATTAAATCCAAAGAATGCAGAAACAAGAAAATGAGAGTAGCAGTCAATGAAAATAAAAATTAAAACAATAAAAACAATAATAAAACCAAAAGCTGCATGCTTGAAAATATCAATATACTCAATAAACTTCTAGCCAAACTAACAAAAAGGGAAATTAGGAATAATACTATATAGATCCTATAGATATTAAGTGACAAAGGAAGCCTACAAACCACTCTTTTATAGAAATTCAATAGCTTTGATGAAAGGGATGAAAATAAATAGATAACCTGAATAAAATTAACTCAACCAAAGAAACTACATATAGCTTTTTAAAAATTCCAACAAAGATGCCTCCAGGCCCAGGTGATGTACTGGAAAATTCTACAAAATACTTAAGGATGAAATAATGCCAATTCTACATAAATTCTCCCAGAAAATAGAAGAGGAGCTAATACATTTTAATATTTTTTGAGGTCAGCATTATTCTGGTGCTAGATCCAAACAAAAACATTACAAGAAAGTAAAAATATAGATAAAATTCCTCACGAAGACAGACATACATATTCTTGGCAAAATATTAGTAAATAGAATACAGCAACATGTAAGGGACGGGGTTGCCTCCAAAGGGAAATTTTTGGGGGGTGACTGAAATGTGTATCTTTATATCTTAATGTGATACTCGTTTTACAATCACCAGTGTTCATTAAAGCACACCAAAACCTGCACTTAAAACTGGTGAACTTCACATTATGTAAATTATGCCCCAATATATGATTACAAACAAAAGCCTGACCATATGATAGGCTATAAAGAAAGCTGTTGAAATTTTGAAAACTCAGTATGAAGATCACTTTCTTTTGCATTTGTATTTAAATTAGCAAGAAATGACAGAAGTAACTTTACAAATTCTATAACTTGGAAACTACTCAAACCACCTTCTTATTCTCTTTTCCCTTCACTGTACTAACAAAATTCCACTTGTGCCTACAGCTAACTCTGGGCCACCACTGAGGAAGGAAAAAGCCAATGAGGCAAACTGGTCGCACTTAAATTCACACCAATACACTTGCAATGCGCCCTCAGTGATACTGAGCCATTATTCAATTTCCCACTTCCAGTTCTCTCACGTTCTCCCTCCCACCCCTCCCCGCTTCTTTCTGCTTCCATTCTCTAATGTTAACCTTGCATAGTTTTGTGAGAAGGGAAGCAATCAGAAAAGAACTTTCACAGGCTCTAAATATGGCATGTGAAAACACACCTGAACAATGAACCAAATATTTTCTGCCTTCAAGTTCGAACAAAGACCACAACACAGGAAGGACACTGGGAGACAAGGAGGCAGATCTCTTGCAAGTGGGAAGGGGCTTGGAGACTGAGGATGAAGGCGGGGGGTGGGGGGGAGAAGTAAGTAGAATAAAGATAGGCTATGTACAGGAACCTAATAACTTCATGAATGTAAACATTTTATATCATAAACACAAGATAAATTTAATATACCAACAAAAACGAAAATGGGGAAAGGAGAATTAAAGGAGAGATGGAAGTGAGAGGGAAGGGGATTAAAAAAAGAACCACACTATGCACATGTATCCCAAGATGACTGTAAACTGCATGTACTGCAAACATGTACCAATAAAAACCACAAACAAACCCCAAGTATTTTATGCCTTCTTCCTACTGTTACGGATTAAATTGCCATGCTCCTATACAACAGGAACTCCCCATATAACAAATCCCCTCACTGACTCACAGACTCTGTTCCACAACTGCTACTCTCTCTTCTGAATCAGCTGTTTTCCCTTCCTTGCTCGTGAATTATTTGATTTGCAATTTTTCTCAACTTAAACAAAAACAAAACAGCAACCACAAAAATCTACCATTTAGTTCTCTACATCACCTTTTGCTACCACTGTATTTTTCTGATTCCCTTTTAAGTAAAACTCAGAACAGTTCAACTAATTCCTCCCCTTCATGCTTTCAAACTCAAATTAACCAGAGTCCATCTCCACCATCAAATACTCCACCATCAGAGTCCATCTCCACATCAAGTATGTTCTTGGAGGTCACTACACTTTCACATTGTAAAATCAAACAGCTAATTTGCAACTATAATCTTTCATCTATGAGAAACATCCACCATAATTTAATATTCTCTTCTGTTATGGTTGATACATTGTATCAACTTGAAGTCTAGAAGCTTAACTAAGTAACTCAGCAGTTCTACATCCTGGGGTGTAAGGACATGCCCTTATTGCTCTTTGCAGTACTTATTGCCATCTGTGTCCAGATGTCTAGCTATACCAACTAAAATGTAAGGTCTGCAGGAGCAAAGGACTCATCTTTTTTCCCAGCTATCCTCTCTTCAGAATATGGTCTGGAAATAAAGTATAAATAATTATGTATTTTCAGTACTGTACATCAAAATCACAGGAAAAACCTACTGTGAGCTATACGGGGACTCATTATTCCTACTGCGCTGCTTCTAACATGCCTGAACCTTCAGCAAAATGGTTCCAAACTTTTCCAGCATCATACCTGAGGGTATAAGGTGTAGCATAATCTCATCAGTACATGTCAACCATCTGTATTATTCTTGGACCGAGCTGGGCCATCAATGTCTCTCAGGTCATAGTATAATACTTTAGCTGTCTTAAGAATTGTTTTCACTGGCCTATACTTTAGTGTTCTGCTGTTAGCATAGCTGAGTAGTGCTTTGTAAAGTATTTTTATAAAATCAGCATTAAGTAACTTTCCTAAGGTCACACATTTAGTAAACCAGAAGAACAAGAACTTAAATTATAGTGTATACAATATCAAACCTCATATTAATTATGATAGCATGATGCCCTGATATAATAGTCCATTTGAGATATTTATGCAGGAGTTAGGCAGAAGAGGGCATCTGCATTCTTCTCAGAACCAGACAATGGAAGCTATATAAAAATGATGGTGCCTCTTAGACCTCATGGTCCAGATATTTCCTTGGGTCTGGAGGTCTTGATCTCCTTTACGGCTTATATCTAAAACACCTCACCTCCCAAGACCTCAGGTGCTCACAGGTGGGGCTTTGGGAGGTGGCTGGATCATGTGTGTGTGTTATACGCATCACTGGATTAGTCCACTGGTGGATGTACAGCTGGAGTGATGTTGGGAGGTGAAGTTGGTGGAAGAGGTGGGTCAGTGTGGATGTGGCATGGAAGGATATATACACTTACAGATGTAGAAACAGACATAGACCTAGACAGACAGATATATTTAGGTATAGATATATAAATCAATCTATCTATCTATGTATCTATCTATCTACCTACCTACCTACCTGTATCTCCTTTCTCATCCCTTGACCCTGCTCTGCTTCTTGCCTGCCATGCCATGAATTGTTACTCTTCTGCAGCGCTACTCTGCTACGCTGTGCTGTCTTCAGCCAGTCAACTATGGACTAAAACAGCTACAAACTGAACCAAAAGAAACTTCCCCTACTTCAAGTTGTAGGTTTTGGTTATTATGATTCAGCAATGAGAAAGTAATAAAAACATATTTCAGAGTCTAAAAGAGTGACTCTGGCCTAACAGCTGAGGACAGTGATAAGTAAAAATCTACAATGATAGAATATCTCCACTTAGCCAGGAGCTGTTGGTCAGTGACAGTGCTCCCTTAGAGTCTGTAGTTATTATTTAATGTCACAGTAACTTTTCAATACATAGAAGACAATCACTTTCTTTTCCTATCTTTCCTGCTGCTTTCACGCACAAGGTAACAAATATACAGACTTGTGGGTTTCTAATTAATTACTGTCGACATCCAGAAAATAATGTTCCTTCCCCAAGAAAAACAGGAATTTCCATTTAATGCAATCATAGTTGATCTCATCTAACAACTTAATGAAGAAATATATATGAAACGTATAAAAACAAATCACATACCATCAGTACAATCTATGTTTTTCTGAAGTCTCAAAGAGAATATAAACCAAGGTAATCTTCCTCAAAAACAAACTTACCTTAGCTACTTCTTCCTCTAATCGTTCTTGGTACTGTTTTTCTAGCAACTTAACCATATTTGTTTCTTGTTTCACTCCAAATTCACCAGAAAACTAAATTAAAAAGCAAGCAAAATATGACATTTATTTACACTAATTGTATACTAGTTGTTTTTAAGGTCTATTCTCAAAATATTCTCACAGCATCACTATTTCTTGGAAAACTTTGAGATACTCTCAGCAATAAATAAATTTTTATTCCCCTTTAACTAAAAGCCTCATACTAGTGAGTAATTCTCCCAAACAATTATACTTACTATTGTGAATGCAGAAGTACAGTTCAAAAAGATAAACTTATTTATATATTTATAATTATTACCGTAATTCTAATGTAAGTCAGGGATATTTGGATATAATTAATAAGACATGTATATGCATATTTCATCTCAAATAAAATGTTCAGTAGTGGCTGCTTGCTCATGATATTACAAGCAAATTTTCTTGGCATATTTTAATAGGATCCAATTTTCCATAAATACAAATTATTTTCATCAATATATAAAGTAACCTGTTTCAGAAATGTAAACATATTCTCAGTATGAAAGTATTTGTTTATTTACCATTCATCTCAGTTTCACCTGAACAGACATTGCATAAAGGATGACTGCAGAAGAATCAAGAATGTGGCTAATATCTCTAATACTCAGAATGAAGAAGGGCAATCAGCAATTTATTTTCTCTAGGAGGTAGGAGCTAAAAATCTACTGAGTGAAGATGAAGACTAAAGTTTCTCAGTTGGAGGACTGAGAAAAGTTTTGAGAATTAGGACTAATACAACGTTGAGGACAGGCAGAGAGTGGTTCAGCTAGATAGCATGCACTAGAAAAGAGAAGGAACGTTTTTGTATCACAGGCCTCTTGGGAAGGAGGCTTCACCCACTATCCCAGCCTTAGCAATGTGGATTCTGGGAATTCCTAAATTATTCTAAAGATGGCGTGGTCCTACTTCCCGTGATGGGAAGAAGGAAGTTGGTCAGGGCAAAACTGATTTGCAACACAGCCCATAAATAAACAATTATGAAAACAAGACAAAATTTAAACTCTAACATACTTAAGGAAAATGTAACTTTCTGGTTTTTTCCTACGCTGTGAAAATATATTAAGTTTCTTTAGGTCTTCTGTATTATGCTCACATCTGGAAAATATTTATGCGTAAGCCACAGACATAAAAATGAAAGTAAAAAATGAGTCACTGCAATTAACTTTAAAATAAAAAATTAAAAATGATACCTCCACTGTACCATCAATATTCTCTTTTAGACAACTTCCAGCATATACTGTTCTCTGTCCATCAGATTCTTTTATTACCGCTGAATCAATGGAGGAGCTAAATATTAAAAAAAAAGAGGATGAAGGAATTAAAAGTTGTTTGTATGTTTTGCTATTCATCTACAATTCAAACCATGCATAAAATGTGTACTAGGGCAAGAGAGACAAAAATGACAGGTCAGGGTTTACAGATATTGTAACTTAATTTACATTTTTGCCAAATTTTCCTTTTAAAAGTAATACAAATGATGCACAATTTTTATATATCAAATGTATTTTATGACATTTTATAAAGGCTACTATAAATGTATGCTATAGAGCTATTACAGGTACTGGCTTTTTTTTTAAAAAAGAATCTTAGATTTATTGAGGTAAAAAGGTACTATCTCACTTTTACTAAAACTTGTTTTAATACATGTTATGTATATATCACAGAAAAACTTCTGGAAGAACACACAGCAAAAGTAACAGTGATTATCTTTAGTCAAACTGACATGCAGTGGCAATAAAAGCAGATTCTTATTTTAAACAATTACTTTTGGACTTTATGTTTACTCTATTCACATATATCTTTTGGTACTTACGTCCGTATTCTATAGCCTACAATCAGTCAGTACTTTGTGAAAAAGTTGCTCTTAAAATGCTTAACTTAGCAGGTGTGGTGGTGCATGCTTGTACTCCTGACTATTTAGGGGACTAAGGTAGGGAGATTTCAAGCTTGCGACAAGTCTGGGCAACTGAGTAAGACTTTATCTTAAAATAAAAAGGGCTCGGGATGTGTAGCTTATTAGTACAGAACTTGCCTACCATGTGTGATGCCCTGGGATCCATCCCTACCCTCAAGGTAATAAATATACATATTTGTGGGTTTCTAATTAATTCAAATAAACAGACACCTAAAAGGGTTAACTTGGTAACAAAAATGAGGTAAGATTAGTATTTAGGAAACAGAAGGAAAAAATAAAAGGAGAAAATCTGTAATTTTCACTTTTGGAAAATGTAATTCTTCACTACCATTTCACATTGCTTTTATTCCATCCTCCTCTTCCTTACATACCCTACTTTCTCCTACTGTCTTCCACCCTTTCCTTTTTTCCCCAAATTGACCACATATAAGCTATATCACTATCTCATTTCATTACATATAATTAACTTGGGTCCGGGGATATAGCTCAGTGGTACAAGCGCCTGCCTGGCAAGCACAAGGTCTTGAGTTCAATTCCTGGTACCAAAAAAACCACCAAAAAACCAAAAAACATATAATTAACCTGCACTGGCCACTTGGTTGTTTCCAAATGTTCACTATGACAAACAATGCTATAAGATTCTTACAAGAATATCTTTATATCTTTCCATGGATACTTCTTATATAATAAAATCTTATCACTTGTTAAACTATTTGAAATTTAAGTGTAGTACCATATTTCAAATTATTTCATTTTCATAACAGTATCATTTAAATTCTTCCTTAAAACTTCAATAATTTGTAGGAACAATCTTAAAACTTTGTAAGAGTAAGTGTCTTAATTTCTGAGGGTAAATTTTCTTTCAAAGGCTATTATTTGTTTCTCTCCTGCTGTGAAATGTATATTCACGTTTTCTGTCCATCTCATCTTTCTAAATATTTCTCTGCCCTTTCTTGGTTCTATTAACTTTCTCACCATTTTTCCCACTTTTCTGATTGCCCCTTACATACAAAATTCTGATCCTTGCCTTTGTTTCTTAGTTCTTATTTTTATAGCTGAGAACACCATTCTGATTATTCACTCATTTGACCAAAACTGCAAAAAATACTTAGTCCACAATAACCTGATTCTGTGAGCTTTATAAAGTGTTTACTGCCAAAGTGAAAAAAATAATCTAACACCAAATGCACTACTGCTTTCCTACTGATAGAGCAAGAGAGACTCCATTTTCTGTTTTTGACTCCATATTAAGAGAACAAACTTAAAGTTCACTTATGCTGTAGGTGATCCCCACCCGCCTCAGCTGGTTATCAACTCACTTAGAGCAGTTATCAAGTGGGAACAGAACAAAAAGGACAGATTGGGAAGTAGGCTAAAAGTTAAACTGCAAAGAGCATTTGGAATTCAGCTGTCTGACCTGCTGGAAGAAGTAAAGTTTGTGATAACTGTGTGACATTCTTCTAAGATTTCCAAAAATGAGATATGGTTACTATGGAAACCTAAAATGTACTTCATCTGAAGGTGAGACCAGAGCAGGGTGGATATCTTCTCTGGCTCCTGGTTAGACTGCTCATCAGCCGGCTTAATAAAGCTTTGTTTGTTCCTGCCTTTTCGGTATCCTTGTGAGTGCCTTTCTTGTTAAACTTGCTTGCCGTATCATATGGAGGTCCTGGGCCTGAGACTGGCTTCATGAGAAAAATGTCCTCTCCTATGAAGAGGCCCTACGCCTTTCGGTTTCGCCAGCCACTCTTTGGGTAGCAAGGCACCGCAGCTGATTTCAGCGGGCCACCTGAGGACGACAGTGTGCCGGGGTGCTGAGGCTGCACAGACGGAACAACTGAAGCCGCACCCTCCAATCCAGGTAAGATTAAGATTGGAATTGTCTTTTTCTTTCCAGACTGACAATTTGATAGGCCTAGGCTCAGAGACAATGTGGCCATCTGGTCTCAGTGTAGCTGAGAGTTTGTTCACAGCTTTGTCTGTGAGTCTGCTCAGAGCTTTGTCTCTGAGTTTGGTTTGGATTGGCCAAGATCTGAACTCTAAATATTTTTTCAAACTGATAGATGCGATTCATGATTCCCAGGATTGTTTTGCTTTGTTTGTCTGTTTGTCTGCTCTGTGTTTTTCCCCCAAATGCTTGCAGATTTCAGGTCCCACAGCCTTGCCACAGCCTCGGGCTCTTGTTTGGATTGTTGACTGAGTTGGGGAGGAAAGGCCAGCTAAGGTAAACTGTTCTCTCTTTGTTCCTAATTGAGCTATCATGAGCTTGACAGCGTTAAGCCCACCATTCTGGTTTGTGCATGATTAAGAAGATGTGTTTGTGGATTCCCAAATCAAGTTCTGGTAATTGAGAAAAGGTCCCCTAAGCAGAAACCCTGTTTTGCCCTCGGCACCTAAGAAAGATGATCCATCCTTTTGTCTCCCAACTCAGGCACCGCCCCATCCTATACACCCCCTAGCTTGCCTCACGGAGAGATTCCTCTTCAGCTGCGGCACTGACCCTGTGGCTTTCTACTGTCGCTGCGCTGCCGAAGGCAGCCTTCCCCACCCCAAGCCTGTTGCAGATTCTGAGGAGGAAGTCTCCTCCTCAGGTCTGATCCCAGTCTTGCCTCTCTGGCAGGCTGCTGCGATGAAGCAGAGAAGAAACCCTCATTCTGCAATTGGAGAACTATTAAAAACCCCTTTTCAGAGCAAACTCTGGCTTTGATTACTTTGCTGGAAGTGGTGTTTGAGACTCACTGCCCCACCTGGGGTGACTGTCAACAGATAACGTCAACCTTTTTTTCTTCAGAGGAGAAAGCATGTTAAAAGTGGCTGAGAAACAAATGAGATACGGGAAAAACTACACAGGACAAAGAAACCCCAACTGGGATTACAACACTAAGGAGGGGCTACATGCTTTAGAAAAAAGTCATCGGGCTCTGAGGGAAGAGCTTCATTCTGCGGCTGGTTGCACCACTGACCTACATGAGGTGGCAGAAGTGTCACAAGCAGCAGAAACTGGAAGGTACTACAGGGATGAACTTGTCCTACCTGGTAAGAGATCGCCCAAAATTTGTTTCATGACAGAGAAGACACAAAATGGAAGTTTAAGCAGGAACAGAATAAAATGATGTTAGCAACTTACAGGAAGGAGACACAGTTGGGAACTAGAGAGAGAAAAAAGAAGGGCAAACAAGGAGAAGGCCTTCACATTCTCGGGTCTGAACCAATGTGCATGCTGTAAAGAGAAGGGACATTTCAAGCAGGAGTGTCCAAATCTGCTAGACAAGGAGAGAAAAAGGAAGAAGAAAGTGTTTGTGGTGGAGTCAGGGGAAGTTTGAGATTGATGAAGAAATGGGTCCCTGTCCCTCAGCCCCAAGGAATCCATGTTAACTGCAAATGTGGGGGAAAGATCTGTTGGATCTTGAATAGACACTGGCATTTCAGCCAACAGCCCCATTCCTAGGTCAAAAGGAATTATTATGATTCAATCTGGCCAAAATATATTTGAGTGCACTCTGATTTCATAAGCAAATTGTCTTGTATGTTTTTTGTTTGTCTCTCGGTCCAGTCTGTAAACAGCTGTTTTATTTAAGCCCAACAAATTTTTTTTGGTATTTTTTGTAATTTTGAAACAACTGTCTAAAATTTAATTTGGCTTATAGATGAGCATCACCTAAATTAAAGATATGCTTTCACCAAAAGTTGCCAGCTGGTCAAAATGATGTAAAAATTGGTTTTATAAATGTAAGGCTTATTGTTGTGTATGTCTTATGATTTGAGAATCTCTCACTGTTCAAATTTAATGTATCAAGTATTGAGATTGTATTTTCACAGATTATCAAAAATTTGTTAAAATAATTAAACAGAAATCTCTTAGGGTGAGGAGACATTACTAGATAGGACTCTGATTTATAAATGAAGAGCAGCTGTCTGAAATAACATTAACCAGTTTTTCTTCATTAATTAGTAGCCCCAATAATCTTCATAGCCTTATGGGAGACACCTCAAAAAATATTACTCAAAATGTATTATTATGATATGTTTACAATGGTGATTGTCAAAGGTTAGGTTTTCAAAAAGGAGACAATAAGGTTTTTTTTATTTAAAAAAATGCTATTGGTACAAAACTAAATTAAGAAACAAAATAAGGACAACTGGTTATTGTTAATTTCATGATGTATTAAATGTATTTGTGCCTTCCAAATGTACAGTATTCTAAAATGTAAAACTGGTATTGTGTAGAGGGATAGACACTTTTTTTCAGATTCAGACATCTACCTTTCTCCTGTACTTCAGATATTTGTGATAGGAGGTTCATGTCAAGTCAACAAGAGGTCATTAGTCAAATGATAAGTAATAATGAAAACCATATGAATTATTATTTGGACTAATTTAAGATAAAACATAACCTAGAAAGATAGGCATCTGGTCTTTTCAAAGTGTCAAAGCTCTCTTCCATGAATAATTTTAGAGGTAATTCACTACTGACTTTGCTTGTGCTTTGTCTTTATTATTCTATAGTTAAGTTTAATTTTCATAATGCCTTCCCTTTTTACTTATTTCGACATTGTTTTATTTATTTATTTATTTATTTATTTTTGGTTTTTGGTTTTTTTTTCCCCAGTACCAGGAATCGAACTGACGACCTTGCGCTTGCCACGCAGGCGCTGTGCCGCTGAGCTAAATCCCCAGCCCCCTGAAGTTGTTTTATGTTACATGTTGGTATGCATGAATATTTTCCTTTATTTTTGTTTCATGTATATATGATGTTAAGACTTTTAAACTATCCTGTATAATTTGATAAGTCCTATTTGCCAGTATATTAAAAGTAATAATACTATTGCAAATGTTAATGTACACAGTGCTTATTAGGAGTATGGCTCTGTTTAGATAAGCTTCTTACATTGGCAGAATTCTGTAGAAACTTAAGCTATATAGATCCTGTTTGGCTATGAGTATTAGACAAGTCTGGCACTGTGTCACTACAGAATTAATTTGTCTATTTTGTTAGCCACGACCTAATATCTTTATGTTGTTCTTTAGTTAAGTTGCACATGGATACATGATATTTGGGCTTTCTTAGTGCCAAATTTTTGTGGTATGACACAAATAATTTTACTTACCTTCTCTGGGCCTTCTGTTTTTCTGTAGAAATGATGTACTGAATGAACTGACCTTTCTGGTACTTCCTAGGGTATCTTTTCTTTCTGAGAACTTAAACTGATCACATATTCAGAAGCACTTACATGTACAGAATTGTGATCAGATAATCTATTGGGAATTTAAAGTTATGAAACATCCCTACTTAAAAGGACCACATAGTGTGTTTAGGAAAAAAAAATCAGCCAGTTATGTAAACTGATAAAATTAATAACAGCCCAGACAATATGACAAATTTCTTCAGTGACATAAGGACAACAAATTAGGTAAAAGCTCCTTATGTAACTGACTAGAAGACTATTCTATTTCAAGATGGAGATTTTTTTTTTTTTTTTTTTTTGGTTTTTTCTCCGGTACCAGGAACCAAACTCACGACCTTGCACTTGCCAGGCAGGCGCTTTTGCCGCTGAGCTAAATCCCCAGCCCCAAGATGGAGATTTAAATGTGTTACAAAAATGTCATCATGACTGTTACGTTTTAATACTATGTTTAAATTTTCTCTGTAAAACTGTGTAATTACTGTCTGTCAACATTCTACACGATTCATCTATTAGAACATTCATACTTGGTGAGAAGTAGCAGTTCTCTGGCTATACTTTTTATTTCAAGGCTCTTCTGAAATTCAGCAACTGAAGTTTGGAGACCAAAAATTAAAAAGATAGACGGGCTAAAGGGATAACCAATATGGCCCTAGCCCTGTGAAAAATGTCAGTCTCCTTGAAATACTCCTTTTTGCCGGTTCCCAAGCCTGGGACAAATGGGTATCACCCAGTCCAGGACTTTGTAGGCAATGAATGCCCTGCTTGTAACCTTTTACCCTACTGTACCCAAGCCCTATACCTTGCTTAGTCAATTCCTACCTACTTGGACTTGGTATGCTGTATTGGATTTAAATTTCTTTTTCTGTATTCCTTTGTCTGTTACAGTCCAAGAGTTGTTCACTTTTGAATGAGAAGATCCAGAGTGGGGAACAAAAAATGTTGTCTGCTAAGGGGACCCTCAACCCTGCCTCCCTTTTACCGACATCACTGGAGCCACCTGAGCACAACTATGTGAAAACAATCGAGGCAATCTACTCAGCCAGACCGGACCTACAAGCCACACCCCTCCAGAACCTGACTTGACCCTGCTCTTGGACAGTAACAGCATGGTAACCAACAGGGTTCAGGGGGTGGGAGCAACAGCTGTCACGCTTAGGTAGACTGTCCAGTCCAAGGCTTTGACTCCTGGAACGTTAGCTCAAAAGGCCAAACTGATGGCATTTACTTGGGCTTTGGAGGTAGGGAAAGATAAGCCTTACAAGCCCGACATGCCTTTGCTACTTTGCATGTCCATGGTGCCATTTACTGGGAAAGGGGCCTCCTAACTATGGGCTAAAGGACATTAAAAACTCCGAAGAGATACTGAACTTGTTACAGGCTGTTTTGCTACCAGCCATGATAGCCATGATCCATTGTCCGGGTCATCACAAAGGAAATTCCTTAGAGGCACAAGGAAACCCAGCAGCTGATTTAGTAACCGAACAAGCTGCCATTGGAGCCTCACACCCTATGGCCTGGGTCTAGTGGCCCCGCTCAAGTTACCCAAATATTCAGAAGCAGAACTTAAGTGGGCCACTACAGAAGGAGCTACAGAACAAAACGGATGGCAAGTTTTGCCAGGAGGAAAGACGTTCCTTTCTGAGGCTGTAGGACATTTTGTGATCCAGGAGCTGCACAGCCATACTCAATTGGGAAAGACAGCCATGGCTGAGCTGCTTGGCTGTCACTTCTTTATTTCTACACTTTGGATTCTATGTGCTTCTGTGGCAGACAGATGCATGGCTTGCGCTCACAATAATCCCGTTTCTCATCCACAGAAACTGCCCGAAGTTCGCAGACAAGGAATAGTGCCTTTTGAACGTGAAGGTAGACTCTAGAAATCAAACCCACCATTGGGAACAAGAAGTATTTGTTGGTCCTCATCTGCACCTATCTGGGCTGGGTAGAGGCCATCCCCACAAGAACTGAGACATCTAGAGAGGTGATAAAAGCTCTGATAAAGCTAGTTATTCCCCGGTACAGGCTTCCCGTGACAGTGGGTTCAGATAATGGGCATGCTTTTGTGGGTCGAGTGGTTCAGAGCCTTTCCACAGACTTAGGGCCAAAATGGAAGCTACATACCACCTACAGGCCACAGAGTTTTCAGTTCTCTTGTGAGTGCCTTTCTTGTTGAACTCGCTTCCTGTATCACTACAATGAAGCTCCTACCCACCTTTCTGCCTGATTTCACTATGAATATTAATGTACCATCATTCTCCATATTCCCTAGGCCCAAATAACAGAAGATTCTTCATAATTTTCCCCTATGCTTGGATCTTAATATCTTTCCATCAAAATGTTCTGATATTTATCCTTTATTTCCATTTTCCTGGTACCACTCCAGTAGGCATTACTACAGAAATGTACAGTAAAAGTTCTACAAAGACTTGAGTTTAAACCCTATCATGTTAGTTGTATCACTATTTTAAAAATTATTTGTGGGGCTGGGGGTTTAGCTCAGTGGCACAGTGCCTGCCTGGCAAGCGCAAGGTTGTGAGTTCGATTCCCAGTACCAGAGGTGGGGGGAAAATTATTTGTGAAAAATTACGTCAATGATTAGACCGAAGTCCTAGAAACAAAAGGCTATTTTATATATATCTTATTCTCTGTCCACAGCAGTCAGCCAAGGCTCTGACCAGTTACTCATCCAATCTTCACAATGTTAATGATAATATCCTTACTACTCACAGATGTTTAAAAAATTTGCCCATAGTCATATAGCCAGTAAAAGTCACATCAGCAGTCAAATGCAGATTCTTCTGACTTGAAAACAAATGGTCTTTCCAATTCCATAGTATTTTCCTAAGATGCTTCCAGTATGAAGTTTTCAAATGATTATATACTAAAGGACTCAATTATTTTTCTTAAACAATTTCAAGTTTGTGCACAAAGAACTGGGTAAGTTTAATTCAAAATGTGCTAATGTTCTTTCAAGACATGTGATATTTGTAAGAATAACTGGCTCATTAGTATAAGAATGAACATGGCAATGAGTAAAATTCTTTTTTGAGAGGAAAGGTAATGAGTTCATAGTCTTAACTGAGAGGTTTTGTCAACACATTTGAACTGACCGTTACAGACACTATGAGAGAGGCAGTAAGGTGACAGAAGCCCGAAGGTAGGAACAGCAAAGTTACCCTCAATTTCCGGAGAGCTTCCATTTCTTCATGCATGTGGAGGGAAAGCATCACTAATTAAAAGAGAACTATTTGAAGTACAGTGATCAGTTAATAGATTTCTTGCTACCTACCTATTTTCTTTCATATCAGAAAGTCTAAAGTAGTGATTTCCAATGGCCAACCTACAGGCTGTGTGTCTCAGAAGTATCTTGTTACAACTGCAAGTTTTCAGGTCCCATCTTGAGCCTAACTCTCCAGATGGACAATCCAATAATCTGTAATTGTGAGCACACACATACACACATGCCCTGAACCACTAATCTCAAAGAAATCAGAAGCTTTATAAGCTGTACCATTTCTGAATGAACAATTGCAAAGGCACACATAGGCCCTGAATTAAACAGGGACTAACAGACTACTTTCAAAGTATTACGGACATTCTGTATTTTGTCCTCCATCACCACTACAAAAACCTCTGGTAAGGTTCCATCAACAAGTGCCTATGAAGACATCAGCCCTACAACAGCACAGTCAGCCAAAATTAAATTAAATCTTGAGCGTGTTTATGGAAGTAATTATATACTAAAGCATGCTTCCCTAGATTAAGGTATAAGGTATAAAGTATTCATTTAACAAATATCTATCGAGTACCTTCTATGTGGAGGGAATATTATAGATATTCAGAATATATCAGTGACTTAAATGGACAAAGCGCCTACCCTTCTATAGTTTAAAATCCTCCCTTGACATAAACAATGATAATTATTATCATAATTATTATCAAAATAACAAAATCCCCTCAAAATTTACATAGATTTATATATTTGTATATACAGAGTATATGTAATGTTTATAAATCATATAAATAACATGTATGTATATACTTAAAATGCATCATATTAATATAGAAAAAAAATGAAAGGCTATAGGCTTGTAGGGGACAATTTTAATTTCCAGACAGTGATCAAGAAAGGCCTCAAGAGCCGGGCGTGGTGGTGCACACCTGTAATCCCAGCACCTGGGAGGCTGAGGCAGGAGGATCATTATGAGTTCAAGACCAGCCTTGACTACAAAGTGAGCTCAAGGCCAGCCTGAACTGCATAGTGAGACCCTGTCTCAAAAAGACCGAAAAAAAAGAAAGGCCTCACAAAACCATGACATTTGAAAACAGACTCAAAGAGAGATGACAGTGTTGGGCATACAAATACCTGGGAATGAGCAATCTAGGTAGAAGAAACAGCCAATGAAAAAACCCTAAACCTGGAACAAACTAATCATTGGAGGACCCCAAGGAGGTTGTATGGCTTGGGAATAGAATGGCAGACAAGTCAGTAAGAGCTCGGGACTCACTGTACAGGACCTAGGAAGACATTATGAGAGCAGAGGGGCACTGAAATAACGTGACCTGTCTTAAGTTTAAAAAGCAAGGTCTGGCTCCTCTACTGACTATACAGAGAAGAGAAGGAAGAAGAGAGTCAGAGTAACCCAGGAGAGACATGACCATGGCAGGTACCAGGGGGCTGGTGAGGAATGATGCAGTTCAATTCTACACTGAAGGCTTGTTTTTGGTTTTTTTTTTTCACAATTGCTTCATAGATTGGAAGGAAAGTATGAGAAAAAGAGCAAGTCACGATGGATATGGCTGCAGAAGGTGTGAATTCTGAGAGGGCCCAGAGTTCTATTTTGGTGATGGTGAGTTTGAATATCAGACAATTAAGTGAAAGAAATTCAGCCACAAAGGGAAAAATCGTATCTTACATTTCTTGGGTATTTACCATATCAAAGTAGCCAAGCTTATTAGATACACAATAAACAAATACATGCCCACAGCGTGATGTAACCCAGCAGGTTAATAACAACATCTCACTACAAATATAAGGAGAATTTCTAAGTTATATTTTACTCTTAAAATAACCACTACAGAAGATGCTATAATTGTTGCTAAGTTACAAGAACTATTGGACAAAATTGTAAGTAGGTAGATACCTTGGTGGAACTGTGGACTCGCTAACAGTCTGGAGCCTCTCCTGCAAACACTGAATCTCTACTCCATAGTTTTCTTCAGTTTTTTTCAATTGCCGTTGCAAAGAGGATATGAGGTTTTCTAAGTCTTGAACTTGTTCTTCAAGATGTTTGATTTTTTCTGTATCTTGCAGAGATGAAAACGTGCTTTTATGATTGACATCTGTTACAGAAATAGAAGAAAATACATATTTCAATACAAACTTGTTAGTGCAGTAACAAAATTACTTGTGTGTGTAGAAAATAGTTGTTCTTCCTTGAAGACAATGTTTTTAGTGATAGCAACATGTTACAGTTTGACTTGTTCTGATAAAAGAAAACACAAATAGCATGATTAAGATAATTTCTTCCAAACTCCTGCCTGTATTATTGCCAAATCCCAACATTTTATTTCTTTAAATTTAGAACAATTCAGGTATGTAAAATGTAAGAACCAGTGAGAGGGACCAAAGAGATGAATAGTCCACATACTTTTCATTTTTAAAGATGAGAAAATTGAAGCCACATAGATTACAGTGAAATGTTTAAGCTAACCAAGTTATTTCAAATTTCAAAGCAAAAAAGCCAAATTATGGAGTATTTTGTATGAAAATACTAGAATGTGGCATATAATCAAAGTTTACCAAGGTTTTGCAAATTAGTCATCTGAGAATGGGTTGATAAAAACTCGGTTTCCTCTGCTGGCAGGTTTTCTTTGGTAAATTCAAGTTTCACACCATCTGTTTGTTGTCCTTGAACCTTTGAAAACAACAATAGAAAATTACAATGATGTAAATACACTATTTACTACTTCAAAATCTATATTAAAGTAACTGCATTTAAGATGTTTTTCCAAAAGCACCCAGAATGCAACAGTCTGAGATAAATATTTTCTACATTATCTCTGTTCTCTTCTGACAAGACTCATACCGTGTTCTTTTTGTGGAATTAAAATTGTATCAGTAATGTTCTTTAATATCCTGAAAAAAGTTCATTTTCACAAAAATGAATGTTTCACAAAATTCTAGTAGAAAGTTCATCATAATACTTGTGACTTCATCTCTAAAATTTCAATCCCCACAGTTAATTTTTTAATTACACATACTGGATAACTTATTCATTTCTGGAGAGCAGGTGGCAGCCAGGTAATTGACAAATGATATATTTTTTAAGAAACACAAGGAAGGAAAATAATAAAAACAGAAAAATCTTGGCTTGTGGCACATTTTCTTAACTATTAAAACTAGTCATATACATGAGTATTAATTTATTCATTCATCAAATAATAATCTATGTGGTTAGCATTGTGATATCAGAGAATAAGAATATAAAATCACTAAAAATACACTATCTGTCATCCCAGAATTTGTCAACTAGTTGAGGAAATTGAACCATTCTACAAAGAACTAAACTATGCAGTGTGAATTTAAAGCTAATGAAATATAAGAAAGACTCATGTGGACCTGATTAAGTATAGACATGTCAAATTCTATCTGGCCTAAATCTTTTGGGAATGAGGTGGCAAAGCTGTAAGGAAGACAGGTTATGTTATTTCAGTGCCCCTCTGCTCTCCTGATATCTTACTAGGTCCTGCACAGTGAGTCCCGAGCTCTTACTGACTTGTCTGCCATTCTATTCCCAAGCCATACAACCTCCTTGGGGTCCTCCAATGATTAGTTTGTTCTGGGTTTAGGGTCTTTTCATTGGCTGTTTCTTCTACCTAGATTGCTCATTCCCAGGTATTTGTATGCCCAACACTATCATCTCTCTTTGGGTCTGTTTTCAAATGTCATGGTCTCATGAGGCCTTTCTTGATCACCCTCTGGAAATTAAAATTGTCCCCCATAAGCCTATAGCCTTTTATTTTTTCCATATTAATACGGTCCACTTTAAGTATATACATACATTATGTTATTTATATTATATATTACATATATTCTATATATATAAATATATAAATCTGTGTAAATTTGGAGGAAATTTTATTATTTTCTTTATTGTCTCAAGGAAGGACTTCAAGCTGTAGATGGGTAGGCTCTCTGTTTAAGTCACTGATATATTCTAAATATTTATAATATCCCCTCCACATAGAAGGTGCTTGATAGATACTTGTTAAATGAATATACTTTACTATAGGGAAATGTGCCTTAGTATATGCCTGAGTATAGAGAAACATGCTTTAGTATATAATTACTTCCATAAAAACCCTCAAGATTTAATTTAATTTTGGCTGACTGTGCTATTGTAGGACTGATGTCTCCATAGGCACTTGTTGATGGAACCTCAACAGAGGTTTTTGTGGTGTGGTGGTGGACAAAATACAGAATGTCCATAATTCTTTGCAAGTAGCCAGTTATTCCCTATTTTATTTAGGTCCCATATCTGCCTTCGTAACTGTTCATTCAGAACTGGTACAGTCTATAAAGCTTCTAATTTCTTCAAGATTAGTGGTTCAGGGCGTGTGTGTGGTCACAATTACAGGTTATTAGATTGTCCATCTGGATAGTTAAGCTCAGATGAAACCTGAAAATCTGTGTTTCTAACAAGATACTTCTGAGATACATGGCCTGTACGTTGGCCATTGGAAATCACTGCTTTAGACTTTCTGATAATGAAAGAAAATAGGTAGATAGCAAGAAATGTATTAACCCATCACTGTACTTCAAACAGTTCTCTTTTAATTAGTGATGCTTTTCCTCCAAACATATGAGAAATGAAAGCTCTCCAGAAATTTAGGGTAACTCTGCTGTTCCTATCTATGGGCTTCTGTCACCTCACTTAGTCCACAATAACTTGATTCTGTCAACTTTATAAAGTGTTTACTGCCAAAGTGAAAAAAAAATAATCTAACACCAAGTTCATGCGTAAGGGCATTTGTGAAAAAGCCAGTTTGGGGCCTGCCTGGGCCACAAAGCGAGTTCATGGTCAGCCTAAACTATACTGCAAGAACCTGTCTCAAAAGAAAAAAAAAAAAAAGAAAAAGGAGAAGGGGGAGGAAGAGGGGAGGAGGAAGGAAGAGGAAAGAGGAGGAAGAGAAAGAGTAGGAAGAGGAGGAGAAGGAAGAAGAGGAAGAAGAGGAAGAGAAGGAAGAAGAAGAGAGAAGAAGAGGAGGAGGAGGAGGAAGAGGAGGAAGAGGCGGTGGCTCAATCTGGATAAAATGGAGAAAATAAAGCTGGACAAATAAGGCATATCTAAATCACAGAGGGAAGAGTTTGAACTCACTAGACTAGATGGACAAACAATATTACAACAGTCAATGAGTAGCAGAATAAAAGCTATTTCCCATGAAGGCTGTCTCAAGTGGTCACTACTCAGCGATTATCCTCTGCCCTACTCCTACCTTCCGAGTACATTTCAACAGGGGATTTCTCCCCCTACTTCCAAGAGAAAATTCCAGTAAATGCTTCAGTTTCCAGCTCCACATTTTCACATTTTCCTAACTTATTCAGTATGGGTTCATTAAGCCTTCCCTATAGGCTAAGCAAGCACTGTGCCAAGAGGAGGAAATAAAAAGATTCCCTGTTTCTAAAGGTTTAGAATCCACTGAAAGGCTGAAGAGTAAACGCATAATTTCTATAGCATGAGAAAGTGGTGCAAATAAAAGTGTATACAAGGAACTGTGGGAATAGGAAAGACAGAAGGGTTATCAGTTATTTAAGCTTACAGATGCTAAGGGACAGAGGAAGAAATGTCCAAGTCTAGGAGAACATGTCAAGAGGATGACACCAAGGGGCTAATGTCTGAACCAACTATAACTATCAGGAACAAAGCAACAGACTCTGATAGGATGTACAGTGTTAGGCCGAAAGAACAGCATGCAAAAAAGCCCATGGCTGTAAAGACTGCGACTCATTTGGAAAATTGAATCCTTCAATAAAGTTGAAGTGAGGATTTAGAGGTTAGGTAGTAAGGTACTGCAGTCTGGACTCTGACACATCAAACTCTGGGATGCTCTACCCCTGTAGCTAACTTTGTGAAAATGTGAAATTTGCTTGTTACCCATTGTGCAGAAGAGTTAACACAGCCGTCAGAGATGGGCTCTCTTTAGAAAGGTCTGCTGGTAAATTCTGTCGTTGGCTGGAGTCTGTACTTGCCAAGCAGGCAGATTTTTGGTAGTTTTTTTTGTACCAGGAATCGAACTCAGGACCTTGTGCTTGCCAGGCAAGCTGGAGTCTGTAAACTTAACTAGTGAACAGCTCCTTACATTAATATAAAACTTTGCTCAAGTGGTAAGCACGGCTTAGTATGCCCAGATTGTCCAAATGCTGTGGTTTGTGCTGAATACATGCTTTGATTCTGGAAGTCTAGATTTTGGCATACACTGGAAAGAAAGTGCAAACTAACTGATACATGATAGAAAACTGTGGAGTTCTAAGCTTGGTTAAGTTTTAGTAGACAGCACTTTGCACCTGTTGTCACATTTAAACTGGGAGAATTAAAGTATGTCCTATAAGTCTAGTAGGAGAGGAAGCTGTGCCTGATTTCCCCAGATTTTTGTCCCATGCGCCATTTCAAACTTTTCCAAGGCTGATTTTGCTTTGTATCTTTTTGCCATAGAATGTTTTAGGCTTAAATATATATGTTTACAGTGCATGATGATTACATTCCTTGTGGAGAGGTTTTAACTTTCCCTCCCTTCACTCCCTCCCCTTCCATCTTTTTTTTTTTTTTTTGGATTGGAAATGAAACTCAGGACTTTGTGTTTACCAGTCAGGTACTTGTGCCACCGAGCAATATCCCTGGCCCCTACCCCACCCATCTCTTGATCCTTTTCTCATTTGAAAAGATCTCCCTACTTCCTATTATCTTTTATTTTGCTCTTCATTTACATTTTGGGTCTCTCAAATAAGAGAAATTTAACTAATGTGCCTGGTTTATCTCATATAACATTATGATCTCAAGGTACATCTATACTCTTACAAAAGACTCAAGTTTATCCTTCTTTTAATGGCACAGCAGTACTTTTAAAAAAGTACTAATTTTCTTTATCCGTTCATTTTATTGATGAACATATCAGCTATTTCCGAGATCTGGCTGTTATGAATTGTGCTGCTATAAACGTGTATGTGTGTATCATTGTACATGAGTAGTGCACATGTATGACTCTTTTGAAATGACACCTGGAAGGGGATTAGTTGATCAAATGGAATTTCTAGTTTTAGTTTTTTGAGGACTCTCCATACTGGTTTCCATACTAGTTTTACCAGCTTACATTCCCATCAGCAATATAGAAAGGCTCCTTTTTCCCTGGAGCTTTGCATAAATTTGTTATTATCTGGTTTCTTGATGATAGCACTTTTTTCTGGAATAAGATGGAATCTCAATATTGTTTTAATTTGCATTTCTCCAATGGACAGTGTTGTTTGGTATTTCTTTCATGTATTTATTGGTCATTTGTACTTCTTGAGAAGTGTCTATTCATTTCCCTTTCCCATTTTTTAAAATTAGGTCTTCTTTTTTGATTGGGTATTTAATTTTATTTCGATTGAGTCTTTTTAAGTTGGCAGTCTTTTTTGAGTTCTTTATATATTCTAGAATGGATTATAGTCCTCCATCTGAGGAAGGGCTGGCAAAAACTTTTTCCCATACTGCAGGTTGGCTCTTCACTCTGTTGGTTGTTTCCTTTGCTATGCATGAGCTTTTTTGATATGATCCCATTTGTTGATTTTTGATATTATTTCTTGTGCCACTGAGGTTTTGTTCAGAAAGTCTTTGCCTATGTCTGTGTCTTTAAGAGTTTTACCTACTTTTATCTTCCAGTAGATAAAGTGTTTTTGCTTTAACATTTAGATCTTTGATCTATTTTGATTTTAGTTTATTATATGGGGAAATACATAGATCTAGACTCAATAATCTCCTGTATGTGGATAGCCAATTTTCTCAGCACCGTTTATTAAAGAGGCTACCTTTCCTACAGTGTACGTTTTTGGCCCCTTTGTCAAGAATCAAATAGCTGAATGTGCCTGGGGTTGTTTTTCTTTCCTCTACTCTGTTCCACTGATCCTTCTGTCTTTGTGCCAGTGCCATGCTGCTTTTATCATTGTAGCTTTGTAACACAATTTCAAGTCTGAGATTATGATGTCTCCTGCTTTGCTCATGTTACCCAGGATTGCTTCTGCAACCTCATTTGGTTCCATATGAATCTTACGATTATTTTCTCTAATTCTGTGAGTACTGTTTGTATCTAGATTGGGACTGTGTTAAATCTATGTATCAGTTTTGGAAGTACGGCCATTTTGATAATATTGGTTCTGCCTATCCAAGAACAGGGGCTATCTTTACATTTTCTGATATCCTCTTCAATCTCCTTTTCCAGAGTACTTTAGTTTTCACTGCAGAGGTCTTTCACTTTTTTGGTTAGGTTAATTCCTAAATGTTTAATTTTTCTTAATGTTATTTTATGTGACGTTTTTCAAAACTTCTTTCTCAGTGAGTTAATTAGTGTACATGGACACTACTGACTTTTGTGTGTTGATTTTGTATCCTGCTATACTGCTGAATTTGGTTAATTCTAGTAATCTTTTGGTGGAATTTTTTGGGTCTTCTATGTAGAGGATCATGTCATCTGCAAATAATGACAATGTTACTTCTTTCTTTCCTATACATATTCCTTTTATTTCTTTCTGTTGCCTGATTGCTCTGGCTAAGGATTTGAGTTCCACATTGAATAGGAGTAGTGATAATATTGTGCCTGATTTTAGAGAGAAAGCTCTCCATTTTCCCCCATGTCATATGATGTTGGCAGTAGGTTAGTCATAAACAGCTTCTATCAGAATGAGGTAAGAGCATTCTACACCTATTTTCATCATTATTTCTATTGTGAATGGATGCTAGATTTTGCCAAAGGCCTTTTCTGCATCTACTGAGATGATCACATGATTTTTGTCCTCACTTCTGTTTATGTTATATATTACATTTACTGATTTGTATATGGTGAACTATCCTTCTGTCCCTGGGATGAAGCCTACTCATCTTTTGGATGATTTGTTGCATTGTATGCCAGTATCTTCTTGTGGGTTTTTGCATTTACATTAAAGAGACTGGCCTATAGTTCTCTTTTTGTTGGTTGGGTCCTTTTCTGGTTTTGGAAGCAGGGTAATGCTAGCTTGCAGGAATGATTTTCAAAGTACTTCTTCTCTTCTGATTTCATTAAAGAATTTGAGGTTATCACAATTAAATCTTTCTTCAAATTCCTGTAGAATTCAGCAGCTAATCCATTAGGACTGGGATTTTCTTAGTTGGTAGGTTTTTTTATTACTGCCTCCATTTCACTGCCTCTTATTGGATTATTCAGGGTTTTTAAATCTTGATTCAGTTTTGGTAATTCATATGTATCTAGAAATCTATCCATCTCTTTTAAATTCTCTAATTTATGGGTGTATAGGTTTGTGAAGTAGCTGTTAATCATCTGGTGGTATCCACTGTTGTTTCATGTTTTTCACTTCTAACTGCAATGATTTGAGTCCTTTTTTTGTAACAGTGGCTAATTTTGTTCATTCAGGAACCAGCTCTTTAATTCATCAATTATTTGTTTTTTTTTTTGGTCTCAATTTCACTGATTTCTGCTCTGATCTTTATAATTTCCTTCCTTGTACTTGTCAGCAATGCCACAAAAATGATGACTAGCACACAGATCCCTATGAAAACAACACTGTCCTCTAAATATTCTTGCTGCTTCAGTTTCCATACCTTTCTTGAAGGCATAGTAAGTCTACAGCTAATGTGTGATCCTAGTCTATGAAAAGTATAAAGCCAGCATAACAATGAAGAACTGTGACCCTTTCCCACAGAAAATGCAGCTTCTACGAGCAATATTGTTTGGTTTAAAATGGGAAAACATTTGCCACTCTATACTCACCAAAAGAGTCAGGATACTGATCATTAATGGAGCCCAATTTCAAAGCTACGTTCTTCTGCAGATTTCTGAGGACCCTCTGGGGTCACTGTCTGGAGACTCACTGGGATACAACTGAATGCTGAATGGAAAGAACACTTGCAGAACTGGACAGAAATTCCACCCTAGTAATCAGCTGAGTTATCTCTATCAAAGGATGACAAGGGCACTATCCT
Organism: Chinchilla lanigera; assembly: GCF_000276665.1. NCBI lineage: Eukaryota > Metazoa > Chordata > Mammalia > Rodentia > Chinchillidae > Chinchilla > Chinchilla lanigera. The sequence goes on along the minus strand of NW_004955432.1, from coordinate 8,985,767 downwards.
GGGCTTTTCAAAGTGAATCTAGCAGCAGTCTGAGGTACTGAGGCCGGTTATGCACCTGGATCAATTGCACCAGTTCCCAGGTGTAAGCCTTACCTATATTCCTCAGTGTCTAACCAAAGTTCAGCTAGTATACCGGGACAGATCCTGCAGTGTCAGGTCGTCCGCCTTGGGCAGGGACCAATGGCACTGTCTACTATTACAATGTTAACTCCTATGAATCTTAGAAAACCACTGAACCTAGGGTGGTCTTGGGGACCACGCCTCAGCAGTCACACGCTTTGTGACCTGTCTATTGACATTTAAGGCTCAATTTTTGTAAAGGGAAGTAATAAATTTTTTTTTTTTTTGGCCTTGTGTCTTTTTTCTTCTGTATCAACTACAAAATTGTTAAGGTTCTTCCCTAAATTAGCTCATAAATCATCCCTCCTTTTTTTCTACTTCCTACTGCCATTACACTACTGTCCCTAAAAGTTCAAATTTATAGTATCTACCCTAGGATCACAGGTGCTAACATCTGTAAGATAAAAGACCAGCCTAGAATTTTACGGTTGTTATCGTCTATCCTCTTCGATCTTAGGGTCCATTATTGTTTCAGCAATATGCCCCACATACAGTACACTTCCACTTCAAGATTTTGATCATATCACTTCTCCCACCTGAAATGCTGCTGTTCTCTACGTTTCTTATTCAAACAAACACATCTTTTGTGGTTCATTTCTTTTCTTTTCTTTCCTTTTTGGTACTGGGGATCGAACTCAGGACCTTGTGCTTGCCAGGCAGTTTAGTTGCTTGTGCCACTGAGCTATATCCCTGGCCCTTGTGGTTCACTTTAAGTCCCAATTCCTCCAACACATTATTTCAGCCTACACTCATCTACTTGCTTATTTACTTTCAAACATACTTATCTACATTTCTCTTGTAAATACTCAGTAAATGTTGCCTTGGGCAACTATTTTATAAATGTATACCACATTCCTTGAATTAGTTTATATGTGAAATCAATTTAGGAACACTGTCAGTCTAGTGACTTCCTTTTCATTGTATGCTCCTTCATTCATGGTATAACCTGAAGTACTGGCTAGATAACTGAATGAGAGCAAGGTATGTCTTTCACTTCTTTTGGATTCCCTTTGAAGTACATTTTTACATAATGGAAAATTAGGAGTTAGAGAAGACTTCTCAAGATCCTCAAATTTCTGATTGGATGTCATTCTTCGAAACTGAGTGGAGAAGAAGCTGGCTTAAGGGAAAGAAGTTAATAAGTCAATAAATTCATTCAAAAAAAAAATCTAGACCAGCTTTAAAATTGCTATGTAGTAGCCCAGGCTGACCTCAAACGCATCATCTTCCTACTTTAGCCTCCTTACTACTGGGTAAAGCCAAATTTTGGTAAGTTGATTGAGATGCTCCTAAAGGACTTTTGAGTAGAGCTATCCAATAAGACTCTATAGCTGAGAACAAAGAACCAGCTGCTGTAATTTGTACACTGAATGTCTCCAAAGGTTTGTTGTGGAAGGTTTGATTGAGATGCTCCTAAAGGACTTTTGAGTAGAGCTATCCAATAAGACTCTATAGCTGAGAACAAAGAACCAGCTGCTGTAATTTGTACACTGAATGTCTCCAAAGGTTTGTTGTGGAAGGTTTGGTCCCCCACCTGTGGCATTCTTAAAAGATGGAGGAACTTTTAGGAGGTGAGGCATAATGGATGGAAGCTAAGTCACTGCAGGTGTGACATAAGGGAGATACTGGGACCCGGCCCCCTTCTCTCTGTAGAAAAATGTATAAACATCTTTTTCATGTTCATTTAATTTAGAAATTCCTGGTTGATAATGCAGCTTACAAAACAGGAGGTTATACACGATAAATACACATATTATATGACATACTTTTCACTTCACAGACCTTGCTTAATCGTGTCTGGAGTATCAAAAGTTTGTTATATTCTTCTGCTACTTTGTTGAGAAGAGTTTGCATGTTTTCTTGAAAGTCTAGATAACAAACAAGCAATACAATAATTTAACTCCATAACCAAGGTCCATAGATTTCAATAAATATTATCTACCTACTTATAACTTTAAGAAAATGCTAGAAGTAAATCTCAAATACACAGTAAACAAAAATAAAATATAAAAATGAAACACCTGCTACAAAGCTAACTTGAAAATTTCATTTTAAAATGCATTAATTGTTTTGGTCAATCATTAATTTGTACAACTTGTTCATTATTCATACAAATGGATAGGAAAAAGATATTCGTATCTGTGAGAGAACAAAAATTAAGGTTTTAATCTGTTAAAATAATACATTTTTATTAAGAAAGTAATTTTTAATATCTCCATTTCTACTTATTCAGCTTTAAAATAATATACCATTGACATAAACTTACTAAAAAACTACAGTAGCTTTTAAAGAGTTGAAGCTACAGTACCAAAAGTTAAAGGAAAGAATTAGGATGAGAAAAAAGGTATTAGTAGAGAAATATAAGATAAGTAGACAAGGCAACATATATGGCTTCAATTATTTTCATAACACAATTATTGATTATAAAAATTAAAAGTATATTAAATATACAATTTCATGAATCTGAAAAGAGGATAGGATACTGAGATGACAAACATCTTGGCTGAGTAAATCATGATTAAAAGTAAAATTTATCAACAATTGACTTCAGAAAATTAAATACTGTTCAATAGTATGGTTAAGTTTTCATTACCTTCAACTTTGTATCTATAATTTTGGAATTCTGGTTCTTGATTTTCAGAAGTGTAAACACCAGAATTCTCTCTCTCTTCCACACTGACTTCACATTTTAAAGTAGGAGCATAATATTCACCAAAGACATTGGACAAAGCCTGTTGACAGCAAAATTGAATATTTCAAGAAATTAAAATTTAGATTTCTGACTCTAAATATCATTAAACATTATCCTCATAGATGCAAATAATAGTCAAAATTTCACAGAAAAATCAGAACTCACTCCTTTACATAGTAAACCAGTGATGGCAAACCCTTTTAGAGACGAGTGCTCCAACTGCAACCCAAAACCCACTTATTTATCACAAAATGCCAACACTGTAATTAAACCTTAATACCGAAGTTTTAGTTTAGAAAAACCTCATATACTGTACTAACATCTTTTGTCTTAAAAGAAAAATATATAACATGTGTGCCAAAGGTTCACCACCACTGTACTAAATCAATTTGCTGAAAAAATAATTGAATCTAAATGTTTATTTCTCTAACCTGAAATCATTCTTACATGAGAAAAATATTGATAATCTTTGCTGCACAAACATAATTTTCTTCTGTGTCTTCCTAATATACCTGCACTTTAATCTGTCACTTCCTAGTGTGATCCTATGCTGATGTTATCTTTATATCCTTAATACATCTTTTATCACATCAACTACATTTGAAAAACACTACAGGACAAGGATGGAAGTCCAGAGAAGATAATTAGGAAAAAAGTCTCTAAATTCTAGAGGCATTATATCAAGAGATTATACCCATTAACCTTTCTAAAGCACGAGAGGTTATTTGCTGTGGTTTAGACAGACCGACAAAAAAACCCTAGAAACAGTTGCCACACTGTTCCGGTTGTTCTCAGCAACAAAATAACTCATTTCCTACAATCATTTGATAAGGCCTCCAAACTGAAAGTACCCAACAGCAATGTTTAGATTTGATTTTATTTGTTTTATTTTTTTATTTTTTATTTTTTTATTTTTTTTCCGGTACCGGGAAGTGAACTCACGACCTTGCGCTTGCCAGGCAGGCGCTGTGCTGCTTTTAAACCGAGTGATTATTGCTGCTACTGAGGTCTCCTGAAATTTACTTAACAAAGTATATTTTTAGTAACTAAGTTTATTAAATTTTTAGCGTAGCCCCTAAGATAAAATTTTATTTTATTAGAGTTGGTTTTAGAAACATTTAATTTACAGACATAAAAACTAGGACCCAGAGAGATTATGTAGCTCTTACGACTACCTGAATGATAGTGTCTGTTCTACTGGTGAGATAATTCACCTTTTTTTTCCCTTGCCATGCTGGGGATCAAACTCAGAAACTCATGCATAGCAGGCAAGCAATATACTACTGAGCCATCCCCCAAGCCCTGTTGCTATAAACTATCAGGAAAATTTAAATGCTCATTTTAAGCTCAAAAAGAGTGGCTCAGGTAGCTCAGTGGTAGAGTACTTACCTAGCATGGGTGGTGCTTGAGTTCAATCTCTAACACCCACACTCACATATATATAAACAAACCCCTAATACTCGATACTTTCTAAGTGCAGTTCTAGGAGACTGGGATACTAAGCTGGACTCTACTCATCAACTTACTAGCCAACTTAAAATTTAGCACCTCTTGTCCAAAACCACTTAACTTTTTAATATCTTACCTCTGACACATCAGAACACTCTTCAGACACTGCCTTCTGCAGTCTCCCAATGAGCTTGTGTAAAGGCTTTGCTTCATTACCTAACACAGGAGATGATGCTTTAGTGAATCTGATTTACATGTTTGAGTACTATTATCGTATTTAACCTAGAAGAATTGATCAGTGATGGTGAACCTTTCAAAGCGTGTCAAATTGCAACCCAAAAAGATAATAAATTATCTTACTGCTTATCAGAATTACTTCCAAGGTTGCTTAACTAGTCTTTTCACCAGTAAGATCACCTCATCAAATTTATCCCAATGGTGTCACCTTAAAATTAAAAAAACTTACTGTTATTTCCACTATTTAAAATCCCGCAACCAAGTGTAATGGCACACACCTATAATCCCAACACTTGGGAGACTGCAGCAGGAGGACTGCCACAAGGCCAACCTGGAGTACAAAGAGTTCAGAAAGGCTAGCCTGAACCACATAGCGAGATCTTACCTCAAAAACAAAACAAAACAAAACACAATCCTGCAGGAGGCGCTCTTTAAGAATATACAGAGCTCTTTCTGATAGAATTCTTGTCAGTTTTACCCCCGTCTACTTTCTCAAATAACCTGACCATTCAATTCTTCAAAGTCAGTGTACTCTTCCAATTTAATGCTTAAGACTTCAGAGTCTTCCCTAAATTTCCAACCCAACTACTCCTGTCCATAGCTTCTTCCCATTTCATCCTCCCAGAAAACACTAGACTGTTCTCCTTTCTCTTTCTTCTGTTCACTGTTCTATTTCAGAAATTGTCAGTTTACTTTATATATGCTTTTGCTGATGGACTACGACTTCTTATGGGAAAATGAGGAAGTAATTTTACTTTTCTCAAGCTCTTAAATGAATGTACAATAACTGTCCAAGACTCAAATATACAAGTTGTACAAATATACAACCCTCCCCCATGGGTTCTAAGCATGCCAAAAGCCCTCAGCACCACAAAAAATAAGATTCAGAAATTTACACTTTTTACATCTGTGTACTCCTGATGTTTTGTTTTACTCTCAACATGAGGAGAATTATAAAATAGTGAGCTCTACCCAATTCTTATTTGCTTCACTGGACTTAACTAAGTCATAGACCATTTACCTGTTTCTTGTGTTTTCATGTTTTGTAGCTCTAACTCATGTATTTTCTGAAGTTCTTTGATCTTTTCCTCTTGAGCAGAAACAAGCTCCTCTTTAAGACTGCAAAGAGCTTTGTCTTTTTCATTTTCCATATATTCACGAACCTGATCCACATGAGCTGAGTAAACCAGGGAGAGGCATATGCGCTGGGCTTCCATCTGCAGCCTTAAGTCATTCTTAAAGTGAATGTACGTAAGTGTTAGCAGCTCTTAAGATAACAAATTAATGTAATTTCAGTTTATTTGCATATACTAACTGCAAAAGAGTAACATCAAATTACAGTTTAAAAATTCATAAGAGAACCAAAATCTAATTTTTTTCATTCTTCATCTAGCTGCATTGATCTACCAGTCTTTTTCAAAGAAAGTAGCACAGAATTTTCATTACAAAATGTTTATAGTACATTTTGATATTTAGTATCAAACTACCAGAGCTTAGTATGATTTATCTCTGACCTTGGTTTTAAAATAATATTTCAGATGCAGAAATATGCAAAGAATAATACAATAAGCACTACATACTCACAACCCAAGTTAACATATACTAATATTTTGTCTTTTTTTTTTTTCCATTCCCTTTATATACCTTTTTGGTTTAGAAAGAAAACATTATAAACAAAACTCAATCCACTATGTTCTTATTGTTCCTTCCACATAGGCAACCATAATCACAAATATGAGACCATCTCAATTTACTTTTTATACTATCATGTCTCAGAAATATGTAAATAAAGTACTATATTGTGTATTTTTTGGATTTACAAGGATGGTTCAAAATGTATTTATTTTGCAAATTTATCTTGTCATTCAATATGCCTCTGATATTAAACCATGTAAAATATAGGTAAATTTATTTTAACTGGTATGGTATATGAGTATACCACAATTGGTCCTTTTATTTCTGGAGATCAACTAGATTATTTCTAATTTTTGGATAACTCAGAAAATACAGCAATAAATTCTCACTCACACACCCTTAGACAAATGTTCTAGTGTTTCTCCAGTCCAGTCGATTTCAACTTTAGCAAGCATGAGAACTACCTGGAATGTTTATAAGCTACTGAACACCATCCTACAGTTCTGATCGAGGAAGTCTAGAGTGGGGCCACAAACATGAACCCTAACCTGTGTCCAAGTGATGCTGATTGTATTGGTCAGGGACCACACTTTGAGGATCACCTAGAAATTTAACTGTTAAGTCAGAGATATTGCACATTTTTACCTGTATTTGATTTTACCAAATTATGTTTTTACATAATTATACAATATAATTGCTATCTACAGAGTATAAAATGTTATTTTACTGTTGCATTCATTTGTAAGGTTCAAAGTGTCTTTCCATGCTTATGAGCTAGTTTGGTTTCCTACTCCAAGACACATTCATCCATTTTTGTTCATTTTTAACTTTACTTACATTAAGCATTTTTTATACTTTCTTGATATTATTTATTTATTTTTGAGACAGGGTCTCACTTTGCAGTTCAGACTGGCCTTGAGCTCACTTTGTAGACCAGGCTGGTCTCGAACTCTCAACGATCCTCCTGCCTCAGCCTCCCGAGTGCTGGGATTACATGCGTGCACCACGATGCCCAGCTGTTCTCGATATTATTTAATAAATTCTGATTTGAGGGAGTACGAGGCATGTACCAAAATTTCATAAGAATCTAGATTTGTTTTTAGACTTTCCATGATCCACGATCTCTTTATCTATCATAGCATCAAATTGTATTGTGTTAATGATTTTGTGTTAAATCTTGATATCAGATAGAATACTTATTTTTAAGGATTGTTCTGACTATTCCTGGTTATTTATTCTATGTCAATTTTAAAATCAAAATTTCAAGAACCATGAAAGGCATTCATGGAATTTTGACTGGAAATACACTGAACATAGAAAATAACTTGAAGAGGGTTGATACTTTTTTCATCTTTCACTACTGACATGATAAATATTCTCATATGGCTAAGTCTTTGTGCCCTTTAATGTTTTGTAATTTTCTTAATAAAAGTTCAAGATATCAGGAGTTACTAATTATGCCTAACCTATTAATATTTTTCGCATTTCTTGTCCTGTATTGGCTCAGAAATACTAAACAAATTTGAAATAGTAATACTGACCGTGGTCAGCTTACTCCTACCCTTGATTTTCCTGGGAATGCTTGTAAATTTCATCATTAACAATATTATTTGCTAAGTGCTTTAATATAAACCATCATCATGATTAGTAAATTCCCCACTTATTCCTGATTTCCTAGTTTTTTAGAATCATAAATGAGTTAAAACTTTTTTATGGATTCTTTCCCAGAACACACTTCATTAAAATAATCATATGGATTTTGTCCTACAATACATAAATGTAGAGATCACATTAATAGATTTTTTTTAGATTCAGAACTATTATTTCACCCTTGGGATACTTTGCATATATTTTAAGATTTCTGCAACTATACTCACAAGTGAGATTCTATAATTTTATTTTCTTTCTTTACTTTCTTATTTTCTCACTTATTCTATAATTTTATTTTATTTTCTTGTATTTTCTTATTTTCTTGTACAAGTCTTCACATCAATGAGTGTTTTAAAATAAAATAACTGTTTTTTCTTCTTTCTCTCACTCCCCTTCCCCCTCTCCCTTTAATGTTATTTTAGCAGGCAATTATACATTTGTTCCTGGAGAGCTGATAAAAACCCACACTTTGCCTAGCATTCTTCATTAGAGAAGTGAGAAGGAAAACTTCTGATTACCATTTCAAACCCTTTAATGGTTACTGACTTATTCAGATTTTATGTTTCTGTTTGAGTTAGTTTTGGTAATTTATACTCTACCAAAATATCCTTTAGTTTATGTGTATTTTCAAATTCATTTGCAATTTATTTACAATGTGCATTTACTACTTTTAAAAATCTCTACGGAACTTACACTTAGGCCTTTATTTTCATTCTTCATTTTGATATGCTTTTCCCCTTTCAACATATTCTCAGAGCCTTATCTCACAAGGTTTTAATCCTTTCTGATAATAAATATTCAAAACCTTTCCCCTTTGGCAACTTCAAGTTTTCTTATGTCTGCTCTTTATTATTTCTTTCCTTCCACTTTCTCTGAATGTAAATAGTGTGACACTGTTATACTCTTAAATAGTTTAATAATCAGTATTTATTAAATTGGCATAATTAAGACAAAAATGGTCTTCTACATGCCATTTTATTCTGCTTTTTCAGAAATATTCTTGGGTCTTATCCATTTATTCATCTAGATTAACTGTAAACCAATTAAGTCAAATTTCAGTAATTTCATTGTGAGTGGAATTACAAAAGGCTTGTGGACTGAGAAATTCACTGGAATTTTACAGTATCAAAAATTTCCCACTCAATGATTTGTTTTGTTTTTGTCTTTTTGAGACTTTGTAGCCAAGGCTGGTCTCGAACTCACAACGATCCTCTTGTCCCCGGAGTGCTGGGATTACAGGCATGCACCACCACACCCAGCTAAAAAAAAATTTCCCACTCAAAAGTGAGATGTTTCACTTACTCAAGACTCATGTCCTTCATTACAGTTTTATTTATATTGATCTTGCATATTTTGGTAAGCTTTTCATTTTTACTTTATTAAGGCTTTTCAGTTTATTTGCTTAGTTTTCTTAATTTTTTTATTTAGTTGTAACTGGGTTTTGACAGTTAACTATTTTTCTATTTATACCATGTATCTTTTTGTCTCTGAGATGGTCAGGACTCAGAACAATGATAAACAGTAAATGACAAAGGCTACTCTGATTTTCTTCCTAACATGAGGGCCTATACTGTTTTACTGTTCACTGTTACTAAATGGGCTTTATTTCTCCCTTTACTTGCTCATTTATTCATTCACAAAAATGACCGCCTACCATGCGTCACATATTATTTTAGACACTGCAGGGCCCCTCCTGTAAAGGAACTGATATTGTAGCAATTTCTCTTCTAGTTTCTAAGCTCCAATATCTCTTTCAATTCCCATAATTACCTTCAATTTCAGACCCACTCTTAAACCTATGGAGTCTTTCAGTATAAACAGTTAATCAGTATCTACAAAATTCCTGGCACTCCACCCACTTCCGTGCATCCCAAACACTGACAAGACTTCTGTGATGAATTCTTATTTTTCTCCTCCTGCTCAAACTTCCTAAGTATTTTAAAACAACCTGGAACTATAATAAAACATTATTCATTTGTTTCTTCTCAGTGTAAAAAAAAACTCTTAGAAGCCACATTTATGTTGATCTCAGTGAAAGGATTTGTTCTCATTAGTAGTAAGCGCAAGAGTACTTTTTGTGTGTTGTCTGTATTACTCTAAGCGTATTTAGGCTATTCCTAGGTATTATCTTTGTGTAAGTCACTGCCCACTTTTTCTGTGAATTTTCCTTTTGTGTGCACACACACACAACCTCACTCATTGCTCCACCAACAAGGGATTTGTTTTGGTAATTAAGAGTGGGGCAAGGATAGGCTCGTTTTTCATAATACGGCAAGTCTGACTTATGAACATTTGAACTTTCACAGATATACTGTATAAAAGTCACAACTGTACTGTATATGGACTCATTTTGTTGGTTTACAAATGAATCTGATCTAGGAGCATTCTCCCTGAATAAACTCATTCGTGTGTTGAGACTTACTACATAGTTGATGTGTTAAGCAGAGGGTAGCTGGAAAAGCCACTGAAAGTATCTTTAGTAGAGATAAATAAAAGTCCTTCTAAGAAAATTTGATTTCTGACAGTCAAGCTTCAAGTTCAGTTCCTCTCCCAGTAACCCTTTTTAATAAAATTTTTTATGTCTGACTTTCAATAGTAATTAACACCCATTACAGTTTTGAAAACAATTCTGGGTATTAATACTTTTCCCTTTCAGGTATAATAAATCCAGAAATCTGTAGGACATAAAGTTTTCATCCCCCATGGGAAATATAATATCATAATTACTGAACAACTGTACAGAGTACTAAAAAGCTTAACAATTAATTTACAATGTAGAATCTTGAAAAGACCAACATGAAATAAAAACTCTAAAATCATTCTTTTTGTGACTACAACAAAATATGACATTATAGAGCTACTAACTTCTGGGAAGCTGAAATTCTGTGAGAATTATTAGTATTTTTTATTTCCTGAGCTGAACATAGCAACAGAAAACTAAGAGAGGAAACAACATTTAAGGAAAGACTGTTAAACAGTAAATGAAACCCAAAAAAGAATTGAATGAAAGGTTTAGCTTTTATTCTCTTGTAATGATGCGAACTCATCTTTTATGAAGGTGAAAAAAATTTTTAATATGAAAAGTACATTACTGGGTTTTATCATGTATAAATAAGCGAACATACCTGTTCTGCTCTAAGTACATGAAGTTCCTGCTGGAGTTTATCATTTTCATTTAGTTCAGATGCCCCAGGCAATGTTTCATTTGTTACTGATGACAAAAACAATTGATCTTGCTTGCCTATTTTTCTAATAGTTGTATTTTCAAAAGGATTTTTGTCTTTCAACACTATGTTTGATTCTTCACCAAACTCTTTTCGTATTTCAGAAATGGATCCTCCAGAATCCTTGCTTGTCCTTGCTACAACTCCATCTTCTAAAGAACTTAATTCAACTTCACACTCATTTCCATTTTCTGTTATGTCTCCAGCCCTGTTATGGTTAATTACGCTTTCTAGCTCTCTACATTTCAGTAAAACTTGCTCATTCTCATGCTTTAGAGATTTAACTTCTTCGCTTAGAATAGTAACCTCGCCGTGTTTCTGTTTTAATTGTTCAGAGAGATTTGACAGTTTTTCTGTCAGTTCTAATTTTTCTCGCTCGGTTACCTCAAGTTTTTCCATAAGTTCTGTTGTGTCTTTCTCAACAACCTCACCAACTTCCAATGGCTCTGCTATAAAAGTGTCATCATCAAAGATGGAACTCCTAACTTTCACCACAGCTGGATTTATTCTTTGCAAATGAAGCTTTTCATTAAGTTCTTTAAGTTTACTTTCATACTCTAATTCTTGTTTATTTTTACTATCTTCTAAATCATCTTTTACCTTGAGAAGGCAAGCATATTCTTCCTGTAACTCTTGATAGTTAACTTCAAAGTTCTTTTCAGCAAATGAGAAAGTATTCCTTTGCTTTTCAATCTCTTCACTTAGCTGAATACATTGTTGTTTGAGGTCCTTGTTCTCCTCTGTAAGTATTTCTATCTCTTTTTGCCAGTTATAGCCTATGGATTTAGACTTAGTGGAGTCTATAAAAATCAATCTTTCTTCTTGGTCAGCGGGAGTATAAGTTTTCAACATATCTTCGAGGGCTTTCTTCTCATTTTTTAGAATGCTATTCTCTTCTTCAAGTTGTGTAAATTTTTCCTGAAGATCATCCTCTTTTTCTTTCATTTGTTTCTCCAAGAATTCAGTTTTAAGTTGTAATTCTTGAACTTCTTGTTCAAGAGTACCCTTTTCCTTTTCTTCTTGTCTGAGTATTTCAATTTCTTTTTGGAGTTCACTGATTTGAAGAGTCATTTCTTCTGACTTTGAATTCACAAGGGACTGCTGTAAATCTTTTAGCTTTGAAATTTCCAAAATTAATTGATTCTGCTTAGTTATCAAACTATCTTTTTCAAATTGCATTGTCTCTATCTTTTGACTCATTTCATTCTGTAAGCTATCTATTTGCTGTTTATAGTGAATGCCTAAGTTATCTTTAAGTTTTTCAATATTTATTCGATGTTCAATTTCTAAATCTGCCTTTAGTTTAGAAAGTTCTTCTTCATGACTAAACAGGAGCTGTGTTCTCAGCCTCTCTAATTCAGCTTCTTGTGATTCAGCCATTCTGTCTAACACAGCGTTCTTTTCTTTTTCTAACATTTCAAGTTTTATCTTGTAATTTGTAACTTCAGCTTCATGTTTTAACTCTAGTTCCTTCCTGGATTCAGATGCAGAAATAATCTCAGCTTTCAAGTCTTCCACTGTACTAAGAGACTTATGTGCTTCTTTGAGTTTGCTTTCCTGTTCGGCTATTGTTTGTCTAGCTCTTTGAATTTGATCCCTTAAAAAGCTCAATTCTTCGAAAAGGTCTTCAAGCTGTCCCTGCAAAGCAGACTTTTCTCCTGAAACTACTCCTAGTTCTTCCTTGAGTTTTTCTTTTTGAGAGTTACTATCTTGTAGTTTTATATTCAGTTCATTAATTGCCACATTCATTAACTTTATTTGATCTTCATTAACTATAACATTTGAATATGACTTTAAAGCAGTCTCTATTTCTCCCTTTTGTCGTGTTTTAAGTTCCTCTATCTGTGACACATGTTGTTTTATTAATTCTTGTTTCATCTGAACTATCTGCTGCCCATACATCTCATCCAGCTCCGCTCGAAGTTGTTCTAACTTTCTTTGTGCTTCTTGTTCCATCCTTTGCACAGTGTCAATTTCAAATTGACTATCTTTATGATTTCTCTTCTGAAGTTCTTCAACTGTCCCCATTAACTGTTTTATTTCTTCAGAACACTGCTTTTCTTTTTGCTTAGAATTAGTCAACTCTAATTTTGTATTTCTTATCTCTTGGTTCTTTTGTACAACCTGTTCTTGTAATTCTCCTACTAATTTATCAGCAGCTGTTATTTTATCCTTTAGCTCAAGAGTTTTTCTTTCTTCTTCTATTACTTTTGTATTTAATGCTTCAATGATTGCCTCTTTTTCCTGTATTTCTTTTTTATTTGAATTTTCTACTTTTTTGTCTTGTTCCTTTAAAGAGAGAAAGAACATATAAAAATGTCATTTTTAGCTTGTGGCAACTGCTATTGCTTAACTCTCTGAAAAACAAAACAAAAACCCACCAAAATATCCACACTAATTAAAACAAGTCAAAACTATAACATTTTCATTTTTCTTATTAACTGACCAACACTGTAACTGTAGTGTTTTTGAGTTACAGACTGCATACATGTACTCTAGACTCTCTCAAAAAAAAGCAAAAGATGTATCAAGGTTTCTCCCGTGGATTCCTGTGACTTGAGTTGTCTCATAGACAAGTGCAATGAAATGAGAAAAAAAACAGCAACAAAACAGACTTTTGTGAGTCTGCCTTAATTTCATTCCTGGGCTCTTAAATTAATTAGAAATTTGGAGATATGCAGTGTTTAAGAGTCTGAACTTTAAAAGACACCCAAGGCAACTACAGTACTGATGGCATATCAACTCCACTCTCAACTTTTAGATCAAACAGAAGTAAGAACAGAGAATATATTTTCTCCAGTTCTTATCTGGGGACTCAATTTTGGAACTACAGATAAAGGTAAGCCCAGACACATACCAAAGCATGATCATCATTATTTCAGTGTAAAGCCTGGGATCAAAGTTTTGGCTCTGCTACGTAGACGCACCTCTAGGTAATTATAGGCTGTAGTCCCCAAAACAAAGAAAGAAACAAAACCCAGAAAATCGATCAGAACTTAAGTAGGTAAGTAAAATGCCTCTGAGGAGCCAGGAGTCCTTCACAAACAGGATTTGTAGGCACCTGAACAAAAGTAGTAACACATCTAAAGAAAGAGTATCAAAACCTAAAAAGCCAAGTCTGAGAGAAATGTCCATTCAGGTATAGTCCAAGGAAGATCAAGACGCCATAAGCCTGAGCTGTAAAACTTGCCCTTTTCTTAATTTCAGTGTCTTCCATTTGAATAGCTCCCATTTTTCAAAGAGCATCTCCAGTAGTCAGCTGAGGTTTGAAATGTGGCTCTGTAAACTTATTGCCTATGTACCGACACAATTTTCTACCTCTTGCTTTGAATTTATGTCATCCTATAAAATGGAGGTAATAATACTATTTTCCTGAAAATAAGACCTAGTTGGAAAATAATCAGCCTTGAAAACTAGAGATCAAAAATGCAAGCCCCAGTCAGCCTATCCTGGCCTTAGCTGCCTTCACTATCCTCTCGCTTGATGGCTCCTCTATAACGCAGTATGTACTATCCATCTCCATTATTCATGGCTTTCTATGTATAAATTTGCCTACTTCATAAAATTTACCTGTAACCCTCAAATAAATACTGATGTGCTTTTATAATCACATACAGATATATACACAGCAGCAAAAACTCTGAGTTGCTGTACACACATTTTCAGCTGAGGTCAAACAAGGTGATCACACCCTGCTTTGTTTCAGCTCTCAGGGAGAGGACCACAGGAGAGAGAGAAGGTAGAAGACAAGAAGCCCTGGCCCTGGGCCAGCTGGATGGCGTTTAAATACCAACTCTGGTATCTGTTAGTGTGGCAGCCTCAGGCAAATCACTTCTGAAGTTCAATTTCTCTACTGAGAAACAAAATACAATCTACCAGGATGAGTTACTTTTGGGATTTAAGATTATAATCTATGTGTTATATATTTTCCTCCTATAAGCACTCATCTGATAAGTTCCCCAAAACTAGAACATAATTACTAATTTAGATTACAGAATTCAGCTTAACATATGCTGATCACTTTTAAGAAATACAGTAATGAGTAGTGTTACCTTAAAAACTGTATTACTGTGAGATTCTCAATTGCTTTTGAAATAAATTACACTTAAAAAATCAGTATAAAATTTTGTGATTCACATGCATAAAAAGATACGCACCCATATAAAACCTTTAAAGTTAAAAGCTACTATAAATTGTTTTTTTCCTTAAAATAAACATACCATTTCATATACTTTAATTTTTTCTTGCAAGAAATTAATTTGCATTTTGAAGTCTTCTTTCTTTTTCTGATAATCTTCTAATAGGTGGTCTTGCTCTTCCAGCTGCTGCTGATGAGTCAGGATCTGCTGTTTGGCTTGTAGTAAATCTGCAGCTGTGCTACTATGAGTGCTGTTTCTCAGAGTTTCACTCGCCTGTAACTTGAAAATAGAAAGAAACCTCAAAATAATAAATTCTGAAGAGACAAGAGAACAAGTATCTTTAGGGCATGACTGAACTCATACTGGTGGCTGTCAGGGAACTGTGCTCACTTCACAGGCTTGAAATCTCAGCAAACATGCTGCCATGGCTGACTGGGTCACCTGAGCCAGGAAAAGCAGCTTCCACATGATAAAGCAGAGAAAGTACACCTAGTAAGGGAAGTAAGACTGAGATGACATAATGAGAGAAGTGGGGCCCAAAGACAGTACTTCCTGATTCATGATGACTTTCCAGACTCATTCCCATCCCTTACAGAGGCTTGATTACGTTTCTGCCCTTGAGTTATGTAAGATAAAACTATATCCTTACATCACACTTCTCCCTTTTGCTTAAGCTATTTCAAAATGTTTTCTGTTACTAATGTCAGAAACCCTGACTAATGCAACTAGGTTTCTGTGGCTTTAATTAAAAATAAATTGAAAATATTCAATTCAGTTAGAACCTAACTAAAATAAAACAGGGTCAGCACAGGCAGGATGCAAAAATCTACTCAAGCCATCTGATAAGACTTGAAAATTTCAAGAGAGACAGGCAAAAAGTAGTACAAAGAGAGTAACAGCAAGAAACCAACCAGCAAGTATTGATATTGATTAGTTTTTCCAGTGTGACATAATAAGCCAACAGCTTTGTAACAAATTTAGGTTTGTTCTAGAAAATGAAAATTTTAAACTCATTACCAAAAAAACGAATCTACTAAATTTCATAGAAATACTTACATGCTGGAACTGAATTTGTAATTTCTGACTCTGCTCTGTCAACTCTAAAAACTCTCTCATTGTCTCATCCTTTTCTCTTCTTGCTTGCTGTAAATTAGCAGTAAGCTGGGTTATGATCCCATCTCTTTGTTTAATGGCAGCTTCAAACTCTTGTAACTAAAGGAAACCAGGAAGAGAACTAAGTGCTAGGCTTATTTTTTAAACAGAATTATCATAGGTAACTGTTCTTCAAAAACATGAGATTTTAAACACATTGGCAGAATTCTTCTATCTCTAAGCAACCTTCCATATTTCAAAGCTATTACTTTGTAGAAATTGGCTCTGCTTTCACATCAACTTTGAAAATATTTATCTGCACTAAGGTAAAAAGATACACTTGCTCTGGTTTTTCCTTATAGCTATTTTCAGATCAACAAGTCTTTATATTGTGGGGTGCTCCTGATCTGTCCCGAGGCAACACCACCAGACAAATTTAATTCCAACATGCTTTTGAAAAGGATGAAATAGAAATACACTATTCATACTCATCAATGTCCCATTTCATCTGGATTTCATAACTGATTGTTCTATATATCAGATGTTATTTTAACTACAGATATTATAAAGAATAGCTGACATTCTTAATGGGTTTAAGCCAATTTTTTATAGATGCACTATAATTTTCTCTCAGGCTGATTAGAAAACATCTGTCTTGATGAAGTGATTTCACTGTAGCTATCACATGAAGCTAAATGTATGAAATACACCTATTTTAGCTAAGTGGAATCCTAGTTTTAAATCGGGTGGTTCATGCCACAATGTAAGCACAAATGTTATGAGATAACCTTAAGTAATCACTTAGAAATCCCATCTTTCGAGCATATACAGATACTATCATTCAAATTCTCCATTTCTGGTTTTGTAAGTAGCAAACCAAAAGCCACAGAAAGTACCTGCTGCAGTCCTTCAGTCCCATAGGCAGCCCTCATTTCTTCTAGTTCTCTGTTTAGCTCTTCAATCTCATGCTGTTTCCCAGCCAATTCACTTTCCATCATCTCTAGATGGGTCTGACTATACTGTGCACCTTGTTCAGAATAAGAATCATCAACACCAAATTCTTCTTCCTAAATCAATCCAAGATTTTAAATAATTCAGTACTAGCAACACTGCTTAGAAAAAGGTATTCAAATATTGAATTTCATAGCAAAGTCCACTTTAAAACATCACTTCTCCTACAAAATTTGCTGCGATGGCAATGTACTTTGTTGTAAATGTGGAATGTACCTCAACAGCATAAACAGGGTATCTACAAATTTTGCTTTGAACATTACAATACAAAGTGGCTAACTTATTAAATATTGAAAGCACTGAAAAAAATCACATACAGAAAGAAGTACATGCAGGAAAAAACTGTTAGTAAGTCAGATGGTCTTAAATAGTATAAAACATTAGTATTATGAATAGTTTCAAATACTGTACCCTTATTAAATTTGTAGGCTTTCCTGTTTTCACCAAAAAACTGCAACCATTTACCTGTATAAAAACAATTTCCTGATATATTATGATCTTAGACAGAACTTTATTTACCTAACAATATTATTTCTACTACACGTGTTTTTATCTTTTACATCTAGGGAAAATGTCCTATTGACAAAAACAGATACAGTAATTAAATATAACTGAAGTATTTAAAAAAAGATTATGATCATTTCAAATGCTAATCATTCCTCAAACATGAGTGCTTTTAATGCAAAAGACACTACACTACAGGTTTTCATTTAAGTAAATTAAAGTTCTAGGTGCAGTTTCTATTTGGTTTCAGAAGGACAACTCTACTCAAGTTACTAAATCCTTTTCTATTAAAATCCTTTCTTAACATCATTTATAATAGTTGTTTTTCTTAAGCCCTATTCATTTTCAAGTAAAACTATTTACTGCCATAATTTTCTTAAGGGGCTAGTAAGCAAGCCAAGTGAAAGCAAGGGACATGAAAAGGTGCAGGACACTGCCTCAACAACTTCCTCTGGGGAGAGTACTACTGATATTCACGCCAACTCTGGCAGACGGGGAGGTTTAACATATCACCACTTGTCTCTATAGTAGTTTACAGTAAGAGAAAGAACAACAACAGCATATGTCTACAGGTTTACTTAGTGGGAAATTAATTTCAGGTCAATTAATCCACTTAATAATTCCTTCTTTTCCACTGATAGTACAGAAACCAATTTCAACCTGCCCATATCTATTACAGTC
This sequence comes from Chinchilla lanigera, assembly GCF_000276665.1. Lineage (NCBI taxonomy): Eukaryota > Metazoa > Chordata > Mammalia > Rodentia > Chinchillidae > Chinchilla > Chinchilla lanigera. The sequence goes on along the minus strand of NW_004955432.1, from coordinate 8,967,333 downwards.
CTATGTTAACAGAACCAAAGGTAATGAAACTTACTATAAAAATATGTAGGATAGAATAACCTAGAATAAGGATTACATCCATATAGGGCATAGTACTTTAAAAAGTGAAAACTTTGGGGATGTAGCGCAGTAGCAGAGGACTTGTCTAGTGTGTGCAAGGCCCTAGGTTCTATCCCTAGCTAAGAAAGGAAGCTAGCTAGCTAATTATATGTACAAATATGAGTTCTTTATCAGAGTTGAATTATTTTGAAAAATGAAGTTGAATTGCTGAAGATGTAGTTCAGCAATGAAGTGCTTGCCTAGCATGCAGAAAAGGCTGTAGGATCAATCACAGAAAGGAAGGAAGGAAGGAAAGGAGGGAGGGAGGGAGGAAGGAAGACAGAAAGAGAGGAGGGGAGAAAGAAAGAAAGAGAAAACACATTATTTAACTGGGGAAAATTACCAGAATGCAAGACGCTTACTCTTATTAAAATTATTAATATCAAGGCACTTATAAATTTTTACTTTGAAGTAACAGTATAATAAAATGGATGTTTACATATGTATCTCATATTATGCAAAGGATATTCCTTCAAGTTCTGATGTTATCAGTATTATTTATATGTCATCCACTTATAATTAATAATGTACTTAATACATTCTACAGCTAGTCAGCAGTTTAATTCTTCGCTAATTCAGTTAAGCAAATTTCATGCTGCCTCTCAGTGGGGTGGTCAGGTTGCGTCTTTTGGTCATCAGGTAGCCCACTGCAGAGTTTCCTCTACGTGTCTGGGCCTTTATGATCTACTCCAGGTTGGCTGCCCACCCATAAACACTTGTTGCAGTGCAGGAGGGTGCGGACACAAGCCTGTAGGAGACTGTCACTTACTCAACCTTCTTACCTACAGTTTCTTTCATGAGCTTGCAGAGGTTTTCAAATTTCCTGTTGCTTTCCTGTTTTCTTCTCCTTCCCATCTTCAGTTATTTTTGGCCTTCCTTGCTAACCTAACTGACACCAGTCTTTCTCCAACAAACCCCAGAGCTGCTCAACACAGGACTTACCAAGAGTCCCAGTCATAGATACCGTCTCAAAGTGCCACTTCTGTAGTTGGTCCTCAAAGAGTCACCTGCTTTTTGTTATTGCCAGCGATGTAACAGAGGGACTTCTGCAACTCTTTCACATGACAGACATACTGTGACAAAGATGTCATCCCTCCTCTAGACTGAGAGGTGTGACAGACAGCACAGCAAATCAGAAAGATGTTGCCAGTTACTGGAACCCTCAGGGATTCCAAGTTTTAGATTTTGTAGAAAATACCTCATAGAATTTCTTGTACTTCTCTTTACATTCTTTCAGCTCAAAGAAGAGCTCAAGGCACTTCTTTACAATGTTTTTGCAAATAACTTTCATGATTGTGCTCTGGTGGAGTATTTTCTTAGGGAGATGTTCAGGACCAGGTCCTCAGAAGCAACCGTACTGATGAAACTGAAATGCTACGATATCAATTCCTCACAGCTGTCCATGATGAACACATAACAGGTGGAGTCTGATGTTCTTCTTGTTGTTCTCAGAGGTCAAACAGAACCCGCCAAGGGATGACTAGCAAGCAATACCTTGAATTCCAACTGACCTTCCACAGAAAAGTGCCTAGCTGCCAACTGGTTTTCCCAGTCACTGATAAGGCTCTTGTAGAAATCTTCGCACTCCTGAATGAAGTCATCGTGATTTCCAACTCAAATGGGCTTAGTCTTATTCAGTTTTTCCTGATTAACATATTTCTCCTTGCTCATCTCTGCTATCTTGTTCTTATCCTTTCCCATCGTCATCCTCCTCATCTGAGCCCACGTCTTCAATTGTGGGCTTTGCCTTACCACCCTTAACTTCCTCTTCTTTGTCATCTTTCTCTTCTTCTGCCTGTCATCACTGATTTCTTTCTCCCAAATTTTCTACAAGTAAAAGGTAACAGGATATAGTTGGGAATAGTGACTGTTTTCACTTCTTTGAACTACTATTCCTCTAAATACTCTGTCTGGTCTTCTTTAAGGGAGAGGACTACCTTGGCACCCCAGCCAACAGACCCAAGGAGGTTGACAGATATAATGAAGGATGCCCCAGCAGAAGACTCTTAGGCATACTCTTCATCATTTTGCTTTGTGATCACAACCACTTTTTCCCCACTAGACAGGCAGGAAAAAAAGCCAACACAAAACTACCTGTCTTAGCTACTTTTCTTGGTGCTGAGATAAAATACCTGAAACCCAAAGTCAAAGGAAGAAAGGTTTATTTAGCTTACTCTTTGTACAGGTTTCAGTCTATAATTGGCTGGCTCCAAGTCAGGTGACACATGGCAGAGGCGCAACAGTTCATGGCAGAGGAAAACAGCAAAAGCAACAAGCAAGTGCAAGACAAGCCTCTTTCTGTCCCTTATATTGTATCCAGTCTATTGAGATTAGGGCAGTGTTAACCAATCAGTGGATTGATCCAGCAATCACCCTAAATCCCAGGACCCTTAATCTCAGCATTGCAATGCCCATCAACCACACACTCTAGATTCAGCCACCTCCAAAAAAATACTATGACAACATGAGGCTTTGGGGGGACAGCCAGACACAAACCATAACACTGCCCAACCACAGAGACCTCTGCACCAGCCTAAAGAGTCCCCAAAAATGCTTTAGCACCAGACTTGGCAATACGTCATTATTTACGAGGTCAGTGCTGTTCATGCTAATGCCTGTGTCTACCAAAGTCAGGATACATTCCTGAGGGTCACAGCTGATGTCAATTTTCAGCTCTTTACCACTGTCCCATTTACAAGGGCTTTTTAGACTGTTTACCGAGAATCTTACCATAGGCATCAGAAGCAGTAAAGATGAATTCCTGAAGGAAAAGTTCATTGTTGGAGTAGATATTAATGATGAGACATGAGCTGAAAATTCTGTCTGAAAGACAGAAGTCTCTACCTCTTCCTCTGCATTGTGCATTTCCTCAGGTGTCTTGAAGGGAAAAGGCAGCAAATACTAGAGGGCGGAGTGAGCCCAGACTCTGTACAATTTGCGTGTAGCACAGGAGGGGTGACTCAATATATAATTACTTTTTAGTTAATGTAATCTTTCCCCCAGCCACTGTTTAAGGCAGTTAATTTAATTTTTGTGACCAGGATTGAAAAGAGTATCACAGGATACATCTTATTGTATCTTTCCTGAAACTTATTTGAAAAACACATGTATGTATACATATTTATTTGTGCATATTCATGTACATAACTACATATATGAAACCACACATATATAAGTAAAACATGTTTCTTACAATGAGCCAAGGTCAGCAACTATGATAACTGCTATTCTAAGTTTTATCTATAGTACTTATATTTAAATTCTCTTTGTACCCTGAAATACATCCTATTTACTAGGTCTCACGGATACCTAGTAAAATAAATAAAGTTAATTATAATTAACTGTATAATTTCAATATAGTTTTTGGTCCTTATAATTCCCATCTGTTTTTTAATTTAAAACGTTTAGGCCAAAAATGTCTTATTTTAACAAGAATTTCTAATATTATTAAATTATATTTCACAAAGAGAAACTGATCAATTACTATATTTAACTGTTCAAGTCTGTATTATTAAAATTAAAAATTTCCTGTTATTCTTTTGTCAGAAAATGACTGTGTGCATTTTAACCAAATTTCATGGCGATGTATGGAATGATCTAACCTACAGTGAATTGGCATATAATAAAATCTGACTTTGCTGTAAAGGAAAAACACACTTTGTAGAGTTGTGAAGTATGTCAAAGCATCTAACACTTTAATGAAGATATACAACCTGTAAGAATTAAGGCACTTATTAAGTCAAGAAAAAGTAAAGAAATATAAATTCTTCCCATAGGGGTAACTTTATGTATCTTAAATCAGATACTAATTTATTTATTTAACACTGGCTAAGTGTTTTCCTGACAATTTATTAATAATTAATAACCCATTCCCAACTTTTAAACATACTAAACTTCTAAAGTGTCAAAGTTTTTGCTCTCATTACTGATATAAAACTGTAATGTGAATATGAAGGATTTTATTAAAATCCTACAGTAAATTAAGATATATGTAATATACTAAGTTGCAGAAACACTGAGAGTAGGAAATAGTTTTCCATATTCTCTAAGTCTGGACCAAAAAAAGACAATCATAGCTAAAAGAGTAAGGTAACAGAATGGTATTTATTTATTGTCTACACACAAAGAAGGTATTTCCTAAAGAGGCCAATGTAAATTTTATAGTCACCTAACATGAAAATCCTATTATAATATTAATTTCAATAAACAAGTGTAAATAAATAAGTGTATTTGATAATCTAATAACTGATGCATTTGTAAAAAGCATTACTCAAAAAAATCTGACATAAAACTTTACTGTGATAAATATGGATATCTTATAACAGTCATAATTATAGAAACCAGTGTCAAACATTTCCCAGAAACTAAAATGGGTCCTCCATCTAATTATGGACCAAGCTGTTCAAGCAGTTAAGACCTTAGCTAACAACTGGGGAAAAGATATAGCAGTAAAACATATTCTTCAGGTATTTGAGCAGTTTACATTATATTATTGTTTTTATATTTTAGAAATACACTAGAAGCATATACATTTGCAAGAAATAAAGTGCAAACAATAATTTCAGTAATATAAAATATCAATTTTATTTATGACATTTGAAATTATGTTAGTCTTACCTCTGAACTATAATCATCTGCTGTGGTTGAAATTTCACTTTCCGGCTAAAACAAAAGTAAAAACCAATTACAATTACGTTTTTCCTGCTAAACAACATCCTTTAGTAATATTAAGATATTACTGTTATTAGTTTATGATAGAAACCTCTGATAATATACCACTAAAAGATTAGTAAAATGACCTTTAAAATTTTCACTTAATTATGAATTACAATTACTTTATTACAAATAAAGCATATGAAATTTATTAGCAGACGTTTTTCTAAATATAAAGGTACCAAGAACAACTTTCACACAGGATCTTGTGTACAGTTCCTATCATCTGTATGCCCAAAACACCAAAAAAGACACCATTCCTCTAATTCTTGTATAAATAGTCATTAAAATGCTGTCAGAAAAACTTCAATTTCTTCAAAAGAACCATTAGATCTTGATGCCAAAACGTACTAACTTGTAAAGAACATAAAAACCTTTGTTGTAAGAACACTTTTTCAGCTCACGAAGTACTCTGAAAGATAATCTTGGTTTACCATCATATCCCGGAATTTGTGAATGAATCAGCAGCTTTTCCAAGTGTTCCTCAGCTGGGAAGTAGTAGATAGAGTCAAGAAAAGAATTCTAATTCCTTTCGCTTTCAAAATTATTGCTTTCATTGTTCACGGGATCTAATCTAAAAATCTCACTTTACCGGTAAGGAAAATAAGACCAGAGAATTTTCCTCTTTCATTCAACAAGTATTAACTGTCACTGCCTATTCTCATTTACACCTATGGAAGTGTCATTCAACATTCAAGTTAAGTTCCGAGTCTGCTTCTCTATGAAGTAACAGAACAAAAACTACTGGTGGAACAGAAACAAGCTTGCCTCTATTCCAAAATCCTGTAACAGTGGCTAGCTCATGCGGCTCTTTTAAACCTAAAAACTTTTCATGACACAATCCCCACATGAAATGATTAAGTGTAGTAGAAATTGTGCTACAGAGAATAAAACGGTTAACAAAACAGTTGTTGCATTCCAAGTGCTAACCCTACACTGAAGAATCCCAAATACTGGTTTTCTATGCAGTAGAAAGTAATGTACCTTCAAACCACATCACATATCAGAGCCGCCAAGTAGCTTTATTTAAAATGTCCAGGTAAAAACCACCACGCCATACACACAGAAAAGGAATATGTAGCCTGTACACAAGAAAAACAGTGGTCAACAGAAACTGTCCCTGAGGAAACGCAAATTGAAATCAATAGACACAGACTTAAAATCAGCTCTTTTAAATACTGTACTGTACAGTCAAGTAACTAAAGGAAATAATGTCTACAAAAACTGAAGAAAACTGTTAAGAACTATGCCACACTAAGCAGAGAAGAACAATAAGAGAAAATAATTATAAAAAGAACCAAAGAAAAGTTCTGGAATTGCTCAGAAAAATAACAAATGAAAAAAAAAAAAAAAGACAAATAAAAAAATCATTAGAAGGGCTAACAATCTAATGATTTGAACAGGAAGAATCAGTGAACCTCAAGTGGGAACAACTAAAGTGAACTTGTCTGAACACTAGAGAGAAAAATGTACATGAAGCCATGAAAAAATTCAGTATTTAAAAAGACTGAAATCATGTTTTCTAACATCTTCTACTCATGATAACAGTTTTTATGGTAGTCATCAATAGATACAGAAAAAGCATTTAACAAAATTCAATAAAGGAATATATATACCGAGAAAAAAAACTTAATCTAATAAAGAGAAATAAATGTATATACATATATAATATACATTAATATATGAGTTAATATAATACTCAAGGTAGAGTGAATGCTTCTCCCTAATATGGGAAACGATACAAGGATGTCTATTGTCATCACTTTTTTTCTGGTATGGGGAACCAAACCCAGGACCTTGTGCTTGCCAAGCAGGCGCTTTCATCACTTCTTTTCAATACTGTACTGGAGGTTCCAGCAATGTCAATTAGGTAGGGGGGAAAAAAAAAAAGACATCAAGACTAGAAAGGAAGAAGTTAAACATCTCTAATGCAAGTGACTTGGATTTTGTATACAGGAAAAAAATCTAAAGGATGCATGAAAAAGCAAGCTAATGTATGCATTCAGTAAGAGTGCAGGATGTAAGAACAATATATAAACATTACTTGTATATGTATACGAGCATGAATAGAGATATTCCTCATTTAACAACCTGTTTAACAACTGTTTGGACTTATGACCTAGGTGCACTGTTTAGACTTACAACCTCTTTTTTTTTGTACAGTATATCTTGTTTATATAGTATTGTAATTTTTGTTAATTGTATATTCAGTACTGTAGATTTATGTTGTTATACATTACAGTACCTCATATGAGTTATGCAAATAAAAGCAAAGTCATCAAGCTGCAGTTTCCTTTGACCATTTCTTTGTCCTGAATATTGTAATGTACATATTACATACAGTTCCTCATGTAGTGATCAATACATTAAAAAACCTGGTTGCAGGAACTTAACTTGGTCATTAAAGAAGGAATTTCTGTAATCAAAAAATGAACATAAAATAATCTACAACCAGGTGTGATGGCGCATGCCTGTAATATCAGTACTTGGGAGGCTGAGGCAGGAGGACTGCTGTGAGTGTGAGGCCAGCCTGGGTCACAAAGTGAGTTCAAGGACAGCCTGAATTGCATAGCAAAATCCTGTCTCAAAAAAGCCAAAACAAAGAAGAAAATAATTTACAATAGGCACAAAAACAAAAAAAAAATGCTCAGAAATAAAATAGCAATAAAATCTTGGGATTAAATTTAACAAAATAAGTACAAGATTTATACACTGAAAACTACAAAATAAAATTGAGAGAAATTAAAGATGGCCTAAATAAATTAAAAAACATCTTGTGTTCACAGATTGGAAGACAAGAGTAAGATAACACTATTCCCCAAATCCATCTACATATTCAACACAATTCCTGTCAAAGTCCCTGCTGCCAACTGTATGCCACCCACTTGCAGTCCCAACTACCCATAAGGGTAAGGCAGGAGGACTGTTTGAGTCCAGGAGTTTGAGGTCAGTCTAGGAGGCATAGCAAGACAAGACAAACAAACCAAACCAATCCCTGCTGCCTTTTATGGCAAAATGGAAAACTTGATAGTAAAATTGATACAAAAACGCAAAGGACCCAGAATATCCTGAACAATCCTGAAAAAGCACAGAGTTGGAAGACGCACTGATTTTGAAATATGTTACAAAGTTAGTAACCAAGACTACTGCATACTAGCAAAGGCTAATTATAGAGATCTATAGCATCTAAGTGAGAAGCTAGAATAAACCCTTACTTTTACAGTAATTAACAATTCACTGATGAAAGAACAGTGTAGTCAACAGATGGTGGTGGGAAAACTGGATATCCATATGAGAAAGAACGAACCTGGACACGTATCTCCTAGCACATAGAGAAGTTAACTTCAGAACAGGATCACAGACCAAAATGGTAAGACCCAAAATTAAACAAATCTTCCAAGAAAACAGGTTTAAAACCTTTATGACACTGGAGTTAACAACATTACAATATTAGACATGACACCAAAAGTACACACAATTAAAAAAATAAAGTTAAATTGCACTTTATGAAAACTGAAAACGTTGTGCATCAAAGGACAGTACCAAGAAAGTGAAAAAGCATAAAATGAGAGAATATCTGCAAATTGTGTACCTGAGAAATTAGGTGATTTTCACTATTTACTGATTCCGTACTTGTGAATTCACCTCCTTAACAAAATGTGTTTGGAACCTCGAAATCAACACTTGCCGCACACACAGTCATCGTGCGCGGGGGCAGAGCAATGAAAGTGAGATTCATCCAATGAGATGCTCCTGCATGAGGTAAACCCAGGCAACATTTTGCCTTCTTGGTTCAACTCTCAAAATGTCAACCAGGGGGTACTGTGATACTCCTACTCTTTTAGAGTAACTGTCTATCTCCTCTATTTTCTATCCTTTTCCACATAAACAGTCTTCCTTTATTTAAAGAAAAAAAAAAAACATGTAAACGAGTGTCCTTTTATAGTCTATTTATTTATTTATTTATTTTCCTGGTACCAGGAGTCGAACTCATGACCTCGCACTTGCCAGGCAGGCGCTGTGCCCCTGAGCTAAATCCCCAGCCCCTCATAGTCTATTTAGTACCACCTTTTTCACATTTTTATACTTTTTATTGGCAATTTCAAGTAGCCCCTACAAGACTGAAATGTCATCCAGTTTTTAAAAAGAGTAGGAAAGGTTGTAATGTGCCTTATACAGAAAATATGTGTTAGGCTTTGTCTGGAATGAACAGTAGCTTATGTATTATGTTTCTGTTTCAAGGTCCCTACTGTTGATTCATAAACACCTGAATTGTTGATTAATCAATTATATACTAATAAGTGAACAATATATAAATTTACATATTAACATTGAACTATGGTTATGAGTCAACAGTATATGCTAAATAGAGACCATGAAACAGAAAACACATAAAACAAGATTATACGTCCAATGGGTGACCAACTGTTTAGATCAGTGGCTTACAAAAACCTAACCCTGTATTTCCCCTACAAGAAATGGCTCAATATTTACTAATTCAGCATTAGTAGCAACTTTAAAGAACACAACTGTGACAGATGATAGGGACTGCCTCTACTTGAAGAATACATAATTGTTACACAGCACGTATGGTTTCTTGGGTTCCAGGCTGTTCTTTCCACATTCTCCCTCCTGTGAAAGGATCTCTTGAACAAAGCACCGATCCTTATATACCAAAATCCTGCTGTTTCTACATAAATATACCATGGCACAATCAAAAGAATCACCATTTGTTCTGTCCAACACTCTTCCTCCTAAGCAATCTATTCTCTGTTCCTGGTCTCAGTCCAACCATCCCAATCTATCCACAGTTTCTCCGAGATCTCGTTCCTAGTAAATTACCCCATTAAGTGGAGTAAAGGGTAGTGAAGGGAGTTAACATTCACTGAGTACCCACTATGGGCTCATGGGCAGGTATAATCTCCAGACCCTCACCACTATCACCACCCTATCCCATCACTGTGTAATCCATTTAAAACCAAACTACAGTTATCAGGTCACAAACTACAGTTATCAGTTTTCTCTGGCAAATACTGTTTTTTCTGCACAGGGACTGTTTCCCCCATGTGTCTGGCCTCAAGCTAATTCCAACTCAGACTTCCAAGGCTCATCTTCTATTACTTCTTCCAAGGAACTTTTACTGATGACACAGACAAAGCTGAGTTGAGCATTCTCTGCACTCCACAGTACCATGTGGATTGCTGATATCATAGCTCTAACCAGATGGAGCATACTGTGTATCTTACTGCCTTCCCCACTCATTTTTTTAAAGGCAAAGACTGTCATACTCATCAATATATTGTTGGTGCTCAATGCGTGGTGTATTGCAGTTGCTCAAAAATGTTTATAGAATGAAGCTTGCGAAAGCTTCATTCTAAAGAGAGATTACTAAATATTTTAGGTCTGTTTAGTTACTATAGTACTGATGTTTGCAGATACAAAAATTATGATCAAATTGCATGAGGTGCTAGTAACTATTTTCCATTTAGAATTTTAACGTGTAGAAATCTGCATGCATACTTACTTCAACAGAGAAGACCTGGTCACGCTTGATTACTTCTCCACTGTGCAGAGTTCTCTTTCCTGTTGATTCAGGAGTCAAGACTGATCCTACTCCCTGAGAACTATTTATGTACATCTCCTCACTCTGCGATTGATCAGTATTCAAACTGTGCACATCATGTTTACTGCTTGAGGTTTTTTTCTTTTTTTTCTGCTTCTTGGGAGGATTCTGCCCATCAGATTGAGCTTTTCTTTGACGAAACTGGGCGAGCTACAGGAAATAAAACACAACACAACACTTCCTTTTTAAAAAGACAAGGCCAATCTCAGATTCACAGCCTTCAACAACTGTATATATCCGGCTTGAATTTTAATAACATTATACTTACAGGTATAGGTAAATGATGGAAAACTATTAAGATAACAATTTTGGTGCATTTCTAGATTTGGGATTACAGGTTTTTTTTTTTCTTTTTCTCATTTAAATTTCCTTTTCTGATACAATTAATTTTATAATTTTATACGAAACAAACACTACCAATGAATTTCTAAATTTAATTTGAGCTATTATAATCATACTAAAAGAAGATAAAATATAAGACCAGCTATAAATTCCTCTATGCCTTAAAAAAAGGAAATACTAGACCTATTAATTAGCCCCACGAAAGATGGCCAATAAAATTTTTATTATACAGAGTATTAAAGTGATCTTGTTAATAATGGTAATGTTAACTATCAAAACAGGCCACAAGCATGCTGTCTACTAAATAACATACAGTATAATTTATACTTACCCACTATAGATGAAAAATATATAGAAATGTCCTATTTACTTAGAAGATATTTAACTCATATCATTATTAGCTCATTGTTAGCCTTACAGAATATAGAAACGAGTAACACTTACATTTTTTCCTAATTATTTAGCAACTACCCTGTTATTCCAACTCATGTCTGCTTGAGAAACAGGTGCAAGAACAGTTGTGTCTAGCTGTGTATTATTAAGCTGTTGGAATGCACTTAAAACTACTTTGAAGAATAACAGATCCATTCTTAAAAATATACTAACTGGACTACTAGTAAATATATTATCTGTAAATAGAATCAGAGGTCCAGGCATTAAAAAAAAAAGCTTAAAAAAAATCTCTGAGAGAGAATGCAATGCCAAAAAAATTCATAATAATGACACAATGTTTACATCCAATTTCAGAAACTTCTTCAAATATGTTGTCTGCATTAGAATATGTTTAAACAAGAGTATATCAAAGCAAAGACTACAATTTTGTTTAAAATTCAAAATTGTCGTTATATATATTTTATATTTATTCAATGGGTAACTACATAACCAATGAGTAAAACTAAAACTCTGCATAATAAAACATTTCTTTAAAAAAAGGACTCAGACACTATCCATGACTAAATGAACCTAGTAAATAAAGACAGTACAAAGGGAATGGAAAGTAGAATAGCTCTATTATAGTATTTAAAATAAACCACATCTAAAGATAAAATTATAAAAACATTGTTTTATGTCTAGATTGAATATATGAAGTAGTATTTTTTTAAACAAAGTAAGCTCCATGGTGGCAAAGACTTTTGTTCACTTCTATATATTCAAGCCTAGAACAAAACTCAATAAATATATGTTGCACAAAAAAGAGTAATTTATCTTTTACAGAGAAGTTACTGTACAGCAACAGTTTTAAGTAGCTCCACAAAACCTGAGAACTAAGATAATAAAGAGATATGTCTAATTCTACTTCATAAAAAGGGTCCATGATTTCAAAATTAAAATTAATCATTATCAGCCGGATGAGGCGGTGCACGCTGGTAATCCCAGCACTGGAGAGGCTGAGGCAAGAGAACTGCCACAAGTTCACGGCCAGCCTATGTTACACATTGAGCTTCAGGGCAGCCTGAACTACACAGTAAGACCTTGTCTCAAAAGACAAAAAAGAGAAAAAATTAAAAATTAATCATTATCTACTTATTAAATAAATGAAAACATTAATCTCTCTTACTATAGTCTCCCTCCTCTACCAAGAAAAACACAGACAAAACTTAAGTTCTCAGGAAAATTGTATCACAACAGGTTTCTGTTAGATAAAAATGTGAAGGAAGGAACAGACCGTATCACATATTCTATTTCTTATAGCTATTAAGTCAGTTTTATTTTAAATCTGAAAAATGGCAAGCTAGTAAATAAGCAAAAAACTCAATTAGATAACCATCTGACTCTGAAATGCTACACTTTAAATTACTGAGGAAACATTTATTCTAAAACATGCTGAAAATTCAGACTACAGCCATCTGTGTTTGTCATTTGGAAGCCAATTATAAAAATGTTAACATATGTAGTGACAGAAATAGTTGCAAGAATTACTGGAAAGACAGTATGGCCATATACATTTGTCTTTCAAAATTGGTTCAGATCCCAAGCAAATATCCTACCTTGACAAGATGATGAATAAATGACCAGTCATAAATAATAATTTATTCCTTAAACTCAAGATTTGAATGCTGTAAATGATCATTTTAATAAATGAATTTTCAAAATGTATGAAAACATGCCAAGTTTTTATAATGCCCCTTTAAAAAATGACTAATTGAAATCTGTGTAGGTTTTTGCATACTTGCTGAGTGTTTACAATGCGCCAGGCACTGTACTAGCCATGAGTCAGAATATATCATCCCAACAGAAGGACTTTCCAGTCTATACCAAATTGTAATTTCACCAATTGTGAGAAGTAAAAGTGAACAGTTAGAGCACAATTTCTTAAACTCAGTCATTCAATGTATATGGAGGTGGCACAGAAACCTGCCTTGTGCTGATTTTCTCAAAGGTTTTCCCAAAGAGATGTGGTTGCACGGTTTTATCTCTATGGAGGATTCAATTTAGCATATGTCAGGTAGTAAGTAGGCAGTTCATTTATTCAATGAACATTTATCAACTGTCCACAATGTGTCCAAGGTGTATGCTAAGATAGGGCATACAATATGAACACAACAGATGCAAACACAACTCCCATGAACTATTATCAGGTCGGAAAATCAAAAAAGTGAAACAGAACAGTTAAACACAAATATCTAATTTCTAGTGATAAAAAGTGTTTTTTTTTTTTTTTTTTTTTTAAAGCACAAGCACTAAGATAGCCCACAACAGAAACAGCCCACAACAATTTGGATAGAGATATGAGAAAATATTAGAAAACATTTATTGAGAAAAGAATAATACAAACTACCTGCCCAAAATCATAATCAGTACATATCAAAAACAGAATATGCAACTTTCCATTGTACCAATTTGTTTCCCGAGTACTCTCACTCTTTTCCTTTGTCATTATATATCACAATCCTAGAACACTAACTTCAAAGATATGAGTACATGAAATCACCAAACTGACCCAGTATTTTTCTGAATCTAGAGGAAAAATGAACACAACAGCACACAACCCACAAAGAGAGTATTACAAAATATTTCAAATGTGTAATCTAGTCTCTGTAGTGCTCAAAAATAGCTACGAAGAGTGATTTTGTTTTTGATGTAGACAATTGAAGAAATCCTAAGGAATTCTAATTATGGTGGCTACTGTACTTGCCAATGCTGCTTTTAAACCTTTTAAAATATCCCTTAATGAATGATAACTGCTGTACAAACTGTTCAACAAAAATTTGGTGGCCTAACTGTGGAAACAAAAAGAAAATTACAACAATTGCTTTAAGAGACCATTTGGATACATAGCTCAAATAGGGTAACTAAAGACAAAGAAAACAGAAGCAATAATTTTAAGGACAATTTGAAGTATATTTTCCAACAATATCAAAAATGTATAAAATCAGGCCTAGAGGCACACCTGTAGTCCCAGCTACTCAGGTGGCTGAGATGGGAGGCTCATTTGAGCACAGGAGTCTGAGGTCACCCTGGACAACACAGTAAGACCTTAACCTTTCCTCAGTTAAAAAAAAAAAAAAAATCTGCTGATAAATAATAGTGCCATACAGACTTAAGGAAATCAAGAATAGAAAAGACCACAAGACTTTACATTATCGAGCCACTGAATCAATTTCTATCATACACTGTCATCCAATGCAATGTTTTTTGTTTTCATGTTTTAGACAAAGGGCTTAGAACACGCTCAATGTCTAGGAAGAAAACAGATTCTGTAACTGAAAGAATTCTCATAATTTTGTACCTTTGTTGTATTTATTGTCTGGGCATACAATAGACACAAATACTTGTTGAATTTCAAAAAGAATACAATAGAGTACTGGACTGTTATGTCTACAGAGACTAACAAATAGGTTTTATAACACTAGACAAACCATTTAGCCTTGACAGAACTTAGTTTGTTCAAAGGTACAATGAAGACATATTATTATATACTAGAAGGAGCTTTTAAGATTTTTTTCCACTTGAAATTTTTTAATTGTCTCTTATCCTTTCTCCTCTTTCTATCCTCAATTATAAGGGAAAAAAAAAACTAGCATTCTCCTTTATGAAAAGCTGTAAACTGTTGCTTTAAAAAAACAAGTTAATGTGTCCATTACTAAATGAGTCTAGACTTTTTTTTAAGATAAGGTCCTGCAGTGTAGCCCAGGCTGGCCTTGAACTCACATTCTTTCTGCCTCAGCCACCTCAGTGCTGGGATTAAAGGCATACACTCTATCATACCAGCTCTAAATGTTTCCAAACGAAAAACGGATGACAGATGTAGAATAAAAAATGAAATGACTTATAATGAAATAATATAGGCAAATTATGTTTAAGTACACAGTACTGTCAAAACATTTTAGTATCATGTTAATGATTGTATGAAGTCTTATTACTTCAGAACAAATAATTGGCAAATAATCTCCAGTAAGATATGGATTTTTAATCAAAATAAAAAATTATATACTCTAAACCTAGAACAATAACTATACATAGGTGCTCAATAAATATTTGTTGAGGGCTGGGGATTTAGCTCAGCAGCAAAGCGCCTGCCTGGCAAGCGCAAGGTCATGAGTTCGGTTCCCGGTACTGGAGAAAAACCAAAAAAAAAAAAAAAAAAAAAATTTGTTGAGTAACAAAAAACATTTTCACGGAGAAGGGCCATTATTAAGTAGTAACTTTAGGTACTATTCCTCAGAACTTCAGAATACTTAATACAGTTTCTTAAAAAAAAAAAACAACTAAGATCATATATCAGGTTCATGGTTATATTACTGAACAACCATGCAATCTAATATTATGTATCTGTCAAAAGATGGTTAAAATTTTTTTAATGTGGGGAAATTCTTTCAACATAAATTTGGGTCAAAAACGAGGACAGAATTTCAGAGATGTGTCAAGAAAAGTTTAAAAGCATACTTATGTATACAGGCAAAGAATAAAGAACCATGAATTGTTTAAAGTGATTACTTGAAGGTTATAAGAGTATGAGCTATTTTTTTCTTCTCTACAAATCTTCACCACCTTCTTCCCCTAAATATCTGTAAGGAATATTCACCTATAAAGTCATCATGGGGCCTTGTGTTCATACAATTATTTTTTTTTTTAATTTTAGAAATAAGAGGAGGAAAATACTAACAGATCGACGTTTTACAAAATAGCAAAGGATCAGTACAGACATTACAGAGTTACAAACAGAGTGGTAGGGAATTAACAATGCTTATTGTATTCATACAATTATTTTTAAAAGGGTAATGAAACTACGTACCTACTAGAAATCTCATTTCAAGAAATAGACAATACTGTTCAGAAGCCACCTACCTCTGCTTCATTTCACTGTCACCTCAATTATTACAAATAATGAACAGTGAGTGGAATGGTACTTTGCTCTAAACTTATCTAGTTTCTGCATATTATGAAACTGAATCCTATTAAAACTTAAAAAATGATACCATACAGTTTATATAATGGAGAACATCTAAAAAAAGGTGTATCTGCAGTAAGTAGTCATACTCTTAGCAGCATAAGTGCATGTGAGTTTATCACCTGAATTTGTTCACTTATTAGGTTAGATTATAGATAATTCCTCTGATAAGCATATATCTTTGTAGGAAAGACCAAGTAAAAAATTAAGTAACTGCTATATCTGGTCAATACAGTGGTCCACGTTGATGGATACTGGGTATTGGGTGTCCCACCCAGGGACACCTGTCAGAGATCACTTGTATGATGAAACCAAGTAAATAAAAAACAGGCAAAAATGAGTTTGCTTTTGACTTCGCTCCCTCTTTCTACCTCATCCTTGCAATACTATCTCTCAAGGACTAAAGGACAATGGGATCATCTCTGCATAAATCTACACCTTACATGTTCAGACAAAACTTAGCAACAGTATTTATAATGGCAACAAAACTGGAAATCACGCACTCCCTGATACGAGGATGATACGAGGCTGGACACAGGTAAATGCCTACAACAGAATATTGGGTAAGAGTAAAAACATTCTACGTGATACTGAACAAAAAGCAAATCACTGAAGACTTCATATAATGATACTATTAAATTCAAAAACATGAAAACTAATACAGCAGTTGTGTGTGTGTGTGTGTGTGTGTGAGACACAGAAAACAAGGCAAAGATAAATTCAGCATTATAGTTACCTCAGGTGGTGAAGGAGTGAGACTAGATGGAGAAAGGTTTTAAATGTTTTTGTATGTATGTGTTTCTAAGCTGGATGCTACGTGTACAGGTGTTCCCTTATTAATATTCTTTATCTCTTATATGTGTATATGTACTTTTTGTAGGTGAAACACTTAAGCATTTTTAAAGTATGTAGAATTTCCTTCCTAGGGAACTACACAGTGCTCACAGTTCCTACCATCGATGAGACCCTCATCTCTCCCCACACCCTCTTTTAATGAGAAAAGAGATGTGAAGCACTTAGGTTTTTCTTCAGAGATTTCTCTTGATATAAGAAACAAGAAAATAGCAACACACAGGGGAGAGCTCCCATAAGGATTCTAAGATCTGTGCCTAATGTAATATTCATAACAATCTATAGCTATCCCACTAAGATCACCTCTGATGTATGGTCTTTCTGATTACCCTACCAGACACCTTGCAGACCAAAGCACTCTTCTCTGTATCCAATATAGCCAGTCTAGCATTAGATTGTAGTTCTTCAGATGTACACAAAATAAAGCTGGCTCTTAAGAAATCGATACAGTTGTTGTCTAAAATATCTTCCAAAAAACTTACTGCGTTGAAGGTTTGGTCACTAGCTTATTAGGAGGTGGAACCTAACAGAATGAGACAGGTCTCAGGGAGATGAGAGACTCTGAAGGGCGACTTGTCAGATAACTTGTCATAGAGATTTCTGTTTTATTTTTAAAATGTATTTAGTGGCAAACAACTCTACTAGACCGATGTGCAGGTCAACAAAGCTTATCTGTAAAGAAAGACAAATAAAACACTATGAACTGGGACAATGAATAATGGGGAGAAGACCATGAGTTTCTAAAGGCTTTTCCATTCCTGTGAGGCCAAATATACTGTCTTGTTCTTCCTCAGAAATCTCTGCATTTTTACCCTCTAATCTCTCTTTCCCTTAACTAATCTCAGTTTCTGTCTGGAACAAAGGAGACCTACCAGAAGTTAACTGCTTACATTGAGTTACTGTAATCAAATCTGTATTTCATATTTTTAAAATAGATGGTTTTACTGCTTGATTGTGTAACAGTAACATACACCTGCCACCTGGTGGCAGCATATCAATTTCAATAATGAAATAATGATAATAATGCTTGATATTTCATTTGAATAGGATCTCGCTCTGCAGTTCAGACTGGGCTTGGCCTCCAGTCTGGTGATCCTCCTCCATCAGCCTCTCAAGTGCTGAGATTATAGCCACCATGCCTGGCTCTATTATTATTCTTATTTAAAGATGTAAAACAGAAGTACAGAGAGATTATGTAACTTCTTAAAAGCCATAAAGGAAGTACTTGCAGAGCCACAATTTGATCCTAGATGGTCTGGTTTAGTGCAGCCTCATAACCATTACAATGACACTGCTTTTCACAACAGAATCTGTGAAAAATTCCACCTAGATGAATCATAACTTTTTGTACAATATATTCAAAACTGATTTCATCATCTTACCTAAAGTAAAAATGAAGCCATTCCTCTTTATTTTTCTATCTTAGTAGCAATATCATCTTTCTCTCCATTGCTCTCTCCCTAAATTTTACTGATTTTACTATGTACATTTCTTGATTTATCTCCACTCTATTCCTATCTCACCATCTCTCACATGTACTACTTCAGGTGCCTGCTGATTGGTTCTGTCCTTCTCAATTTATCATTCACAAAGCTGACAAACTGATTTAAAATAGAAAGCTTTTCTATTTTAAAATAGAAAGGATTTTAAAATCTTTAAATTTAAATAAATAAAATATAAATTTGTATAACCATATTACTCCCCAGCTTAAAAATTCATCAATACATCCCTATACTCCACAGGAAAAAATTCAATCCCCTTAACATCAGATTTAAGATGGAACCCCTTTCTCAGCCTCATTTCAGCCATACCCTGCATACTGCTTTATACTTCAATAATACCAGACCTTTGTATACATTCTCCTCAAGGAAGTCAAACTCTTTCATACCTCTGTGTTTCATCTATCTTGTCCTATTCGCCTGCAAGTTCTATTCATTTCTTCCTTTTCACCTGATCCTAGTTCCTCTCTATCCTTCAAGGCTTCCTTCAATGGTCATCCATCCAGGAAGCCCCTGCAATAAAAATGGAATCAGATATCCCTCTTTCGTAGACCCAGAATTATGTTAATAATTTTGTATTTATAATTATTTATATTTCTGCCTACTAACTACTTAAAATGTACATCTGGCAGATTCCATGTTAGTAACAGAAGAATGAGGCTGAGCTCCAGAGAACCTTTGGATTTTCAAAAATGACAAAATGAAGGAGCAAAATACAATCTGAGACCTCCACCTGACCCAGAACAAGTCCAAGAGACACTCACAGAGAACAGCTTGGAAGTCAAACACCCGAAATATCTAAAATGATAGCAACTAAGGCAAAAAAAAAACCCCCCTCAGGCCACAGGAGACATCAGATCAGAAATAATCTCTCAGGTAAACAAAGAAATGAAAACAATAATGAAAGAATTGCTCAGCACATGTAAAGAAGATGTAGATAGTGAATCATAGAAACATGATGGAAACCTTGAATCAACAATATAGGAAATAACTAGAATGCATGACACATTCAAACAGCTATCCAGGAAATTAAAAATTTCATCAAAAGCCGGCAAAACTGCATGAATGAAGCTGAAGATAGACTTTAAGGCCTTAAAGATAGCACTGCAGCTAATGATCGTGAAAGGAAAGATCTCTGAATAATAACAAAAAACCAGGAAATAACAATTCAACAGCTGCAAAATTATGCAAAGAAAAACAATGTAAGATTAATAGGTGTCAATGAAATGCCATGATGCTGAGATTATAGCCACCATGTTTCTTATATGCAGCACATTGTTGGATTTTGTTCAACAAAAATGACATAATGTTGACATTTTGGTCAACACAAATGACATAAAAAGACTATTTGCAGAATAGCAGAAAATTTCCCAAGCATGAACAAGAATCTTGACATACAGTTCAGTGAGGCATACAAAACTCCAATTAGCCATAACCAAAATAAATCTAAGCGCAGATGTATAATAATCAAGATTCCAAAAATTCAGCAAAAAACCAGAATATTAAAAGCTGTTAGAGAAAAAACACAGATCACTTATAAAGGAAAGCCCATCAGAATCATGGCAGATTTCTCAACACAAACAATCAAATCAAGAAGACCTTGGAGTGAAGTATTTCAGGTCCTGAAAGAAAACAACTTCCAACCCAGATTGATGTACCCTGCAAAACTATCCTTCAAAATTAATGGAGAAAGAAAATATTTCCACGATAAAGAACTGAAAAAATTCATGAGTGCCAAACCAACCCAAAAAGGAGTACTAAAAGATACTCTAGAAAGAGATAAAAATGACCACAATTTCAAGAACAACAGTAGAAAGGAACCACCAAGCAGAGTAAGCAATTAAACAGATGGGAAAAGGAGAAACCAACAGCAAGCAAATAACTTGACAAATATAAGCTAATACATATCAGTTATAACCATCAATGTAAGTGGTCTCAATTCACCAATCAAAAGAAGCAGACTGGCAGAGTGGATCAAGAAACAAAATCCAACAATATGCTGCATATAAGAAACATTTAACTCAAAAGGAAGTTCACAGACTGAAAGTCAGAGAATGTAAAACAATACTCCATGCAACAGGAACCCAGAAAAAAAGCAGGGTAGGTATTCTTTTTGCAAACAATGTAAACTTTAAACCAAGAATGATCAAAAGAGTTAAAGAAGGTCACTACACACTTCTTAGGGGAAAAATGCAAGAGAAAGATACAACAATCATAAATATCTATGCACCAAGTACAGGAGCACACAACTATATAAGAAAAAGTTTAACAGATGTGAAAAATCAAATAAGCAGTAACACAACCACAACAGGGGACTTCAACACCGCATTATCGCAAAGAAATAGATCAACTAGACAAAAAATCAGCAAAGAACTTACAGAAACAAACCAAACTTGTCAACAAATGGACTTAGTAGACGTTTACAGAGTGTTCTACCCAACAACTTCAAAATACACATTCTTCTCAGCTGCACACAGGAAGTTCTCTCAAAGAGGCCATATACTAGCGCATAGAAAATGCTTAAGTAAATGCAAAGGAACTAAAATTATCCCAAACATATTATTGGACAATAGTATAATGATACTGGAAATTACTGACAAAAGAAATTGCAAAAACTCCATAAACACATGGAAATTAAATAACATCCTCCTAAACAACCAATGGGTCACAGATGAAATTAAAGAAGAAACTAAACAATGTTGACAATCAAACAAAAATGCAGATACAACTTACTGGAACCTGTGGGACAAAATGAAAGCAGTCCTCAGAGGGAAATTTATAGCACTGAATTCCCACATCAGGAAAACAGAGCAAGCACAAATAAACAACCTCATGCTGCAACTCAAACTTCTAGAAATACAGGAGCTAGTCAAGCCCAAGGTCGAAAGAAGGGAAGAAATTATAAAGATGAGAGCAGAAATTAACACAATGGAGACTAAGAAAACAATACAAAGAATTAATGAACCAAAGAGTTTGTTCTTTGAAAGAATAAAATTGATAAACCCCTAGCCAACCTTATCAAAAAAAAAAAGGAAAAAAAAAACCCTCAAATTCATGCAATAAAGAATGAAAAGGATGAAATCACTACAGATACTGTAAAAATTCAGAAGATCATCAATACCTGTGTGAAAATATTTACTCACTCTCATAGGATGGAAAACAGAGAGGAAATGTACAGATTTGTAGATACAGATGAATTACCAAAACTGAATCAAGAAGATATAAAAATCCTGAATAACTCCATATCAGCCAATGAAACTGAAAAGTGTAATTAAAAAGCTACAAAAAAAGAAAAGCCCAGGTCCTGATGGATTCACAGCTGAATTCTAAAAGCAATTTAGAGAAAATATAATCCCAATTCTTCTCAAACTCTTTAATGAAATTGAAAGGGAAGGAATTGTCCCTAACTTATTCCTGAAGGAAAGTACTATCCTGATACTAAAACCAGAGAAAGACCCAACCAAAAAAGAGAACTATAGGCTAATCTCCCTGATGAAAACAGATGCAAAAATTCTCAACAAAATACAACAGACATAATGCAGTAATCATCAAGAAGTAAATCATCAAAAAAGAAGTAAATCATCAAGAAGATTATACATCATGACCAAGTGAGATTCATCCCAGGAATGTAAGGATGGTTCAATATACAGAAATCAACTAATGTAATACACCATATCAATAGAACCAAAGACAAAAATCACATGATCATCTCAATAGATGCAGAAAAAGCTTTTGTTAAAATGCAACCTCATTTATGAAAAAACCCTATAGAAAACAGGAATAGATAGCTTTTGCCTCACTGATAAAAGCCATCTATGACAAACCAACAGCTAACATCATACTAAATGGATAAAAACTGAAATCTTCCACTTTAAAATCACCAAGAAGACAAGGATGTCCACTATCACCACTTCTGTTCAATATAGTTCCGGAAATATCTGCCAAAACAATCAGGGAAGACAGAGAAATAAACAAAATAAGGAAAAAAAGATAGGAAAAAAAGAAGTAAAATTATCATTATTTGCAGATGACATGATACTCTACATAGAAGACCCCAAAAACTCCACCAAAAGGCTTATAGATTTAATAACCAAACTCAGTAGTGTAGCTGGATACAAAGCCAACACTCAAAAATCAATAACATTCCTGTACACAAATGACAAACACACTGAAAGAGAAGCTGAGGAAACCACACCTTTCATAACAGCATCTAAAGAAATGAAATACTTAGGAATCAATCTAACAAAGGAAATAAAAGATCTATACAGTGAAAATTACAGTACTCTGAAAAAAGAGATCAACGAGGATTTTAAATAAATGGAAAGATATTCCTTGTTCACAGACAGGAAGAACCAACATTGTGAAAGTGGCCATATTCCCAAAACTTTTGTACAGATTCAATGCAATTCCCATGAAAATACCATTAGTATACCTCACAGATCTAGAGACAATATTCTTGAAATTCATCTGAAACCAGAAGAGGTCTAGAACAGCAAAAGTAATCCTGGGCAACAAAGGAAAGGTAGGAGGTATCACCATCCCTGACTTGAAATTACACTACAAAGCTACTGTGATAAAATCAGCATGGTACTCACAAATAAACAAACCTGAAGATAAATGGAACTGATTAGAAGATGCAGACACAACTATAAACACACTCAGTCACCTTATCTTTGACTAAGGGGCCAAATAGGTTCACTGGAAGAAAGACAGCCTCTTTAATAAATGGTGCTAGAAAAACTGGCTCTCCTCATGCCAAAGACTAAAACTAGACCCATGTCTATCACCATGTACTAAACTAAAGTCTAAATGGATCAAAGATCTAAATTTTAAAATAAAAACACTAAACTTACTGGAGGATAAAGTAGGTAAAAATCTTGAAGACATAGGGGTAGGCAGAGAGTTTACAAACAAAAACCAAACTGCACAGGAAATACTCCAAAGAATCAACAACTGGGATCTCATCTTCTTGAAAAGTTTTTGCACATCAAAAGGAATCACCAATGGAGTAAAAAGAAAACCCACAAATTGGGAAAAAAATTTAGCCTACTTTCCCTTAGACAGAGGACATCTATCTAGAACATATAAAGAATTTTTAAAAAACCAGGTCCCTCAAATTCAAAGACCCAATACAAGAACAGGCACTGAGATGAATATACACTCCTCAAATGAAGAAATACAAATGGCAAGTAAATATATGAAAAAATGTTCAACATCAGTGGTCATTTGAGAAATGCAAATTCAAACAACACTGAATTTCCATTTCACCGGAGAAAAAATGGCTATCATCAAGAAATCAACCAATAACAAATACTGGAGCGGCTGTGGGGAAAACGGTACCCTTCTCCACTGTTGGTGAGAGTGACAAAATCACTGTGGAAATCAGTGTGGAGATTCCTCACAAAACTCGGATTACAAGTCCCTCTTAACCCAGCTATTCCCCTTCTGGCTATTTTCCCAGAAGAATTAAAAACATCAACCATAGCGATGTTTGTGCACCCATGTTTATAGCAGCACAATTTGTCATAGCTAACCCTTGGAAACAACACAAATGCCCATCAACTGAGGAATGGATAAAAAAGATGTGGTATTTTTATACAGTGGAG
Organism: Chinchilla lanigera; assembly: GCF_000276665.1. Classification (NCBI taxonomy): domain Eukaryota; kingdom Metazoa; phylum Chordata; class Mammalia; order Rodentia; family Chinchillidae; genus Chinchilla; species Chinchilla lanigera. The sequence continues at coordinate 8,943,207 of NW_004955432.1, read as the reverse complement.
TCACTCAGCTCTAAAAAAAGATAAACGAGGCTTTTATAGATAAATGGATGCAACTAGTGACAATACTTGTAAGTGAAATAAATCAGACCCACATGTGCAAATAATGTGTTGTCTCCCCAGGGCAAGAACCTGAAAGAGTAAATAAAACACAAAATGTACAATAGATATTATGAAAGGGGAAGAAATTGCTCAAAGGAAGGAACAACTGGGATGGTGGAAAGGCGAAAAAGAAAGAAGGGAAAAAAATATATATAGAAGGATAGCTGGGATAACTGTACTGCTGAAGTGTAATGGTTTACTGAAAGGAACAGTTAATGTCTTTTTTTTTTTCTTTTTGACCAATTTTGCATACTTATATCTGGTAATCTGAACAGCTAATTTGAGGAGAACAATATGCAATATAACAACCATAGGTGAATTCCTACCATCTTGACTAATGAAGCTCTATATAATTTCTAATGTTTTTTAATTATTATTTATTCTCCTTATTGGTTTCATCAATCTTCCATTCTTACATCTGGTAATCTGAGCAACTTTGTTGAAGATAACAATATGTAATATAACAACACTGTTAATCCGTATCATTTTATTTTGAAACTGTATCACTTTTATTGTTTTTGCTTTGTTTTGTTTTTGTCTATGTTGTTATTTTATTAGTTTTTATTCTCTTTATAATAAAAAATGTGAAAATAGTTAAGAGCAGACCTATGACTTTCTGAATTTCTACTGACTTGCATAAAACAGAGAAACAAACACTAACAAATGTATAAATCAAATGACTGAAAAGAACTAAGTACAGTAACAAAACCAAGGGAATATTTTAAGAATAATGTAGTCTCAGTATGTAGAACCAAAGAGAGCAAACATAGATAGAGGTGAAGGAATATGACAGAAGGTGAGGTGAGCCTGATTTCTTGGGTTGTGTTATAATAGAAAAACTTAAGCCTGTGGAAAATATGAATTAAAAATCCATTTTGTTTGGATTTGGTTATGAGTATAAAGGATAAAGGAATATAATCAGAATTATTGAAAGGATTTTTCATCAAAATACTTTCTTAGGTATAAACTATTGTCCCTAGAAAATATGAGGCCACATGAGATTTTTAAAAAATATAGTTATATTAGACAGTTTAAAAGTGCAGATCCTAGAGAAAAATAAGTTTAGGTGGCCTCATCTGTTTTTAAGATTAAAATCATGAGACTTGTTAAAATTTTATTTTAATCTTTCAGTTTACAAATAGGTATTCTCAACCAAAAATAAATCTCAAATTATATTTTTCCTAAAATTTATTTTTAAAATTATTATTGGCTACTTCAAGAGGAAAAGTAAAGCTGGGTGTGGTGGTGCATGACTATAATTCTAGCACTCAGGAGGCTGAGGCTGTGAGTTTGAGGTCAGCCTGGGCTACACAGTAAGAGAGCCTGTCCCAAAAAATAAAAAATAAAGAAAGAGAGAGAGGAAAAAGGAAAGTCATTCAAAATGCTTAGACGGGTGCTTTAATTATGAAAGGAATCTATACAAATTAAAATTAAATATTAGTTAGACAAGTGTAAAAGATTTCACATCACACTTCTACAAATTGTGAACATAAAGTACAATTTGTATAATTTTCAGCTAAAACTCTCCATTTCACATATAAACTCCCTTCCAGTAGACATCTGCTACTGTAGTTTTCACACATTTTCCAATACTTTAACCATAAGAGGGTATACTAACTTGACTCTCAAGAAATCAACATATACAGGTAGTCAACACAATATAAATGATGGGGGAATTAACTGAGATCACTTCTCCAAGCCTATAGCAATCCCCACAGGCTCCCTCACACACTGATACATTAAATTTGGTTCTTGATACATATAAAGAAATAGTAGTTTAGTTATAGTTGGTTGCTATTCTTGTCTTTCCTGGGGAAACAACTAATAAAGAAATACCAACTTGAATAAAAGTGAGGACCCCCTCCTCTCAAGGAATAAGTAATCACACAGCCCACAACAAACAATCTTTAAGTAAATGAAGAATTCTGCAGTGTGTTCAATATCAAGCACTAGAAGGTCTACTAGCATGGATGAGGCCCTGTGCTCAATTCTGAGAGACACAGAGACACAGAGACAGAGAGATGACAGAGACAGACAGATTTTACACTGTTAAGTTTTCAGGGATCTGTAAATCAAAGAACCTACGCAATCAATACAATTTATGAAGTCAAAGTTAGAGACTGGACTTTGTAAAGTTTAGTGTAGTTCTGAAATAGTCAAAGTAACTCAAGTTTTAAGAAATGATCTCTTAAAAATGGGAAAAACACATATGAAAACAGACTTCTTCAGAAACTTTTGTACCACATAAAAATCTAACGAGTAAACCAACAAAAGGATTCATAACCCAGAGAGCAACTGGAAACAAATATTAGATTGTTCATGTAGGAAAAAGGAATTTTACACAGTACAAAGGATTCTACAGATGTAAATAAATAACCTAGTCAAAACCACTCCTGGAACAATGCTAAATTTTTCAGTAGTTGAAATATTTAGCACTTCTGAATAGTATTAAACACATGCAAACCAAACAAGGCTTTACACAGTGTATGGGCATTATGTTTCCTGACTTGTATTTTGGTAAGAAGTACCACAAAAAAATAAAAGGAGGGTCTATATTGCAACAAAACATCTTACACTGGTGAAACATACACACATGTCTATCATGTTCACGAAGTAATTTTTTTTAACACAGTGGATATGGATTGGTAATGATCAAGTAAAAAATCCAACAGGTGTCCCTTTGACCAACTGCTTGCACTTGTAAACCAGCTGGCCATGGAATGGAATGACTCACTAGCCCATACACAAAAAATCAAACTTTAGCATCATACTCTAATTACCTTACCAAGAAACTATCAGTCAAAAGAAGGAACAGTTTAAATTCTGGTAACCCCAGAAAACTTCAAAAACATAGAAAACAAAAAAAGGATGGAAGATATTCCTACTGGAAATGTGTTTGTTTCTGTCTGCACCGTGCTTGCAGATAAGCATATATAGTCTCTCCCAGTATGTGTGTGTATAATATGCTATTATACATATATATTAATAATTTGTAATACATGGAACAAGTTAGTAACAATTGCATTTAAAAATGGGCAAAGAATTTGAATAAAGATTTTTTCAAGGAAGATCTACAAATGTCCAACAAGAATATGAAAGGATGCTCAGTATCATCTGTCAGGAAAATACAAATTAAAATTATAATGAGATACCACTTTATATCTACTAGGACAGCTACAGCAACAACAAAAAAAACCCCAGAAAACCCAAATGCTGGTGAGACTCAGAAAAACTTGAATCCTCATACATTGTTAATGAGAATGTACAATAGCATGGCCACTGTGAAAAAGGCTGGTGATTCCTCAAGAAGTTAACACAGAACTACCATCCGACTCAGCAGTTCAACTACCAAGAGAAATGAACAGGTACTCAAATAACTACACAAGTGTTCAAGCAGTCTACTCAAAAATGATAGAAGGGAGAAACAACCTAAATACATATCAATAGATAAAAGTATTAACAAATGGTGGTCTATACACACATTGAGATAGTATTCAGCCATCAAAGAGAATTAAGTACCAATACACACTACAACACAGATGAACCTAAAAATATTACACTGAGAGCAGCCGGACACACAAGTCATATATTGTATGATTTCACTTACATGAACTATCTACAGCAGTGATAAACTATCTAGAGTGAATCTTTTAGAGACAAGTGCCCAAACTGCAACCCAAAATCCACTTATTTATCACACAGTGCCAATACTGCAATTAAATCTGAATACTGAGACTTTGATTTAGAAAAAACAACTCATACATTAACATCTTTTTTCTTAAAAGCAAAACAAGTAACATGAATGCCATAGGTTCACCACCACTGATCTAGAGTAAGTAAATCCATAGAAATACAAAGTAAATGGTGGTTCCTAGTAGCTGGAGGAAGGAGTGAATTAAAAATATGGGCAGAGTTTTATTCTGGGGTGATAAAATGTTTTAGAGCTAAACAGAAGTAATGGCCACATAGCACTGGATTATGCCACTGAACTGTTCATTTTCAAATTGTTAATTTTGTTATGTGATTCTCGTATTAATTTAAAAAATAACAATCATAGTGCCTTTAGAATTTTATAATTTCAGCATTCAAAAAGTTCTCTATCATTTCACGTATCCTTCAACACAGAGGCTGTGATCCATGCGCTATACTATGGCAGAATTAGTCCCACAACGCATAGAATTTGCGAAAGTTTAAATAAATGCTTGCTAAGTAAAAGCTCATAGCTGCAGTTGTAGGCGTTCAAAAATGTTTGTTGAACAAATGAGGAAATGTCTCCAAAGTCCCAGAGACTGTTCTACCAGGTAGCAGGCCAACTAGCAGTATTATAAATACTCATATTTTCTCTCTCTCACTGCCCCTGTCAACACAACCTTTGTAAACTTTCAAAATTTTAGCTTTCCAAACTAAATTTTTAAAATGATGCTAATCAATTAATTAGGATGCCTGATTTTAATTTTAGAGGACTACTACTAAGACATACAAATGGTATAATAATGTCTAAAAGATTCTTAGAACTTTTCTACATGCCATATTGTAAGGAATTAACTTATATTTCAATAAACAGTAGTTTATAACATGTTTTGTAGTCACAGTGTAGCTCTCACTATAAACGTTTTTATTTATAAAAATAAATGTTTTGTTTGGAAACAATTTTTTTCCAATTCCCTGAATTTATCCTACCCTTTTTTGTCTGTTTCCTCTTCTCTGTGTTACCATTCAACCAGGAGGTCTATGATGCTCTGTCAGTGGAACTGACAACTGAAACGAGGAAATTGAAAAAAAAAGATAGGATACTACATCCAAGGGAGTGTATGAGAGAGTGGGACGGAAATGTATGCAAGCAAAAACATCTCCTCCCTGTCTCTTATCACTTCTCTGGGCTCCTGCCATTTTTTTGGATTCCCCTCAGAGACTTTTCTTTGATACTGTAAACATTTCAAGAAGTCTGCTCTGCCCATTCTTTCCTCCATATTCTCTCTCTCTAAACATCATGCTTCATTTTGATTTGTTTTCTTTCAGTAAAGCCAGAAGGTCATGAATTCATTTTAAATCACAGGAATGAACAAATGTGTAAATGTTGATGAAGGTATCAAACTGCTGCATCCACTTCGAAAGCTCATTTGTAGGTATTAAAACAAACAACAAAGTTTAAAAGAAAACAGGGATGCAGAACAGCTTTCTTATCTGTGGAATAATGTACCTACAATATTCAAAGAACAATTTTACACCATAACTAATATTGGCTGCCACAGTAATTGAAGAGTCCCGCTATCAATAACCTCATATTGTGATGGTGAACTAGATGAGTGCCCAACCTGCAATCCAAAACCCACTTTTTTATTGCCAAGTGCCAACTCTGCAATTAAACCTGGATACTGAGATTTTAGTGTAGAAAAAACAGCTCATACATTAACATCTTCCGTATTAAAAGAAAAACAACACGTCGTAAGTTCACCATCACTGCATAGCTTACACTTAACAGTATACACAACTAGTACTACTCTTTGAACTGAAAATGCTTGTTAAACAAACCTTATAAAATTATATGTTTAATACATGCAGTAGGAAAGAATTTTAATAATTATTCAATAAATAATGCCTACTGTATAAAATGCTGAATAGCCAGTATAAAACTTTGGTTTTGCTGGCTTCTGCTACAATAGAAAAACTTTAAAAAGTATGCCCGATGTGATTTACAGGAGTAATTTTGTACTAAATATACAACCGTCACCTACTTTGTTCACTAATACTACAATGCTTTCTTTATGTAACTTTAAATAACTTCACTTGGAAAAACTGAAGTGATGTAAAGTGCAGCTGAAGTAGTCTCATTCAACACAAGGACAGTCTATGTGGTGTCATTCCTGCAGGCTGTAAACGAGGTTAGCCCTGTGCTGAAAATATTAACTTCATAATGCAGTAATGTCTTACGTCTTGGTGTCAGGGTTCTTGCAACATCAAGGAAGAGGACACAGCTGAGGATCCCATAGCAAACCAAAAAGCCACCAAGTAGAAGAAACACTGAAGTGCCATAAAGCCCACTCTACAGGGTCTACTGGCCCTTAACTTTTACAAACCATTTTATTAACCTCAGTTTCTGGGTTCTTTTGTCCCAGAAAATGTAAAACAGCACATCACAGGAAGAGGCAAGTGAGAAGAAACAATGCCAGGTGTCCTTAGCGATGAAAATTGACAGCAAGGAGACTCATAAATGTCAAATAATATAGAATAGCAACTATATAATAAAAGTAGTACTGGAGTAAGAATTACAGTTCTGAGATCCTAAACTAGGAGAATAACCCAGTTATTCTGTGACTCATATTCTAGCTTTGTATGATGATCATATAATATAACAGTCTTTATTTGTTTTATTTTCTTAGTACTGGGGATTGACCCAGGGCTTCACTCATGCTAGGCAAGCACACAACATTTTCTTTATTGTAGTTTGGTAAGTCTCTATTATTTTTAAAAATAGAATTTTAACATTTCTGCTTGATCATAAAATGAACAGATGTACAGAACTTGGAAAATCCTAAAAGTGTAAAGCAAATTGTAACGGCTTATAATTCACTGCCCAGAGAGAGGCACAACTGACATCTTCATGGATTTTCTTTCAAGTGTCTTCATTTATCAGCATGTGCATGTACTTTTCTCTGTAACTTTTGTTAACCTGCCATTATCTGTGGCATTTTCCAACTCAAAAGGTCTTTATAGAACTACTTTAATGGCTCTAAATACCATAACTTATTCTCCTACGATTGCAGATTTTGGTCGGTATAAAAGATTTCATAAAGTATTCCACCGTGTATACATGATAAGCTATTATTAAAATGTTATAGTTTAAAAGTAAATTTTCAATAGAACAACTTAACAATTAGGAAGGAAAAGATTCAAAGGTTGTAGTTTGTAAAACTAAGTTATCAGATACAATTCTTAAGAACAAAAGGCATTTAGAGAACTAAATCTCTGAGTAAATTTTGGAAAATGCTCATTTGTAGTGATTTCTGACGCTAGCAATATGATTAAGAGAATTCAGGATTACTGTTACAAAATTACAACCATGGGGGCTGGGGATTTAGCTCAGCGGCAAAAGCGCCTGCCTGGCAAGCGCAAGGTCGTGAGTTCGGTTCCCGGTACCGGAGAAAAACCAAAAAAAAAAAAAAAAAAAAAAAATTACAACCATGCTAATAAAGCAGTGCTCAGTAAAGATTCATCAGTCATTCTGCTCGTGCATTCAATAAGCAAGTATTTATTGGATACCTACTATTTGACAGGCACTATGCTAGGCCACGTTTATACCAGTACTGAGGCTTCTTTATAAAATATCCTAGAAAATAAGGTAGCAGCATAAAACACTTCAATAAAATGTGAAAAAAAAAAATCATACAGAATTCCCCAGTCCCTACTCCTTCACTGCAGTTCTTACGCAGCATCTGTTTCTTCCACTGAATGAAGAGCACTTGGGCAGGAGAGACTGTCACCATCTCTGTATTTCCAGTTCTTGGCATAAAAGAGAATCCACAACAGATTTGCTGAGTAACTACTTTCCATATTTTGGACAGTGTTGGGGAATGAACTCAGAGTCTTGTGCTGCACTCCCTCAGCTCCTGAATAACTACATTTATAATCCAGTTTTTCACTCCTAATCTAAAAACATGCATGCTTATACAAATGAAAGAATGTACATACTGTTTTGATAATGCTGTTTTCACTCTATTTCCATGTTCATACCAGTCTCCACAATCTTACTGGCTGTATAGTATTCCCTGAGTTAATCTAACTTAGAAAACAATTTGCTTTATGTTATCTTTAAAGGTTATCTCAAGTGCATTTACACTGTACAGCTAATGCTGCAGCAAACATGTCTAGCTTTGTTAGTCTTACAGACTTATTTCTCAACAACTGGGCTCATTTCCAAACAAAAACAATCTACAATAAAAGTTAACATAGCCGGGTTTGGTGGCACAGACTTGTAATCCCAGCACTTGGGAGGTTGAGGTAGGAGGATCGTTGCAAGTTCGAGACCAGCCTTGGCTACAAAGTGAGCTCAAGGCCAGCCTGAACTGCAGAGTGAGACCCTGCCTCAAAAAGACAAACAAACAAAAAAGAAGTTAACCTAATAAAAAAAGATTACCCAAAAGTAGAATTTTGAAAGATAAAGAAATCACAATTCTATTTTACCAATTCAACTGTTTCCAGCAAGCAAATTAATTATTATGAAATGTGACTGTCCAACCTAAACCCTTTAAGAGGATTGCTCCATATTTAGTGAAGATACTTTTGATGACGGGCAGTAAAAATTCCAAAGCTGCAAATAAGATATCTAACAGAACTTCAACCCTTTTGAAAGGGCCACACACACCCTACTCTTCTAATTCCTTGGAGGCACAAAGCTTGCTCAGTCTCTCAGGCTGCACAAATGTAAGGGACTCCCGCCTTCTTAAAATGCCCTCTTTTCTTCCACTTACAGATTCTAGAGGAAGAGCAATCCACCTGGCTACATCCGATCCTTCAAGCCTTGACCACAGACAGAGGTAGCTTATGGCAAAGCCAAATGCATTTTCAAAATAGGAAGCTGGTTAATGTACATATTTCTTTAACAAACTGTGATGAGCACCTACTACAGTACTGCTCTGTGCGGCATGACCCTTCATTAATCACTGAAATCATGAACCTAGCTTCCTTTGTTGGGCGTGGGGTGAAAGAAAGAGAAGAAAAACAGTTAACTATGTTGTAATTTAACTGTAGTCCAAGTATGATTACCAACAATTACCGCTAAGAAGACAATATAATCTATAAAAGGTAACTTCATTGTAGGGAAGAAAGGGAGCCCTTCAGGCTAGCCGAGATATGCTCTATATGTAATTTTTAAAAGAAACATGCTATTCAATTTGCATTGTGTCTATGTCAAATTTTTCATGAATGCCAAGGAAGGTATACCTGTGTATAATGCTGTATTGTTTGCTTCACAGGATTTTCCGTATGCACACACACATACACATAAAATCGGAACTCACCAGATAGATATAATTAACATAATAACAATTGTTATATAATAACATCTATGTTTTATATATATAACAATTATCTACAGCAAAAATTCCATAGGTGTTACTTAGTATATGGAACCTTTCAGAAGTTCTATTCCACATGACACAAAAGCGCGTGCCATGACAAAGACCTCCAAATACAACCTACAAAGACACGTTTCTGAAAAACGCTCCTAAAGCCAAGTTCACAGCTGGCACTTGTGGCACACTCAAGCCACTGCCGAGGCAGCTGTCACAGGCCAATCACACACACCCAAGAGTGCCAGCATGCCACCTAAGGAAGGCGAGCCGATGATCAGCGCGCAAATCCCCACCGAATAAAGAAAAGCCCTAAATCCCCACGCTGGAGAGCACAATGCCTGTGTACCACCTACAAAGCGCCCTAGAAAAGTGAAAGAGGCTGGCGATTTAAAAGCAATTAATTACCAGCTTACAGCAATACAGTCAACGAGGGTTTCTTTGGGGGGGTTGTTTGTGGGGTTTTTTTTTTGTGTGTGTGTGTGTTTTTTGAGCATTCACGAGAAGGGAGCCGCACCATTCAATTCCCGAGTAGGCAGTAAGCGCCCGGCTTCCCCATCCTGCGGGGAGGGAAAAGCACCACGCAGACCCAGCAGCAACCCCTCCCGGGGCGGCGCGCGCAGGCTGCAGCGGACTCTGCTCCCAGGCCTCCTCCCGCCCCTTCCCGGCCGCCGCCTCCCTCCGCGCCCGCCGCGGCCGCCTCGCGCTCGCCTACCTTCGCCTTGCCGGCCTCCAGCTTCTTCTGCCTCTCCTCGTCCTCCATGGCCTCTGCGGGGCGGGCGGGTGGGAGACAGAGGGGGCGGGGTGGGAAGGAAAGGTCGGTTCACACGCAGGTAGGACGGCACGCTCCGCGACCCGGGGAGCAGGGCCGGGCCGGGCCGGGCCGGCGCTCCGCCCGCCTGGGGTGGAACCACTCTCCGCGCTCACTGGCGAATCGTCCTCGTCCGCGAGAGCCGCGCCGTCGCCGTCGCCGTCACCGTCACTGCCGCCATCTTCGTCTCCACGTAAACACACGCGGGACGGGAGGGTGGGGGGGTCACTCCGCGCAGGCGCGCGAGCCCCGCGGCCGGGCAGGTGCGCGCGGCCCCG